>NC_090837.1:88171685-88788769 GCF_028021215.1 Eschrichtius robustus
TCTCATAACGATGCATCATAGGAACATTGCAAGGAATAATTGAACGCTGTCTGTAAAATACGGTGAACTCCTCAGAAGACAGGTGTGATTGCAATTTTCTTCTGTGTAACTCAGCTTTCTGGCTCACAAAAAAAGTGTGTATCTCTTTTTAAATGCCCTTTTTTTTTTTTTATTTGCAAGTATTATGTCTCTGGGTCTTGAAAGATGTTTGAAATAAAGGATGAAAGTAGAAAAAACTTTAAATGGTAGTTGAATACATTTTATTGTCAGTTGCATAGCAGAAAGGGCACCAATGTGAAAATTAAGAGGAATGGGCTCTAATCTCCTTTCTGTCCCTGGATTACTGTACACCTTTAGGAGAGTGGCAGATCTCTTTAAACTTGAAGAACTCCCTCTTGTGTGAAGCCAAAGATGGAGATGGTGAGCTTCAGGGTCCCTTCCCACATTTTTCAATTCTGATTCCACTTGTTCCTTGCGGGCAGAGGCTATGAATTTTTTTTCATTTCCTGATTCTTAGTCATGAGCATGGCGCTAGGCAAGTGTTAGACCCTCCATAAACATTCATTGAATGGATGCCTTACAACATATAATCGGTGATAGGTATTTGTGAAAGAGATGCAGCAATTCCAAGGTTTCATATCCTCTGGTATGAAACAACACTTATCTGTTCAAAACACGACCGAGGAGTTGATATCATTAAGAGATCCTCTTGGGAAAGCAATAAAAACTGTCAGACTGTGTCATATGGACCAGCTCTGAACAGATGCTGTGCTGAGGGGTCTGGGAAAGAACCCCATGAATTACATTCTGAAATTAACTGTGCGAAATTGTATGTATTTCTGGCTGTCAAGTGGAAATGGGCTTGTGTGGTTAGTTCTGCTGCTGTGTTTGAGTGAACCCAGTTGGAAGGTTTCTGAGTCACCAGCGTGCAGAAGGCTGAAGGCTATGGTGGGCTTGCTCCAACCCTGTTCAGCAGTGAGTTAGTCTAGAGTACCAGTTAAAAATCTTCTAAAAAAGAACACTGAAATGTGGAGGCTGAGTGAAGCATACACCATTACCTTTAGAGATACTTGGAGAAGAAGAAAATGTCTGCATTCATTATAGCTAAATCTTAGGGTCTAGATTATGAAATATGTTTTAGTCTTCTGTGTACAAAATATAAATTAAAAGACAAAACAGCAGCAAGCAAGAGGATGGGTACATTTCACAGCTGAGAGTCTATATGCTTTTGTTTCTCATTATTTTCCTTATTTCTCAACTTGCTTTATCTCTAAGGGTCTGAGGAAAATCATCACTAGGAAATTGAGACTGGAAGAAAGATTAATCTTGAGAATAGAGGAAAACCAAAACGACTTGGATTTTAGGAAATCTAAAATAGACTATTCTAGACGTAGAGCAGAGCACTGATGACAAGAACATATCAAGAAAAGGATAAAGAATAAAAATCTGTTTGACAAGCTTGCTTTGAGGGATTTTTTTGGTTTTTCTGTTTCTTTGTTTTTAAAGGAGGAATAAGCTCAGATTTTATGATTGACTTAAAATCACCTGGGGAATGTGTTCTGAAGGAGATATTCCTGAAATCCATCGTAAGAAATTCTGAATTAGAAAATCTGGCTTTTGTTTGCTTGCTTTTTTACAGTTTTCCAATATAAACAGCTGCCATGTCCATGTAATGTTTGCTAATATCCTAGGAGGAGCTTCTCAGGTGTAGACCGACCATATTTGGCTTAAACACTACAAACAGCTTGATCCGTCCCTACTCCTGCCGGGAATGTGGCCTTGATTGGAGGTGTGAATAAAGAGAATATATGCTGGTCACAGCTAATTTGTGCGCTTCAGTTCATCCTATTATTTCTGGTCCATTTCATAAATCCTAGCCTCTATTATAAGTAATTTCTCTCCCTCTCTCTAAAATTTCCCAATTGTGAAGGTAGATCATTCTGAACATATCTTTTATTTAAAAATAACCATCCTAGGACTTCCCTGGTGGTGCAGTGGTTAAGAATCCATCTGCCAATGCAGGGGACACCGGTTCGAGCTCTGGTCTGTGAAGATCCCACATGCCGCGGAGCAACTAAGCCCATGCGCCACAACTACTGAGCCTGCACTCTAGAGCCCACGAGCCACAACTACTGAGCCTGCGTGCCACAGCTACTGAAGCCCGCGTGCCTAGAGCCCATGCTCGGCAAGAAAGAGAAGCCACCGCAATGAGAAGCCCACGCGCCTCAGCAAAGAGTAGCCCCCGCTCACTGCAGCTAGAGAAAGCCCGCGCGCAGCAACTAAGACCCAACGCAGCCAAAAACAGGTAAATAACTAAATAAATTTATAAAAAAATAAAAATAAATAAAATTTAAAAAGATAAAAATAGCCATCCGCATGTGACGATTTTAGAGTAAATCTTACTAGAGCCTGAGAGATTATTTTTTCCTTTATTAGAGTGCATGCTGGACCTTCATTTGTTTATTAAGTAAGAGTGACCAAAAACATAAAAAAAATTAGGAATCATAGGTATATGGAATGCTAAGTACTTTAAAATAGTGATAGATTAAACTTAATGAGATAAACAATTAATAGAGATGCATCAAAATATCAGTTATTGATGCTGGGCAAATGAGAATTTGAGGTAGATGATATTTGATGACCCTACTTGATCTTTAATATTGCAAGAGAATGATAACTTCTGCCACTGGTTTGCTTTTAAAACACTTCAGCAGGGCTTCCCTGGTGGCGCAGTGGTTGAGAGTCTGCCTGCCAATGCAGGGGACATGGGTTCGAGCCCTGGTCTGGGAAGATCCCACATGCCGCGGAGCAACTAGGCCTGTGAGCCACAACTACTGAGCCTGCGCGTCTGGAGCCTGTGCTCCGCAACAAGAGAGGCCGCGACAGTGAGAGGCCCGCGCACCGCGATGAAGAGTGGCCCCTGCTCGCCGCAGCTGGAGAAAGCCCTCGCACAGAAACAGACCCAACACAGCCAAAAATAAATAATAATAAATTAATTAATTTTTAAAAAAAGGGGATAAGTTTAAAAAAAAACCCACTTCAGCAGAGCCCCTATGTATCAATGGAAGCTGCAGATTAATAGAGTTGCATAAAACCTCCACTCATGCCAAGATGCTAAAGAGAATCATTTGCTTTCCTAATAGCTCTATTTCAAGAAAAGCTGTGTTACCAACGTTGTCATTCCACAACAATCTCTGGATGAAAGAACAATGATATAGAGCACAGATTTCTGCATTTATTGAAGAACAGCATTTTTCCTTTATTTTTGAAAGAATTCATAATTTGTGTTCCATTTTCCTTTGGCTATAATGGACTGAGGTTTGATTCAAGGTAAAAACTCACCTGAGTAGGGAATTATACACTGGAGAAATATTGACAAGATGCACTGTAATCTTTCCAGCTAGAGTATGTTACATTTTCTTCTCATATCCAGGCACTTGAAATTGATACACTGAATATTTCCTTTTCCCCAGGTCACAGTATAAGAATAATATCATCTAGTTTACAAACTATACCTTGGGAGTCAAACTTTATGTGGCATAAAACTAAAGATGGGTTGATACTGTTTGGGCAATCTACAGACAAACACCTTCAGTGCCCGTGGGCCTGCAGGAATAATGGAAGAGATATGGTTAAATGGCAGTCCCCTGCCTGGTATTACTCCACAGCTTCCGGTCACCTTGGATTTAATTCAAATCCTCTCCAGGGCCTAAGAGGCCTTACTGGATCCCCGCCTAGACTCTCTCTTGGACTTCATCTTGTATCAGGCATCTTTCTTTATTACTTTCCAGGTACACTTGCCATCTTAATGTCCTTCACACATCAACCTCATTCCTCACTCATGGAATTTGCCCTAGTTCTTTCCCCTGCTGAAATGCTCTTTGCATAGAGTATTTACTTGGTGTAATCCTTTTTATTAGATAGGTTTAAACGTCTTCTCCTTTGAGAGGCCTTATGACCACCCATTCAAAACTAGTCTCGCAGACACTCAATTACCTTGCCCTGCTTTAAAAAAAAAATAATAATGATTTTAACTATTTTTACAAGTGTTCATTTTTTCTTCCCTCCTCACTAGAATGTAAGCTCTGTGAGATCAGGTTCCCTGTCTGTTTCATTGCTGTACCTGAGGCAGTACCTGGTGATAACTGGCACTTACTCTTCGTTGAATGAAGCACTGAATGAATAAATTAAGTGGCATTTCAATCTAAGGACAAAATAAAGCAAGTAAAAGTCCTATTTTCTCTCTTTCTTTCTCTCTTTCTCTCTTAATGCACTCATGCTTTAATTTCACATTTAAATTCCATGAAAGGCAATATCAAAGGGTAGTTTCAATTAGCTTCAAACAAAAATTTAAGATGGAGAAAACAGAATGTAGAGTTTTTGTTTTTTTTCTACATCCCTAGAGCCACCACTCAGGGACTTTGGCCTATTTGCAGCAAGGGTTGATTAAGATTCTAAAAGTCTGGCAGTTAACATGAGCTTCCACATTGGTTATATAAATCTCTCTTTTTTTTTTAACATCTTTATTGGAGTATAATTGCTTTACAATGGTGTGTTAGTTTCTGCTGTATAACAAAGTGAATCAGCTATACATATACATACATCCCCACATCTCCTCCCTCTTGCGTCTCCCTCCCAGTAACAAAAATCAGCAGGACCAAAACACAGTAAACTTGGATTTTGGAATTACTGGCTATGGACCATAGAATATGAAATAAATTAATGTATAAAGAATGAAAGTACGGGATAAATAATATAAGAGCAAGATATGATATACTAAAAAAGCACCAGGTAGATTTGAAACAAATAAATCAACAACAACAACAAAAATGATGATAAAAACTCATCTGATGAGTTAAATAGTAGGTCAGGAATAGCAGAACAGAGCACTAGTGAATTAGAAGACATAAAAAACTATAATATGAAGCACAGGCAGACAAATAGATGGGAAATACAACAGAAAATAAAAGACAGGGAGGATTGTGTGAAAACACCTGACATTCATCTAGTCAGAGATTTATACAGAGAAGATAGAATTGAAGATTAGAATTAGTTGAAGAAAAAGTTGCTGGTGAATGCTTCCTGGCCTCAATTTCAGGATTCACAATGAGTCCCAAGTATCATAACTAAAAAGGTTTGTTCACCTAGCTACATCAGCTTCATACTCATGACCAAGAAAACAGCTTGACATCCTTCATAGAGAGACAGCAATCTTCTGCAAAATGAGGGCAACAGACCAATACTTAAGTTCCCAACAGCAACGGTAGAAGTCAGAAAACAGCATAAAGATATCTTCCAAATACTAAGGGAAAATAGCTATTGATATAAAATTACACACCACATAATACTATGCTTCTAGTTGGGAGTGAAATAAACACATTTTAAATAAGCTAAGAAGTAATAAACAAGTTTACCTCTGTCCACCCTTACTAATGCTATTTCTAAATGATGTACTTCAGAAATATGATACCCAATGGATAGTGTTAGATGAATGACATTATTATAATTTTAATTTTTTATAAACATATTGATAATTAGCTAAGAAGTAAACAAGTTTACCTCTGTCCACCCTTACTAATGCTATTTCTAAATGATGTACTTCAGAAATATGATACCCAATGGATAGTGTTAGATGAATGACATTATTATAATTTTAATTTTTTATAAACATATTGGTAATTAGTTGATGATATAAAATAATTGTGTCTTATATGTGAGGTTTCAAATAACGGCTGAATTAAAATACAGCACAATAATAAAGTAATCTAAGAGGGTGTACATTGGATCTAAATTGTTTTAAGACCTTGATATTTTTCTGGAGGAGGATGAAGTTATTTATTATCATTAGCATTTATTTATATTGAGAACCTGGGCTAATACTAAACATAATATGTAGTGCTTAATATCCACTAGAGAACCAGAAATCTAGTGGTTACCTTCTACATTATTGGAGAGAAACAAAAAGACAAATTGGGGAAAAAAATTAAGCTATTCATAAAGAGGCAAAAATAAAAATAAAATAAATTTAAAAAGTGAAACAGGTGAAATAAAATGGCAGGAATAAATCCAAACACATACGTAATCAAAACAAATGTAAATAGACTAAACATCCTAGTTGAAAGACAAAGTTTTTACTGACTGAGTTAAAACATCATACTGTTTATTAAAAGTTAGAGTTACTGGCTATATTATACTATAGCCATTTCCAAAATATGAGGATACAGGAAATCTGAAAGTAAAAGCACATAAAATGTCTTAATGGTTAAATATATTACCCAATAAAATGTTACTGTAAGAAAATTAGTATCAGACCAAAAAGACAAAAGTGAAAATCATCCCTAGATGATTTTCAAGGCAGTCACTTTATAAAGTTGAATTCACCATGCAGATACAGTAATCACAAATATATCAATAATGATATTGCTACAAAATATATAAAGCAGCAATAGAAGGAATTACAAGGAGAAGTGTTTAAATCCATATTATAGTGGGAGATTTTTACACCTTTTTTGGTAGTAAATAGGTTGAACTATTAGAAAAATCAGTCTGCCTAAGAAGTATTTAGTATAATATACAGTATGTTCTTTGAATTAAATTCCATTAAGTTGGAAATAAATACTGAAAAAAAATCACTCACTTTAAAATTATCAGTAAAACATGGATGCTTCCAAATTACTTGTGGCTTAAAGAAAACCATAATAAGAAATTTGAATACTCATACTTGTATATCAAAATTATGGAATGCAGGTAAAGAAGAACCTAGAGGAAAAGGTATAGCTTAGAATGCTGATATTAGAAAATAAGAGAGTTTGAAATGAAGGAGATGGGTTCAAGGTAAGAGTTAGAGACTCAATAATAGAATAGATCCAAAGGAAATGAAATAAATTAAATATTCAGGTTAGAAAATAATTACTAAAATTGAAAACAAACATTATATAAAAGTTGGTTCTTTGGAGCAATATTAATACAATTGAGAAAGCTCTGGTAAATTTTATTTAAAATTAAATAGAAAGGCTCAAGTAGACACATTGCAGACACATTAGAGAGCAAGAAAATAGTAAGAAAACAAAATATTTACGACAATAGCTTGAAAATTTAGGCAAAATAGAAAATTCTAAGAAAAACAAAAATGCTTTACTATGTTTACTTAAAATGCATCTGAAATCTTCTGTGGTAATAAAGTGTTTTATTTGATTAGATAGGAACATGCCATCTAAAGTCCATTCTTAGAAGAAACTGAGGTCTTTATTCATACCATCCTGTTCCCCTTCAAGAGGGGATGCAGGAAGTGGCCAGGAGCATTATGCTAAACGGTTTGTTTGGGGTGACTCACCAAATGACTGTTTTGCCAAAGACATCTATGTTATAAGCCTGTCATGGGAACTGAATTGTCATTACAAAAGTCAATTTGTTGGGGTTAATAAATGCATTAAAATGTAAACATCCAGTGAAAATGTCTTTGGCATGGAGATTTTTTGTTAATGATGGGTTGTAAATTAGTTAATAAGTAAAAAGAACCCAAGATGACACAGCAATCCCACTCCTAGGCATATATCTGGAAAAGACCATAATTTGAAAGGATGCATGCACCCCAACGTTCATTGCAGCACTATTTACAATAGCCAGGACATGGAAGCAACCTAAATGTCCATCAACAGAGGAATGGCTAAAGAAGATGTGGTACATATATACAATAGAATATTACTCAGCCATAAAAAGGAATGAAGTAGTGCCATCTGCAGAGACGTGGATGGACCTAGAGACTGTCATACAGAGTAAAGTAAGTCAGAAGGAGAAAAACAAGTATCATATAATATTGCTTATATGTGGAATCCAGAAAAATGGTACAGATGAACTTATTGGAAAAGCAGAAACAGAATCACAGATGTAGAGAACAAACTTACGGTTACCAAGGGAGAAAGTCGGGGGACAAATTGGGAGATTGGGATTGACATATATACACTATGATGTATAAAATAGATAACTAATGAGGACCTACTTTTAGCCCAGGGAACTCTATTCAATGATGAGCTAAATGGGAAGGAAATCTATAAAAGAGGAGATATATGTGTATGTATAACTGATTCACTTTGCTGAACAGCAGAAGCTAACACAACATTGTAAAGCAACAATACTCCAATAAAAATTTAAAAAATAAAAAATAAAAAGAACCCAAGGGTGGCAGAAGAAAATTTTAAGGGGTGGGAAAATGTATTTGTAGTGTAAAGTGAGACCTAAGAATGAGAAGAGCAGAGATGAAAGAAGAGGTGAACAGAAGGTGCCCAACTCAGCATCTCAGCACATCTGGTGCCTGGGAGTTTTGGGGGAAGAGGGCAGAAGAAAGTGAGAAAAAAAAAAAAAAAAAACAACACAAAAATATTGAAAAAATAGCAAAGAAAAACATGTGCCCTCTAAATCAGGTCTAAGGACAGATATGATGCAACACGTTTTACTGGAAGAAGAACCAGACTAGAAGTCAAAGGAACTGAATGTTGGGCTTCCCTGATGGCGCAGTGGTTGAGAATCTGCCTGCCAATGCAAGGGACACGGGTTCAAGCCCTGGTCTGGGAGGATCCCACATGCCGCGGAGCAACTGGGCCCGTGAGCCACAACTGCTGAGCCTGCGCGTCTGGAGCCTGTGCTCCGCAACAAGAGAGGCCGCGACAGTGAGAGGCCCGCGCACCGCGATGAAGAGTGGCCCCCACTTGCCGCAAGTAGAGAAAGCCCTCGCACAGAATCGAAGACCCAACACAGCCAAAAATAAATAAATAAATAATTCCCAAAAGAACTGAATGTTTTTCACTTGCTGTGAGATCTGCTTAAGACATCTCGTTTCTCTGTAAAATGAAGATATTTGTTTATATGGGAATCCCCAAGATCCCTTCCTGTTCTAACATTCTATTTCTATACATTTTAAAGTCACTCACCTAATACAAATACTTTGTTTTCTAATACAAAGCCTTCTAATTTCCTGGTATCATTTCATGTTTAGCGTTTTATTGTGTTTGAAGTTTGAAGTTACACAATCTTTTGTCCTTAAACCATGGAGCTAAAGAATGTCAACTTGTCATTATTTTTACTGCTATGCTATCTTTTTGAGTTACTAGTTAGCATTTCTGTGTTATCGTATATGCTTTAAAGTCAACAATTGATCCTTAAAACAGGTCTCCCATGGAGGCCCTCAAAAGATTTTATAAATACTAATGAAATTCACTGCACAGTTCCTTAAGAAAGTATGCAAATGATTTCTCTACTGGATGACTATGATTCTATATCAAGTTTCAACTTCATAAGCAGAGAACCGTCAATAGCACCTGTACTAATTAAGCTTCTGTTCCTTAGTTTTACTGTGATGCTTAATTGTTTATTAGCCCTAATAAGATGCTTTGCCAGGATGAGAACTGTCAATTTTGTAAAATTTATTGAGCGAGGCTTAGACCTGGCTGGGAAAAGTAAGAGTGGAATAGAATTGACAGATATTTGTGAAATGTAAGCACATTATCTCTTACTTTCAGGCATTGATAGAGGTAATAAATCAAGTAGAATTTAGTACAACAAAGAGGAGCTCTCACCTGATGATAATAGTTAACACATGAGCCAAATGGATGACTAGGTGAATCCTTAGCTGAAATTCCATCTTTTAGATGAATGGATGTTACCTGAACATAGATCCCAGCAAATGTTTGCAGGCTGGCTCGTTTCTGAAAGAGAATTGTAAATGCACCAACACCACACTGTTTTTATAGGCCTCCCACAAAGACATTGCAAAATTACAAAATATTTCTTATTGAAGATATTTCTGTGAATGGGTTTTGAAAATCTGATTCTACAGTGTCCCTCACATGTACATTTTTTTTGTGAGGCCCTTTTAGAGCAGGAGAAATCACTGGGTAGTGCTCTGTGAAGAAGTCAAGGGGATAGAAAATGAAAAGAAGGAAACAAAGTCAAGTTGCATCCACTTCCTAGTTTTGTGCACCTTTTCCTGCTCGGTGAGCATTACTGTGGTCTAGACTAGGGTGCTTGGCTGTGCACGGCCTTTATCTCACATCTGTTTCTCAGCCTGCGCCACTGACAACAGGAAAAACAGCTCTCTCGCTGGGTGCTGTAGTCTGTTCCAGCTGCTACAACAGAATATCATAGACTGAGTAGCTGATAAACAACGGAAATTTCTTCGTCACGGTTCTGGAGGCTGGAAGCCCAAGATCTACGTGCTGACATTTCCAGCGTCTGGTAGGATTCCCCTTCCCTATAGGTGCTGTCTTCTCGCTGCCACTTCACCAGGCAGAAGGGGAGAGGGAGCTCTGTGAGGTCTCTGTTATAAGAGCACTAATCTCACTCATGAAGGCTCCACCTTTAAGACTTACCTCCCCAAGGCCTCCTTCCTAATATTATCACATTGGGGATTAGGTTTCAACTTCTGAACTTTTGTGGGGCGAATGGCATTCAATCTATAGCACTGGATTAGTGTGAGAATCCCAGATAATGAATAGGAAGGTGTGTAATCAAATTGTAAGGTGCTACATACAAAGTGTTTGTTATACCTTGTTGAAATGACCACATCTCAAGAAGCTGGTATTAACATTTCTTGGAACTTCACATATTGCTGAATTTGAAATATAATAGTCAAACTGCTAAGGGAATTTCTGAGTAATTAAATCGTTTTGATATTTGGTACACGTGTATGGCCATATCTACGCACACACACACACAGCCCTAACTCTCAGTAATATATTACAAGAGATTTCATAATATACTATAAATGAAGTGGCCTATTATAGATGATAGAAGAAAAGTAAGGTTTCTGAGACCGGCCAGCTGACACTGGCTGTCATGAGGCCAGGCTGACTCAGAGTGCTGTGAATCAGCAGGGTCTGTCTGTGTAACACCATGTTACATGTCAGCCAATGCTGCATCCCTAAAGCTAGTGCACGCTGAGAAGCTAGCATTTTGCTTTCTGTCCTGAGATCAGGTCATACAATATTTCAGTGCAGGCAAAGGAAACCAGTTTGACTTAGTGCTAACTGCATCTTTGTATAGGTCCTTAACTGGTGCTTTCTGGACCAAAAACTTCCCTTCCCTCACCTCATACAAGGCTGACTGACCAGCACTGAGACAACAGACAGGGTGAAAATTTTATAAACAAAGAAAGATTATTAAAAAGAATGGTGTGTGCTTCATATCTTGGGGCCTTTGGATAATGAAATCTCTCTCTTTTACCTACTTCAATCCACCTCCTTTAGCTGAAAGATTTTTTCCAAATGAGCTCATATAAAAATATGTCATCAAGATTAGGATTTAATTCAAATCCAAACAGAAACGATTGAAAGCAAAATATAATTTCAAAAGCCTGCAAACATTAAGTATCACAGGATTCTGTGTAAGTGGGATGCATAATATCCTAAATATTAAGAGAAACCCACAATGCGTTGTGGAAATAAGTTTGGATAGGGCAAGTCTCACTTCTTCAGAGAAATGTAATACAAGTCATATACTTCAATAGACGTCTGGAAGATTGTGTAACTATGTCCATATAACTGTCTGCGACTCAAATTTAAGGAAGAGAACCCATGTTCATATGAATCTGTAGGTGCTGCAAGATTTCATTCTGGGTAGTGAAAGTTCCTTTATGTCTTATATTGTCAACAAAAGTTCCCGTGGTTTATTATATATCATAGCAGAAAGGCATCTTTTTCTAGATTGTTTTGTGTTCAAATAGCAATATTTCTGGCCCTCTAGGAATGACATATTGTTTGGATTACTGAGCTCCAGAGGAGTCTCTGGACTTGGATAGAAGACTGAGATTTAGTAGGCAATATATTTGCCAGCCTTTCTGAAAATTGGAATGCTGTTTCCAAACTTTATCAGAGAGCATGTTGGATCCTTGGACATCATAAAATTAATGAACATATGGTTATACCTCATTTGTTTGCCTTCTACTAAATTAGAAAACCAGTGATCCAACTTTAAGAAAATGTTATTGATCACAGATGAGTTTTTTTTAATGGTATCGTTTACTTAAGTAATAATAAATATTTAATCTGCTGAATATTCACATTCAATTATACTCACACACACACATTGATTAAACTATTGTTTTTGTCCAAGAATGAAAAATACCACGAATGCAAATACAGAGTTTGAAATGCTCCTGTTACCACAGAAATGCTTATTTGTGTTAAGATACTTTACACATTGATTAAAGTGATTAGTGGCTCTAGAAAGTGAAAAGGGGACTGAATTTGTTTTGGATTTGTTTTGTATATCACAAGTCTTACATTTTACAGTGGCATCTATCTCTGTGTGCACACAGAATCTGACCCTGTTGTATAGAGACATGTGCTGAGAGTGCTGGGTTAACAAGCATTGATTTATTTTCATGCAGGGCAATTAGCTTCATTCTGCTCAGGGGCCACAATGATTGCCCCCATGATCAGGATCACTTATCTTGTAAATGTTTGTCATGTGTCACAGAAAGAATCTGGAGACAGGAGGGGACTGGGTCAGCACAATTTCCTGATAGGAAAACTAACTCAGACACTCCTGCTGATAGTAGGTTGGAGGACTTATGAGTGTAAAAGCCCGAAGGGATATGAGATCGTCTCTTCTAGCCCTCCCAGAAACATAATTTTTGAGTGAAGAATTACTTAATGAGCAGCACATAATATGCAGAAGCAATCCTATGATAAGCACATAATAGATCTCATGTCTTTAAATCTAAGGTACTGCAGACACCAAGGTTTACTGGAGGGTGACAACCTCAAGCTAGCTTAACCATAGGAAAACTGGGGATTCAGCTCAAGGGTCCCATTTTTAAGGAAGTATTAAGACTTAAATATATTACTCTGTCTATTCATGATTTGATGGGTCTATGAGAATAAATCTATTCCTTGTAAAGCCATAATAATACATAATATGTGTGATTATTATGGATCACAATAGTAATATAATGTAAATCTTTTGCAATGTCAGTGCTAAAATACAGATTTGTAAAGCATTTGCACTTCATATTTTCAGTAAAGAGATCATTAGTACAAAGTAAATAAAATAAACCATATTTTAGAAAATATATACATTTAGCATATACATGCTAAATGCTGCAAAATCTTGTGATTTTTTTTTTTTTCAAAGTAGGCATGTCTGTATTATGACATTTTTTTTCTTTTTTACCATCTCTCTCACTGTTCCCAAAAGCTGTGATCCTGTGTGTAGTAGAATTAAATAAAATTGAAAGACTGAATTATCTGAAATGTTGTACACAGCAAGACCTACTCAAGAGTAGAACCATATATTGCGTATTTCAAATGTTCTTATTTAATAACATTTATTGTGTACCTAATAGGTGTAGTATTGTGTAAGGTACTGAAACAGAGGTAAATTTGGTGAGTTCATGACATCTAGGAAGAAGCAAAATCTGTACATCTCATCCAGTGTTTGGTAGAGTAATGAGAAGAGAGTGAAACGATTTAAGATGTATCCTCTACAGTGTATGGAATGGTGGACCCTCAAGAGATAGACCATATCACTGGTACCTGTGCCCGTGAAAGAATTTGTAAAAAGTGCCTTTGTAGATGTGATTAAGATGAGAATCTTGAGATAAGATAATTCTGGAACCCCCACCCCAGGTGAGCTCTAAACCCAATGACAAGTGTCCTCAAAAGAGAGAGGAGAGGAGAAGACAGACACAGAGGACAAGGATGAAGACAGAGACGGAGACTGGAGTTAGGCACCAACAAGCCAAGGGACATCTGGAGCCACTGGCCGCTGGAAGAGGCAAGAAAGGATTACTCCCTGGAGCCTCTGGAGGAGGTACAGCTCTGCTGACACCTTGATTTAGAACTCCTGGCTTCCAGAACAGTGAAAAAATAAATTTCCGTGTTTTAAGCCTTTAAGTGCGTAGTATTTTTTACAGGACTCCTAGGGAAGTAGCAAATCCCCTCTCACATTTTCATTCTAATTGAGCTCTTTTGGCAACTGAAAGCCTTTGAGGTTCAAAGGTGATGGACTCTCTTGTGGTAGAATTTGAGTTTACACTGTGGTTCTATTTATGGTCCTCAGGTGTGGAGGGAACAAATGTTTTCAATGACTTGTAAAACCTTCCCTGCTGATGTGTTTGTGTTGCATTATGGGAAACTCTCCTTTAGAGCCTTGATCATGTTGATCGTAACAGTAATAGTGATGATAAAAGTAATGTGCTATTATTTAGGGAGCTCCTTGTCCATGACAGGTATTAATCTCGACCTTATGAGGTAGTCGCTATTATTTTTAAAGATGAGGAAACTGGAGGATAGAAAAGTTAAGTTCCTTGGTGTCCATAGCTAGAGCGTGAGAAAGCCTGTGCTCATGAAAATTATTCTATGCTTCCTCAAATTACTTTTTGTAAAATAAAAAATCCTCTTGTGCAATTTTATGCTTTTTCTTTGCACTTCCTCATTATTTTTAAAATGAACTCAAACCTCTCTCTCCTTAAAACAAAATAAAAACCAACTTCTCAGCCTTGAAAACTCCCACTAATTACTATAAGCCTATCTCAAGACTTTAAAAAAAATAATGTCCATCTAATATCTCCACAGCAAATTAACTGCCTGTTAAGGTGAATGACATGGCATTGCTGAGCACTGGGTGGTCTTCATACACAAAATGGCGGTCATAGCTGGTCCAATTTAGTGTTTTTCCACCCACTAGCATCAGACTTCTACCCTTACCATTCTGAATCTACTCTTGAAGATATACAGGTAACATACTAATTACAAAATGCAAGAGTCACTTTTCAGTTCTCTTTATATAAATAGTAGTTAAAATGAGTAATAGCAGGTAACATCTGTTGAGTGCTTCTTATGTAATCAGCACAGGGTTAAGCATTTAACTCTTTGAGAAGAGATAATGTACTTTCCCCAAATAAAAAAGGATGGAACTGAAGCTTGGAGAGGTTGTGTAAATTGCCCTCCATACCCAGCAACGCTGGCATTCAAAGTCTGGCTCATTTCAATATGAAGCTCTTGATCTTGATCGCTGTGATATAAATCTTCCTAGCTTTTGACACGATTGAGCACTCACCTTGTGAACGTATTTCCTCTCCTGATGTCTGTGGGGCCACCCTCTGTTCTCCTTCGACCTCTGATCACTATTCACTTTCTTTCTAACTCTTCTTTCACTGCCTAAAGTTTAAGTGTCACTTTTCCCCCAAGGTTTTGTCTTGGGCTCTCTTCTCATCTCGCTTGTCTCTTCCCACCTTTTTAATTTTATGCACTCATCCTATGGATTCAGTTATCACTTATAATGTGATGACTTTCAAACCTCCACCTAGAATTTTCTCCTGAGCTTCAGATGTCATTCACCACTGGGCACTGCTCCTGGATCTTAGGCTACTCAACTCAAATATACACATCTATTCATACCCCAAACTCCTCCACAGCTTTGTCTCTTTACTTCCTATCCTGACTGAAACACTCCCACTGAAAAATCTTGCAAGGAGAGATTAATTCACAGAAGTATTTGAGTTTCTCACCCACCTTTCACTTTTTCCTCTCCTTCATCAAAAACAATAATCAGTAAGTTGTATAACTGTTGCCTCCATATAATGCTCAGATCTCTCTCTCTTTCTCCATCCTCAATTCAACTGCTGTTGTATGAGCCCCCAGCAGCTGCTTTGTGGACTTCTGAAGTGGTCTTTTGACTGGTGTTCCTGCTCCTGTTGTGTCAGTTTGGGTGACCTCTCCTGACACAGGTGACCCTCCATGGAGAGCTCCATTCAAAAGGGTACAGGTGGGACACCCTGGATCCATTCGAGGCAGCTAATTATGCCATGTTCTGTGCCTCCCACAGTAGGCCTGGTATTAATATTTGTTGATGAAACACATTAATCCATATTTCCTGTGTCAATTTACAAAGCTCTTCAACATATTATGAAATATTTGTGTCATTATCACAATAATTTTGGGGGCTAGGCATATAATTCCATCTCTATTTTACAGATAAGGAAATGGAGGCTCAGGATGTCTAAAATGTTTTCCCAGACATGTGACCTACAGAAATGGGATTAAACCCAGATTTTCCTGATTCATAGCTAGATTCTCTTTTCCCTCTACCTCCGTCTCTGGTAAGAAAACCTACATTTATCTATGCTCTATAACCCTAGCAGCAGCCTTCTCTGACTTAGCCAGTCAGGGTCTGTTAATGAAGGCCAATTCACAACGTCGCTGGTATTACAATCTATTTTTAATTAGGTGTCACCTTGGAGGTTTCAGCTTTGCCCACCACTCACATCAAGCCCCTAAAGCCATCAAGCCTTCTTTGACTGGAATCCTCCTCCCCTAGAATTTGATGGCCATGAGGAACTAGAGCATAAGTTTGGTTTGCAGAAGTGTTTCAGATTACTGAGGCTTGTTTGAGGTCAATTTTACAGTTGTTAGTAGGTGATGGAATTGCATATCCATTTGGCATGGCTGAAGAAGAACTCAGCTGCAGCAAGTTTAGGCTGTGATGTATGCCTGTCTTGTTTCAACTCTCTATTCGCATTTTTTTACTTTGATTTTGCTGCTAACTCTATCCTAGTCCTCCAAGAGTATTCTGCTCCAGATTTAAGATTCCATGCCATTTATGGACAACAAAACCCTTTTTGATTCCTCACAGAGGAGCTGAGATATAGACTAGTAGGTGTCTTCAAAATTAACTTTATTAAATATTAATATAATAATGTTGAGTATATTTAATAAATATATTTTATATATAATAAATTATACATAATTATATTTATGACATATTGAATGTGCATAATTGTATAATGGTATTAAATATTAAGTGAATTAAATATGAAATACAGGAAATAAAAATACGTCACAGTGAGTACTTTTCTGAATACAAGAATGAGTAAGAAGTAATTTATCTTAATGCAGAGGTGCCATAGGCTTTGGAGTAGGACAAGATTGTGATTCTGTTAATTAAAGGATGCATGACTCTGTGCTATTCACTTAACTCTCTGTGCCTTTCTTCCTTCCTTTATCATTAGAAATAACCATCTTTTTGGTGAGAAATAACTTATTTTATCATTAGAAAGAACTATCTTATAGGGCTGTGAGGCGGCCTAATAATATAATTTAAAGCACCTACCTTAGTTCCTGGAATATGCATGATATAACTATTACCATGTTCATAGAAGTAAAAAGAATGTGAAAAGTTCAGAAACTATGATGAATGAAAATAACAGAAATGAAGACATTGAATAAATATGGCTAAACCTCAGAGATAACTCTAATAATTAAAGCCACCAGACAATGGAAATGCTTTTTGTAATACAGTGGGCAACCAGTAGTTGAAACGGTTCAAGGAAGGGCTATATTATGTTTGTGGGGAAGGAAAAGCTGTTGATAAAAAGCTCTTAATTAAGTGGAAAAATTAGCGAGACAACTTTGGAGGTCCCTTTCAAATCTAATATTATTTGATTATAAAACTGAGATCCTCACTACCTAGGGTAGCATTTAAGTCTATTAGTCATTACTTCACAGTGTGACTGAATTTGACAGCCTCTTAGAGTCATCACAGAGAACAGGTTTGATCAGGAGTTGATGGAGAGCTCAGTGGAGCTGAGAGAATTATCCAGGATAGTAACAAGGATGAAGGGCATTGACCAGAGGAGGTCTTTTGTTCCTGAGAGAAGAAATGGTTAAAATTGCTGAAAAGTAATTTTGCCTATTTTAATTTGCTTGAGCGAAACTTTGCTTTGTCTTAGTTACACTTAATTTGAATATCTAATTAGTAATGGTCCTTGAGAAATCTCAGTTTCTGAAATATAACTGGAAGGTAAACATTGTTGCTATACCCTGTTTCCCAGCTCCCAGTAGCCCTTTATATTTTTTCTCTGCTGAGGAAGTATTTGCTGCATTAGCAGTTTGGTGATGTCTGCACATTGGAGAATGTTCTGGAACATCTGGAATCTGTCATTTAGATTTAGAGGGTTCAAGGGGAATAGAAGATTGAGTTCTCTTACATCTAGGCTCAGTTCCCTTTATGGTGTTTCTAAAATAAGACTTATTTTGAAGCAGCCACTAGGGCTTTCTGTGGAGCCCTGATTAGACCTGGTTCAATAAAGCCACCTCAGTGCATCAGGATTCTTAGGGAGTCTCTTATTTAAGACCTTCTGAAACTGTGATTCATCCAGAATATTCCCCATATCATGAGAAGCAGCATGTGGTCCAGGTAATGTAATCTGAGATATCCCCTGATCACTCTAAACATACACACCTCTAAAATGCTTTACATTGTCATAGCACCTTAAATCCTACATACTGTAACTTTTTCCCTGGCTAATCCATTTTATGCAAATTAAAAATGTATATAAAACCCTAGGAAAGAGTGTGTAGTTATCAGGCATGCCATATGTGACATAAATTTACTAAATCAAATTACTTTCTCAACTAGCTTGACCCATGGACATAAAGGACTGTTTCTTTCATTGGGAGTAGTTAGAAGGAAGGGTAGAAGGAATATTTGTGCAATAGGAGGAAATCATTGGTTCATTACACAGCCAGAGAAGAAAGGAACAGAAAAGGCAGGTGTTGGGAGACACATCATTCCCTTATGCCACGACTCTTCATGTGATGGTGTGTGGCCACGCCAATAACAATCATCTATATCTTTTATATTTCCCAACAGCTGCCAAACTATCCTGGAATCAGAGTATCTGTACAAATTCGCTAGCAACAAAAGTCTATGGACAGTTAGCTGTGTACTAATCTCAAACATCTGAAGCTAGAAAGTGAGTACAGGGCAAATTAATTGAGCACCTACTATGCTATTATGTGTTAATCAAACAGGACATTTTGGTGTGGGCTTTTTTGTGACAATTTCCTTTTTAAATGTTTTATTTTATTTTTAATTGTGGTAAAATACATATGACATTAAATTTTCAATCTTAATCATTGTTAAGTGTACAGTTCAGTAGCATTAAGTGCATTCACATTGTTGTACAACCAATCCACAACTCTTTTCATCTTCAAAAATGAATATTCTACATGCATTAAACAATAACTCCTCATTCTCTGCCCTCCCCTCCAGTCTCTGGTCACTGCCATTATACTTTCTGTCTCTATAAATTTGACTGTTCTAGGAACTTTATGTACGTGGAATCACATAATATTTGTCCTTTGTGTCTGGCTTATTTCACTTATATTTTCCAGGTTCCTCTATGTTGTAGCATGTGTCAGAATTTCCTTCCGTTTTAAGGCTGAATAATATTCCATTATATGCATATATTACCTTTTTTTATCCATTCATTTTTTTATCCATTTGTTGATGGACCTTTGAGTTATTTCTACCTTTGGCTGTTGTGAATAATGCTGTTATGAACATGGTGTGCAAATATCTCTTTTGAGATTCTGTTTTCAATTCTTTGGGGTATATACCCAGAAGTGAAATTGCTGAAGAAAGTTCTGCTCTGTAACAAGATCTAAGATGAGTGTGGGAAGACATGTCAGCGCTTCCAAACAAGGATGCAAAGTTGAGGGAGGAATGGGGTAAGACTCAGCACTGGTCTCATGCTCCAGGTAGAATGAAAATGCCTATTCTGCACTTTCACCAAAAGAACTTAACACTAAACACACCACTGGCAAACAATATCCTTAAGATGTCTCATTTAATTCAACCCCCACCACAGTCTTCAGAGGTAGTATATTGTAGTCTCACGAGAGGGAGCATTGTATGTGGTTGAGGGGAGTTGATTAACAGTACCTTAAGTCATTGCTTGGATTTCTATCCCATCTCTTCTACTTACCCTCTGTGTAACCTTAGGAAAATTACTTACTTAACTTCTGTGTCTCAGTTTTCTCATGAAGATGATAAGTGTTTCGAGTATTAAATCAGCTAATGCGTGTAAAGATTTCAGAACAGTGCTTGTACTAAACACTCAATGTTCATTATTATTATGAGGCTTCTTCCTTCTTTTCTTTCTTTCTCTTTCTTTCCTTTCTAATATAAAGAACCTAAAGCTTAAATGATTCAGTTTGATGAAGATCATGTAGTTATTGATTGACAGAACCAGGATTTGAATTAAGCTGTTTATGACTCTAATGAAAAAGGTCTTTCCAGAATTTCATTGTTCCTTCTCTTTGTTAATAAATAATGAATCTCACTTTGAAATCCAGATTATTGTGTGTGGACTGACTTAATTGATATTTTATTTAGTAAATGTTTATTGAGTATCTACTATGTGTCGAACACTAATTTAGCAATAGGGAATATTATTGCAACCTAAGAAAGACAAGGTAAAATATATTAAATAATAAGATATAGGAAAGAAATGTAAATCAAATAAGGCTCAATTACAGAAATATGAAATTTAAAAGAGTGAAAAGCATTCTATACTGGGGAAGCCTGACTTGGAGTTTTAGGAGTTTTAGAGCTGATTTTTTTTTTTTTTTTTTTTTTTTTGCATCACAGAAACACACCTGTGTATTTTGATCTTGTTTCTTTTCCTACCACCCTGCCCCTCAACTAAACACCACTTCAATGTTTGAAAGAAAATAATTTGCACAATCATTGCTTCTGGTTGCTCAGAGCATTGTCTCATGGTGAGAGGTGGTAAGTGGAGAGCAGTGAGAAGGAAAACAGCTCTTTACTAAACTCTGCTCCTTCCCTTAACCCTTTCAAGGCATAACACTGCTTAATTAACCAACTGGCACTTACCATACTAACTCAAATGTCCCAGGGTCCATTGCCTAAGCCATGCTTTGTTCGTATTTTTTTTTACTAAGCAACAAGCTTGCCAGCTTGAGATGTCTATGTGATATGTAAATGATGCCCTGAATCATTTTTATATTCTGCTTGGCACTGGGAGAGCAGTTTCAGGGCTGTCATCTCTGCTGAACAATATCAAACCTCAGATGTCAAGGAAGATTCTCAATTTAATTCAGAAAAGCTAGGTATTTGCTTCCTGGCTCTAAAGATTTACATCAGTTTGTTTGATGTATCTTTGATGATGTAATGGCTGTTGCTGCCATTTTCACCTTATAGAACCTGAGGTTAATCAGCCTCAAAGGACGTAAGCATTTGAAAATGTTGTTGCGTGTACAGTTGAAGCTGTGTTTGCTCAGGTGCACAGAATGCTAAGATCGCAAAAGTGTGTAAAGGGGGTTTTGGGGGGGGCACATGGCTAGAAAGAGAAGGAGGAAGTTACAGCTTCATCTCTCTTTTTACTGAAGTCTAGAGGGAGAGCTCTGCTATAAAGAATTCTAAGTCAAAAGAGGTTCTCCCTTGTGAAGAAGATACCCCTCATCTGGGGTCGGGCTCCTAGAAATCCCCTTGCATATGTAATTCCTGGGCTACTTTAGGCTGGCTCCCATGCCCAGGTCCCAAACATGCTGGTCCTCCTTTTGTGACTGTGGAGTCCCACACTCTTTAGGAAGATGGGCTTGGGAGAGGTGGAGGCCCCAAATTGGATTTCCTTCTGGAAGGCTGTAACTACTCATCTCTCTCTCTTGAAACTCCTTTAGTGTTCAGAGATAGCACATGCAATACAGTAACTTTAGTTATTGTTTTACCATCATTTTAATATGCTTAGGCTAATCTCTCCAACCAGATATAAAAGTTCATGAGAAGAGAGACTGTGTTTTAGACTTCCCTTTCCCAAAGTGTGGGCACATGGCAGGTACCCAATGAACTCTCAATTCTTGATAAACCAGGCCTCTACTATTGCAACTTCTACCTTCTCTCAATAAGTTTGCATTTTGCTTTTGCACCCATCACTGAGGACTTGTGTAAATATAACTCAGAGGTAACCAGAGCAATCACAATGTTCTTCAGAGGCTTTCTGAAAAGTTCCTCTGAGGCAGGTGTGACAGGCCCTTCTAGCAACATACAATGATCTGTCTTCACCTGGTGCAAACACATGGGGAATGCAGCACTCTCTGACAGTCGTCTGGCAGTGTCGAGGCCTAACAGTGAAAAGATTCTACATTTGCTAGAATTAGTAGAGGTGGCCTTTTCCTGTGATGCACAGAGAATCTTGGATGGAGGAGAGAACATTTGAGATGTCCCATGAAGAAGACAAGGTGTGTGTGTTTCTCATGGGAAGGTCTCTAATTGCTGAAACGCTATACCTGGGTTCCTGGTGTAGTCCTTGCTTACCTCCAACTGTATGAAGGCATATGGCGAAATCTTTTCTCAGAGCCGTTTGTTAGGTTGCAAGACTGCTTGGGAATATCATTACCAAGGCTTTCACCATGGCAACTGTTTCCAGTGGTGGCTTTGTATGTGGACAGAAAGGGACAAGAGATCTTAGAATAAATAAGCTCAACTATTTACCTCTCACAAGTATGAAGGCTTATTTTCATGTGTATTATATAATTACATGAGGGCTCCAGGCACATGGCTGCACAATGATTAGATATACTTTCTCTTTGGAATCTCAGAAGATCCTTGAAATAAAAATTAGCAGAACTAGTATTAATTTTTTAAACCAACATCATTCAAAAACTTTGGTAATTGACTAGTTCTGACCAATTATTGTCTATGTTCTTCAGAACTGCGAGTGATGCTCCCAGTAGCACTGCTGAGGGATGCTGGTGAAGGAAACATATTATTTTCCTTCTGCAGAACCAGAAGATACTACTTAGATTTCTACCTAGGGTGTTTTGGGTGGGCTGTTTTGAAGTCAGAATCAAATGGTAGGTGGGAGTATAGTTTAACTAAATGTTAATACATGTAGACATGCTGTAGAGTTTATGGTGCTCTGCTATGTACCCTGATACTCCTTGCTTGAGTATATCTGAACGTACAAAAATGCAGTGCTTATCTTCAACCTGTAAAAAAGGATGGTTGGAGCTACAGTTGTATTCAGAGGGTCTGCTGCTATATTTGAGGTTTCAGCTGCAGATTCAAAGTTGATATGAAGCCATTTGACAGAAAGAGCTACTATGTTGTGGTCTGCTACACTTCCAGCTGGACTCCTCTGGTTGTTGTTTCTGAAAACTCAGCAGCAATGCTGCTTGGAGTGTGCTTCAGGAAATCATGTTATTTCTTCTCTTTCTTTTTCCTTCTGGTCGTCTAGCAGGTCCTCTGTCTGGACAGCGGAGGCTGGTTGCACTGAGAACAGCTACTAGACTCACAAACATCGCTGGGCTGAGTTTGGTCAACAGAAATCACTGTTCAGTGTTTACTGCCATTTGTAGGCAACACCAGGAATTCAAAAAGTCATGGCCTTTCCTCATCTGAGTTTACCTTCTGTCGTTTAACTAAATCATATATTTACCATTTTCCTGTAGATATGCTTCAGCCTGACCGTGCCCACTGAAAATTATAGAGACCAAAACTGGACTGGTAATTTTATCAGGTTTCTGGTCAACAACCAACACTTCCTTTCGTAGCAGTACTTCTGCTATTGCAGCTGAGGTCCCATATTTGTCTTAAAAATAACTATATCATATTACTGATTCATGTTAACCTGGGATTCTTTATGATTCCTAAGTCTTATAAAATATATTAATAATTTTACTTCATACCTGGGAATCTCTGATAGAGACAGCTGTTATTTTTTTGACAAACACTTTAATAGGTTTAGCTATGCCTAGTCTGGATGGGAAAGGTTAAGATAAAGTTTGCATAATAAGAGTGTACCATTTTGCAGGGAGTGTTTTTATTCTTTCAAAATTATGAAATATATGCACATATAAAAAAGTACAAAAATACAATATAACCGACAGATAGATTGAGGGAACAGAATATTATCAGATTGTACTCCAGAATCATCCTTTGTTTCTTTCATATAACAATCTCCCCTTAAACCAGAGCTTACAATCATCCTTAATTTTTATTACTATATAGTATTCCATCATATGGATATACCAATATTTATCATTCTACTGAAAACGAATATTTGGGTAGTGTTGTGTTTTTTTTGTTGTTGCTTTTATTCACAATATAGATACAAGCATACTAGTATATGTATCTTCATACATATGTTAATAAGTTTCTCTCAGGTGTATATATTGGATAGGGATATATGTTGGGCCACAGGGTTAATTGATCTTCACTTTTGGCAGATAGTGCCAAATTTTGTTTCTAAAGTGGATGTATCAGTGCATGTCCCATACCAGTAGACTAAGGGGGTCTAGTTACTACACACCTTATCTTGTTATCATCAGACATTTCAATTTTTACTGTTCTGATGGGTGTGAAATTAATCAGGGTTGACATAAAATATAGGATGCATGGTTAAATTTGAATTTTTGTTAGAAAAATAATTATGTAATATAAATATGTCCCAAATATTATATTGGACATATGTATGCTAAAATTACTCATTGTTCATCTGAAATTATAGAACATCCTGTACTTTTATTTGCTAACATGGTACCCTATACGTAATGGTGTCTTATTGTGGTGGAAATTTATATTTTCCTAATTTCCTTTTTTTTCTTTCCATTTTATTGAGATGTAATTGATACGTAGCACTGTTTAAGTTAAAGGTGTACAGCATAGTGATCTGACTTACATACATCATGAAATGATTACTACAATGAGTTTAGTGAATACCCATCAACTCATATAGATACAAGCTAAAAGAAAATATATATTTTCCTTATGATGACATAACATTTACTCTCTTAACAGCTTTCCTATATAGCATGCAGCAGTGTTAGTTATATTAATCATGTTGTACATTACATCCCTAGTACTTATTTATCTTATAATTGGAAGTTTGTACCTTTTGACCACCTTCATCACCATTCAAAGATATTACATTATTATTGACTATATTCCCCACACTGCATTTCATCCCTGTGTCTCATTTATTTTGTAGCTGGAAGTTTGTACCTCTTAATACATTTCCCTAATTTCTATGAAGGTTGAGAGACTTCAAATACTTATTGGCTATTTAGATTTATTTTCTGTTGAATATTTGTAGAAAAATTATTTACCCATTTTACATTGTTTATGCAGTTTTCTATCATGTATATTCTGAAGAACTCCTACAATAAAACCTATGTGTTTTATATATATGTGTTTATATA
This sequence comes from Eschrichtius robustus, assembly GCF_028021215.1. Lineage (NCBI taxonomy): Eukaryota > Metazoa > Chordata > Mammalia > Artiodactyla > Eschrichtiidae > Eschrichtius > Eschrichtius robustus. The sequence goes on from NC_090837.1 coordinate 88,196,687, forward strand.
TATCTATATATATACACACACACGTATGTATATACATGTCTTGTGTGTGTTATATGTATTTCATGTATCCATGTATACTCTCCCATTCTTTAGCTTATGTTTTCACCCTTGTTATGTTGTCATTAAAAAAAAAATTTACTCATTTCAATGCTGTTGCATTTTATTATCTTTTCCATTTTGATTAACACTTTTTGTGCCTTTAATCTACCCTAAGGTCATAAGTTCTCCTATAAAACTTTATAAAAGCTTTATGGTAAATCATCTACCTGCAGTTAATTTTTATGTGTGCTGTGAGCTAAGAGTTTTGTCCCTTTTAGTTTTTTATGGATAAACAATTATCCCTGCACTATATATTGAAAAGGCATATTTCTTTTCTGACTACCGTTTTTGTATTGCTGAGGGACTTTCAGATTCCCATTGGAAAACCAAGAAAGAGAAAAGTGTTGAGATGGGAAAAGGGAATTTGGTGTCCTATGCCTGTAGCATGGTGGCAAGTTGACTCCTCAGAAACCAAAGAGTAAGGATTGACCTGGCTTAGCTAGCCTGGTTCCACTTGTAAGCTAGTTTTTGTCAATTCCTTAATTTATCACCAAAACCATCAGCAAACTTTGTCAACCACCATAATAAGTGTTAGTTTCATGCTGTCCATTACTTGGGGCAATAAACTAAGCCCATTTCTTAGAGAAAGGGTATCAGAGGGAGCTGGAGAAACTCAGAGAGCTCACGACAGGAAAGCCAGAGGTGATACGAGGGAGCAGTTTTGAGCAAACGAGGCTAGAGGAACACAAGGGTACTCAGTAAGCTCTGCCCCTGCCCAAGCCACCTTTGTGCATTCCCAGGAACTTCCCAAAAGTTTGGAACTGGATTTATTACTGTTAAACTAGACTATAGCTTGAGTAATTGTATTTGCATATTAAAGGAAAGGATGAAATCAGAAAGCTATACACTCTGTTGTGGATATTTGGGTCACAAAAATGAGAGGCAACATGGCTGGGGTGGCGTGCTCGATGCTCCCTGGTTTCCTCTTAATATTACGGGACCATGGATTGGGCAGGAAAGAGAAGAAATACTCATAGCAGATGCTGAAAACTCAAACACCTACAGAGGCAAACAGGTAATACAAATGAGGAAACTGAATCGGGTCTAAGAAAAGCAGTGGCAGAGGCTTGATGAGAAATGGCTGGAAGGGAGGCAGCAGTTAGTGCTGAGGACTGTGGGTGTTTGCCTGGAGCGCACAGGTCCCCTTCTAAAGGGGCAGCTGCAGCTCTTCTCCAACAGAGTGGTCCCATGGGGGAATGGAAGTGGGATGTGGCTGGTAATGCAGACTTTTCTAGTGGAGCCAAGAATCTAGATTTTTATGTGAACTATCTCAGTGATCAATTGCCGGTAACTCATTCAATTTTTTTTAAAGGTAAGAAAAAAGAAAGGAACTATAGAAAACATCCTATGAGCCAAAGAAACACTTCTATCAGCTGGACTCCACCCCCAGTGCTCTGGTTTGTGTGCTTTGGACCAGAACAAGCACGCTTCTTAATCCAACAGGCCCAGGTGAGGTTGAGTGAGAAGGGCTAGAAAGCCAGAAAATGGCTAGAAGTGACTGGGGATCTGGAGGAGAATGAATGGGCACTGAAACTGAACATTGCTCCTATACAATTCTGCTTTAGACTCATTGTTTCAATCTAGCCAGCATGGCTATAGATTATTATGGAAATAAACTAAATAAATCAAGAAAGTAAATCAATTCTAACCATCTACAGTGCCACTTACACAAACACTCGAGGAGAAAACAAACACTGGCCTGAAAATAGAGTTACTGATCCCTTACTAAATCTGAACACCTTCGTAGAATTCACTTTATCAGAGCATTTGTCCAGCAATAAACAGAATGCTTTTCTTGCAGGGGTTCAACATGGTGTCACTTCTGCTGTCCATTATCAATAAAATCATTTCTCCCTAAAGAGCATCCAGAGGTACCTTTTGGTTTAACTTGTCTCCCTTGTATCCTATTTTTCCCTCCAACTCTGGCTGCCCTCACATCAAGCAGAAAATTTGAACTGGATCAGCCAAGCACTTTATCAGAAGGAAGAAAACTCTTTCATTAGAGGCTAAAACTCATTCTGCACAGAAACACATATGCACACACTCACACTTACCCACAGATCCCTCCAAATAAGTCTGCCTTATATAATTAAAGTAACGTGTATCAAGCGTTAATTACAAAATTACTGTGCTCTTCTGAGTGCTGCACAATTATCAGGCAAGCAGCACAAATATCATCATGCCACAAGGCTGCCCTTCCTACACCATGAGCTTTAACAATTTATTTTCAGGCATTTGGTTGTCTATTAATTATGCATGCATCTCTATATGTTCATTTGCCTGAATGATTGGATATGTGCCATGTCATGAAGGTTATGAATGTGAGGGCATGAAATTCATAGATACCGGTCCCCAAATTTCCCTTACCATATGCACCTATATCAGTAAGCATCATATTGCAGCAAAGGGTTTGGGCTCCAGTCATTCAGAATAGCCACAGTGCTCAGGAATATATCTTTACTTATTAGTGTTTTTATCACGGGACATAAGTACCTATCCATGAAGTAAATCAGGAGCTTACAATTCCAGAATCATTTGACATAAACCAGACTGCCAGAAAGAAAGAAATATAATTAAAATTAGAAACAGAAAAATTATGTTCTTTGAGCCCTACATTTTTACTATCAGATGCTTTGGTACTGTTCGTCCCAGGTGTTAGAATGACTGACACTCTGACAGCCTAAAAAAATTATTGGTGAGCTGATAGATATTTGAAGTACTTCTCCACTGCTGAAGGATCCTGAATCTGCAAATTTCAATACAAACCAGATATATCTTCCTGGCCTATATCTGACCTTTCAGGGCTGTTTAACAATGAACTACAGATCCTCCTCGACTTATGATGGGGTTACAAACCGATAAACCCATTGTAAGTTGAAAATATCCATAAAATGCATTAATACGCCTAACCTACCAAACATCATAGCTTAGCCTACCCTACCTTTAACGTGCTCAGAACACTTCCCTGAGCCTACAGTTGGGCAAAATCATCTAACACATTTCCGTTGGGAGAAACAGAATGACTATCTGACTGAGTACAGAAGGGTTGTAGTGTAACAGTTCACGCTCGTGATCCCGTGGCTGATCCAGAGCTGTGCTCACTGCTACTGCCCAGCATCATGAGAGCATTGTACCTCATATCACCGGCCCAGGAGAAGATCAGAATGCAAAATTTAGTACAGTCTCTACTGAATGCATATCACTTTTGAACCACTGTAAAGGTAAAAAATCCTATCATAAATTGGGACCATTTGTATTACTAAATAAGGATGTTTGGCATATTGGATTGAGTGACTTCAAAGGAAACTATTAGTATCTAGGAAATAATATACGAGAGTAAAAATGCAAGACAAATAATATAATTTAAAAAAAAGAGGAATATTTGAGTTTTTAAATGGCTCATGGATATTTGTCATATAATCTAAAGCTGATAAATGATTATTGTTACTTAGCGATTTTTTGAACCCATATGTCTAACAGGTTTCACATGTGCAAAACATCTTTGTAAGTAACTACAAGGAGGTGAAGTTCCAGGCTCTTTTACTGATAAACCACATCAAGGGTTCTTAAACTTTAGTGTCCATCAGAATCACCCAGAAGGCTTGTTAAACACCACAGATCTCAGGGCTCAATCCAGATATCTGATTCAGTGGGTACTGGGTGAAACCCGAGTTCAGGAATTTACATTTCCAACAAGGTCCCTGGTGTTGCTGCTACTGCAGCTGGTCCAGAGACCACACGTGGAGAATCGATACTGTAAACATAAGCTCCATTTCATCAGGGCTATAATCTCTGTTGTTTATGCTGGGAAAACAGTTGGCACTCAGCAAGCAGATAATAAGTGACTAGTACTGTTGAAAGCCTTCAAAATGCCTACACACTTTTATTACAAAGAAATTTTAATATGACATCTCAGAGTAGAAAATCATCAGTATTTGGGGTATAAAAACAGCTCACAACACACTCAGATGCTTCCATTAAAGCAAAACACGGGTTCTGCCTTATTAACAAAATTTATTGCTACTAGATCTTTTTATTATTATGTTTTCAGCATTTTTTTTGAATTTTAGAACACTTTTATTTTTTAACATCTTTATTGGAGTATAATTACTTTACAACGGTGTGGTAGTTTCTGCTGTATAACAAAGTGAATCAGCTATACATATACATATATCCCCATATCCCCTCCCTCTTGCGTCTCCCTCCCACCCTCCCTATCCCAGCCCTCTAGGTGGTCACAAAGCACCAAGCTGATCTCCCTGTGCTATGATGCTGCTTCCCACTAGCTATCGGTTTTACATTTGGTAGGTATATATGTCCATGACACTCTGTCACTTCGTCCCAGCTTACCCTTCCCCCTCCCCGTGTCCTCAAGTCCATTCTCTATGGCTGCGTCTTTATTCCTGTCCCGCTCCTAGGTTCATCATGACAATTTTTTTTTTTTTTAGATTCCATATATATGTGTTAACGTATGGTATTTGTTTCTCTCTTTCTGACTTACTTCACTCTGTATGACAGACTCTAGGTCCATCCACCTCACTACAAATAACTCAGTTTCATTTCTTTTTATGGCTGAGTAATATTCCATTGCATATATGTGCCACATCTTCTTTATCCATTCATCTGTTGATGGACACTTAGGTTGATTCCATGTCCTGGCTACGGTAAATAGAGCTGCAATGAACATTGTGGTACATGACTCTTTTTGAATTATGGTTTTCTCAGGGTATATGCCCAGTAGTGGGATTGCTGGGTCGTATGGTAGTTCTATTGTTAGTTTTTTAAGGAACCTCCATACTGTTCTCCATAATGGCTGTATCAATTTACATTCCCACCAACAGTGCAAGAGGGTTCCCTTTTCTCCACACCCTCTCCGGATTTATTGTTTGTAGATTCTTTGAGGATGGCCATTCTGACCGGTGTGAGGTAATACCTCATTGTAGTTTTGATTTGCATTTCTCTAATGATTAGTGATGTTGAGCATCCTTTCATGTGTTTGTTGGCAATCTGTATATCTTCTTTGGAGAAATTTCTATTTAGGTCTTCTGCCCATTTTTGGATTGGGTTGTTTGTTTTTTTCATATTGAGCTGCACGAGCTGCTTGTATATTTTGGAGATTAATCCTTGCTGTGCAAAAGCTTTTAAATTTCATTAGGTCCCACTTGTTTATTTTTGTTTTTATTTCGATTTCTCTAGGAGGTGGGTCAAAAAGGATCTTGCTGTGATTTATGTCATAGAGTGTTCTGCCTATGTTTTCCTCTAAGAGTTTGATAGTGTCTGGCCTTACATTTAGGTCTTTAATCCATTTTGAGTTTATTTTTGTGTATGGTGTTAGGGATTGTTCTGGTTTCATTCTTTTACATGTAGCTGTCCAGGTTTCCCAGCACCATTTACTGAAGAGACTGTCTTTTCTCCGTTGTATAACCTTGCTTCCTTTCTCATAGATTTAGTTTACCTTATGTGCGTGGGTTTATCTCTGGCCTTTCTATCCTGTTCCATTGATCTATATTTCTGTTTTTGTGCCAATACCATATTGTCTTGATTACTGTAGTTTTGTAGTACAGTCTGAAGTCAGGGAGTCTGATTCCTCCAGCTCTGTTTTGCTTTCTCAAGACTGCTTTGGCTATCTGGGGTCTTTTGTGTCTCCATACAAATTTTAAGATTTTTTGTTCTAGTTCTGTAAAAAATGCCATTGGTAATTTGATAGGGATTGCGCTGAATCTGTAGATTGCTTTGGGTAGTATAGTCATTTTCACAGTATTGATTCTTCTAATCCAAGAAAATGGTATATGTCTCAATCTGTTTGTATCATCTTTAATTTCTTTCATCAGTGTCTTATAGTTTTCTGCATACAGGTCTTTTGTCTCCGTAGGTAGGTTTACTCCTAGGTATTTTAGTCTTTTTGTTGCAACAAATGGTAAATGGGAGTGTTTCCTTAATTTCTCTTTCAGAATTTTCATCATCAGTGTATAGGAATGCAAGAGATTACTGTGCATTTATTTTGTATCCTGCAACTTTACCAAATTCATTGATTAGCTCTAGTAGTTTTCTGGTGGCATCTTTAGGATTCTCTATGTATAGTATCATGTCATCTGCAAACAGTGACAGTCTTACTTCTTTTCCAATTTGTATTCCTTTTATTTCTTTTTCTTCTCTGATTGCCATGGCTAGGACTTCCAAAACTATGTTGAATAATAGTGGTGAGAGTGGACATCCTTGTCTTGTTCCTGATCGTAGAGGAAATGCTTTCACTTTTTCACCATTGAGAATGATGTTTGCTGTGGGTTTGTCATATATGGCCTTTATTATGTTGAGGTAGGTTCCCTCTATCCCCACTTTCTGGAAAGTGTTTATCATAGATGGGTGCTGAATTTTGTTGAAAGCTTTTTCTGCATCTATTGAGATGATCATATGGTTTTTATTCTTCAATTTGTTAATGTGGTGTATCACATTGATTGATTTGCGTATAGTGAAGATTCCTTGCATTCCTGGGATAAACCCCACTTGATCATGGTGTATGATCCTTTTAATGTGCTGTTGGATTCTGTTTGCTAGTATTTTGTTGAGAATTTTTGCATCTATATTCATCACTGATATTGGCCTGTAGTTTTCTTATCTTGTGACATCTTTGGTTTTGGAATCAGAGTGATGGTGGCCTCATAGAATGAGTTTGGGAGTGTCCTCCCTCTGCTATATTTTGGTAGAGTTTGAGAAGGATAGGTGTTAGCTCTTCTCTAAATGTTTGATAGAATTCACCTGTGAAGCCATCCGGTCCTGGGCTTTTGCTTGTTGGAAGCTTTTTTTTTTTTTTTTTTAATAAATTTATTTATTTATTTATTTATTTATTTATGGCTGTGCTGGGTCTTCGTTTCTGTGCGAGGGCTTTCTCCAGTTGCGGAGAGCGGGGGCCACTCTTCATCGCGGTGCGCGGGCCTCTCACTATCGCGGCCTCTCTTGTTGCGGAGCACAGGATCCAGACGCGCAGGCTCAGTAGTTGTGGCTCACGGGCCCAGTTGCTCCGTGGCATGTGGGATCTTCCCAGACCGGGGCTCGAACCCGTGTCCCCTGCATTGGCAGGCAGATTCTCAACCGCTGCGCCACCAGGGAAGCCCTGTTGGAAGCTTTTTAATCACAGTTTCAATTTCAGTGCTTGTGATTGGTCTGTTTATATTTTCTATTTCTTCCTGCTTCAGTCTCAGAAGGTTCTGCTTTTCTAGGAATTTCTTCCAGGTTGTCCATTATATTAGCATAAAGTTGCTTGTAGTAATCTCTCATGATCCTTTGTATTTCTGCAGTGTCAGTGGTTACTTCTCCTTTTTCATTTCTAATTCTATTGATTTGAGGCTTCTCCCTTTTTTTTCTTGATGAATCTGGCTAATGGTTTATCAATTTTGTTTATCTTCTCAAAGAACCAGCTTTTAGTTTTATTGATCTTTGCTATCGTTTCCTTCATTTCCTTTTCATTTATATCCGATTGGATCTTTATGATTTCTTTCCTCCTGCTAACTTTGGGGTTTTTTTGCTCTTCTTTCTCTAATTGCTTTAGGTGTAAGGTTAGGTTATTTAGTTGAGATGTTTCTTGTTTCTTGAGGTAGGATTGTATTGCTATAAACTTCCCTCTTAGAACTGCTTTTGCTGCTACCCATAGGTTTTGGGTTGTTGTGTTTTAATTGTCATTTGTTTCTAGATATTTTTTATTTCCTCTTTGATTTCTTTTGTGATCTCTTGGTTATTTAGTAGCATATGGTTTAGCTTCCATGTGTTTGTATTTTTTACAGATTTTCCTGTAATTGATATCTAGTCTTATAGCATTGTGGTCAGAAAAGATACTTGATATGATTTCAATTTTCTTAAATTTGCCAAGGCTTGATGTGTGACCCAAGATATGATCTATCCTGGAGAATGTTCCATGAGCACTTGAGAAGAAAGTGTATTCTGTTGTTTTGGATGTAATGTCCTATAAATATCAAGTAAGTCCATCTTGTTTAATGTATCATTTAAAGCTTGTGTTTCCTTATTTATTTTCATTTTGGATGATCTGTCCTTTCGTGAAAGCGGGGTGTCAAAGTCCCCTACTAAGATTGTGTTACTGTCGATTTCCCCTTTTATGGCTGTTAGCATTTGCCTTATGTATTGAGGTGCTCCTATGTTGAGTGCATAAATATTTACAAGTGTTATATCTTCTTGGATTGATCCCTTGATCATTATGTAGTGTCCTTCTTTGTCTCTGGTAATAGTCTTTATTTTAAAGTCTATTTTGTCTGATATGAGTATTGCTACTCCAGCTTTCTTTTGATTTCCATTTGTATGGAATATCTTTTTCCATCCCCTCACATTCAGTCTGTATGTGTCCCTAGGTCTGAAGTGGGTCTCTTGTAGACAGCATATATACATGTCTTGTTTTTGTATCCATTCAGCCAGTCTATATCTTTTGGTTGAAGCATTTAATCCATTTACATTTAAGGTAATTATCAATACATATGTTCCTATTACCATTTTCTTAATTGGGTTTGTTATTGTAGGTCTTTTCCTTCTCTTGTGCTTCCTGCCTAGAGAGGTTCCTTTAGCACTCGTTGTAAAGCTGGTTTGGTGGTGCTGAATTCTCTTAGCTTTTGCTTGTCTGTGAAGTTTTTAATTTCTCCGTCAAATCTGAATGAGATCCTTGCTGGGTAGAGTAATCTTGGTTGTAGGTTTTTCTCTTTCATCACTTTAAATCTGTCCTGCCACTCCCTTCTGGCTTGCAGAGTTTCTGCTGAAAGATCAGCTGTTAACCTTATGGGGATTCCCTTGTATGTTATTTGTTGCTTTTCCCTTGCTACTTTTAATATTTTTTCTTTGTATTTAATTTTTGATAGTTTGATTAATATGTGTCTTGGCAAGTCTCTCCTTGGATGATTCCTATATGGGATTCTCTGTGCTTCCTGGACTTGACTATTTCCGTTCTCATATTAGGGGAGTTTTCAAATATAATCTCTTAAAATATTTTCTCATTCCCTTTCTTTTTCTCTTCTTCTTCTGGGACCCCTATAATTCGAATGTTGGTGCGTTTAATTTTGTCCCAGAGGTCTCTGAGACTGTCCTCCATTATTTTCATTCTTTTTTCTCTGCAGTATTTACTTCCACTATTTTATCTTTCAGGTCACTTATCCGTTCTTCTGCCTCAGTTATTCTGCTATTGATTCCTTCTAGAGAATTTTTAATTTCATTTATTGTCTTGCTCATCATTGTTTGTTTGCTCTTTAGTTCTTCTAGGTCCTTGTTAAACGTTTCTTGTATTTTCTCCATTCTACTTCCAAGATTTTGGATCACCTTTACTATCATTACTCTGAATTCTTTTTCAGGTAGACTGCCTATTTCCTCTTCATTTGTTTGGTCTGGTGGTTTTTACCTTGCTCCTTCATCTGCTGTGTATTTCTCTGTCTTTTCATTTTGCTTAACTTACTGTGTTTGGGGTCTCCTTTGCGCAGGCTGCAGGTTCGTCGTTCCTGTTGTTTTTGGTGTCTGCCCCCAGTGGGTAAGGTTGGTTCAGTGGTTTCTGTAGGCTTCCTGGTGGAGGGCACTGGTGCCTGTGTTCTGGTGGGTGGGGCTGGATCTTGGCTTTCTGGTGGGCAGGACTGCGTCCGGTGGTAAAACACTTTTATTTTTAAAATACTGAATCTACTGCTACTGCTGGAGGGCCTCCCACAGAGGCAGGGGTGGCTGTGGCTCACCACGGAGACAAGGACACTGGCAGCACAAGTTCTGGGAAGTACTACTTGGCATGAGCCCTCCCGGAGTCCACTATTAGCCCCCACGTTTTCAGCATTTTTATGGATTTTGCTACATTTGATTTTTGCTCTCCATTTAACTTACATTTCAAGGATCTGCTTTTCCCACTCCAACTGGGGGAGGGGCATTGAGATTCCTTGCAGAAACAACTAACGCCAGTGTACTTCTTCTTATTTTTTTTTCTCTTTTTTTCTTCCCATTAGAACGATTTACTTCTGCCTCCAACTACAAACGACTTATTCCAAGTATCATGCAAAATACAATTTTCCATCCCTGGAATAAGTTTCATCTGTGATTGGCAGAGGTTGCTGTTCTTCTGTGCCAGGCAGTGTGTGAAGTCCTTTATGTGTACGTGTATTGCTTATAATAAATTTTTATTTTTGAAAAATTTTTATGTAAGTATAGTTGATTTACAATAAACTTTTAAATGCAACTATTATTTTGAAACTGCTTTATGTCTAATAAGAAAGTTTTCCACTGTCCATCATTTACAGACATAGAAGGGGGAAGTAGGCATATGAATGCTATATTTGCTGTGCCCTGGCTGAATCCAGTTATTTTACAAATGAGAAAGCTGAAGTGATTTTTCTATAATTACAAAACTAGATTCATGGGATATTGAAGAAAGTAAAATATGACTAATAAATATTAGGAAAAAATGGTTAAAAAATTCAGTGAGTTGAGTTGGATTTAGAATCTATGTATTCTGCTTTCTAAAACAGTACCTTATTTTCCCCATAACTGCTTCATCTAGTATATTCAGAGATGTGTTTTTTATTCATCACCTGTAAATGGAAATCATACTACTCATATGAACTTTAGGTAATTCTTTAAGAGTCCTGGTGGAAGCAGAGAAATGACAGGTGAGACAAGCCCACTGTAAGCCCACTGTGGTGGTTTGAAATGCAGCAGAGGCTGGAGCTCTCTAAGCCGAAATGGAACCAGACACATTAACTCAAGACATGATCTCCAGGCAAATTACTGTAGATACCTGTTTCTACCTTTCCTCCTCCACTTCCTCGGTCCTCATGCCATTTGACGTTGTTGCACAGGCTACGACAAGCTGCTGGTTACACACGGGAGTAAGAAAGATTACCAAAAAAAAAAAAAAAAAAGGACAGCCTGGGAGGTTTATGTGAGGAAGGGTGATGTTTTTTCAAACTATGGGGGATGTGGTAGGCAAAGGACTAAAGATGGCCCCCTAAGACTGCCATCCCCTAATTATTCCACCACATGCTGATCTTGGCACTGTTGTGAAGTGACTTTGCAGATGGAATGAAGGCTGTGGGCTTTAAATGGGCAGGTTCTCAATGGGCAGATTCATATGACCCTGAAAAGCAGAGAACTGTGTCCAGCAGGAGGATGAAGAGACAGTCAGAGAGATGCGGCAGAAGGAGGGGAGACTGCAAGTCCTTGATGGAGGAAGAGGGCCACAAACCAAGGAATGCAGTGGCCTCTAGAAGCTGAGGGTGACTCCTACCCAACAGCCAGCAGAGAAACAGAGACACCAGTCCTATACCTGCAAGGAACTGAAGTCAGGCGAAAACATGAATGAGTTTTGAAGCAGATTCTTCACAGAATTTCCCGGTCAGAACCCAGCCAGCTGCACGTCCCATGCTCAACACTACATTATGTTGCTGTTTGCTAAGTGGATATACTGACACCCACAGTCATCAAGGAATTTTGGCATTTGCCACTGTTGAAACTTCCCCTACCTGTTTTTCTATCACTCATTAGTTTCCAGCAATGCAATGCCTCCAAAATATAGCTCAAGAATCTGCCATAAATGATAAACAAGCATCATATACCATCAGTGGAAAGATGTGTTTTTGAAATGTTAACTACTGAATTATTTTAAGTCTCTCCAAAGTGCTCCAAAGCAATACTTCGACTTTGCCCCTGTTTTCCCTGTGATTCCTCCCAAGTATTAAAGGATTCAGAAGTGTCAATCGGCATGAGAGGGAGTTTGGGAACCTGTTCTGTCTTCTGGGAGGAGGTATCTTACCTTCTAGTGTGCCCTGATAATAGGGCATATGATGTATTCAGAGATGGAAATGAGTCAATTCACAGATGTGGAATGTTGATGCTGCTTGCACCTGGGTAAACTGTTTGAGGGATATTTTCTTGTCCCAATTTGCTTTTCTTTCTGCCATCATAGCAGCTTCTCTGTCATCCCTGCCTAGGAAGATGTATTTGTAAGGGCAGAAAATGAAAGCAAAAAAATTTCCTGGGGAGAATTACTGATTTGTATTATTCTAAGGGCTTATACAATATCTGAAAGGATGTAAGACAGGGTAAGGAAAAATAGTTTTGTGAGAAGAACAGATGTGGACGAAAATAGCAGAAGGTTAACAGGGTTTTCTCTTTGATTCACCTCGGGAGGCATTAGAATTATGAAGAAAAAGTGATCTCTGGGTCTAAGCATCAGGTACTGCAACCAAGAAGGTAATGCACCTGGAGGGGAGGGGCTATGGGGGATCATTGGGAGATGCACCTTAGCCAGCCCTCCTGTGGATGCTTATACTCTAGGTGTGGCATAGGTACAATGAAGGGTTACTCCTCTGAATGCACATTGTAGATGGTGACAGATTAGCAATTCTATGTTTAAATTTTTGAGGAACTGCTATGATATTTTCCACAGTGGCTATCCTATTTAACATTTATTTTCTTTTTTAACTTGATGTTTGCTTCCTCACTGGGCTGCAAGTTAAGACTTATATGGGCTGGCCATTCAAGACCATGTCTCTAAGACTAGTTCACAGTGATGGGTATACAGAAGCCACAGTAACATTTGTTGACTAAATAAGTAAATAAATTCCACATGTATAAGCTATGACCTGTTTGACAAAGCTGGAGACAACAGACTTCACAATTTTAAACTATATTATAAAGCTGTAGTAATCAAAATGGTGTAGTACTGCCATAAAAACAGACACATAGATCAACGGAACAGAATCCAGAGTCTAGAAATAAACCGAGGCATATATCATCAGCTAGTATTTGACAGGGGAGTCAAGAATACTCAGTGAGGAAAGGATGATCTCTCCAATAAATGATGTTGGGAAAACTGGATATTCACATGCAAAAGAATTAAATTGGACTGCTATCTTATACCACTCACAAAAATTAACTCAGATTAAAAACTTAAATGTAATGCCTGAGACTGTAAAAATCCTAGAAGACAACATAGGGAGAAAGCTTCTTGGCATTGGTCTTGGAAATGATTTTTTGAATATGACACCAAAAGCACAAAAAACAAAAGCAAAAATCAAGTGAGACTTTATCAAACTAAAAAGCTTCTGCATGACAAGAGATAATCAACAAAAGAAAAGGCAACTTCAAAACAGGAGAACATATTTGTAAACCATGTATCTTATAAGGAGTTAAGATCCAAAATTTATAAGGAACTTATACAACTCAATAGTAAAAAAAACAAACAATCTGATTAAAAGTGGGCAAAGGACCAGAATTGGCATTTTTCTAAAGAAGACATGTAAATGGCCAACAGGTACATTTTAAAGATGCTCAACAACACTAGTCATCAGGGAAATGCAAATCAAAATCATAACGAGCTATCACCTCACACCTGTTAGAATGGCTCTGATACAAGAAACAAGAGATACCTCTGAAAACTAAGCCCGTGCGCCACAACTGGTTTCTCTTATTTTGGTTTCTCTTATTTTCCAACATTCCTTTTCCCATTCTGTTCACTTAATGTCTCAAAAATGAAATTAAGCCTTGATTCCTGTCTTTCCTTCACACCCCACATCCAAACCTTCAGCAGATTCTTGTTTTAATAGAAAAATATAATCCAGAATGTACTCACTTTCCCTGACTTGGCCAAAGGTGCTTCCCACTGCAGGGCACACACAGTGGACCAGGAGGAACAGGAAAGAAGAAATGCAGCGACTTCTGTATTGGCATCACTATGTTGCCAAAACTTTCGTCCGGACCTTGAAAACAAACAAACAAACAAATATTACAGGCCTAACCCGAGGGAGTGCAGCCCACTGTTCACTCACAGACCATAATGGGAGAAACTGCCTCTCTTGCCTGTGTGGCCTACTTTGGTCCATTTCTTTGTTCCATTCTCCCTTCTTTCCTCTCTCTTACTTTCCCATTTTCTCTATTCACTCTTAATTTACTCTGCCTTTATGTTATCTTTCAGTTATTACTTGAACTTTTATAAAACAGATATTATCTAAATCACATAATTTTGCATTTTTCTGACTATTTAGATCCAGTGTTCAGAAGTTTACGTTATTCTGCGTATTGTCCAAGAAGCTTATATTTGGTAGCTAAACTGTTTCCTTTATATTTATTGCTTCCAAAAAAATTTCCCTAAATCTAGGTAAAATAAATGAAGAAGGACCCCTCAGTGAGCAGGAGACTGTCAAATATAAACTCCCTTACTGACATTTTCTTTTCCTTTTATTGGGGTAGGATATGACACAGGTATGAAAAGTAACAGTTGCCAAAGTGAACTAATGAGTATATTAATATTTATAAGGTGATCATTAAAGCATTAACTTTAATTTGAATGATAATGCTGTGGGCAGACTTGCCACTGTATTCATTTCCATACTCAGACTTAATCCCTGTAAAAAAAATTGTCCAAACCCAAGCCCCTCTTCAACTGAGTATGATGAACAAAGAACTTTGCTAATCACTGCTGGAACACGATCTTGAACTGACTGCACTGTGGGAAGACAGTCTTGCTTTTATATACTACTGTCATTGTTTGTTTAATACCCAAGATATTAAAAAAAGAGAGAGAATTAGAGAAATATACACTGCACTTTCACTATAACACACTTATTAGAAATCCTAGTCTCAGAAAATGTTTCAAACAATGAAGAAAAGTGAGTCTTTGATGATATAAGGCAATTCATTTTAGAAATACATGACGGAGGTTTTGAAATAACTTGAAGTGTTATTTAATTATTAGTTCACTGAAATTATGTATTACTGTAATAGCTGTTGCATGTAGCATTGTTATTTTAAATTACTGGTGGTATAAACACATTTTTACGAGTCCATAAAAAAGCAAATTCCTTGTACCAGGGGTTATGAAAACTAGTACTATCCTGTACTTCTTATATATGTGTGAACTGCATTGGAAAAACAATTGCAAATGTGTATATTTATTCAAAGTAATTTTTCCAACTTTTGTGGTATTTGATTATAAACTCTTTCTTGGCCTGTTATTTTGATACGAATACTGCGCATCTGAGATCCAAGTATACAGCCTTTAGTGCATATCACTCATCATTAAAATCAAAATGATGATGTCTAACTTGTTTGTAGTTGTGAAAAGTAGATGCTTACAAATATATAGTGTCTAACAGCACTTGGAACATAGACGTTGCAAACAAATATTGCCTACCATCATCATCAACATCATTATTATTACTACTAGTAGTATTATATTCTATATTAATATTTGTTTATTTCATACTCCTACTTTAACTTTTTTTTTCCTGTGTTTAGTATGAACTACATTTCATTCAAGCTACTTGAAGGCAGAGATCATCTATTTTGCATTTTACCTGGAACCTAGGACTGTGCTGAGCACACTGAAAGTGTTCAGCTTAACTCAGTTCATCAGACATTCACAAAATGTTAAATTTGCCCGTCGTGTGTTTAAAAATAAGCCTAAGCTTCATTAGGCAGCTCTAAGCTACACAGTGTCCTCTCTTCTGTTTTGTCAATGTGATCTACTGATTAAAGTGGGCAGAGTAAAGAAGGATGGATAAAGCCATGTCTGTTGCGACCTTTCTAATATCTTTGGTCTCCCTTCCAACTTAACCTTTTGCTTTATTTGACTGTCTCAGAGCCCAGTGCTGTGTTACTGACCCTTGCTTTTCTCTGATCCTCTTCCCAGGCTACAATAAATTTCTGGAAATGTGCTGATATTCATAATTTCTAAATTAAATTGAGCTTCACTGTAATTCAGCAATTGTAATGATAACAAAATGGCAGAGAGTTTCTCCTCCATCACCCTTTTCCTTCAGGGTCTAGGAAAGTACCACATATAATAGAAGACTAGAGATAGATATCCACAAGAATATTAATTTAGGCAGTGTGAATTTTATATAGTGTGGGTGTTATAATAATGATAATATTGTCTACTAATTATTGATCATTTGCCAGGAATTTTGAGATATATTATGCATATTATCTAGTTCATTCTCATAATAACACCTTGTAAGATGGATATTATTGCTCAGTTCAGAGAGGTTGAATAACTTGCCCAAAGTCATATGACTAATTAAGAGGGAGAGTTGGGACTTAGAGTACAAGTCATTATGATTTCAAAGTTCATTTTCCTTCCACTCTGCTGTGTTGCACATCTATTTCAGGTTGTTATCTGTTTTCATACTTTTATACCTTTATATGTCTCTAATTTTATAACTAATTGTACTTCCAATCACATCCTTGATTGCTGATTTTAACTTTATTTTATTTTTTTAATTAAGACTTTAGTTTTTAGAAGAGTTTAAGGTTCATAGCAAAACTGAGGGAAAGGTACAGAAATTTCCCATATACCCCCTTCTGCAACACATATAGTCTTCTCCATTATCAACTTCTTCTACCAGAGGGGTATATCTGTTGCAACTGATGAATATATGTTGACACATCATAATCACCCAGAGTCCATATTACTATGTTTTATTTTGAAATTCAGAAGAATCAGCTGTGATCTTCTTCCCCCTTATCCATCTGTGTATCTATCTATCTCTCATCCATCCATCATCTATTTACCTATTTATCTATCATCATCTCTTTATAATTTCCTTTATGTTGTCTTATAAAAATGACACCCCTCTTCACTTCTAAAAATAACACTTCAGTTTCTACTTCTTTTTTTTTAAAGGGACTTTTTTTTTAAATTAATTTTTGGCTGCATTGGGTTTTCACTGCTGCGTGTGGGCTTTCTCTAGTTGCGGCGAGCAGGTGCTACTCTTCGTTATGGTGGGTGGGCTTCTCATTGCGTTGGCTTCTCTTGTTGTGGAGCACGGGCTCTAGGTGTGCAGGCTTCAGTAACTGTGGCACGTGGGCTCAGCAGTTGTGGCTCACGGGCTCTAGAGCGCAGGGTCAGTAGTTGTGGCACATGGGCTTAGTTGCTCTGCGCCATGTGGGATCTTCCTGGACCAGGGCTCAAACCCATGTCCCCTGCATTGGCAGGTGGATTCCCAATCACTGCACCACCAGGGAAGTCCTCAGTTTCTACTTTTGTCTACACATGGCCTTACCAGCTTTTGGATTTTATTCTCTGAAAACAAAAGTCATTCTAGTTTCCTTCATGAATGCACATCTCCTCTATATTAATGAATGACACATCTGATTCTTCCACCCTGAGTAAGAGGATGTGAATGACACCACTCAAGAGCTGCCCTTGATTTTAACTTACCATTTATTGTTCTTTTAGAATTCAAACGTGTGTCTCAAAACTTTTCAGTCCTTGTCTTATGCTCCATACTCCATTTCAGACCTTCTACCAGGCACCTCAACCAAATGTCCCAAATTTAATGTATGTTCTTCAACTTATGCTAATTCCCCCACTTCCCAAATCAGGTAATGTCACTCTTCCCAGTAAGTTTTGAGTCACCTTGCCCTTTCCTTCCTTTTAGAGGTGCTATTTCATCTAACACCAAACCCAAATAATTTTGCTTTTAAAATGTCTCAATCTCCTCCTCTTCCATGATTATTCACCTAACTCAGGATTTTATCATAATTTGGAAAAATCCTTTAAACGACCTTCATACTGATCTCTTTGCCCCCTTCCTCACATTTCACAGATAGGATCTACTCATTCTGCTGCTAACGTCTAGCTCCAATTTCTTGTTCCTGTTTCATCTACTGACCTCTTGATTTCCTTCTACCTTACTCTTTCTACACTAAACTTTATACTTCACTCAGAAAATATCTTGCCCTGTTAGGTTCCTTTTTTTTTTTTTTTCTATTGTGATGTTCATTTTCTTTCTACATCTGTTGAGACTGCCAGTCATTCTTCAAAGTTTATGTCAAATAACACCTCAGTAAATCACTTCCTGATCTGCCAAGTAGAATTCAAATTTCTCTCCACCATAATTCTGTAGCAATTTTCATATAGAATCTAATATTATAGCAATGCTTTGTTACCATTTTATTTAGAAACTTAGAATATAACCTCTATAAAGTCTAAAAATAATAACAGTCTTCTCATTTTCTTTCCCAAGAACGCAAGCACAGGTTAAAGTACATATTTGATACTCAATAACTGCCAGGAACTTATCTAAAAGTCCTGATCCTGGGAATCAATCATCTTGTAGATAACATCTTACTATAAAAGCTCTTTTATAGTGATATTTACTCACTATCTTCTCTTGCTCTTTTCCTACTCTGATGCACACATAGGAGAAATCACAGGCTTTACATACATTTAAATTCTATCTGTATAATTTATAGCTAGTGACGTTGGGCCAAATTATTTAACTTTTTCTGACCGGTGATTTCTTCATCCAAAAGCTGAAAATTTCATTATTCTGAAGATTAAATAAGATGACATATGTGACCTGCCTTACAGGACCTGATACATATGCCATGCTTTGTAATCATAGCTTTCCTTCCTCTCTGCCTCTCCTTATTCATTCAAAAATCCAGTTCCCTATCACTTTTATACGTTGACATTTCCCTAACATTCTCCCAGTCAGAACTTCTGATGTTCTGTCTTGATTTTCCAGTGTTTTGTATCTCATCATTTAAGAATTTGATTCTGGTCTTCTAGAAGGCATATCCCATGAATTACTCTTACATTTTCAAAGCAATCTGACTAACACTCCACACATACCAGTACTCAATAGCATTTTCACGACTGAGCAGCATTATTGGAAGATGACACCATGTGCTGGCTCCTCTGGGCAGAGCAGAAGCAACAACAGTGCATGAGGCCTTAGTCTCCATTTTCCCTGAAACCCCTACACACCCTAACGCCCAAAGTTCACTCTCCTGGCCTGGCCACTTTAGAGAAACAGAGAGGAAGCAGTAGACTGAAGAGAACTACATTTATTTTTAAATGTTACCCAATTAACAACATGTATTGCACACTTATTTTTAGAAAATGTATTGAAAACAGATTAGATATTACTCTATTTGTAACAAGATATCTATTGGGTTGGCCAAAAAGTGCCTTCAGTTTTGAAGTAAAAAGAAAAGACACATTTTTCATTTTCACCAATAACTTTAAGGAACAACGTATTCACCCTTTTGTTCCACTACCTTCTGCCATTTTTCAGGCAACTTCATAATTCCATCTTGCCAAAACTTTTTATCTTTTTGAGCAAAGAACTGGTCCAGGTGCCTTTGACAGTCTTTCAGGGAATCAAAATTTTTTCCATTACGAGACTTTTGGAAAGACCAAAATAAACGGAAATCTGAAGGTGCAATGTCTGGTGAGTAAGGCAGATGAATCAGAACTTCCCAGCCAAGCTGTAACAGTTTTTGCCTGGTCAGCAAAGAAACATGCGATCTTGATTATCCTGATGGAAGATTATGCGTTTTCTGTTGACTAATTCTGGACGCTTTTCATTGAGTGCTGCTTTCAGTTGGTCTAAATGGGAGCAGTACTTGTTGGAATTAATTGCTTGGTTTTCCAGAAGGAGCTCATAATAGAGGACTCCCTTCCAATCCCACCATATACACATCACCACCTTCTTTGGATGAAGACCGGCTTTTGGTGTGGTTGGTGGTGGTTCATTTCACTTGCCCCACGATCTCTTCCGTTCCACATTATTGCACAGTATCCACTTTTCATTGCCTGTCACAATTTGTTTTAAAAACGGAACGCTTTGGGGCTTCCCTGGTGGCGCAGTGGTTGAGAATCTGCCTGCCAATGCAGGGGACACGGGTTTGAGCCCTGGTCTGGGAAGATCCCGCATGCCGCGGAGCGACTAGGCCCGTGAGCCACAACTACTCAGCCTGCGCGTCTGGAGCCTGTGCTCCGCAACAAGAGAGGCCGCGACAGTGGGAGGCCCGCGCACCGCGATGAAGAGTGGCCCCTGCTTGCCACAACTACAGAAAGCCCTCACACAGAAACGAAGATCCAACACAGCCATAAATAAATAAAAAACAAAAAAAAACAAAACAAAACAACAACAACAACAAAAAAACAGAACGTTTTCATTACATTTAAGTAGAGAATCATGGGGAAATACGGTCAAGAAGGTTTTTCCCCTTAACTTATGTGGAACCCAAACATCAAAGCGATTAACATAACCAAGCTGGTGCAAATGATTTTGAACGCTTGATTTGGATATTTTGAGTGTGGCGGCTACCTCCCACATGGTATAACGTTGATTGTTTCTCAATTATTGTTTCGATTTGACCACTATCAACTTCAACTGGTCTACCCGACCGTGGAGCATCGTCCAGCAAGAAATCTCCAGCACAAAACTTCGCAAACCACATGTTTGATCAGTCACAGAACCTTCTCCATATACTCCACAAATCTTTTTTTGCATTTCACTTGCGTTTTTACTTTTCTTGAAATAATAAAGCATAATATGTTGAAAACGTTGCTTTTTTTCTTCCACCTTCAATATTAAAATGGCTACACGAAAATTCACCAATTTGCTAAGTCCTTTTTAAAATGTATGCTGATATGACAGCTGTCACATACAATCTAACAAAATTGTTTCCAATGAAGTTAAAGACAACTAAGTGCCACTAGAGCCATCTTATGGAAAAAAAACGAAAAAACTTTTGGCCAACCCAATATTTATTTCATTTTGAAACATTTATTTCAATCCAAAATTCAAACAGTAAATCAGGCTTGTATACATGAAGTATACTTAGTAAAAATAGATGAATACGTACTTAATAGTAGTAGTGTAAACAATTTTTGTTTATCCACTTACTCTTATTAAAGAAATAAACTTTCCTCTTGTCAGAGGAATACATTCTGGGGGTCTAATGCATAGAATAGTGACTGTAGTTAACACTGTAGTTAACAATGCCGTATTGTATACTTGAAAGTTGCTATGAGAGTAGATCCTAAACATTCTCAACAAAACAAAACAGCGTGGTAACTATATGCAGTGATGGAGGTGTTAACTAACCTTTGTGGTAATCATTTTTCAATACATGCATGTATCAAATCATCTTATTGTATACTTTAAACGTACACAATGTTATACATCAATTATATCTCAATAAAGCTGAAAAAACTTTAGGAAAAAAATGCATGTAAGAAATAAAAGAAATTTAAATCTAAGACAAGCATCAGAGTAGGCTGTATTAAAAACGTTGTAAAATGCATAAGTTTGAAGAAAATCAAAATAATGGGTTAGAATACAGTGGACCAGTGTGTTTTCTGACTTAACCAGAAGATTAATTCCTAAGTATTACCTTTCATGACAATGATGGCTATAGTTTATTAAGTATTCACCAGGTATTTTAATTCACTTCCTCATTTAATCTTAATAAAAACCCTATAAGGTAAGCGCTGTCATTATTGTCTTTTCATAGGGTAAGCATAGTCAGTCTAAATAACTTGCCCAAAGTCACAGAGCTAGTAAAGGGTGATGCAGGACCTTGAACTCGAATTGACCTCAAAAGCCATGCTTACAGCAGCACTGTGCTCTTCTTACTCTGACTTAAATTTGAGTAGACCTAAGAGTGTTTTGCCTTCTGACCTTCCTAGCTATACCTCACCTTTCCTAGTTTTACATAATAAAAGGCAACTTAAAAGCAAAAAACAGATTGTAGTAAGTGCCAAGTTTGCCAACTGGCTCCTTTATCAAAGTGAAGCCAATTAGAGTTTCAAAGAAAGAAACTTGAAACAATGTTGGAGATTATGGTTAGGCTGATAGTTCATTCCACCTAATTCACAATGCAGTAGAAATGTCACCACAGATGGTTGAGGCTGAAAGGGACATGGATGTCACAGAGTCCAGCCCCCTAATTTTATAGAAGAGGAAATTGAGGCCCACAGAGGTTAAATGACTTGCCTAAATGACTCGCAATGAACAATAGCAAGAAAAATTACCATTGCAAATATGTAGTATTTCAGGTTTATTATGGGGTTTTGTGGGCTTGCTTGAGAATATAACTATTGTTTATATCATTGTGTTTGAAGGAAAGTATGTGGTAAAAAGTTAAAAATAACAACAACAACCAAAAAACAAAAAAACAGACCCACTACTACCTCACCCACTAAAGGAATAAAATAAGAACAGAGTAGGTGAGGCAGGATTAGAACATTAGGTAGAAAAGAAACAGAGAGGTTGAGGAATGTGAGAAAGAAAATGTATGATTACAATGAACGACTAATGTGCCATAGCTAGTGCTACACACATTGTTTTTTTCAATAACTGTAAAGGTACATTTTTATTAAATGGCCTGAGCTTGATACAGAAGAACTTGTTCTTGGAAGACCAACAGACCATTGCAAAAAATATATTTTTCAGACATGGAGTTCCTGTGAACATTCTAGACATTTTGCAGCAACAGAGAATTTAAGTCCAAATGAATGTATTAACTCATTTTCAAATTTAATTTATAGCAAGTCCTTACCATGTGCAAGGTATTAATGCATTTGGCTGTATATCATACTCTCCTTTTTTGGTCTTTACATTTTCATATATTGCCCTACTAATTTAAAACATCATTTACCATTTCATATGCATTTTCCCTTGAACACGCTTATTTTTAGCTAAGGAACAAGGGAATTAATTGTTTAGGCACTTGCTACTCTTAGCACTTACAGCATTAACGGGAGGAAGGAGAGAACCACAGGAGAACAAAACCACCAGAGTACACCCAGGAGCGTACATTGATGCTGTGAGTGTTCATAATCCAAAGAAGGGTGTGAATGGCTCAGAGGAGCCTGCCTGCACTTAGACCTCTTCTCCCGCAGAGCCATAAGCAGGAAATGCTGTTACTGCCTTTGCAGGATTGGTAATGACTCCTTCGCCTGCCTCCCATGCTGCAGGTAATGGCTCACCCATGCAATTACCTTCTTTTGTCTTCTCAGAGCTCAAGATAAATTATTTCAACCTCTTTGCAGGGGGCATTTGAAACCAAAGTTATTTTTAGGGAGAAATACATTTGTTCATGTAAGATGCAGAAGTTGTTGTTCCTCAGGAAGCTGAGGGAAAATGAAAGGCACTTCCAGTCCTTTTAAAAGGCAGATTCTGATGTTTAGCTTGAGATCAAAGAGAAACTCAGGAAAGGAGGGGAAGTAGAGGATAGACCAGAATATAGCACTAGACCCTTTGAAGGCACTGCCATTACATTTCTGATCTCTGAACTCAGCAACTTATTACATGAAGATAAGCTGAATCCCTTGCAATTGTGAAACCAACAACCAGATAACTTGAACAGTGTGTACCAACATTTAAAACAAAAAAGAAGGCTACATTCTTAAACATGATTAATGCAGACAGACTTTTTCTTATACCTGTAAACACACTGAAAGAGATTAAAACAGTTTCTGGTATTTATGGGGTCAAAATCATGGCTTTTGGGGGAACGTCTTGCAATTCTTCCAGCCCACATGGCGTCTTTTTGGTATAGCATTATATTTAAACACTCAACTCTGGACTCCATCTACCTGGATTTGACTTCCAGTATCTCTACTATCAGCTGTGAAAGCTTGAGCAATTTGTTTCACTTCTCTGTGCTGAAATTAACTCATGGATATAAAAAAAATGGTTAATAGGATTAGGGCTGATTTTGAAAGGTTGCTATGATTAAATAAGTGCCATATCATAAGTTCTCAATAAATATTAGGTATTATTATTATTCATCACATTCTGCGGCAAGATGGTTTTCTTTTTGAATGACTTCATTTTTCAACAATGTTACAGACAAAGCTGCACAAACATACTCAGCTGAATGTACAGTTTAAACTATAATTCTGCACTAAATGACTTTCAAGCGGTGGTTTACATCTAACAGAAATCCTGGTATCTAAGTCTTGACATCCAACGGATGGCTCTTGTACTGAGAGGAAACTGATTCCTCCCCTTTCTGCTTCCTCAAATTCTAAGAGGTGAGACAAAAACAAAACAAAACAAAACAAAACAAACAAACAAAAAACAGAGACGTTTTGGCAAAAAGGCAGGTTACTTGGGGCTTGTCCACATTCCCCCTCAGTCAGTGAGACTGCTGTAAAGTTTCTCAGCACCTGGTATTGATCTCAATTACACCCCGATTGTTTCCTAAATTTATCCTACCTGAAGTGACAGAGGCTGGAAATCCATCACATTTTATTGCCTTGACTATGGGGACACCCACAAGATACAATTTCAAAGCAATGTGCACAATGTCAGGTATTTCATAGTGCAATTTAATCCATGGGGAAAGAAATGGCTGTGAGAACAAGCACTTATTTTATTCCTTCCCATCTCTATCTTCACCTTTGCCTTGGTTGATACATATTTATCATCTGCTCATATGTTAATGTATGTTTTTTCCTCTTTATTTTCTCTTTAAGTGGTTCTGCTGACACAATAGACACTGATGAGATTCTTAAACATTGTGGTAAGTATTTAAAGGAGAAGGAAGGATTCAGGGCTCTGATATTAAGCACGTATTCAGAGGAAAGAATGATATTTTCACTGTGGTTTTAAGTATTTGAACCAATTTTGATTGAAACCTATAATTCTGGGGTAATGGTATGTTTTATCCAATTTGTTTGCCACCTGTTAAACATGTATGCTAGGACTTTGGTTCAGATGTAAGTTTAAACTTGATATATCATTACAGTAATAGTGCTTTAAAAAGTCTCAAAATATATAAATTCAAATAATATGGCCTGCAAAATAATTCTCTTAGATATTGTATGATAAATTTTGATCCATGCGCTTTAAGTTTTATACTAGATGAATGTTTTTATGAACCACGTTAAAATTATTTCCGTTTTCAAGGGAACCTTAATTTGACTAAAATTTGTTTTATTCATTTAGATTCTCTAACTAATCTTTAGCTTACATTTGACTTTTGGTTATGTTCATAAGTCATATTCAGAGGATGAAGATTTTCTATCATTGCAGGTACACAAAATAATGTGTCACAGAGTCTGAAAGCAATTCCAAGAGAGACAGTCCTTAAATTTTTTGGTCAATGGTGACATTACTGAAATAACAGAATAGCTTCTGAAGGTGACTACTGTGTTAAAGGGGGCAACAACACTTGAGCACATACATTTTGGAAGAGTTGTTAAAAATATCAGTGTCAGTACACCTAGACCTCTCAAGCTCCCTTTAAAACATAATAACCTGTTTGTAAAATGGGATAGACCTCTGAGTTCTAACAAAAAGTAAAATTATTATTGTTCAGACACTAAGTTGCTAGTGAAAATGGCACTTCCATTAACAGTCCAAGATGTAAACTATATTTTTTTAGTGTATTAGTGCCAAAGAGACAAAATGTTTGCTAAGTGCTAAAATATCAAGAACGCTATATTAGGCACTATTTTTGGGAAGGAGAGATATTAATTCTTTTGGGAAAGCAACTCCGATTTTACAAACTTATTTTCTCCCTCCTTAAACTCGAATTGTACCCTGTATAAACCTCTGTTTTGCCACTTATCTCAAAGTATTTAAATTATGTGTTTAGGTTTTTGCCCCTCCCACTAGACCCTGGAGTCTTTTAGAACAGGGATCCTACCTTATTCATTGTGGTATCTGCAGGATCTTATGCAATGCTCAGCGCATAGTATATCTTTCCTAAATACTTGATTAATGAGTGAATGAATGATTCACTGAAAGCAAGCTATTTGAGCCAATTTATTTTTACCTTCAAAGAGAGAAATGTAACAAAAATAGATCACAGATGGAATATGGAAAACAGAACTCTAGTGTCTTCTTTGCCATCAACTTACACGTCACTAAGTTCTTTGAAATGAAAAAATCCACATCTGTGATAAGAAGTGACCTGTCTTTGAGACGAAGCAGTTCACTGTAGAGCTCACAGGAACTTTGAGAGGGAAAATGAAATACTGCATATAAAAACTTTGGGGACTTCTGACCTCAGTTTTGACATATAAAAAGCTTCGAAGTCATCACTTCTATCCTTAAAACAAGTAAAAGATAAACTAACTGAAAAATCAATGGCTGTTCTTGTTCTTTCAGAGAACAATGGTTAACAGCATAAGACACCACCTCAAAATCTGGAGGGACAGGTCAATGCAGAAAGTCAAAGTCAAGATCGGCTGGGGGCAGACTGTCTACTAGCTCGAGGCAAGAAACTTCAAGGAGGGAGCTAGAGGCTTGGGGAACCCTCATAGTTTCATAGGTTTTGCTTCCAGGAACTCCACCAGGTTCTAACAGCAAAAACCCTAGTAATAGCGCTTCATGGGTGGGGAGACTGGGAGGGAATATTACCCTAGTAATAGCGCTTCATGGGTGGGAAGACTGGGAGGGAAATCATTGTACAATACACCTGAAGTGTTCTCTGTAACAAAGGGCTGATCTCTGGGGGAAAAGACTTAACCAGGGCGTTGGAGGAAGCTCATTCTCCCTGCTTTAGACACTTCCTGCTTTCCTACCTAAGAGAGAAAGAGCTCCCCCACTAGAGAAACACTTGTGAAAGTCACAAGTCTGAGACATAGGCACACTGAAAACTGAAATGTAATCATTATAGAAAACTTCCCGTCTCTCACACATTACTGCCCAACAAACAGGGTTCAAGTATGACAAGTACGCATTACAGCAAGACACGGACTCCATCTTAGGAGGAGTACACAGAGAAACCCAACACGGAGAGGAGAGAAGGAAACTTACATTGCAGGAATTGGAACCTTCTGACATTCACAGCTCCAGCAAACATTAAACACAACCCAGTTCCTAGCCAGATTGACATAGAGCCTCACACTGAAGGTCTATTTACCTCACTTCGTATTATTCAACATGAAATAATCAGCTTTCAGCAAAAAAAATTACAAAGAATGTCGAAAGGCAAGGAAAAAGATACTCTGAAGAGATAAAACAAATATCAGAACCAGATTCAGATACGACATAGAATTGGAATTATCAGACAGATACTTTAAAATAACTATGATCAGTATGTTAAGAGCTATATTGGAAAAAGCATACAGCATCAAGAGATGTGTAATATAAGAAATTGAAACTCTAAGAATCAAAAAGAAATGCTAGGAATAAAAATGCAACTGCAACAAACACTGCAACAAAAATGAAGAAAATCTCCAATGGGTGCATCAGTAGAGTCTATACAACCAAAGGAAAAATCAGTGAGCTTAAACATATATAAATAGAAATGTCTCACCTGAAATACAAGGGAAAAAATAAAATAAACTATTTTAAAACTTCAGGGCTATTTCAAAAGGTATAACATATGGTTAATTGGAATACCAGAAGGAGAAGAAAAATAGAACAGTGAAGAAAAAATTACATGAAGTAATAATAGCTGACATTATTCCAGAATTAATGACAGACACCAAACAAGAGATCCAGGAAGCTCAAAGAACACCCAGCAGGTTATTAAAAAAAAAAACAAAAAAAAACAGAGGGAGAGGATATGGAGATATATGTATACATATAGCTGATTCACTTTGTTATACAGCAGAAACTAACACAACACTGTAAAGCAATTATACCCCAATAAAGATGTTATAAAAACAAAACAAAACTACATTGAGGCATATCATGTTCAAACTACAGAAAACCAGAGACAAAGAGAATATGTTAAAAGAAACCAGAGTGGGGAAAAACAAAAAACACCTTACTTTAGAGGAACAAGTATAAGAATTACAGAGGTCTTTTCATTAGAAACCATTCAAGCAAATAAAACTATGGAGTGAAATATTTAAATGGTTGAAACAACAACAACCAAAAACACATCAAAATTATTTATACAGTGAGATTATCTGTCAAAAGTTAAAGAGAAATAAAAACTTCTTAGAATAAAGAAAATCTGGGGGAATTCATCACCAGCAGACCTGCCCGGCAAGATATTTAAAAAAAATTCTTCAGAAAGAAGAAAATGATATAGGCAGAAACTCAAATCTCCAAAAAAAAAAAAAAAAAAGAGTGTATAAAAAGGGATAAATGGTGGCATAAATAAAAATAAAATTATCTTATATTTAATTCTTAATTGAGGTAAACAATAACTGTTTAAAGTAATAATAGTAGGAAATTCCCTGGGGTCCAGTGGTTAGGACTCAGTGCTTTCACTGCTGGGGCCCAGGTTCCATCCCTGGTTGGGGAACTAAGACCCCGAAAGCCATGGGGTGCTGCCAAAAAAAAAATTAATAATGGTAACAATATATTGGGTGATAAAAACATGGCTAAGTGAAATGAGAGACAGCAATGACATAGGGAATAGGAGGGTAAAATCAGGAATACTCTGGTATAGGGTACCTGTGCTACCCTAGAAGTGGTATAGTGTTATTTTAAAGTAGAGATATATTATTTAAAAATGTGTATTGGAAATTATAGGTCAACAAACAGAAACACTTTTTAGAAGTATAATGTACTGTGTGGGAATAGAGTCAATAATAATATAATATCTATGTATGGTGATAGATGGTAACTAGACTTACTGTGGTGATCATTCTGTAATGTATAGAAGTATCGAATCACTATGCTGTGCACTAGGAACTAACATAGTGCTGTAGGTCAATTATACTTCAACAAACAAACAAACAAACTTATAGAAAAAAGATCAGATTTATGGTTACCAGAGACAGGGTGTAGAGGGGGGTAATTGGATGAAAGTGATCAAAAGGTACAAACTTCCAGTTAGAAGATAAATAAGTACTAGGGATGTAATATACAACATGATTAATATAATTAACACTGTTGTATGTTATATATGAAAGTTATTAAAAGAATAATCCTAAGAGTTCTCATCACAAGGGAAATATTTTTCTTTTTCTTTTATTTTGTATTTATATGAGATGATGGATGTTCATTAATTTTATTGTGGGGATCATTTCATCAGGTATGTAAGTCAAATCATTATGCTGTACACCTTAAATTTATACAGTGCTGTATGTCAATTATATCTCAATAAAACTTGAAGAAAAAAGTATAATTGATATGCCAAAAAGCAGTTAAAATGGAAACATAAAATGCTCAACTAAACCCACAGAAAGATAAAAAGGAGGGGAGCAAAAAAAGAAAGAATGAATGCAACAAATAGAAAACTGCTACAAATATAGTTGATATTAATCCAACTATATTAATCATCAGTTTAAATGTGAATGGAATACATACATCAATTAAAAGAGAGACTATCAAAGTGGATAAAAACAAAACAAAAACAAAACCCAAGCATATGTTGTCTATAAGAAACCTACTTTAAATATAAAACTCAGATAAAAGTAAAGTATGGAGAAATATATACAATGCTTACACTAATCAAAAGAAAGCTGGAGTAACTGTATTAAGACAAAGTAGACTTCAGAACAAGGAAAATTATCAGGGATAAAAGAGACATTACTTAATGATGAAGGAGTTGATTTTCTGAGAAGACATAACAATCCTGAAGTATATGCACCTAATAACAAAGTGTCAAAATACATGAGAAAAAAACCAGTAAAACAGAAAGGAGAAATCAAAAAATACACTGTTATAGTCAGAAACTTCAACACACCTCTCTCAGCAATCAATAAATCAAGCAGGTAGAAAATCAGAAAGAATAAAGTTGACTTGAGCAGGACCATCAATCATCTTCATCTAGTTAACATTTACAAAATATTCCACCAAAGAAAAAAAAAGCAGAATACATATTATTTTCAAGATCACAAGGAACAGTTACCAAAATAAACAGACTAAAGGGATAAGTATTTGCCTACACAGAGCTTAAATTTTACTAGGAGAAGAGAGACATTAGGCAAATAAACTAAAAAGTATACAAATATTGCTATAAGGGAAAATTAAGCAGGATGATGAAGTAGAAAATAATTGCATAGGAGGAGAGACAGATTTTTAAATAGGATTGTCAGAAAGGCATTTTGTCAAGTGTTCTCCACTTGAGTGGAGACCAGAATGAAGTGTAGGAAGTAGCCACCTTGGAGGAGCAGGATTTCAGGGAGCTAGGATAGAGAGTACGAAGGGCCTCAGTAAGTGTGAGTTTGTTGTGTCTGAGGAACAGCAAGAAGGCCGGTGAGACTGGAGTGGAGTGAGCAAGAGTAGATGTATATAAAGTGAAATAAATGGAGTTTCAAGGGACAGGATCACATGCATCCGTCTGTTAAATCATAGCAGTTATTTATTCCTATTAAGATGGGAAACTACCAGGGATGGGATCCGATGAGTGATGTGACCTGACATAATTCTGGCTGCTGTGTGGAGACTAGGCTGTGGGGAGGGGAACTAGCAAGAGTGGAAGAAGGGAAACTCATTCGAAAGTTATTGCAACTTGGGCAGGAGTTAATGGCTACTTGGGTTACAATGCGTAGTGCTGGAGGAAGTAGAAAATGGTTATGTCAGGGTATATTTTGAAGGTAAAGATGGCAATGCTTGCTGATGAATAAGATATGAAATATGAAAAAAAAGTCAAGGATGACTCAAGGATCTTGGGTATATATTGATGTATATTTGAATACACACAACTTTTATACATATCAGTCAATCTAAACATTTAATCTCTAATACAGCAGTGAGCGTAGATCATTTAGCTCTGTGAGAACTGGAAATACATCTGTAGTGTCCACCACTGCAACCTTGCATCTTAGAACAGTGCCCAGGACATAGCAAACATTATAGAAACTGGTTAAAAAAATTAATGGAAATCAGTGATAAGAGAAGAATTTTCTTAATGTCTGGGTTGAATAACACATAGCTTTTTCAAATTAAAAGGGCTTGATTTGAAGTTTGGAGGCATTCTGTGAAAAATAATTTACTAATGAGTAGTCTCCAAAATCGTGGCTAATTACCGTGGATTTATAAAGGCACTGGAAAAGTGTAGCTTACTCACTGCTTCCACCCACTAGTGACTTTAATAAATGTCATATCAGAACATGCTGTATGTGTGAAATATGCATGAATTAATTTTAGTTTAAATTTTTGGTTTTGGAGTCTTTGCTTTCTTCAGAGGACTCAAATTAGCATAATTAACACAACATTAACTTTTCATCAGAAGAGACTTCAGTTTTATATTACTCTGACCCTAGCCTTCAAATCCCATACAGGTTCCAAATGCCTTTTTTAAAATTATTATTATTAATTATGACCTTCGGGGCTCTCTGCCATCTCCCTGTCTACCCATTTCTCTCAATCCATTTCCATTTATTCTGCTTTCCATTTGCCTTTTCTGTTTGTTTTTCACTCCCCTTAATATACATATCTACACATATAGTATTTTTTTTTCTAAGATTTCCTTTTTGTTCCTCAAGTTTTTATTCAGTCTTCCCAATATGTAGTTCTACTCACATTAAGTCATCAAATCCCTACCTAAGTCAGTTTTAGAACCTGCTGATATAATCCCATAAATAACTTAAGATGAAGACAGATGAAATGTATGTACATTTGCAAACCTTCTTCTTCTCCCTTAACACATGCCAATTATTGCTTTTATGTTTCATATGCATATTAAGCATTAATTCTAGGAACATAAAGAGAAGGATTCTTTCTGTCCTTACAGCCCAGGGTTGTGGAAGTGAGAGGCCCATGAGGATGAGCTGGTCAGATCTCTGAGTACAGTCAGTATAAATGACAGAGGGCTGGAGTATCAGTAATTCCAGTGGTGGCTTTCTTGTGCAGATTAGGGTCCACAGTGGGAGAGACAGTCACAGAGCTGGGCTTGGTGCCCTCCCCCACAAAGTAATTGAGACCAGGTAGAAGCACTTAACCACCAAAAGCCAGGAAACCATAGTTACCTGGCAAAATAGGAGGGGTAGCCAGGGTGTTTGACCTGCATGGAGCTGTGTAGATGCTTAATAGATCATGGTGTCCTTTGGGATAAAATAGACAGGTAGGAAATTATCACAGGTGCTGCTTAATATTTATAAAACAAATAAAAATCAAGAGTGGAGGAGAAGGAGGCTGAGTTTGGTCACCCCAATTAAAAAGTTAAAAAGCTCCCTTCTTAACTCACAGGCCTGAATCAACAGTCAGATTCAGAATCCATTGCCAGAAGTGGCAGCTGGCAGAAGAATCCTCAAGACCATGGTAAGTGATAATTCTTCCAGTTTTGCTGCAAAGGCACTAAAAACATTTACTCAGTGGAGAAAGGGGACTAACCAGGTATTAGGGGAATTTTGATGACTATTGGTTACAAAATCTGGTTAACAAGGTTTGGGACCTGGAGTCCCAAAGCATCACCATGAACCCCCTTCTATTTAACAATGGGTACATTGTTAAAGTCCACTGACTTTGGGTCAGGTATATCCATGAACCCATCAGTGGTCATTTCTCCTGTCCTTGAAAGTGTAACTGGAACTGATGTACTTGGCATTTGGCATGGCCACCATGTCGGTTCTCTATTCTGTCAGATAAGAGTTATTAGATTGGAAAGGCCAAGTGAAATGTTCTGAACCTGCACAATCCCCCTCACCTTCCAATCCCCACCCAGTCAAGACAGTAAATTAAAAACACACAACAATATTGTACCCATGGAGGATGGCTGTTATTAAAAACATAATTGATGCAGAGGTGTTAGATCCTATGATATCTTCATTTAACTTGTTGCTCTGACCCACACAGACACTGAATGGATCCTGGAGAATAACTGCAGGCTACTACAAACTTAACCAAGCAGAAGGCCTGGTCATCTTTGCTTTGCCAGATGCAGTATCATTGCTGGAGAAGATTAAAGAGGTCTCAGGTATGGTACATGGCCATTGATATAGTGAACATCTGAAGGTATCTAGTCTCAAAGAATGCTGAAATGGCCTTATAATGGCTCAGCTGAAACACTAACTCAGAGGTAATACTTTGAAAAAATGGGTGTCATCCTTCAGGATGCAGCATATATATCAAATCCAAGATTTCTACATGGTGTGATGTTCTCTGTAGGATCTGGTGACCTTGGGGTAGAAGCAGTTCCTACAACTTGGAACTATGCAGGTTGGCAGTTCTGGCTCCCAAAAGGGATAGACTCCTTCTGTATTAGTCTTCTTGGATTGCTATAACAAAATACCACAGCCCAGGTGGCTTAAACTACAGAAATTTATTGTCTCACAGTTCTGGAGGCTAGAAGTCTGAGATCAAGGTGTCAGGGTTGGTTTTTATTGAAGCCTCTCTTCTCACCTTATTGTATTCTCACATAGCCTCTTCTTTTTGTGTGTGGGGAGAAACAGAGCTATCTCTCTGGTGTCTCCTCCTTTCTTATAAGGACACCAGTCCTATCAGATTAAGGCCCCACTCTAATGACCTCGTTTAACCTTAATTACCCCCTTAAAGGCACTATCTCCATATACAGCACAATAAGAGGTTAAAGCTTCAACCTATTAATTTTGGGGGACCACAATTCCATCCATAATACCTGTCACAGGACATATTAAATTCCTATTGCATTACAAGTTATGGTTTCCTGCAGGGCTCTTCAGACTCATTGTTTCCAAGAAGAGGAGTCACCCAACTTGACAGAAGTAATTTATCCCAATCAGCAAGAGGAGGAATGTGAGAGGCTGGAATACAAGTTGAACCCAGGTGTTCCACTTGGGCTCCTATCAATATACCTTTGCCCCATCGTGACTATGAATAGACCCCAGACAAAAAGGGGTGTGTTCACCAGCACCCTCACTTCAGATGCAAAGTACCAGATGCCCAAACCTTAGTGCAAAACTTAGAATCCTCACATATACAAGGATGTTCACTGCAGCATCATTTTTGATGGCAAGGAGTTGAGAGCAATATGGGATTACATCCTTGCTAAGAGTAGAGCTAGGTCAAATGTGTTGGGTGTACACCATGGAGCACCACACAACTAGAAGGAGCAGAGAATTAGCTGAACATACAGATAGACCTTAAAAGTGTAGTGTTTACTGAAACAAGCAAAGAAAATAAGATACTCAAAATAATAGCAATAATGAAAACTAAAAGACAATGCACATTTTAGAAGACATAAAAATACACACACACGTAACACATTAGAATGGTGTCCTGTTGTTTGGGATGTTGAGAGGGGGACAAGTGTGTGTTTAGGGATAAAAGGAAGAAAACAAGTGAGACAGAAAAACTGAAACAATGTTCATGCCTACCAACGATCTAGCGATAACATCTTCAGGTATCCAACACTCCTAGAAAATGCTGCTTCTAAGGCAACCTTTATTCCAACACTTGCAACACTTGAGTTCATGGTGGATTGAGCTGCCTGGCCGTCCTAGACATCTCAACACATTTTCCAGACGAATAACTGGATTTAGGCAATGACTCTCCACATCCTGTTTCACCAACTGCTTATCATCCACTCTCACTGCTTTCGGACAGATGGTTGACCTGTCACTTGGCTTTGGTTTTCTGCTCACAACTCTTCCATTCCCTTTCCTATTAACTTTTCCAATTCTTGCCTAGTTGCAAAGAATGTATAATTTACATGTAAAGCAAAAATAAAAATGCCAGTTTTTTTAAAAAAAGAGCTTTCTGAGAGTTATCACCAGTCACTAGTTATCATGTAGTTTATATGAGTTAAGCTGTAAGCATTTATAAGAAAAACTCATTAAAAGAAAGTAATATTGCTGCTCTGCAAAAAATCACATAAACATTACCCTCAAATCATTAATTTTACCAAAATAGGAATCTCCTAGTCCCCATTTTAAACACCACATTGGACCCAACAATTCTGCACTCGGATTCCATCATTAGGGTATGAGGAGCTATTGTTACCAAGTATGACCTGGGAACACTTTGGATCCGAGATGCTCCCTGTTTATATCTTGTTCAGTTACAAAACAAAATATGACCTCTATGAGAATGTGTCGTTTAGGATTAAATATCAAGTTTAATACTCAACCTTTAGTTAATTTATAATGCCCTGAGAGGCTTAACTAGGCTGCTGTCTTTTTTCCTTGCATGAACATAAGAATTCACATTCTGCTCTGAATCAAAAATGTCCACTTAATACATTTAACAATAAAGGACATTCAAGGAATCACATAACTATTGGACCAGGTTAGCTGGAGAAATAAACAGAGTGAAAGAGAATAAAGCAGAAGGGTGCATTAGTAGGAAAAATAAAAAAAGAAAAAAAAAAATCTGATGAGAAATATTACCTCAAAATTTAACATGTTAATTAGGAGAGTTCAGTAGTTCTTTTCCCAAAGCTCAAGCAACTTTTCATCAAGGTGAATTTAGCTGTACTCAGTGTTTTCAAATTAAAACAAAAGTTAATTTGAACTTGGTGAGATGAAAATTCAGGGTTATATGAAAACCTCAAAAGAACTGACCAATTTTCTCCTGAGATGATCTTTTTTTTTTTTTAAACTAAGTTTTTACTGCTGAAGTTGTCCATTTTTACAAGTCCTTTAGTAATATTCAGTTCAGAATAAAGTTAATTCAATAGTTAGAAAATAATGAAAAGAAATATTTCTTTATCTTCATTTGAAATGGCTTTACAGCAGACAGAACAGCATGAGACAATGAACAATGGATTAGCAATCAGGGGTTTTAGTTCTGAATTTAACTTTGCCTGAAATTAAAATGTATGAACTTGGGCAAGCTTTAACTCTCTGAGCCTCAATTTCCACATCTGTTAAGGCCGTGGTGGCCTAGGTCAGAGGCCCTTAACCTGAGATCCAAGGTACCTGACCATGGTCCAATGTACCCCTTGGGGGTGAGGTGAGGAGAAGGAGAATGTGATCTCAGACAGAAAATTACACCTACTCGACGTTAATGAACTTCCATCTAGAAGTTAGCATTTGTTTCAATTTTGGTATAGATAATAAACCACAGAGGTATTAGCAGTATTTGTGATTTTATCAATAATAGAAATCACAGATATTGTCATATCACATTAAGATATTATACATCTTTCAAAACATCTTTTAAGCTCATCATTGCTTCAAAATTATAATAGTTATTAGACCTACTGGTATATCTTGTCATTTATGTATTAGTAAAGATAAATTATAATCTCTTTACACATATTTTTAATAATTCCACGTATTTTACATTACACATTTAAAAACGTTATTTTGTAAAAATGTCCATACACTTCATACTGCAAAAGAGGTCCATGGTTCTGAAGATAGGAAACTCCTAGGCTAGCTGATGACAACAATCCCTTTCACCTCTAACATACCCTTTTAAATCCCATAAAATGACACTTTGTTTCTTCAAGATTGAGGAAGAATAACTGGAAAAAATTAATATTCTGTACTTTACAGATCGCTTACGTGACCTCCTCTGGTCAGGTGACAAATTCTTCCCCTAATCCAATCCTCTTTTTCTGTTCTGGCTTTTTACCGACGACGACGGAATACATACAAGAATCAGAAGTTAAAAGAAAATCAAATTGTAGGCATAATGTGAATGGCCCAATTAGGAAACATTTACATCCAAAACAAGTCTCCCTTATAAACACTTGATTGCAAAGAGTGTCTCAACTGGGCCTCCTTCTGTTCTTTTCCCACCACACCAATCAAAGAATAGAGATAACGGTGAGCATCTTTGTGCTTACCACACCATAACCAGAACTTCTTCCCTTGACCTCAGAATGTAAAAGATAAGATCAGGTACCATGTTGTACCTTAGCAGAGTTAAAAAGGTGGGTTATTTTTGTTTGTTCTTGCTTTTACTTTTCCTCTTTTGATGATATGAGAAGCATTCTATTTTAAGTCACTTCTGCTTATTCATACTAGCCAACTAACCAAGAAATGGACTTTGCCACATCAACCTGATCCTTGGAATCCTAATTTAACTCAAGTAACAGTTGGAGTGAATACTGTAATTTTTATGAAATGGTGCTGTGTCTTGAGGAGGGTGGAAGACAAAATATCCAATATCTATCGGGGACAGTTAGAATAGTAACATACATTTCTATAACATGACTGTCTGGTAGAGGAGATGGATAGCAAATTGTTAGCTCCCTTTTTAACACCTAAGCCCGTTCCTTCCTCAGCCCGAATCCATCATCAATGAATAGTCTCATCATTTTCAACTAATGGGGTAAGAATGAAAGGGAACATATTTTCAAGGTTTTCTAACTGTTAAAATACAAACATTGAGATCACAGGGATTAAAATGGCTACATTTGCAAGAACGGTTTATCTGATGGATTAACAAAATGGGAGATGTTTATCTAGAAAACAAGCTACTGATTCTTTCAAGAGGAGGCTCTTGGCAATTTGCCTTCACTCTGCTTTGCTAAGTCACCAATGCTTTCGGCTTGCTCTCTGCTGTCTGCTGACTGAGAAAAGCCTAGCTTTTCCTTTAAACCCAAAGCACAGTTCCTATGTTCAAAGAGGAAGACACTTTTTAAGAAGCAACAAATA
Organism: Eschrichtius robustus; assembly: GCF_028021215.1. Classification (NCBI taxonomy): domain Eukaryota; kingdom Metazoa; phylum Chordata; class Mammalia; order Artiodactyla; family Eschrichtiidae; genus Eschrichtius; species Eschrichtius robustus. The sequence goes on from NC_090837.1 coordinate 88,233,939, forward strand.
ACACGTAACAACCCACTTCCACCTTTGGACCAGTTAAAGTGGTTTTTAAATTCTATAGTCATTCTCACCATAAGCCAGAGCAGATTTTTAATACAGATATAAATTAAACAATGTATTTCAGAGTCATAAGAGTCAGAAAGTTCAGTGGTTGCAAGACCTCTGGAAAACAAAATTTTATGTAAGACACCTGACTATTGCTTCAGAGTAAAAAACAAAAACATGTCCCCAAACAATATCATTTCACAATTCTAGGATCAATATTAGGTATATTGTTCTCTCTGCCATAAATGTAATTTTGAATAAATCAATCTGAACGTTTCAAAGTAGAGATTGTTCTAAGAAAATAATCTAAGCATCTGAGGAGGCTTTCACACTGTGCCTGCCATGGGGCTGGGTGTGTCCTCAGAGCGTGTGGCTCTGTGTTCACTGCAGACAGATTGTGACAGTCTGACTCTGAGGGCGATTACATCAGGGCCATCATTTTTGATGTAGATTGGTAACTGCCCAGCATGCTGTCTTTTTTTTTTTCTTTTTCAGCATGCTGTCTTGAATTCTGTCTCAAGCTGTTTATATTCCTTTTTACTAATTCCACCCAATGTCTTCATATATACAATCACATGAACAGTGGAAAGGCAGTTAGAATGCCAAAGTATATTTTGAGTTATTAAATTGATTTATATCTTCATTATTTCCTAACAATTATTAAGGCAAGAGAGAAGAAAAATCCATAAATTTGGGATTTAGTACATGTTCTTGTGTCCAAAACAAAAGGCTCACAGTTGATCTCATCCTCAGATGAGTTTTGTAGGCCATCTTGATACTATTACAGGTTACCTCATTTCTTCATTTCCTCAGTTATTCAATCAACAAACACTTATTGCTTTCTGTGAACCAAACATTGGAGATATAGGACCACAAAAATGCAATAAGCACAATCTCTGTTCTCAAGGAACTTTCAATATTCTGGAGAAATGCCCCAGCAAAACAGCAAGGAGAATTTGGTGTGACAAGTTCTAGAGAGACATACATAAGATTGGCTCTGGAACAAAGCATTTTGTCTTATATAGGCATACCTAGAAGATATTATGGGTTTGGTTCCAGACCACAGCAATAAAAGGAGTCACATGAATTTTTTGGTTTCCTGGGGCATACAAAAGCTATGTTTATACTGTACTGTAGTCCTTAAGTGTACAATAGCACTATGTCTAAAAACCAATGTATATACCTTAATTAAAAATACTTCATTGTTAAAAATGCCAAAACAATTATAATAGTAACATCAAAGATCACTGATTACAGATAACCATAACAAATGTAAAAGCTTGAAATGTTGCAAGAATTACCAAAAGGTGACACACAGACATGAAGTGAGAAAATGCTTTTGGATAAATGGTGCTGATAAATTTGCTAGATGCAACGTTGCCACCAACCTTTAATCTGTAAAAAACTCAGTATCTTCGAAGCATGATAAAGCGAAGCACAATAAAATAAGGTATGCCTGTAGAGTGCTAATCAATCACTGACTACCTTGTAATCTCTGGGCAAAACTAAATGAGCTTGATATGTTATTAACAGTATAACTCGAGTGTTTTATAACTGCAGCTCTAGAAAGGGCGTGTGAAATTCTTCTACCTGTAATGCCTTCCTCATCCCCCCTCACCCATCCCCCCTTCTTCACTTGGTCAACTACAGACCCGTCAAGTCTCTGTATAAATGTCTCCTTCTTTGTTAATCTTCTGATTTCACCCAAAAGACTTGGTAGCTCTCCTTTGTCATCTATTTCAATGTGCAAATGCCCCTTATAACAATAACCTTAGGGTAGTGGTTCTCATAGATGAGAATGCAGTGCATCACGTGGGAATTTGTTAGAAATAAAAATAATTGGACCCCTCCCTATATCTGCTGAATCAGAATCTCTGGGTCTAGCAATCTGTGTCTTTATAAACCCTAACTAAGGTGGTTCTGATGCAAACTGGAGTTTGAAAAATACTGCCCTAGTGTATTGCAATTTCAAGTTTGTGTGTTTTCCCATTAAATTGTAGAGTTTACTTTCACCTTGAAAAAAATGGTATATTTTCACCTTGAAAAAATGTAGTACTGAACACAATGCCTATCACCTATCAGGTGATAAATGAATAATCTTTCCCTTTCCTTCTATATCATCAATTTCAGCATAAACAATACTAATAAAAGAGGATATGTAGGGTTCCTTGGTTGACTGCATATGTTAGAACATGTTGACTTCTCTGCGTTATAATTAAGTTCTGATTCTAATGGGAAGTGTAGCCTTATGGGGTTGTTCATTGCCCATGCTTACTCAGTTGTGAATGTAATACACTTCCCTTGTACTCACTTTGAGTCTTGCTGGACACCCATACACCATAATTCCCCCAGAATTCTTTGCTCATGGGGCATCAAAAATGCTACTGTGAATGGGCTGGCAAGGAAGAGCACACACAAGCATTGTGTATGTTTTCTCTACTCACATGGATTCTCCATCGCCCCACTGGACTTCACTTACAAAACACAAGTTCAAAGATAAAATTTATAAGAATTTTTATATGGCAACAACAGATCATTAAATGAAGTTTGGGGCTCTTTGGAGGATGGGGCCCTGAGCAGGTCCCATGCCCATGAAGGGGTCCCTGTCTCATGTTATCATGAGATTGTAAAGCTATGCCAGCCTGTGAGGTAAGTACAGCTAATATTTCCATTTTATAGATTAGGACACTAAGGCACAGTTGGCAAGTCATGGAGTGGGAATTCAATTTCAGAATTGCACATTTTTGAGCGTTTACTATATTATATACCAGGTATTTTCCCAAGTAATTTATGAGTATTAACACATTGGATCCTCACAACAATCCTCTTATTAGGCTTATACCCAATTTACAAGTAAATAACCTGAACTTCAAACAGCATAAATGTGTTGTTAAAAGTTATCCAGCTCATACGTAGTGGAACTAGATTCAAGTCCAAGCAGTCAGATCCGAATTCCCTTCTTATCACCAAGCTAATACTGCAAGATTATTTGATGCAAGTGGAAATGCAGGTATTCAATAAAATTATTATTTTATTCAATAAAGCAGGTGTTTAATAAAATTATTTTTTCTCTACTCATTAAATTTATTTGTAGAAAATATGTACTTTTTATGTAAGCTTGTTAAGTAAAGTAAAAGTTAAGGCTGAAAAATGGCAGGACATATCTTATGTATAAGATATTGCTAGGGGTTGGCTGGATCATTGAAGTATGTCTATGATTAGCTCTTACCCAGAATTGTAGAGTAGTTAGCGGGTCCTGGTAGAAAAATGGCAAGCATGAACTTTCACTACTTTCCTATCTCGTGCAGAACAAGTCCTGCTTCTGTACTTAATCTAAGCTCTATCCTCTTGAGTGGTACATCACATTACAGAGGTAGAAGCCTGTATTAGTCAGCTCGGGGTGTTATAACAAATTGCCATAGACTAGGTGGTTTAAACAACAGAAGTCTATTTCTGACACTTCTGGAGGCTGGAAAGTCCAAGATCAGGTTCTGGTGATGGCCTTCTTTCTGTTTGCAGTTGGCTGCCTCCTTGTTTTTGTGTCCTCACATAGCAGAGAGAAAGAGAGAGAGAGAGAGAGAGAAGTAAGCATAAGTTCTCTACTTATAAGGGCACTTATCCCATCATGAGGGCTCCAACCATATGACCTAATTACCTCCCAGAGATCCCATGCCCAAACCATCACTTTAGGGATTAGGGTTTCAACATATGAATTTGGGGGGAACATAAACATTCAATTTATAGCAGAGTCCTTTTATAAAAAAAAACTGTGCAACTTGATTTCCCTGTAGTATAACCTGGCAAAGTCGATCATACACAGGGGTTTGTTAGAAATCCTTTTGTGCACAGTCATTCTCAGAAGAACTACTGGTAAATTACAGTTTTCTCTTGCAAACACTAATAAACATGATTGTATCTAATTGCAGACTAGCAGACGCATCCAGTAATTTTCTTTCAATATTGTGTTAGATAGCCAACCTGGAAATAATCGATTGCATTACTCTAAGTTATATTTATAAGAATTTACTTCCACTGCACGCCTACAAATGTTATATTTTTCCTTCTGACTTTCCACTTTAAACTACACAGCTAAAGTCTAAATCTTGTTAACCTAACTACTGTATATTTTAAATAACAGTAATTTCATTTGGTAGGTAAAATCTTAATATTCCAGGAATCTTAGTATTTTTATGATTTGGACATGTTTTTATCTTAATAAAATGGTAATTAGGAATGAATATATTGGTGCTGATATTTGCTGATGAGCTCAGTTCTACATTACCTAGATCCAAAGATCTGATTTGTTCTATATAACAGATGATGTGGGTTGCACAATTAAGCTAAAATAAAGGGATATATAATCAGTGCTTTGGTAAAATGTATAAATGAATCAACTCACTGGCTAATATGTTTTGTAATTATACAATGCTTTTACACAATATTTATCTTAAAAAAAAGGTTATGTTACAATGCCATGGTTTGAATGTTTTTGTTTCCCCCAAATTCATGTGTTGAAATTCTAACCCCCAAAGATGATGGTATTAGGAGATGGGGCCTTTAGAAGATGCATATGTCATGAAGATGGAGCCCTCATGAGTGGGACTAGTTCTTATGAAAGAGGATCCAGAGATCCCTAGTTCCTTCTACCATATGAGGATTCAGTGAGAAGGCACTAGGCACTGGCTATGAACCGGAGAGAGGGCTTTTACCAGAACTGGACCATTCTGGTGCCTTGAACTTGGAATTCCCAGTCTCCAAAATTGTGAGAAATAAATTACTTTTGTATATAATTTCTGTTGTTGCCTAGTCTGTGGTATTTTGATATAGTAGCCCAAATGAACTGAGACACATGTAAAATTAGCCCAACTTTTATCCATTAATTTTCAACAGTAAGACAGTTAGAAACAAAGAATCAGATCCAAGTGTATAATATCAGTTTTCCTTTCCACATTGTAACTATTGACCACAAACTTAGCTTTATCAAGATATTATTTAAATTTACAATTTTAATTTAATATATACTATTTTACTTTAAACATCTCATGACCTCAAATTCATAGTAATGAAAAAGACACAAAACTAATTTGTTCTTTTTTTAAACTTTCTCATCTTTCCAAGCTACCAACATCCATAATTTCTAAGTGTAGCATTTTATTGAGACACTGTTTATGGTCTATGTGTGTGTACGCATGTATATGTAGATATAATCTCACAATGTGTTTTTGTATTTCTACTTCACAATGATGTGAGTTTTTTGAAGTGTTCTCCACTCTTTCCGCAGCCCACATAAGAGCAGAAAGAATAGGTCAGTGATAGAGAAGACACCAGTGCACAGAAGACATCAACATTTATCTAAATCATAGGAAACGGATAGATACCTGCCAAAGGATAACACAAAGTAGAGGCAACAACTCAGAATAAACAGAAAGCGCTTCAGTGAAGGATTTAATTGAACAGCCAGCAGAACCTTTCAGAGTCTCTAAGACCAGAGTCAACTGACTCCCAAGGACAGAAGTACGAACAAGGATTCAGCAAGAGTGATAGCTGAAACAGTCTTTATAGAACAACGGTGTTGGTTGGCTTTCCACACCTTTCTCCATTTTTTCCCCTCTCCTTGATCCTCATATACATTAAACTCAGATAGCATTGTAAAAAAATTGCTACCTGGAGAGCCTTGTTTCTAAATAATATTCTACTTCAAAGAAAACTAGGGCTTATTGGCGATATGACTGATACCAGAGACAGGGAAGGAAATGATGAGTTGTGTTAGAAAATAAGTGCTAAAAAATTTAAAAAAAAGAAGAAAAAGGAGATGAAGGTATTTCAAAACACACAGAAACCAGCCAGCATGAAACCCTTCCAACTGACCAAATCTGTGGAAAAAATCAACATACAATGAATACTAATAGTAATGGATTATAATTCATTTAATACAATTCCATAATTCCAGACTGATAACAAAACAAGCAAGCAAACAAACGAATAAATAGATGCAGAAGACATGATAGATTTAGACACAGCATTTTACAACCATTATGAAAATAATTATTTCAGGCAAGGATGACTGATGGATGCTAAAATTACTGAATACAAGTTAATGAGGAACAAGATACTTATAGAGTTCCACAGTATATCGCCTCATGCTATTTAATACTTGCAAGTCAAAGACACTTTTTTTGAAAAAAGCCTTAGCCAAAGAATTGAAGGTAACATTATCTATAATGGGTCAAAGCAGTGCCTTCTGATGTGATGCACTAAGAAAAGATGTCACCTGTATGTATTCCTAAAAAATATGCATGACCTGAATGTAATCATGAGGATGCATCAAATTCAATTTAAGAGACGTTCTAAAGAACAACTGTGTGTCATCTTCAAAACTGTCAGCAAAGGCAAAGAAAGGTTAAGAGGCCTGTCCAAATTAAAGGAGAATTAGATCTTGAAGCATGCAGGTGGTGGGCATAGCTTACGAGACATTATTGGGAAAACTGTCAGAACTTAAATATAGACTCTGTATTAGAAAATAGCATATCGATGTTAAATTTCCCAAATTTGATTATTTTATAGCAAGAATATTCTTTTAGAAACATTGGAAAATACACTGGAACACTGAATTATGTAGAGGGTAAAGAGTCATGATATCTGCAACTTACTTTTAAATGGTTATATCTATATACCTACGTAGGTATATAGATATACTAACATATGTACATATATATGTATATATGAATATATAAGAATGAGCTCATGAGCACAAGAAAGAGAGAAAGCAAATGTGTCAAAGTGTTATTAATTGGTGAATTAAAGAGTATCTAGAATGTTTTTTGTAGTATCCTTGTAGCTTTTCCATAAATTTGAAATTGTTTCAAAGGAAATAAAAAAACACAGGCTTAATTAATTTCCTTAAAAGTCTGAAAACACCAGAAAGTAATTGCATTAAACAAGACAAAAAATTGAAATAAAGGGAAAGTTAGCAGCAGGTAGGGTAACTCAACTAAATTATCTTCTGTGATGGGGTGTTGCCGATTAATTACCCAACATAGAGAGGTATAAGCAGAAACTAGTGGAATAACTACACACAAAAGGCTCTGAGATATGGGACTATATGTGGGGAAGTTTAGAACAGAGACTGTGGCTTTTCTTTTAAATTCCTCTGTACTATATTTAGTTCAATAGTTCATTTATATTTACTTCATTAAAAACATGGGCATGTACTCCATTATTAAAAACAAAATAGCCAAAAAATTACCAGTGTTGGCACTCTTGTAAGATAATAAAAACTTTTATCTATATATTTGGATGTTGAATATTTTGATAGAGCAATTTTTTTTGGAACTTTGAATTTTATTTTTTTATACAGCAGGTTTTCACTAGTTATCCATTTTACATGTTAGTGTATGTATGTCAATCCCAATCTCCCAATTCATCCCACCACCACCCTCCCCCCTTCGTGTCCATACGTTTGTTCTCTACATCTGTGTCTCTGTTTCTGCCCTGAAAACTGGTTCATCTGTACCATTTTTCTAGGTTCAACATATATGCGTTAATATATTTGTTTTTCTCTTTCTGACTTACTTCACTCTGTATGACAGTCTCTAGATCTATCCACTTCTCTACAAATGACCCAATTTCGTTCATTTTTATGGCTGAGTAATATTCCACTGCATATATGTACCACAACTTCTTTATCCATTCGTCTGCCGATGGGCATTTATGTTGCTTCCATGACCTGGCAATAGTAAATAGTGCTGCAATGAACATTGGGGTGCATGTGTCTTTTTGAATTATGGTTTTCTCTGGGTGTATGCACAGTAGTGGGATTGCTGGGTCATATGGTAGTTCTATTTTTAGTTTTTTAAGGAACCTCCATTCTGTTCTCCATAATGGCTGTATCAATTTACATTCCTACCAACAGTGCAAGAGGGTTCCCTTTTCTCCACACCCTCTCCAGCATTTGTTGTTTGTAAATTTTCTGATGATGCCCATTCTAACTGGTGTGAGGTGATAACTCATTGTAGTTTTGATTTGCATTTCTCTAATAATTAGTGATGTTGAGCAGCTTTTCATGTGTTTCTTGGCCATCTGTATATCTTCTTTGGAGAAATGTCTATTTAGGTATTCTGCCCATTTTTTGATTGGGTTGTTTGTTTTTTTAATATTGAGCTGCACGAGCTGTTTATTTCGGAGATTAATCCTGTGTCACTGGATTCATTTGCAAATATGTTCTCCCATTCTGAGGGTTGTCTTTTCGTCTTGTTTATGGTTTCCTTTGCTGTGCAAAAGCTTTGAAGTTTCATTAGGTCCCGTTTGTTTTTGTTTTTACTTCCATTACTCTAGGAGGTGGATCAAAAAAGATCTTGCTGTGATTTATGTCAAAGAGTGTTCTTCCTATGTTTTCCTCTAAGAGTTTTATAGTGTCCAGTCCTACATTTAGGTCTCTAATCCATTTTGAGTTTATTTTTGTGTATGGGGTTAGGGAGTGTTCTAATTTCATTTTTTTACATGTAGCTCTCCAGTCTTCCCAGCACCACTTATTGAAGAGACTGTCTTTTCTCCATTGTATATCCTTGCCTCCTTTGTCATAGATTAGTTGACTGTAGGTGCTCCTATGTTGGGGGCATATATATTTTTAATTGTTGTATCTTCTTCGTGGATTGATCCCTTGATCATTATGTAGTGTCCTTCCTTGTCTCTTGTAACATTATGTTAAAGTCTATTTTATCTGATATGAGAATTGCTACTCTAACTTTCTTTTGATTTCCATTTGCATGGAATATCTTTTTCCATCCCCTCACTTTCAGTCTGTATGTGTCCCTAGGTCTAAAGTGGGTCTCCTGTAGACAGCATATAGATGGGTCTTGTTTTTGTATCCATTCAGCGAGCCTGTGTCTATTGGTTGGAGCATTTAATCCATTCACGTTTCAGGTAATTATCGATATGTATGTTCCTATTACCATTTTCTTAATTGTTATGGGTTTGTTTCTGTAGGTCCTTTTCTTCTCTTGCGTTTCCTACTTAGAGAAGTTCCTTTAGCATTTGTTGTAGAGCTGGTTTGGTGGTGCTGAATTCTCTTAGCTTTTGCTTGTCTGTAAAGCTTTTGATTTCTTCCTCAAATCTGAATGAGATCCTTGCTGGGTAGAGTAATCTTGGTTGTAGGTTCTTCCCTTTCATCACTTTAAATATGTCATGCCACTCCCTTCTGGATTGTAGAGTTTCTGCTGAGAAATCAGCTCTTAACCTTATGGGAGTTCCCTTGTATGTTATTTGTCGTTTTCCCCTTGCTGCTTTCAATAATTTTTCTTTGTCTTTAATTTTTGCCAATTTGATTACTATGTGTCTCAGCGTGTTTTCCTTGGGTTTATCCTGCCTGGGACTCTCTGCACTTCCTGGACTTGGGTGGCTATTTCCTTTCCCATGTTAGGGAAGTTTTCGACTATTATCTCTTCAGATATTTTCTCTGGTCCTTTCTCTCTCTCTTCTCCTTCTGGGACCCCTATAATGCGAATGTTGTTGCGTTTAATGTTGTCCCAGAGGTCTCTTAGGCTGTCTTCATTTCTTTTCATTCTTTTTTCTTTATTCTGTTCCATGGCAGTAAATTCTACCATTCTGTCTTCGAGGTTACTTATCCTTTCTTCTGACTCAGTTATTCTGCTATTGATTCCTTCTAGTGTATTTTTCATTTCAGTTATTGTATTGCTCATCTCTGCTTGTTTGTTCTTTAATTCTTCTAGGTGTTTGTTCTTTAATTCTTCTAGGTCTTTGTTAAACCTTTCATGCATCTGCTCGATCTTTGCCTCCATTCTTTTCCCGAAGTCCTGGATCATCTTCACTATCATTATTCTGAATTCTTTTTCTGGAAGGTTGCCTATCTCCACTTCATTTAGTTGTTTTTCTGGGGTTTTATCTTGTTCCTTCACCTGGTGCATAGCCCTCTGCCTTTTCATCTTGTCTGTTTTTCTGTGAATGTGGTTTTTGTTCCACAGGCTACAGGACTGTAGTTCTTCTTCCTTCTGCTGTCTGCCTTCTGGTGGGTGAGGGTATCTACGAGGCTTTTGCAAGTTTCCTGATGGGAGGGACTGGTGGTGGGTAGAGCTGGCTGCTGCTCTGGAGGGCAGAGCTTAGTAAAACTTTAATCTGCTTGTCTGTTGATGGGTGGGGCTGGGTTCCCTCCCTGTTGGTTGTTTGGCCTGAGGTGACCCAATATTGGAGCCTACCTGACTCTTTGGTGGGGCTAATGGCAGACTCTGGGAGGGTTCACACCAAGGAGCACTTCCCAGAACTTCTGCTGCCAGTGTCCTTGTCCTCACGAGCCACAGCCACCCCCTGCCTCTGCAGGAGACCCTCCAACACTAGCAGGTAGGTCTGGTTCAGTCTCCTATGGGGTCACTGCTCCTCCCCTGGGTCCCATTGCATGCACACTACTTTGTGTGTGCCCTCCAAGAGTGGAGTCTCTGCTTCCCCCAGTCCTGTCGAAGTCCTGCAATCAAATCCCGCTAGCCTTCAAAGTTTGATTCTCTAGGAATTCCTCTTCCCATTGCTGGACCCCCAGGTTGGGAAGCCTGATGTGGGCTTCAGAACCTTCACTCCAGTGGGTGGACTTCTGCAGTATAAGTGTTCTCCAGTTTGTGAGTCACCCACCCAGCCGCTATGGGATTTGATTTTATTGTGATTGCGCCCCTCCTCCCGTCTCACTGTGGCTTCTTGTCTTTGGATTTGGGGTACCTTTTTTGGTAAGTTCCAGTGTCTTCCTGTAGATGATTATTTAGCATTTAGTTGTGATTTCGGTGCTCTCAAGAGGGAGTGAGTGCACGTCCTTCTACTCTGCCATCTTGAACTAATCTCTTGATAGAGCTTTAAGTATCATTTTGTTTTTTCCTCTGTATCCATTTTTCAAATGTTGAGAATGAAATCATTTAATTCTAAGGTAAACAATTATTGAGAAAGGGGATGAAATAATCTCTTATATTCAGATCAATAATTTGGGTGCCTTGAGATTTCCTCAAGCTATAAAAATGGATGTGTGAGATGAAAATTCAGAAATTCTTGGGGGATATGTGATGGGTAGGCAATGTCTTGGTACCAGAAGAGTACCATTGAGGCTGTTCTTATTTTTCTAAATAAAGTTAATTATTGTAATGATAATGAAGAATTACATTTCTTCAACCCTGCGTATAAAAGTTTCTGTTTTCATGGAGTTGTAAGAACCCTTCTATTATACAGTAATATAGTGGCGGGACAGGGATCTCTCAGCAATCTCCTCAGTGCTCCATCATTGAAAAGTGAGTAATAAATTTTAAGGCCAAGACGACTAGTCAGTTCCATCCAAATATTAGTTGCCAGTGGGGGAAATTCAGTCAGACAGTCAATTCGATGTCATTGGGTTTTACTGTTTTAGAGATTTTGCCACTCGATCAGTCAGAGATAATCCTGGGCAGAATTGTGAAGTCAGTAAAATTAATTTCTCTACCTTTTAATGATCTTTCTCCTTCCCTTCTAAAGCATCTTTTTTTTTTTTCTCTCTACCCCAGGTTCGAAGCACAGCCTATCCAACTCCCTCTCTCTCTCACTTCCTCTTCCTTTGTCCAAGTCATTCATCACTGCTCAACTCTATTATTCTTCTTGTTTGTTTGTTTAACACAACAACCATTTATTTGCTTGCAATTCTGCAGTTTGGGCTGGAATCAGCTGCGTGGTCCTCCTGTTGGTCTTGCCTGCGGTCACTCATGTGACTACAGACATCTGGAGGCTTGATAGCTGGATAGTCTCACTCAGGTATCTGTTGGTTAGCTGGGGCTCTTGGCTGGGGAGCCTTAGTTTTCCTCCATGTGACCCATCAAGCAGGATAGACTGAATTACTAACATGGGTGTGGGAGCACTCCAGGGGGCTGGGTGTAATGGGAAAGCACTTATCAAGCCTCTGCTTTTGTAATATTTAGTGACTCCCCATTTGTCAAAAAAAGTGACATGCTAAGCCCAGAGTTAGTGTGGAAGGGACTACAAAATGCAGAAGGCATTGAGGGACATCAACTTAATCTTCCATGCTACCCCAGTGCAAACAGAATCACAGCCTATGTTTTGCATTTTTGCTGTTGGTCTCACATATTTTTGACAGCTCATGTAAGTTACCGATTATTAAAAGAAAAAAATTCCTGGGAAGTTAAGTGTTGAGAGAATGTATGTGTCCATGTCTGCCCCTAACGCAATACAAATTCTTCACCTATTATTCTCTTACTAAATAAAACATGTCCTCTCCATCCTGCTTTTTCCTACTTCTGCCACCAAATACTTTGATTTATGTAACAAATGCTTTATGTGACAGGCCCTGGAGCAATGTGTCTGAACAAGAAAGGCAGAGTTCTGCCTTCATGGACTGAGTGCCTTGTGGAGAAGATCAGCATCCAACAACCAACCCAAACGCAGTGTTTCCTAGGAAAGGGGAAGTACAGGTCCTAAGAGAGCCATAGCAGGGGTATCCACCCAACCTGCAGAAAAAGAGAATGAAAGCCTGGAGAAAGAGTTAAAGTAGGTCAAGCCAAGAAGAGTTATGGGTGGGAGGGAGATCACATTTTAGGTACAAAGAAAGGTATCTTGTGCAGGAAATATAAGGGCCCCAATATGTTTGTGGTATACAAGGTAAGCATATTTGAAGAGAGGCAAGCAGCAGCAAAGCTGTGTACCATGTAAAGACCTTGTGCACCATGCAAAGAAACCAATGCTTATGCTGAGGGAAGAATCCACTGCTACTACACTCTCACCCTTCCATCCAGTCAGAGCTCTTTACTCAGGTATGTTTCTTCTCCTGCCCTCCTCCAAATCTTTAAAGAGTGTGCTTACATCTCATGTTTCCTTCCAATGTAGATATGCAGGGTTTTTATTTAAATAATACATTACTCACTTGTTATTTTTTTCCTAGACACACACATACACACACACAGAAAAGCAAGAAAATAGGAAGCAGCTGAATTTGTTCATCATGGGTGCTAAGGGAGGGACAGACGGGATGGATGTTAGAGAACAGGAAACCTCAAAAGGTCTTCATTCAAGGTTATGTACTTGTTCAGAGCACAGACCTACAGCCTGGAGGGGTCCTGGTCTGGGTTATTTTAAGCGTGTGCACACAGTGTGAGGAACATGTGTGAGGAGAGTGAGCCCGATCTAGATGGTGGTAAGGAAAATTATCCATTGTAAAGTCTGATTAGAGATAAAAAAAAATGACGAAAACATTTAGTAAACGTGTACAAACTTCCTTAAACTGTATGAAAATAATTATAAGCATACATGGTAATGCTATTTTATCCTTAACTTTTTGTATAATAAAATACAAAACATGGAAATAGGCTGCATTTTTGGAGTTAAACTAGTAAAATTCACTCCTTCGTGAAGAGTTCAGCTATGATAGAAATAATGATATTGTGAATATATGACTGGACTATGGTATCAGCAAAGTACAACAGGCAATTTGGGTTTCATTCCAAGCATTTATGACTAAAGATTTTTATAACAAAAAAATCTCCAACAGATATTGTATTCTCTGCAAAAAGGCCTACACTATAAGAGGAGGTTGCTAAGCACAGGAAAGCGGTGGAGAGAGTAAGTGTGTCAATATACATACATAATAGTTAATTGAAAAAACCCTGAATTTGATAAATGTGAAAATTTTGGTCCCCAAGAGGAGCTAGTTATTTTTTTAAATGGATGAAATATTTTGTTCCCTCCATCCCTCTGTCTCTCTCTCTCGTTTTATTGAAAAATAATTTGTGTTGAAAGATGATTTGGTTATTATGAATGTTACATATTACTTCTCAAGTATGTTTTACTTTCTTCTCTGAAATTCAAAAATTAAGAAGACTCATTAGTTTTGAAGTAATCTTCAAACAGTTAAAGTACCATCACTGGCAATAATAAAGCAAAATCCATTTTGACATAAAGAATAACTAATAAGTAGATATGCACAAAAAGAGGGCGATATGACAAAATATTGATATATATGCATATACATATACATAGAATTTACTATTTTTAGAAAAATTACGGTTACCTTCATTTATCATTAACTTAACAGTATGATTATGATTATGATTATTATTATTGTTTAACTTCTTGGGATTTTATTTTATTTTATATTTTGGCCACACTGCACGGCATGTGGTATCTTAGCTCCCCAACCAGGGATCGAACCCACATCCCCTGCACTGGAAGCACAAAGTCTTTTTTTTTTTTTTAACATCTTTATTGGAGTATAATTGCTTTACGATGGTGTGTTAGTTTCTGCTTCATGACAAAGTGAATCAGCTACACATATAAATGTATCTCCATATCTCCTCCCTCTTGCGTCTCCCTCTCACCCTCCCTATCCCACCCCTCTAGGTGGTCACAAAGCACCCAGCTAATCTCCCTGTGCTATGCAGCTGCTTCCCACTAGCTATCTATTTTACATTTGGTAGTGTATATATGTCCATGCCAATCTCTCACTTCGTCCCAGCTTAGCCTCCCCCCACCCCCCCGTCCGCAAGTCCATTCTCTATGTCTGCATCTTTATCTCTGTCCTGCCCCTAGGTTCTTCAGAACCATTTTCTTTTAGATTCCATATATATGTGTTAGCATACGGTATTTGTTTTTCTTTTTTCTGACTTACTTCACTCTGTATGACAGTCTCTATGGGATTGCTGGGTCATATGGTAGTTCTATTTTTAGTTTTTTAAGGAACCTCCATACTGTTCTCCAGAGTGGCTGTATCAATTTACATTCCCACCAACAGAGCAAGAAGGTTTCCTTTTCTCCACACCCTCTCTAGCATTTATTGTTGGTAGATTTTTTGATGATGGCCATTCTGACTGATGTGAGGTGATATCTCATTGTAGTTTTGATTTGCATTTCTCTAATGATTAGTGATGTTGAGCATCCTTTCATGTGTTTGTTGGCAATCTGTATATCTTCTTTGGAGAAATGTCTATTTAGGTCTTCTGCCCATTTATGGATTGGGTTGTTTGTTTTTCTGATATTGAGCTGCATGAGCTGCTTGTGTATTTTGGAGATTAATCTTCTGTCAGTTGCTTCGTTTGCAAATATTTTCTCCCACACTGAGGGTTGTCTTTTCATCTTGTTTATGGTTTCCTTTGCTGTGCAAAAGCTTTTAAGTTTCATTAGGTCCTATTTGTTTATTTTTGTTTTTATTTCCATTTCTCTAGGAGGTGGGTCAGAAAGGATCTTGCTGTGATTTATGTCATAGAGTGTTCTGCTTATGTTTTCCTCTAAGAGTTTTATAGTGTCCGGACTTACATTTAGGTCGTTAATCCATTTTGAGTTTATTTTTGTGTATGGTGTTAGGCAGCATTCTAATTTCATTCTTTTACATGTAGCTGTCCAGCTTTCCCAGCACCACTTATTGAAGCGGTTGCCTTTTCTCCATTGTATATTCTTGCCTCCTTTATCAAAAATAAGGTGACCATATGTGCGTGGGTTTATCTCTGGGCTTTCTATCCTTTTCCATTGATCTATATTTCTGTTTTTGTGCCAGTACCATACTGTCTTGATTACTGTAGCTTTGTAGTATAGTCTGAAGTCTGGGAGCCTGATTCCTCCAGCTCCGTTTTTCTTTCTCAAGACTTTTTTGGCTATTCTGGAAGCACAAAGTCTTAACCACTGGACCACCAGGGAAGTCCCCAGGATGATTATTGTTTTAAAAAAGAAAAACAACACAAAAAAGCTTAAATTGGTCTTATTTTAGAAGTCATTATTCAAATACAACATATTTTAAAATATCTTTTTATCATTCTCAAATTGGTTTTGGTACATTTTAGAAGAAAATCCTGAGAAAAAATGAAAATTTTATAAATATGTCATTTTCTATAAATGTGTTAAATATTCTATTCTATTTTGTGTCTGATGGCAATAGATACAAGTAATATTAACAAAATAAGACTTTAATAAAACTTCCTGTCTTTAGGCTGAGCTCCAAAAAGCTCTGAAATAAAATATCTCCATATTTTTTCATGTTTTTTTAATGATCCTTGTGGTGCAATAAGATGCTTGTTTCTAAGCAGCAGTGTTAAACAGAGTAAGAGTAATTATTATTGACACATAATGTAGTTACCAATAATGTACTGGGTTCAAATGAAGAGAAGCATTTTAATTTTCACATGAAGCAACTGATGTGTTTAGCTCCCATTTATGTTAATGGCAAGTATTCCCATGAATCTCAGTGTCAGCAGAAGAGAAATATACTCTAAAGAACCCTCATGAGAAATTCATGCTGTTTTATTTAGCAGAAAGAACAGAGCTCCCTGAGAAAGATATATTTTTTTTAATGAAAAGCAATTTCTCCTCTATCAAGCATAGCCAAAGACTCCCTACCCTTCCCTTCCAAAATGTCCTGTGTACTCTTTTCACCTTAAGAGGACTTGATTCCTTTTGGGTTTCTTGTTATACAAAGTGTAACTTTTCTCTGAAGAAATAAATCATTTCAGCAGAATTGTTGCCAAAAATGTGCTTGTTGAAGATTCTGCAAAAATGGAATCTTCTACATTTAAACCAGAGATGTAGATAGAAAATTATCTCTAGATTCTAGTTTCTTTCTTTCCTCCATGTTTGTTTTCTGGTGGAAATGAAAGAATAATTATTTTTCCAATATTCATATCAGGATATGCAAGAGCACAGACATTAGAATAAAACCCCAGTTTTCCAGATGTCCCCCTTGGTATAATTTTCATGAAATCCAGATTTTACTCAAGTTATTTTGTATTTTAAAAGCAAATCAGGGCTTCCCTGGTGGCACAGTCGTTGAGAATCTGCCTGCCAATGCAGGGGACATGGGTTCGAGCCCTGGTCTGGGAAGATCCCACATGCGGCGGAGCAACTAAGCCTGTGAGCCACAACTACTGAGCCTGCGCGTCTGGAGCCTGTGCTCCGCAACAAGAGAGGCCGTGATAGTGAGAGGCCCGCGCACCGTGATGAAGAGGGGCCCCCCGCTTGCCGCAACTGGAGAAAGCCCTCGCACAGAAACGAAGACCCAACACAGCCAAAAATATAAATAAATAAATAAATAAAATTAAAAAAAAAAAAAAGCAAATCATTAATTTTCTAAGTCATATCCAAACTGACTTAATGACTAATTCAAGCAAATATTTAAAATAAAACAGCTTGATTCCTTTTAATTATTTAAGACATTCTGAATAATATTCAAATATAAAAACAACACCAAAAAATTCTTTTTTTGATATCCTTCAGGGAGCCATTTTATGACTAGATTAAAATTATTTGTAATGAACATGTTGTTTGCCTGTAAGTAAAACAATACTTCTAAAGTATACCCAAAGATCAGTGAAATAAATTGTGGCACATTTAAGCAACAAAATACTGAAGAACACATTGTAAAAGAATTTTTGATATCTTGGGAAAACATTTATGCCCTTTACTAAAGAAGACTAGCAGAGTACAAATTAATATGTAAGATAGCTTTTAAATATGTAACATCAAGTATACATATTTATATTGATATAATTATCTCTATCTTTGGGAAAGAGTGGAAAGTTTGAAGTACAATGAACTATTAAAGGTGTCTATGGTGGCATGGTAGGATCACAGGCGATTTCTATTTTTGCCTGCATGCATGTCTGTATTGTACAAACCTTATATAATTAATAGAAATTGCTATAGTAATCATCAAAAGAATGTCTTAAAATAATTTTGTGTAGGTAAAACATACCCTTTGCAATACTTTTTACATATGTAGTATAGTGGATTAGTATATTTTTGTCAGATATAGTACAAAAATGAACTTTTATGTATATTAATCCCTATCGAAATGATCACATTTTAATGAATATTAAAATATTGTTGGTTCCCTCTTGAACTAAAAACTCCCCAGTTAATACAACATAATCATCTTCTATAAAACTGAGTATAATAATTCCCAAATATTTTGAGGGAAATACAAATATAATCCTTTAAACTCTTTGAAATAAACCACACTGATCACCTGTTTATTAAGTAGTACAAATGGAAGGACAGAGATTAACTGATTTCCTCTGAGATTAGATAGTGAATTTTACTTGCAAGGATATCTTGTTTTCCTTCCATTTGAGAGGTGTTTCAAGCTGATTAGTGAAACTACAGTATCAATATAACAGCTTACATCAGAAAGCTTGCCGAATCCTGTTTTTAAAGACTTAAACGACGAATCTTTATTAACTTTGTCAGTCTATTCTGACAGCATGATACTAGTGTAGACAGAAAAAATAATAATAATTAGAAGACACTTTTTGACGTTGGGTTGGCCAGAAAATTTCCTTATCTAAAATATGGAATATTATACTTTTCCAAGAATTTGTTAAACATTTCTTTGGAACACATGGAAAAGTAAAAACATACACTTATGCTTATAATGTCTCCCAGCCAAGGGCAAAGTTTCTCACCTAAAGAAAAAGAAAGATTGAAGAGTAGGAGGGTAAAATTATGTCTCAATGTAATTACACAGCAGCAAAAAGAAATGGGGGGCCATTTTTTAAATGGCTCTAATAATGCGATCTGAACAACAACATGTAAATTAATTCTATCATTTTTCCAAAGGAAAGACTGTGATCTGGATCATGTGAGGGTGTGACGAGAAGGAAAACTTTACGCAAAGCCAAATTCATTAGTCACAATGTTGGGGAAAAGGCAGACTTGTGATAGGAAACGTTTTCATAAAAGTACAGAACAAGATATCTAAAAGACCTTCATGAATTTTAGATGTAAGATGATTATTGTGGGAAAAATACTAGATCAGAAATTGGAAGATGGAATCTTTCAGCTACTAATTAGATAGATATATCTGCAATATTTTTGGACCTGATTTTTTTCCTACCTGTGAAATAGGACTTAGAACTATTTCCCATTCAAAAATCATGTATTGTACGAAATAATTAGCCCTTTGTTTCCCTACATATAACTGGGAAGTGTTTTTGCCCATACTGATTACTCTATTTGGGATATATTCCAGATTTTCTTCCCTTAAAAATCCATTGTGACATGTAATATAAGGTAAAATCGATCTTCAGTTCAATGTAAAAACATAGAATAAAACTATTTCCCACTCTTAGTGCTATAAGGCATAGGTGAAGACCAATGCAGTGAACCAGTGAATTTCCTGTAAGAGACATAATGTCACATCACTTAATGAAAATAAAATATTGTTTTGTGCCACAATTTCAGAAGACCAGGAAATTATTGAACAATTAAAATAGGAAGAAGCCACAGTTATGCATAGCAATGGGGGAAAATATTTTTTCATAAAAGAAAACATCCATTGATTTTATCAAAACCATCATGATTTCAATTCATTTCCGGTTATATATTGGTTGCTTTTTTAAACCACACAATATGCTAGTCTTTGGTGATACAACAGGGATTTTACAGTGAAGACAGGGACGAACTCCAAGAATGGAAATAGGAAGAGTCAGAGAAAGCCCACATACTAGCTAGTCAATCCCCAGTCCTGGTATAAATACCGCACGCATGTACAAAATACCACAGAGCATGAAGTATTATCCTTTGACTCCCCGAAGAAATGACTTGCTTGGACGGGCAGCATACCTCTGATCACCCGAAGGTGAAAGTGACCAGTCTACAAGGCTGCTCCCCACACAGAGTGATCAGTTCATTTGGGAGTCAGAGGAAACTACACAGGCCTTGGAATCACTATGGAGGAGAATGCACCAAATGCCTGAAGCAGTCATGTGTTTCAGAAGCATTTCTTGGGGCTTCCCTGGTGGCGCAGTGGTTGAGAATCTGCCTGCCAATGCAGGGGACACGGGTTCGAGCCCTGGCCTGGGAAGATCCCACATGCCGCGGAGCAACTGGGCCCGTGAGCCACAACTACTGAGCCTGCGCGTCTGGAGCTTGTGCTCCGCAACAAGAGAGGCCGCGATAGTGAGAGGCCCGCGCACAGCGATGAAGAGTGGCCCCCGCTCGCCGCAACTAGAGAAAGCCCTCGCACAGAAAAGAAGACCCAACACAGCTATAAATAAATAAATAAATTTATTTAAAAAAAAAAAAAAAGAAGCATTTCTTAAAGATATATTCTTCAAACTGTTTGCAGGACCTTCTACAATGTTTCCCCTCAAACTAACATTCCACGTTACTAAAATCACTTATAATTTACTGAAAGTAGTTGTAATAAAACAAGCAGTCATACAATTAGACATCTAACATATATTGGGTTTTGATGAAGATAATGATAGAATGTAGAATACCAATTCGTGAAATGTTAAAATATATTTCTCATTTAGCTCATGAGAAGGTAATTAGCTTTCAAGAGTAAATCTTGTCATTCCTCAATTTTTTTTTAAGGTGGGAGACTCTCTCTCTCTGCAAAACAGAAATTCAGTGCTCCCAGGCTGAACTGCCAGAGTATCTCATTTTCATGGAGACTTCTAAGTCTCTGAAGAAGAAAGATATCTGACATAGTCCAATCAGTATACTCTCAACTAGGTCTACTCGTCTGAAATTAAAATACAGCAGGACAGAAGAACAAAAGTTCTTGGGAATCCTGTCACTTTCACTGACTATCTTCTCTTGCATATAATCTACTACCCAAGAACTGAGAAGCAGAATTCATAGTAGTCGCAGGATGAAAAGACAGCTCAAAGCAGGGGAGAAAAAAATCAATGGGGAAAAAAAAAATCAATGTGAAAGCTGTAAAAGCTATACCAATTAGCTCTCTAATATATGGCCTTTTGAAGTGCCAAAGAGGATTTTTAAGTGCTACTTTTTATTTTTATTCAAATAGACTCACTGCTAATGGTACGGAAGCAATCATATGAAACCAAAAAGACTAAACCCAAAAAAGAGCCTTTAGAAGCTAAAGGAGTATTTATAGTCTATAGGATGGATCCTTTATATTCATACCAAGTTTTTCTTGCTTCTTGTGGGCCAACTTTCAATATATGTGAACACAACGACTCTCCGAGTGTGTTTTAATCTCTTGAATAGGGCAAAAGATCAGAATAGATACTATAATTTGTACCATTCTCTGATATTTCAGAATACGTTCACATTCTTTTACTCAAACACAGTATCATTAAGGAGTTTAATTTTTCAGAAAGAGTACTTCAGGTCACAGACATCATAAGAATGAAATTATTATTATTATTTAAATCGCATTTGGATTCTCTCATGTCTGATGAAGAGTATAATAAAAATACTGAAAAAGACAGTTTCTTATTCACTGTTAACCATTTACTCCCCTAATTAAACCCTACTTACAAAGATGAGAAAGATGAAAAAAATTGTACTTGGGATAACAAATCATGCTCAGTGTCCAACTAGCAACATTTACTTATACACTCCTTACCATAGCCTAACACTGTTCTCAGTGTTTGTTACCTTGTCAATTCCTCTAATCCTTACAACTACGCTTTGAGGCAGGAGCCATCATTATCATCCCCATTCACAGATGAGGAAACAGCATCACACAGAAGGAGTAAGTAATTGGCACAGAGTCACAGGAGTGATACAACAATCTTTCATCCGGGTTGTTTGGCTCTATGCCTTAAACACTCAGCTGCTTTTCAATGAAATGTCCTTTGATTGCTAAAAATCATAGGAATTTATTTTATTTAGGATAGAATCATTAAAGTGGCACACTAACAACAACTTGCCTCAAAAGTCTGTGGATTCTAAATCACTAAATTGGAAATAATATAAATGATCAAAATTTTTTAAAAATCCTCTTTGTGCTATTTATCCCTGTTTCACAAAAGTGACAGGCATTAAATAACCATCTGTTGAAGAATTAATTAAATAGGGCAGCCCTGCTGCATGTCATAAATACAATAAAGGGATATTTTCTCCTTCTCCGACTTTCTACCACTTTCTCTGAGCCTAAGAAGTAGTGCAGCTTACCTGGAGAGAAACATCTGTAAAACTACAGCAGACTTCTCATGAGAAACCATGCAAGGAAGAAGACAGTGTTGTCAATTATCTGAAGTGCCTAAAGAAAAAACCTGCCAACTCAGAATTCTATATCCAGCAAAATTTTCCTTCAAAAGTGAAAGAGAAATATTTTCTCAGGCAAATAGAAACTGAGGGAGTTCATCACCAGCACATCTGCCTTGCAAGAAATGTTTTTAAAGTTTGTTAGGCAGATGATATATGTCCAACTTTAATCCACATAAAAAAAAACAGGAGCTACCAGAGAAGGAGTAAATGAAAATAAATAAAAATATTTTACTTTTGGTATTCTAAATTGATATAAAAGGTGGCTACTTGTCTACAGTAATAATAATAGTATATGGATGATTACATTGTATGGATAATTGAAATGAATGGCAGCAATATAAAAAGTGATGGGAAGGAAGATGGGAGAATTGGGGATTCTCTTTTATAAGGTACATGGACTACTTGTGAAGTAATACAGTATTCTTAAAGGTAGACTTAGATTAGTTAAAAATGTATGATGTCAACTATAAGGAAACAACTAATTTTTTTTAAAAGTATACTTTATATACTAGGTATTGATAAAATGAAAACAAATAAATGCTCAGTTGAAACCAAAGAATTAAGAAAAAGAGTAGGGCTGTGATGGAGACGCAAATACAAATGCATAAATAGAAAAAGTTACAAATATGGTAGGTATTAATCCAATTATATCAATAATTACTTCATGACTTTCATGATATACATATAAAAAGACAGATTGTAAAAGTGAGTAAATAAACAATACCCAATTCTATGTTGTATACAAGAACTCATTTTAAGTATAAAGAAATAGATAGGTTAAAAATAAAGGGGGCTTCCCTGGTGGTGCAGTGGTTGAGAATCTGCCTGCCAATGCAGGGGACACAGGTTTGAGCCCTGGTCTGGGAAGATCCCACGTGCCGTGGAGCAACTAGGCCCGTGAGCCACAATTACTGAGCCTGAGCATCTGGAGCCTGTGCGCCGCAACAAGAGAGGCCGCGATAATGAGAGGCCCGTGCACTGCAATGAAGAGTGGCCCCCACTTGCCACAACTAGAGAAAGCCCTCGCACAGAAACGAAGACCCAACACAGCCATAAATAAATAAATAAATAAATAAATAAATAAATAAACCCAAAAGTTTAAAAATAAATAAATAAAAAATAAAAAATAAAGGAATGGAGAAAGTTATATCATGATAACCCTAATAAAAAGAAAGTTGAAGTAGTTACATTATTTTCTTTCTTTTTTTTCTTTTCCTGGGGGATAATTGCTTTACAATGTTGGGTTAGTTTCTGCTGTACAGTGAAGTTAGTCAGCTATATGTATATATATATCCCCTGCCTCTTGGACCTCCCTCCCACTCACCCCCCATCCCACCCATCTAGGTCATAACAGAACACCGAGCTGAGCTTCCTGTGCTTTATTTTTTTTAATTAATTTATTTATTTTTGGCTTCATTGGGTCTTTGTTGCTGCGCGCAGGCTTTCTCTAGCTGCGCCAAGTGGGGGCTGCTCTTCACTGAGGTGCGCGGGCTTCTCACTGTGGTGGCTTCTCTTGTTGCGGAGCACAGGCTCTAGGTGCATGGGCTTCAGCAGTTGTGGCATGCAGGCTCAGTACTTGTGGCTCTTGGGCTCTAGAGTGCAGGCTCAGTAGTTGCGGCACACGGGCTTAGTTGCTCCGCGGCATGTGGGATCTTCCCAGACCAGGGGTCAAATCCGTGTTCCCTGCAATGGCAGGCGGATTCTTAACCACTGTGCCACCAGGGAAGTCCCTTCCTGTGCTTTATAGCAGGTTCCCACTAGCTATCTATTTTACAAATGGTAGTGTATATATGTCAAACCTAATCTCCCAGTTTGTCCCACCCTCCCCTTCCCACACTGTGTCCACATGTCCGTTCTCTATGTCTGTGTCTCTATTCCTGCCCTGGATGTAGGTTCATCTGTACCACTTTTCTAGATTCCACATATATGCGTTAATATACGATATTTGTTTTTCTCTTTCTGACTTACTTCACTCTGTATGACAGACTCTAGGTCCATCCACATCTCTACATTTTCAGACAATGAAGACTTCAGAACAAGAACATTATCATTTATGTATCCAACAAGGGAGTGTCAAAATACATGAGATCAAAACTTGTAGAACTGAAAAGAGAAGCAGACAAAAGTGCTATTATAGTTGAACCTTCAACATCCCTTTCTTAACAATATATGAATAGTGGAGGCAGAAAATCAGTAAGATATAGATGGCTTGAATACTACAAATTAAATTTATTTAATTGGAAGTTATATAATATTCTAACTAACAACAAAAGAATATATTTTTCTCTAGCCCACATGGAACATTCACTAAGACATACCGCAGTAGAATTAGACTAGAAGTCAATAACAAAAAGATAGTTGCAAAGTCTCCAAATATTAGGTAATTAAACAAAACATCTTTAAGTGACACATGAGTCAATGAGGACATTTCAAGAGAAATTAAAAAACACTATGAACTAAATGAAAATAGAAATAAAACACAAAAATCTGTGGAATGCCGTGAAAGCAATGCTTGGGGGAAAATTTATAGCATTAAATGCATACACTACAAAAGAAAAGATCTAAAATCAATAACTAAGCAAGCAACCATCTAAGGAAACTAGAGAAAGAAGAACAATTTAAGCATAAATCAAGTAGAAAAAAAGAAATAATAAAATTAGAATGAAAAATCAATAAAATGGAAGCCAGGAAAATAAAAGAGAATTTTTTTAGGCTGGTTCTTTCAAAAGACCAATAAAATTGATAAACCTATAGTCAGAGTAACCCCACCCAAAAAAGAGAAAATTCAGAATATCATCTGAATGTCATCTCTCTCCACTCCTCTTTAACATTACTCTGAAGCCATACCTAGAGTAATAAGACAAGAAAAATGTAAAAAAGCTGTATGGATTTGAAAGGAAGACATGCTAGTGTTTTACTTGCAGATGAAATGATTATCTGTGTAGAAAATCCCAGATAATCTACAAAACAAAATTCCTGTAACTAATAAGTGATTATAGCAAGGTTTCAGAATAAAAGGCTATATAAATATAAGCCAGTTGTTTTTCTGTATACCAGCCATGAACAGTTGGAATTTGAAATTAAAAAATACAATTTACAATCACACCAAAAAGAGAAAAGTACTTAGGTAAAATTTAACACAATATATATAGGATCTCTTTGTAAAAACCTACAAAACACTGATGAAAGAAATCAAATAGGATCTAAATAAATGCAGAGTTATTCCATTCTCATGCATTGGAATATACTGTTATTGTGTCAATATTTGCCTATTTGATGCATAAACTCAATATACTAACAGTGAAGGTACCGATAAACTATTTGCACTGATTCTAAAGTTTATATGAAAATGTAAACAATATAGAATATCCGACACAATATTGAAGAAGAACAACAAAGTTGGAAGACTCACCCTCGTGAATGGGAGGCTTACAGATACAGTTTATCAAGTGTCATATTGATGAAAGAAATGACCAATGAAAAGGAAAAGATCTGTGTGGTAATGGATTCAAGTTGGAGACATCAGTTTGAACTCATGCTTAGCTTAATATAGAAACAAAAGTCACACATAGAAATATTTACAGATATGTGTATATACACAGTTTGTATACACACCTGTATTTCCTTTGATCTGCCTGCTTAGCGGGCCTAAAATAAATGACCACCAATAGTAATGAGCATAGCTAGTGCTCCAATCTTGGTTTCTATTACCATCCTTAAATGAAAGGAATCCAGGCTTCTTGGAGAAATGAGCCTAGAGTATCTCGTAGTATCTAGTAGTGCCAGAAAGTAAGAAACTGTTAACAAACAAACACGATGATGGGGATATTTCACAGGGACACAGGAGCCAAGGGAAAAAGTTCCCCAAATGGTCAAACTGCAACAATTTGAGCAAAAAACAAATAAAGCAGTATTGGATTATAAGCCAAAGTATATTAAAATAATCCATGAGTACACAGTGATATAAATAAATGATTAAATAAGTAAATGGGGAAGAATACACAAATATTTTGTGCATATGAATTCCAAACAAATTATGTAGACACTTCACTCTCAAGGAGGTGGCGCATAGCTCTGCATTCCTTAAGTGTGGGCTGTGAGCAGTGACTTCATTCCACAGAGCACCATATAAATATATGAATACTGAGCCGAGCTCCCTGTGCTATACAGTAGGTCCCCGTTGGTTACTCCAACATAAAATAAAAAGTTAAAAAATATGAATAAAAAGAATAACTTTACAGTGGATAAACCTGACAAATTCTACCTCAGATCATTAGCATTAACAGTGATAAGACATGTTGATAATATGTACCTTTGATATGATGTAATGAGAATGACATGTTAATTCTGTGGTTTTCCTCCCCAAATCCATAACTCCAAGCTAATCATGAGAAAAACATCAGGCTGATACTAATTAAGAGATTCTACAGTATTTGTTAAAATTGTCTAGGGCATCAAAATCAAGAAATTTCTGAGAAATCATCACAGCTAAGAGGAGGCTGAGGGAACATAATGAATAAATGTAATGTGCTATCTTGGATGGGACCCTATCAAAAACCAAGATAACTGAAGTAAAGTATGGACCTTAGTTAATAATAGTGTATCAGTATTGGTTCATTAGTTGTGACAAATGTACCATTCTAAAATAAGCTTTTAACAATAAGGGAAACAGGGTGTGGGGCATACGTGAACTCTCTATACTACTTTTTACAATTCTTCTCTAACTCTAAAGTTATCCGCAAATATTTAAATTATTATTATTATTTAAGCAAACACTAAAGGGAAATTGTATTACATTTCAGTGGAGGCTATATCTTAAAAAATGAACATGTATGAATGCTATAATTGGAAAAGGCTACTTAAGAAAACATAATTACCTAGAAAGAGTGTATATTATGTGTAGGCATACAATTATAGCCATGTCACCTTTGGCTTCTAACTACTATACTTGCTTAAATAGGACCATTCAACAATATGTTAGTTGAGATTATTAAAAATTAATACTATTTTAAAAGAAAGAAAACTAGTGATTATGTAAGTATTCCTCAGACCATTTAAACGAGATTCTCAGATTTCTATTGACCCCCAAGCTGGATCTTAGCACTTGTTCCCTCCTGAATTCTCTGCATAGGAGTAGAATAAAAATAACCACCTTTAATTAAGATCACATCACATCACTCTTTTTTTGACTTAATATTTTATTGTCAGTCCCTTTAATAAGGTTATCATAGAGTCACAGTTTCATTTTAATGGGCATAGGAAAAGATGAGAAGGATTCTGGCTTATACAGCAATTAGATTTAATAAGAGAATAATTAGTAGCAGCCAGATCCCTGTGTCTATTCTTTACATAATTTCATACCCCTGGGAAATCAAACCTTTCCAGATCTATGGCACTGGTTCCTTACATTTAGTCTTTTACAATCTACATATCATTAGCCAGGTAGCTCGTTCTGACAGGGACAAAAACACAGTAACAACAAAAAGCATAAAGTAGCAGGAAATAAGGCCCATCTAAAGTGTCCCACGCAGTGGTTATTCCAGATTTTCCTCTTTGTAACTATTTGACAAGTCACCTTATCCTACTGAGCCTATGTTTACACATGAGTAAAATGAACATAGTCATTGAGCCTAACTCATACTGCTATGTGTGAATTAAACTACAAAATGTATGTAAAGCACTCAGTATACACTATGTTTTCCATAAATGTCAAATCCTAGCATTTCTTTAGATTTATCAGGACTAACTACTAGCAGAGTATTGAGAAAAAACACAAATCGGGGGCCAAAATAAGGAGTACCAACACAAAGTACAAAAAAAAAAACCAGAAAAAAACATGAGAGGCTGACAATTTTGAGAAGGGTTTCACACATAGTCATTGCTTAGTGCTAGGCTGCAATCTCTTCTCTTTCTCTTTGTTTTCTTTTTAAAGTAAGTTTATTAATGAGTAAAAAGTAATACACTTAGGCTATTTTAGAAATTTCGCAAAATGTAAAATAATACGGAGACAACAAAATGAGCATCATACATACTCATATCACTCTGAGGTATCTGTCTATAAAAGTCTATGTCAGCCAGAATGCTGAGGTATAAACCGATCTCCAAATCACAGTGACTCAATGGAATTTAGAGTCATTACCCACTCAGGCTACATGTCCTTAGGGAGTAGGGGGTTCACCTTCCATCAGCTAGATCAAGTGGCTCGGGATCCCTACCTTCGAGGGGATAAGTCATGTAATCCCACCACATGTTGGGAAAAATTATTTGGTAAATATTTCTAATGATATTATCTGGTGTAACTCTTTCAACTGATTTTCTACTTCATGTGTATTTGCATATATGTTTATTCTGATCTCTATTTAAACAAAGTTGAGAACATGCACTATTACTATTTTTTAATTTTATTTTTTAATTAGCAACCTTGGGGAAAAGAAGTCACATTTGAACTTAAAGGCAAAGGCCCAAAACTAGCTGGTTTTTCCTTGGAGAATATACATTACAAACCCATTTTTAGTTTCCATTTTTCATCTAACAATTTATTGGTTTCAATTTCCTATGTCAATAAATTTTACACGATAATATGATTTTCATCAAATTCCGTCATATGGATATCATATAATATGGTTGGATCTTGCAATATTATTAGACACCTGGTTTTCTTTCAATGACTTCTATCTTAAATAACTCATGATGAAAATTCTCATAAATAGCCTTGCATATTCTTCTACTTCCTGGACAAATAATTACTAGGTCAAAGTTAAGAACATTTTAAAGAATCTGGAAACAATTTTTCAAACTGTTTTCTAGAATG
The DNA here is from genome assembly GCF_028021215.1 of Eschrichtius robustus. Lineage (NCBI taxonomy): Eukaryota > Metazoa > Chordata > Mammalia > Artiodactyla > Eschrichtiidae > Eschrichtius > Eschrichtius robustus. Next base: position 88,262,767 of record NC_090837.1, read on the forward strand.
GTTATTTCAGCTCTAAGTGAGAATACCTATCAATGCAATCTCATCAGTATTAACAATAAGGATTAAAAATCTTTGCAGATTCGGTTGATAGAAAATGTTGAATTATTAATTTAATTCAAATCATGTTTATTGAAATTTGCTAACTGCCAGATGCTCTTTTAGTCATTGAAAATATAGCAATGAACAAAATAAGTAGCCTTCATGAGCCTGCAGTCTACTTGGGATAACAAACAACAAACAAGAAAAAAATATATATAGTATTTTTATATCATATGATTATAATATAAATATACCATATATATAGTATTTTATATAATATATATATATACACACATACACTCAGTGGGTTAAGAGTATTATGCAGACAACCAAGTTTATTTTATAAAGATTGATCAGAGAAAACCTCTCTGATAAGGTGACATGTAGAGAATGACCCAATGACTGGCAGGTGGTGAGAAGGGAGGCATGCACGTAGCTTCCGGGATCTGGGTTCTCCAAGCAAAATAAACAGCAAGTGCAAAGACTCTGAGATGTACAATGCTTGGAAAGTAGGAAGAAGAGCAAGGAAGCTCCTATAATGAGAATAAGGAAGCGGACAGCGTCATACAGGGCCCACAAGGTGGTGGAGGGAAGTGGGTGCTCCTTAAAGATAACATAAAGCCCTGTAGGGTTTGACAGGGACTTCAAATTTTATTGAGGGGGGGACCCAGCAGAAGGATTTGACCAGAGGTATGAAAAGGTTTGAGTTGCATTTTTTGATTTTTAGTGACAATGAAGAATTCTTCATAAGCATATTGTATACATTAATTTAAAATATTTTTTAAGCATTTTTATATTTGGAGCTATTAACTATTTTCATCATTCTTGCGATTTTTTCCATTTTTATATTTGCCTTTTAATTTTCCATTTTGTATGAATCGAAGTCTATAAACTTTTTCCATTTTGATTATTTCTAATTCATTTCAATATAATTTAGCTATGTGCTTTTTAAAGGTTTTTATAAAATGGAAAAGATTTTATCTTCACATAACTCTAAAAAATAGATGTCCTTTCTTTATAATTCAGAATCAGACCTTTGTAAAGAAGATAAAAATCACTCCGAATCTTACCACTTCAAAATGATAACCAAGAAGATTTTAATAGATAGCTTTTGATACATATTGTTTCTGAATTTTTTTTTTTTTTTTTAGCTGATTTTTCCCTCCATTCTATCACTGGGACCACATGTTAGTTTGTAACTGGGAGCTAACTGGTAGTGCAAGTCTTTCCTCTGCAAAGAAGCCATCAGGTGATCTGTGGGAAGAGTTCATACAACTAGATTTTTGTTTCGTTACTAAGAGAAATTATTTGCTTTAGATTGTTGCAGAACAATTGGAAATATCACAGGTTATATGTCTGTTTAAATGTATTTTTGACAGTTCTGCTATTTTTGTGCTGATGATTCATCCTAATATGTATGGCAAGCATGATCTACCTTGCTTTTCTTTTCTTGATAATCTAGCAATTATTACTGTTATTTTAAACATTGTTTCCTTATTTTGATTTCTAAGAACCTACTAGGTTGAAAGAAAATTCAATTAATTTGGAGTAAACTGAATCTTTCTTCCCAGGATCATGCTGTATCTCTCGACTCACTCAAACCTCCTTTTCTGTTCCCCAGGGAGACCGTGTGCTTTTGTTCACATCCATTTTTCATAGTGCATTTGACATTTATTTGTAAGTAGCATATATACATGTATTAGCGAATGTGTGTTTTATTTTTTCATTGTGTTTAACTGCTAAATACTTTCATTTGAGAATGTTTTTAATTTTATATTTTGGTGTATCATCACCAATTTTTATAAATTATCCACAAGAGGTTCTTATACTTCATTTTCTTTTTATAGTTAAGAGGTTGAAAAAATATATATAAAATACCTTGATGATATTATTTAGATACTTTATACCAATTAACACTTTTTGAATCTCAGATTACTTTAAGTGATGGATACTCTCCTGTAGAAGACACATAAAATATTTATATGTAAAATATTGCATATAAATTTAAGGAGTTCCTGACTCCTCTGAAAGAAAATCATGGATTCCTTTATGTCCATTGGCCACTGTTAAGAACCGCTGCTCCAAATCTCATTTATATGGTACCTGCTTAAGCAGTCAAATCCAGAAAATAAAAATTAAAATTTCCCGTTATGATTAAGAGTTATCAGACTTCTTGTACTTCTAATAATTGTGGAATATATAAGTAGATACCACATTGCGTATTGCATAAAAATTTAAGACTAGTATACTGTGCCTTCTCTACCACTAGCACCTGTCAATACATATTACCCCTTTGTTCTGTTTAGAATTGTCTTATATCTGTTTATGTTTGCTAATATTGTTCCTCGTTTTCTCTAATTTTTAATGAATATGAACAGTGTTTTACTTGATTTTGTAGCATGTTTTATGTATAATCACAGAATACGTAAGTAATTTAATCCATTCATTTCTAGCATGTAAGTCTTTGATTTCTGCATTTTTATCTCATTGCATTGAACTATATTTACATAATATTATTAAATGATGATGATAAAACTAGGTATCTATTTAACCATTCTAATTTTAATGGATTTGCCTTATTGTTTACCATAGGTTTAATGGTAACTGTCACTCTGAAATAGACATTCTCTATTCTGCTACAATTATTATACATTTATATCATTATATGATTTTTAAAATCAGGACTAGTCAATTAGCCTCTTCTATCAATTGCTTAGTTTGCTTTTCTCTTTTCTTTTTTTAAATCCTCAACTCTGAGTGATTTGCTGTGGTTTACAGAAATTTATAGAAACCTTTATAAAAAAAGGAGCTCTATTCTTTCTCTTCCTCCGCCTCTTTTCCACAAATACACAAACACTGCTACTAACTAGAAACAAAACCAACTGAGTGCACTTCCATTATCAGCAATTTCTGCTTCCCTCAATTCGGTATTAATCATGCTACATCGATATGTTACTTAGAAACAACACTGCAGTTGACATTATTGATATTACATATGAATGAAGGAGTGATTTGACTGACAGCACTGACAACCCACAAAACTCTTTCTGATGCAGCATAGGCGAAAACAATAGAGTCTCTGGATATTTCCTAAAGATGCTGAACAATTTTCCCTGGCTGGCAAAATAGCCTTTAGTTTAGCCTACTCTTAACAAACTCTTCTGTATGAAAGGCACATCTAGTTGGGGGAATGAACAAAGCAGATAATGAACTCTCCAGGTGTTTGGGTTTGAAGGCTGTTCTTTATCTTATTGCTTGTTTTGAATGTGGTATTCTTATGTTTTAAACACTTATGATAAAATTATCAGGTAGAAAACTTAGTTTTAACAAAAATCTAATTTCGTCAGGCATATAGTGAAGTTGTTCCTACATAATTTTAACAATGTAGAATGTAACCAGTGTCACTTTTAAGAATATGGTTTACATCCTTTCCAATAAAGGACTAACACCCAATATGATACTTGTTACAAAAGGGTAATTACTAGATTATGAACTTTTTTTCTGGTAAAGACTTAAGGAGTATATTTTTTCCCTCATATCTAACATAATGTTTTCATTTTGTAAAAACACTCAATTTATAATTATTGACTTATTTCTCCTCCTTTTGCTTAATACTAATGTGTATTTTAGAACCATTAATTTTTAACCACTTACTTGGCTTATCTTCTGGTGTCCTTTACAGGTGAGCAACAAAATAAAAAAGGATATTGCTTTGTAAACTAAAATGTTTTCAGATTCAATGTTAATTATTGTTGAGTTCACTGTTATTTAGTTACTTGGAAGTGTCTGGTATATATAATAACACTTTCTTTTGGAATGACTGATGCATATGTCTCAGAGAACAAAGTATCCCAAGAAGATCCCTGCCCCATCATTGATACCTTCTGAGATAAAAAGCCAAGGTTGCTTACAGCCCATCAAGATAACACCTCCTTGATTCAGCCCAAGCAGGTGAGAGCAGACAAGCCACTGAGCACAGAGGGTTTTAAAAGCAGGATGCAGACAGATATTTGAGCTGTATTACTCTGAAGTTTATAAGCTATGGGAAAGAATCAATCACAATTTAGGGTTTTATTTCAAAATTTCATCCAGCTTAGATTGTTTGTAATGAACTCTGAACATGCCCTGAAATAGCCTGTCTTGCCATTCCACAAAGTGTTTGGGCACTGGTGTTATGAAGAAAAGTAACCCTTACAGTGATATCACAGCGTGTGAGGGCACTTTATCCAACGAGTACAAGTTTTAAGATTTAACATTTGAGGAAACATTGCCCGATTGCCCATCATTCTCATAAACTCTGGCCCCTTCTGTATTTGGCAGATTAGTCCTTTGCAATATAATTGTTCAAATAAAGAAAGGGAAGTAAGAATTACAAGCTGAAATTTAAATCCAGGCCTGTTTGATGCTAACCCTGTGAGTTTTCTAATACTTCCTCCTATACAGAGAAACCACAACTCCATTCTATTTGTTAAGCCAAACAACTTTTTTTTTCCCCCCAGGAATTTTTCTTTTTAACTAGAGTGTTTTTTTTTTTTTTTAAACTGGGATTGATAAAAATACTTTCCCTTCTCATTTCTTTCTGCCATTGTCTAGGCTCTGATGAATGCAGGAATCAACATAAAGTTGTCCAGAGAGTGGCAGAAAAGTGTGTACATAACAGAAAGCTCTGAGTACCTGCCACTGAACTCTCAAGAGATATTCACTTGGCCATATTCCAGGTTATCCCTGGTGACTGTTCCTTCTCCATCCTACAGTGACAAATGAAACACTTTAGACCAGTACTCTCTAAGCAAGTATTGAAATTACAAAAATTAAAGTACTCATCGATATTATTTTTCTTAGAAATTAACCCTTACAATTATTATTGCAACTCCAATGCACTGAATGCCCACTGGATGCTGACACTTTATACACTCATAAAAATACAATCAGAAGTGGGTTTTATCATCCCCAGTGTGCAGACGACGGGACTGAAGTGCAGAGAGGTCAAATCCCTTTGCCATCATACATTACTAGCTGGTGTTTTGACACGTGTTCAAATCCAGATCTGCCTATTGTCACAGTCTACACTCTTCCCACTTTACTTGGCTGCCTATTAAACCAAATGATAAAATTCAGGCAACAGAAGAGAAGCTAGTCATTTAGGCAGCCATCTAAAACATAAATACCTTTCATTTGCACTTTGCCCTGTCTCATATGTATGATCTCGTTTAATTCTCTAATCTACAGTAGCTAAAGCTAAGACTCTAAGGAGGGAAAGTGCAGAAAGATGGAGTAAAAAGAAAGTGCCTGCTTTGTATGGAATCACTAAGGGGAAGAAAGGTCACATTGCCAGCTGGTGCTGTGCTGTCTGTCATCAGGTTTTATAATATGGTGTAAACACTAGGGTCTGTGACACTGAACAAGGAGGGAATAGCTTATCACCTCCAAAAATAGCACAAATGCCAAGCAAATTTAACTGCCTTAGCCTCAGGAAATTTCTCCATTCTCTAAGAATGTAAGGTCACGTTAAATTATTTAGAAACTTACGGCTTGAGTGTATCAAAAAACTAAGCCTCTGTGCGTTATTTTGATGATGGTTGAGTAAAGATTTGCTGTGTTCTTGGGTTCAAATTTTCTAAAGAGTTTTAATATTAAATCACTTGCTGAATTATGAAAAAATAAACATAATGTTCTATTAAATGAAAAGATGAACTATACATGTATTAGTGAAAAAAGTACTTCGCATATTCCTCTGAATTCAAAATAAAGAAGCTATCTCTCAGGCAAGGTTGTCTATGAAGCGTCATTTCATAGGGAAGACTTGAAATGAAATTATAAATGCCCAAACAGATTTTATTAGAGTGGAAAGCTTGACAGAAGCTTAACACAGAAGCAGAATGCAGCAAAGGCTAGGATAAACCTAGCTCTATAAGACTTTTATGCCATTCGTACAACAGAGGAAAGAAAATACTAATTAAGGATAATGTTATGTGTATTCATATTGCTTTCTCACTAAAATGATTATATTTTCCTTTTGTAAAATTAATTTCGATAATTCTCCTTGAGATCCTATATATTTCAAAACAACTCTGAAGAAAGTTTGTGACTTGGGAAAACTTTTCTATTTAAAATAAAGGCTGTTCGCTTTTTCTGAAAAAAGAAAATCCCTAAAACTTAGACTTGACTTGAATTCTGTGACATTTTCTTCAAAAAAAGGAGGAAGAGGTGTTTATGAAATACCCATTTCTTTACTTCCATTACCCAGATGTTTCCTATCTAAGCTCACAAAAACTCATTTGGCAAGGCAATGTTTATCAAACTTCAGCAGTGGGAGTCTATGTTCAAATAAAGTTGTGCATAGAGACCTGATACGTAAAATGAGTGGGAGGTCAGCCAGATAGTTGAAGACCGGAAGTTGGGAGCAGGAACAAAGCCCAACTCTGATGGTTTCCACCTCTCCCTCCTCAGTAGTCCCTGGGAGTCTCTAAGAAAACCATTAGCATAAAGCCTCCAAACATACTGTTAACTAGATCTGATTTATTTATGTTCCATTCCGTTTCTTATCTTTGTTCAATGGTTTTCATGTTTCCAAACTCCTGGCGCTTATTAATCCTCAGGAATAACACACAAAAAAATCCAGAATAATAAGCAATAAGTCACTTTTTTCTGTTATAGGGTTAACTAAAAGTTTTAAAGGTTTTTTGGTAAAAAAATATAATAGTATGTGTTAATATTAAGTACAAATATGCTAGTAAGATGATATATGTCAATACTGTATCAGTCAGGGTTCTCTACAGAAACGAAATCAAGGTAAGTGTGTGTGTGCCTGTGTGTGTGTGTGTGTGTAAGAGGTTTATTTTAAGGAATTAACTGATGTGATTGTTGCGGCTGGCACGTCTGAAATCTGTAGAGCAGGCTTCCGGACTGGAGAAACTGAGGTTGGAGTCTTTAGGCAGAATTTCTTCTTTTTTGGGAAATTTCAGTTCTTTTCTCTTAAAAAACTGATTAGATGAGGTTCACCCATATCATGGAGGGCAATGTTGTTTACTTAAAGTCAGTTTATTGTAAATTTTAACCACATCTACAAAATATCTCCACAGCAATACTGAGATCAGTGTTTGATTAAATAATGGGGTATGATAGCCTAGCCAACTTGACACGTGAAAATAACCACCACAAACAAAATGTAAAATAATTTCTACTTGATATATACATTTGGTAATAGGAAGCTTTAAAGAAAATATTAACACAAAATAAACGCTAAATAAAATTATCTAATAAAGAAAATATGACAAAGATTTAATGTGTATAAGCTACCATACTTAATTTGAAATATTAAAATACAAAAAAAGTTAGAATTGCCCTATCTGATAGCTGATTTTTGTTTCATGACAAATATTACAGATGAAGAAAACTTTACCAACAAGTAAAACCACTTTGGCCGGGTACTATCTCAGGCTCTAATACACTTGAATGACTGACAAGTAGATTCTGTGGCTTCTCTAATATTCAATTTTTCCTTTCTATTAACGCTACTGCTTGTAGGCTATAGAGGAGATGGAAACTCCACTCAAAGTCATGTTCTTTTCCAGTCTTGCACATCATGACCTTTGAAATGTGAACCCCATCACTGTCTATTTGATGAGAGTATCCGTACATGATTCTCAGCTTCTCTAATTCCCTAATGGTGGCAACCTGGTTTCCACAATGACAGGAGAAAGCTTGGGTTAGGCCAGATTCGGAGTCCACACAAAGCAAGGCATATTTAGAACCCTCAATCAGAAAGGGGAGGCCAATATAATCAATTTGCCAATCCCTCACTGGTTGGGAATTCCGATGAATGGCCCTGGACTCCTTTGGCAGCTGCTTTGGGTGGTTTAGAACACACAGGACACGCTGTTACTGCAATAACTGAGTCACTGTATTTCAAGGCAAGCGGGCATCCTTGACAATACACCATCGCACACGAGCCCTGCGGCGGCTGCTCTTCCTTTGCAGCCCATCAGCTGTATCTCCTGAAGGCTCAGTTGCCAGGGGTCATACCTGGGCTAGGGCATCAGCTTTCTGATTGCCATGGAGTGTCAATGCCTCATGAGCCGGGACTTGGAAAAGTGAGGACTGTCTCAGGCTCTTGCAGGTGAACCTAAATGTCTTTCCACACATCCTGACCCCACAAGCTTATTCATGATCATCCACCCCTTGGCTTCCATTGTCCAAGCCATAGGGTCAATCCCTTTAGAATATAGCCCATCAGTCAGTGTAAAGGGCTATGGCCAGGGCTCATGAGTGATCACTAGCCAAACCCTCCGAGTTCAGCCCACTGGCGGCTGAGTTTCATTCCTGTTCCCATGCAGATGGTGTCAGTGTTGGGCTGAATAGTGAATGCACTCCATGTGGAGAGATGGCCTGGACTAGACCCATCTGTATACCAGGCATCGGTGGGAATTTCCCCCACTCCCTCTCTACAAGATGCAGGGGCCATCACAGGGATAGGGGTGGGCGATCTGGAGGGTCTACATACTCTACAGGACCTATAGGAGCTGCATTTCTAGAGACAGTGGGCTGGTAGTGTGTTCCTCTGCTGCAAACTGACCTGCCACTAATTAAAATGGGAGCTTGAGTCACGGCAGAGGCAGATCAATAGAACATACTCTCAACCCACCTCTCGATAGAAAGGAAAGTTCTTATCACAATGTGCCATTCCTTTGTGAGAGGTTCTACCTGGGGAGGAGCTGTGTTCACTGCTGGGAGCTGCTGCTCTATCGGGTATAATGGGTTTCTACTTCCTTCCAGACCAAGGGCCAAAATTTTAGGGGTAGCTTCAGGCTCCTTACATGTGGTTTGTCAAATCTTTTTTGTTCGTGTACTAGTTATCCATTGCTGTGTAACAAAGTACCCCAAGACAACAAATATTTTTTCACAGTTTCTGTGGGTCAGGAATTTGGAAACAGCCTTACTGGTTGGTTCTATCTCAAGTTCTCTCCCAAAATTTACGGTTAAAATGTGAGTCAGGGCTAAAGCCATCTGAGTCTTGACTGGAGAAAAATCTACTTCCAAGTTTGCTCATGTGATTGCTGTCAGTCACCTTGTAACCAGAGAAGATGGGAGAAGGATGCTATGACAGGCAATAATTTGGGGAAAGGTGAATGCAAAGCGGACCCGAATGGAAAAGTACCTGTGTGCCTTGCTAAGCAGTTTGGCCACTGTCCTCTTGTGGAGAACATTTGGAGGTTTTTAAGCAGTGATTTGATGCACTTAGTAAAAATTGTTCATAGAGGTGGAAAATTAGTAGCTTAATAGTGCAAGATCAAAAAGTGGTAAACGGCAGGTATAGCACAAGGACCCATGGGTCAGAGGTTATGTCAAAAGTTACAGAAGGCTCAAAAGAACTCACCTGTCCATCTGCCTGCAGACCTCAGGAAGCTTTGAGCCTCAGCAAGTTCTGTGACATTCCCTGGTCTGAATCAGCCTCTGAGCTAGGTTCAGAAGCTACAGAATGTGTCCCTGGGTTGGGCTTTGCTATACACCAAACATCCAAGCACACCTGCTGTTTTGGATTTTTCTGCAGCTCAGGCAATAAGAGGAGCCAATAGGTATCAGACACTTATTAATGCCATGCCTGCCTTAAATGCTTTACATGTATTAACTCTTTTAATCTTCATAACAGCCCTGTGAAGAAGTTACTATTATTACCCCAATTTTGCTGAAGCATAGAATGGTTAAGTGGTCCATATTTACATAGACAATAAGCGGTGGAGTGGAAAATGCAACCCTAGTTAGTTAAGCTAAAGACCTGATCTTAATCCTTGTCAGGGAAATTGCATGAATATCCAAGGTTGGAACTGTGATTAGATAAATTAAATCTCTCCCACAGATAGCTCAAGGGAAGTATATATTAAAAAATCTAATCTAGAAGTGTAGTTAAGACACACCCTGACATATTTTTTAATGTTTCTAAAGAACATTTTTCCTTGAATTCTGTTGATGTCAATAGGATAAGAAATGGATTGTCAAAAGTTGCATTTACAGGCAGAGCATCATTGGATAAACATCTTAGTGTAATTCTTATAAAGATGTTAAGCAGCCTGTTTTGTTCTTTCCAACTTTAGAACCACTGAACTCCCAAATGTCTTTAATTTCTGATTTATAGTAAGATTACATGCTTCTTTCTTCTCAAATTAAAACTAAATGATAACTCATGTGATTATTTCATTACTCATTGAGATATAATCTGTATGTCACAGTAAATTAATTATATTGCTACATGGGTTTGGTCTAAATGTAAAATTGACCAATATAAGGGACACACTGATACTGACAATCAGGTTATTTTTTTCTGTTATACATATATTCTAGACCAAGTGGCTATTTATTAATCCAAATATAAGTTTGAGTTTATCCTTCTCAAAATGGGAAATTACATAACTCATTTTACATACATATCCTCAACTCATTAATTTCTAAATTTGTAGTTATTATTGTGGTTATAGCTGACCTACATGTATTTCTACTTAATGTGTATCTTAGGTGTTAATTTTGATAATTCTCAGCTTGTTGTATGAAGAACAAACTTCGTCTTTAATTAGACTCATACAGAGTTTGCATCATAGAAAGGAAAAACTAAATCTCTTTTGCTTTTAATAAATTAGGCATAAGAACCCTTTCAAATATATTATCTTATTTTTATAAAAGCTTTAATAAGTTTGGAAGATTAAGGGAATTACTTCTTGAGCAAAGTTGGGAAGAATCAGATTCTTTTTTAGAGTGTGTTACAAACAGTTCTCCATAGCTGATAAGTTTGTCACAAATTACATTCTTCCACACTTTTTATTTTTAAATGAGAGGATGATATAAAATTGCCAATCCACTGTAATCCCACTAACTTGCATTTTAACAAACTGCAAAATACAATGAGAAAAGGCCTCTAAAGATCATCTAGATGCGCATAATGGGCAGTCATGTCTTACAGCACACATGCAGCCATCAGGGAAGTGTCCAAAGAAAGGACTTCGCTGTGGCACTAATCCACCTTAGGGTTAATGGTGACTCCTGCAGCTGTGGTGTAGAGGCCCTGGGAGTACCTTACATAATGTAGAAATTCCTCCTACCACATTCCTAACAGGTGTTCATCCAGTCTTTCTTCCCCACTCAGGGCCTCTGCTCCTGTGTCCTCCTGCTTAGAGTAATTGTGACCTGAGACCTTTGCAGAGCTGCAGCCTTAACTACCTTTAGGTCTTTGCTCAACTATGACTTTCTCACAGCCCTTCCCTGATAAGTAAAAGAATGAAAGAAAATTCAAGCAGCTCCAGTGACAATGGCATGCTTTGCTGTGTTTAAGGCATTCCATTGTTAGACAAACACATGCTGAAGAGAAGACCACGTACTAATTTGCTAGGGCTGCCATTAACAAAATACTGCAGCCTTAAACAAAAGAAATCTATTTTCTCACAATTCTGGAGGCCAGAAGTCTGAGATCAAGGTATTGGCAGATTTGGTTTCTCTAGAGGCCTGTTTGATTTGCAGTTGGCTGCCTTCTGCTATGTCCTCACAAGCTCTTTTTTCTGTGTACATGCATCCCTGGTGCCTCCCTCTGAGTCCAAATTTCCACTCCGTACAAGAACATCAGTCAGATTGGATTAGGGCCCACCCTAAAAGTCTCATTTTAACTTAATCACCTCTTCAAAGGCCCTATAAAAATACAGTCACATTCTGTGACTTAATGTGAGTTAAGGCTTCAACATAGGAATTTTGAGGGGACACAATCAACTGATAACACCATTCTTTGCCCAAAGGATGCTTTCTGGATTCCCACAACTCAACACCTTCTTCTGTCTCAACACTTGTATTTGCAGCCTTATCTCATGCCCTTCACTGCATGATATTTAACTTGAACTTATTTGAAAACGCATGTTAATTTACTGTAGTAGATGAGAAATTGTGCCTCTCAGATTTCCTACTGCAGTGAGTGTGACTAACGGTCTCAGCTGTGGTGCTCTGAATCCTCCACTGTATCTGCACCATGGTGACACTCCCCTTGGCTGCTCCTAGCCAGTGATTGAGTGCAGCAAGGACGCTAAGGTAGGTGCTCTCCTATGGGATACAGTACTCTTCCGGCTGGTGATGTTGGCCTGAAGATCTCCCATCAGTCTCAATAAACTGTTTGAACTGCACTGCAGTCTAAGACCTTCCTTCTTTTCCTGTCCTTCACAGGGTGAGAGCTACACTGTAGGCTGATGGCTTCCCATTCTCATTTTCCCTCTCAGGCATTTCCCCCAATAACCTCTTGCATGTCTAATCATCTTGACATCTTCAAGCTTGGAGGACCTGGACAAATTACTTCCACATGTGTGAATGATAGACATTTTCTCTCTTCTGAGAACACGACTTAAACAGAAAGAATAAATTCCAGAGTGGAAACTCTAGCAGGCAAGGGGGACTACATATTTCATAGAGTCTAAATACCATTGAAATAATGCAAGACTTATAACAAGTAGAACATGAATTTAGTAAAAGTGTATTTCAAATTTCTGGATAAACCATTAAGTATTTTATAATACAATTTAAGTTCCACAAAATTGTATTCTGAACACAAGGATATTTTATTCATCTTTATACTTAAGCTAAATGTAAATTTTTTCTATCAAAATCATCATGAACAGGGGTCCAGAGGGATAAGACCACATATTAAGGATAAGACCCTCCCATTCAGGCCTCAATAACTCTATCAGCAGGCAAAAAGTGGGACCTAGTCCCAAACAGTCACAGCCTAGCTACCACTGTCTACTGTGAGACCAGCCAGAACTAATATCATTAAGCCTATTACCTGTTTATGTCAATCATACAAGGAGTTCCAGGTTTCCAGCCTATCCTTTTTTTATGTCCTTGTCTTGCACCTTTCCTAACTCCTAAGGCCTCTCCAGTGAGAGGAATTTATGGTCCATCGTAAATAAAACTCCCATGTTCTGTTCTCTAAAAATTACCTTTAACTCACTCTAAATGAAACTTAAATCTCCCTTAAGGATGCTACTGCCTTTGCAGGCACTCAGAGTGGAAGCTGTTTTAACATCTCCCTCAGCCTTCATCCCACTGGGCCTGCATTTGGGTAAGTGTTCTCCTTGTTCCTCACTGCCAATTTCAGACTGTAATCTCTCTACGGTCCTAAAACTCTGTAACATTGATTATAATGTCATCGCCTCTTTGGACACATATTTCCTGTCACTCACTAAATCTGCTCCAACCACAGTAGTCTCCTTAACTTTCCTCAAACCCACTGGAAAACCCCATTCTCAGGGTCATACTATACTTCCTATTCCCTCTGCACAACATGCCCTTAAATATCTGCATCGCCTAATTTGGTCTGCTCCCTCCTTGTATTTAAAAACTTTTTATCAAATTTCAAAGAAACCTACACTACCTACAATATTTAAAACTGCAACCACCCTCCACTACATTGTTTTTTACAATCCATTGCTTTTTATTTTTTCTCCATGTCACCTGTTTTTATCTGTACCTTCCTTCAAGAATTTAAACTTCAAAGACACAGATTATATTCTTTACTGTTGTATAATCAGGATCTGCTATATAGCAGGTACTAAATAAATATTTATTGAATGAGTAAAATAAATTGAGTTTATTGAAATTATAATCTTTCTCCTGTCCAAAGAAGGATAACTTGAATATTCTTTTAGGATAAATAATATTGCTTTCTGTCTTATTCAACATATTTCTAGTTTTTTCCCATGTGCCCAATGTACTGCTAATAATACACACATGAAAAAAACCCGATTTCTTACCTTGAAGAATTCTCTTCCTAGCTATACAGAAATATATACAGATTGTCATAATCATAGGGATAAATATTTATGCATATTTAGGTTTTAATTTCCTCCAGCAACTCTGTGGAGAATAGATTTGAGGAGGGCAAAACCAGAAACAGAGAAACCAATTAGAAAAGTACACAGTTACCCAAGTGAGAGATCATGGTGCCCCCTGTGAAGCTTATTAGAAGAGATGGAGAGGAGCAGACAAATAGAAAATATTTAGGAGATAAATTAGGAAAGAAGATTTTTTTTAATTATATTTTAAGAGTGAGTAAGAAACAAAAGACAAAAAAAGAGACATTAGAGAAGTCAGTTGAGAGGGAAAAATGAGAAATTATCATTTTATCTGATTAATTTTGATGCTTACGTGAGACAATTAAAACAATATATCCAGGGATATTGCTCTGAATATAAAGTTTAGTAGAGAGGCCTGCGATGGAAAAATAAAGTTGGGAGTTCTCAATAGGTCTGTGGTAGTTTAAATCATGGAAATAAGTGAGATAGCTAGGGTAATATATAAAGTCAGAATAATAGTGAAACAAAAAATAACACTGTGAGAACAAGAACTTGGAACCCTTATAGAAAGGGGAATCCTCTAATAGAGAGCGTAAAATATCAGGCCAGTTCCTAAAAGAGACAACACAGTGCATAATGTGGTGTGATGTAAACCAAGAGATTAGAGAGTATCAAGAATGAAAAAATAAGCAGCATTCCCAGATAGTAAACATCATCATTGAAACTCCCATTTGCGTATATAGAAATATACTATCTAATCATTTCTTCACTGCCTTCTTTGAGCCTGTGTTTCCAGCTGAATCTAATATTACTCCTGCCCCTCAGTAACTCAGTCTATTAATCGCTCCAGTAACCTCACTCTGGGTTACCATGATTGCCCCTGCCAAGCACACACTTATCTTCACAGGGATGACTTTTTCCCTTTATCTCCACTTGTCAAACCCTACTGAGGTCAAGCTCCAGGAAAATGTTACTCTTTATATGAAGTTCTAATTAACCAGAAAGAATTAGTCTTTCCTTTTCTTCCACAGATATGTGTAACCTTTTATTCCAATACTAGAACTGGTATCTTCTTTCTTAAATTAATATATACCACACAAACCTCCTACACAAGCTGCTAAGTAATTAAAAGAGGTCAGGTCCTGGCCACCATTGTGTCCCCCAACATAGGCATAATGTATTTAAGGCATCAGACTTGTCCAAACTGGCCACTGATATATTGTTTTACACTAAAACACCATGACCATGTTTATCTGTTACTCTGACACAGTTCCTCAGTTGATCCTTCCTCTATTCCTTTACCCTTGACTACTCTGTTATTTTTTATGGGCAGGAATCATAACTTCAAGTCCTTTAGTCTCCACCCCAAGCACTGATTATGTGAGTTAGAAGACAGTTAAGTGTTTAATAAATATCTGTTGAATGAATGAAAGAGTAAAGTATGTGCAAGAGGCAGTGAATGGATGATAGACTTAGAAGAGACATGCACTGATCACCATTGTCCTGGTAAGTACACTCAGAGTATAGGCCACTCCTCAGGCATAAATTTTTTCCCACTACACAGTTTTCTCTCTGATCAGAGGGTGTGTTATTGGTAAGGAATGGATCCCAGAGTAAATCCTGCCTTCTCTAAGTAATAAAGGGGAAAAGGGGAGAGTCTTTCTATGAATGAACTACTTAGTATTCAATAATGTTACTAATTACAGATATCAGTATGGCAATATAACCTTCTTACAAGCAGTAAGGGAACGTCAGGATTATTTACAACTCATCCTTTATTCAGAAGAGGCACCTGAGAATGAAAAAGGTCAAGCTACTTGCCTAAGTTTCAAAGCAAATTATAGCAGCATTGAGACAAAAGTCATGGTTTCCTAACTCTCTATCCTGGGCTCTTTCCATTATAAGTACATTTACTTTATGGCATTAGTGATGAAGTCAGCTAATATCACTTAATTTTTATATTTCCTGAATAAGTGATTACATTTTAGTATGTTATTACTGTACCATACAATTCCCAAGAATCTTTACAAGGATCTATTGTTTAAGCTTGTGATTTTATGATACATTTTTCTTGATACAACTGGGCTTAATGTAACATTTTTGCAACAAACTTTCTGATCTGCCCAGCAACGTTTAAAAGGCAGTCAATGTAAGGTAGAATTGCAAAGTAAATACTCCCTCAATTCCCAAGGCAACAACTTAAAAAAGGAAAACAACATAAGCCACAGGAGGAGCCTCTAAAAGGCCTGTGCTTTGTGGCCCTGGTAGAACTTTGCACTCTCTGAAATCCCTGGAGGGAGGAAGGCCATTTGTGTCAGTGCCACTGGGCTGAAACAGTCCCTGAGAGTAAGCTGGAGTACTGCTTTGGATGTTGCTCTTTGCTCTTTCCAGCCCCAAGGAGACTTCTTAGCACACTTGAAGCAATAACGGAAGGAAACAATACAAGCTTTGTGCTTGTGGAACAGATTCAGAGGGAAGGACTTGTGTAAAAACATTTTGGTTTCACATTGCTGGAATTTGTTATTATACAGAACGGTGTTTGTTGTATTAGTTTTCCAGGGCCGTCATACCAAAGTACCACAGACTGGGTGGCAACAGACAGCAGCACGTGGACTGGCTCTGATGGCGGCAAAGGGTCATGGGAATTTGTGACTTAAGAGCTCTCAGCCTCATACGTGTCCACTCAGACTCAAAGCTCTCCACTCAAAGGCTCAGGGAACCATCCCTTCCCACCCGTGTCCTGACCTTCTCAGAGGAAGGGAGCTGGCAATGGCGACCATGCAGATTGCTGGGTAATTAAAACATGTTAGGTTGGATTTGATGGATCTGTCGTCTTGGCCAAATCCTGGCCCTCAAAACAGCCCTCTTCCAAAATCTCAGCATCCCATTAATCCCAGGGCTAGAAGAATCTCCTTCTCCTTTCCCCAAAAGTCATCCATTTTCCTACTTCAGGATGAGTGGCAATTCTTTTCAGGAAATAACTTCTTGTACTTTGATATACTCTCCACCCAGGAAAATCCATTTTCCTTTGCAAAGTTGACACAATCCTATGAGAATCCTTTATTGGAGAATAAGAAGCAGAGCTGGCAAAGCTAGGTGACCTGAACACTCCTGGACAAAATCAAGAGGGAAGGTGACAACTACCCATAAAAACAACGCCTGGCTGTGTGAGAAGTCACCTCAGGCACCCCAAGACCTGGGTGAAAAAGCGTGTACCCAGAAAAATCCATCTTGCTATTAATTTTTGAGAAGAAAATATAATAACATATACAATGTTCATGCAATGGGACAAAATCATTCTGATTTTCCATCAGAGCTACCCAAATCTGAACCTATTTAAAAACAGATGAGTCAACCCTGCCAGTGAATCCTGGGAGCGCAGGGCAATGACAGGATTTGTGCTTGGATTGTTCTTTCCGTGGACTTGATCAAATGGCATTAATGTGATTTGAACTGTGAAATTCCAGCCAGAGCCTAAAAAGTCTTTCGCTCAATTCCCCTGCTACCTGAAATCACAGAGTTTAAAACGCCTCCAGTTCTAATCCATTAAAGTTAACAACTTTCAGAGCCATTAGCGATAACAACTTCCTCCGTCACAGTTTCTCATAGTAACCCCCCCTCACCCCGTGAAGAATTTATGCAAAAAGTGGATCAAGGGAACACAAATTCAAACCTTGTAGCACACTGACACAGGCGACGAGGACGCAGGGCGCGGTCGAGGCTTGTGAGCGCGCGCGTCGTGCTGAGAGGAGCCCTACAGTCTCCCCCATTAGAGGCGTTCCGACCACGCCTTCTCTACTTCAGGATGGAAATCTGTGCCTTAGAGTGGCAAGCCAGGCTTTACAATGTGAACATTTCTCCTCTCTGGTGTCAACAAACAGCTGTAAGCTGGACGGAGGGCCATCTGTTGGGGAGGCTGCAGTCCTTTGCTGCTGTAAGCTCAGTTCCTTCAGTGGGACACCCTCACCTTGACTCCTACTAGCCATAGCCCTTCCCGGGTATGGATGTTCCGTGGGACCAGTCCTGCCAAAGCTCCCCCTTCAGATGTTCTTCAGGGTGGGATGGGATGGGGGTGGGGCTGTCTCTTCCTGGGATTTGCTTGTGGGGCTTAATTTTATTACTTGTATTCCTTTCTATCCTTCAGTGGTCAGAGATCTGTCCTCGAAACATGTACTCTCCTCTCATCTCCCACCACATCCACTGCTTTCTTACCTTTGACCTAATTTTACATCTTTCAACGAGAAACCAAAATCCATAATATTGTGAAATGGATGATCTTCTTTAGGTGCTCCCCCAATCCTGCAAACATTCAACATGTTTTTCTTTACACTGTGTTAGAATATCTTAGCAATTCAACGGGAAAATGGCAGTCATTTTTACAGTAAGGGAGCATATATTGCAATTCTACTTTAGAAACAGTATAAAATATTGGGACTATAGAAACAGAATGGCTCATGGACTCTGAAGTCAGACTGCCCAAGTTCAAATCCTGGAGTATCTGTGACTTACCAGCTGTGTGACTTTGGACATCTCTGTGCCCCAGTGTCCCTGTCTCTAGAATGTGGTTGGGAATACTACCTACCTCAAACGTAGCAAGTCTGAAGCTCTTAGCCTGTCACAAAGTGAAAACTTTACTATTTTTTATTTATTATTTAGTCCTATTTTATTTTTACTGACTCTGTAAGTTTTAATTAATCCATAGATGCCAAGCCAAATTCTATTCACGTTGACAAACAAAGAAATGAAAGAATCTTTGCATCTCTCAGTTGGCTTGTAGAGTGGCTATAGGTTTGTTAATTATAGAAGCAGATCAGCTAGTAATTATACTTACAGCCTCTTTCAGATAATCTTAAAGTCACTTTGGAATGGCAGAATCCAGAGAAAATGGAATAGTGGCCAAAAGAGGACACCTGAGATTTAGAAGGGTTAGTAGGAAAGGAGGCGCCCGATATTTTTGAGAATCTAAATAGAAACTGGAGTAGTAACTAAGGGAACGAGATTTGGGATAGTCTTATTGAATACAAAGCAAGGTATAAATAAGAGGTGAGAAAAGGTGTTTCTCTGGCAGAAATTCAGATTAGTTAGCTTGCCTGCCAAAGCCATACCTCCCTGAGTCCTAACGTGGTAGCTTTTTGGTGCAAGCACATAGAATAGCACCTATTCGGCATGAGATATGCCATTCTCACCTTTTTCCTCCAGACAGCACATGGGCTATGCTGTTTTCACAGTTTTAGAATGTAAGTCATTACATAAGTAATTTCTTTGTGTGTAACATTCATTTTAACATTTTGTTTTGAAATAATTTAGGCTTACTGGAGAGGTGCAATTTTTATAGATCACTCATTCAGCTTCCCCTAATGCTAACACCTTACGTGACTACAGTGCAATTACTGAAACCAGAAAATTAATAATAATGCAATATTTTTAAGTAATCTACAGGACTGACTTGAATTTTGCCAGTTTTCCCACGATCAGTATAGCAAACTGCAGAAAACTTACCATATTTTTGTTTGTTTGTTTTGGTGGCAGGGAGAGGGACAGTGAGTCCTCTGATTTTGTGGTTCCGTTTTGTCTTTCAGGACCCTGACTCTTCTTTACCCAATTTTTAAAAAGGGGCTTCTTCCTTCCTGCTTTTGTCTCCTCTAGAACTAAGTGTTTTGAAGATACCCTTTCAAACTATGTGTCTTTTTTTTTTTTTTAATTTTTTTTTGGCTGTGCTGCACGGCTTAGGGGATCTTACAGTTCCCTGACCAGGGATCGAACCCGTGCCCCCTGCAATGGAAGCACAGAGTCCTAATCATTGGACCACCAGGGAATTCCCAAACCATGTGTACTTTTAAACACCTTCCCTCTGACTATATTTTGTTTCACTTGGTCACTTGGTTTTGTATGTTCAGACTTGGGGCAGATTTAGCATTTCTGGCAGTGGTTTTAGATCACTCCTTGCCCTGTCAACATCTTCCCTCTTCTCTCTTCCATGCAGTTTTTCTCCATTTGTCTTTCTTCACAGCAAAGCCTGGCAATGAGGTGGGGATGGGAGTGAGCAAGAGAGAGCAAATGCTAGGATTAAGGAATTTTTCTTTTTTTATGTACAGTTATTTAAAGACTGAGCATTCTGTCTTAAGTTATGCTGAGGGCCTGATCGCGTGTAAATTTTTCCCTTCCTGTTGTCCTGTATTGTTTTCCAGTTACCCTGAAGTTCTCAGTAATTTTTTTTTTTTTTTCAATCATAAAAACACAGATGGTAACTGGAAAGTATCCTGAGCGGTCCTGTGGTCTAGGCTCCTATCTTCAGGCAGTTTTCCCTCTTCAGGTGCTATAGGATGTGGACTTAATGAAAGAAGAGTCCTGTTAAAAGTAAGGCTTACATAAACTCCTATCACCTTCTCAAAAATTCCATACCACATGGAATCTTATTATGTTATCATGTAGATTCTAGTAATTTCAGGACTATATTAAAAAATGCAAGCCAACATAATACATAGTATGTCATAGTTAAGAGTTAATTGCTAATGAAAATGCAAGGAATAACTTTGTTTTTGTTAAAATATAGGGAAAGGAAGAGAATGTTGTTCATTGTTAGAACTGAAAAGACGTAATAATTTTAATAAATGAAATTTTCTTTTGAAGTCTTCATTACTTACTAGATAAATACGTTTTCATCTGAGTATTTCTTAACATAGAGGATACCTAGTGTTATGGACTGAATGTCTGTGCCTCTTCAAAATGCATATATTGTAATCCTAACCCACAATGTGATGGTACTAGGAGGTGGGGCCTTTGGGAGTTGATTAGGTCATGAGGCTGGAACCTTCATGAATGGGATTAATGCCCTTATAAAAAAGACTCCAGAGAGCTCTCTTTCCCCTTCCTCCATGAGAGGATATAAGGAGAAGTGGGCAGTCTGCAACCCAGATGAAGGCCTGACCAGAAACAAAACATGCTGGCACGCTGATCTCAGATTTCCAGCCTCCAGAAGTGTGAGAGATAAAAGTTCTGTTGTTTATAAGCCACCCAGTCTATTGTAATTGGTTATAGCAGTCTGACCTAAGACACCTAGTTTGTTGCAAATGGTAATTGGAGCTAAAGGTCAAAGTTCTAAGGTCTTTGTTCATATACATCACATACCTACAATTTTTTGGTCATATTATTTTTAGTGTTATCCATAGTGACCAACAAGAGTTATGACCTCACCTTTTTTGCTGATAGTTCAAATAGTGTGTTAGGAAACCTTTTTCATGAGTGGATCATGTACATCCCTCAACTGTGGATGAGTTTGATCATCAGCTCAACTGGTGGTATGGCTGACCTGTCCTTTGGCACCATTAATTTTCAAATCATCTCTACTGCACCATGAATATGATGAAAGCCTAAAAGCTTGAAGCCAGACTGCACATGACTTCAGGGCCATCAACATGTCACGTTAAAGACTCTACAGTCTGTCAAGCATTCTGATGGCAGCAAAGACCTTAATATTCTCATTGCCAACTATTTAACATGAAATAGGATGAAAAGGATCACAAGATCTTACACTAAGTCCATTATTAAAATCTTGATCTTAACCTCTTTGGAGATTTCTTTTTTGTTCCTAATGTTACTAACTTTGTCTTTTCAAATAAAAGCTTCTCCCATTTATGTTCTCCATAGGACTTTTCCTCCAACTCTCTCCTTTTAAACCACTGGAAAGAGGTTCTCAATACATCCCTACTCCTCTTTCAACTTACAGCAATATTTAAAGCAGCACATTTCTTTTAGTTCTTTAAACTGAAAGTGAAATTATATCAATTGTTGGCCTATGAACCATTCCCTTGTGTACTTAGAGAGTTTTGATGTAAGAAGGAATTGAAGTCTCAGAATTTCAAAAGTTCTCCTTGTGAATTAGTGTCTATCTTCCAGATCCTTGATTTTCAGTGTTCCATACACTAACTTTTTTGGTGGTTTGTTTTAGATTACTCATCACTGTGGTCCCCTTCTTAGTCTTGTCTCAAAGTCACATTTTCTGTCTTATTTTTCTGATCTTATGCCCTATTGCCTCTTTAATTTATTTCTTGCTATTGGTTATGCCAGAATCTGTACAAGAGTACAGAGTTCTGAGATTAAGTATTAGCTAAGAGTATTGTATGGTTTAGAAAACTATATCAACTGTGCATTTGTTTATTCATTCATTAACACAACTTTATTAATCAAATGATGTAGCATCCACTCTGATAGAAACTGAGAATGCAGTCATAATTGCTACTTTAAAGAAAATCAATCTAGCGGAGTAGAGTAAAAAATATTAGAATACTACAGAGAGCGGTATCATTGAGGTGTGGATGAGGTAGTATGCACTGGCAGAGAAGGCACAGCAAAGAAAGAGAAATAAATAACCTAAATTAGCCAGGTGTGGAGTCAGGTGAGCAATCAGAAAGCTTACAAGGGAGGTGGCTTTTGAACTGAGCCATGAAAAATTAGCAGGAGTTCAGTAACAAGGTCCTTTATCCCTCTACTAACTCTTTACTTTCAGCAAAGATCTCTCATTTTAAAATATTATTTTTTTTATCCTTTATATTTTTCTCCTGTTACCACCCTATTTCCCTTTTTCTCATCGCAACTCACTTTCTTGGGAAAATAGTTTATATCTGCTCTTTCTATTTTCTTAACAACCACTCATCCGTCACAGTTATCCAGACTGTGCTCCAGCCACTGCACAAAACACTATCTGTCAATTCTCCTGGATGACATCCTAATTGCCAAATCCAATAGCAACATTTCTCTCCTCTTTCATTTGACCTTTCTGTATCATCTGGCCCAGGTTATCACTTCCTTTCTTGAAACTGTCATCTGTTAACTTCCTTGCTATCATTTTCTCTAATTTTCCCCATTTCTGGAGGGTCATGTGAAAAGTTTTCTTTAGGTAATTTCTCTTCCTCCTCATACTACTAAAGCTAGCTAAACCTTAGCTTTAGAATACAGAACTGGGGTTTCCTTGATTAATTAATTTGATACTTTAATAGCAGCTAAGAATACGATACAAATCTGTAGACCTGAGGACTGGACCTGTGTTTCTCTGGTCTGGAGAGCCAGTCTGCAGAGGCATCAGCATTCTGACATCAGTGGATCCATATGTATTGTCTGTAAGGGATCTACTCTACGTAAGATTCTAAGAATGAAGAAAATGTGTACATTACTAGTTACCAGATTATATGCCAATATCAATTAAGGGTTATATTTGCTTTTCTTCTTCTTCCATTAATATTCTTGGCTGACTAATTGGTTTGGCAAAGATAATTTTATTTTGGCTTATATATCTATCAGTATACTTGCATTTATTAAATGCATTGGCTCTATGGTTCTTTTCTATTTGCATTATTTCCAGCAGTAACTGCCAACTCAATTCCTGTACAATGTCCAATCATGTATTATTCACTTCTTCTGTGTCATTAAGAATGATGAATTGGAACAGGATGATGATTCATCCTAATAGTACCACATTAGACACTCTTCCCAAATATTAGTGAGCCATTTATTCAATCCCCATACCCAGCATCCTCTCACCTACATTCCATCAATAACTACTTTAACCAGACTGTCATTATTTCCCAATTTCCCAGATTTTTCTTCACTTTTCTCTTTAAAAAACAGCCACATATAACCCATTATCAAAGGCTCATTGATTTCTATGTCCCTGCCTATTTGTTAGCAGGCCTTTATTTTCTCTGCCTTCTTTTTTTCTTTCAATATTTAAAAACTCTACTCACTAACTCAGTCTGTGTGTTTCCCTCTGCCAGTCTTCCTCACTGGAAGTTTCCTTTCTCAGACTCTGTTTCTCATTTTTTAACAGACTTTTGTTTGTTCATATATCTAATAAATTCCGTGGCAGACATTAAACTGTTGGAAGGTAAGGAAAGTATGTTTTGTGTGCTTTTAAAGTGAGTGCTTTATAAATTATGCCTTTTTGAGGTGATAATGGGTGATAATCACAAACATCTTTCATGAAATTATTCCCCTATGTGGTTCAGCCTTTGGCAGCTCTTATTTTCAGAAATATTAGCAAACTACTGTGATGTGGAAGGGGTTGGAAGAGCTGAGACTCTTCAGCTGTGGGAGCCCCATTTTTAGAACTTTGCTTTTTCTTTTCATTTTGCTATTGCAACAAAGATTGTAGCCATTGGTAGTCACATACCTAAGTGCTGCAGAAAATGTTCGCCACAAAACCAACTCCACCTGCTGAGTTTCAAATACTATACAATTTTCATTTGTGTCTATTGAAATATTCAAAATGCTAATATCTTTTATGTTTCATGTGCTTAGAAAATTTTTAAGTGAAGGGCACTACTGCACACATTCAATAAAACAATATTTACAGGGAATACCCTGAAACGATGTTGTAGAAATATGTGGATTCTTCAGTAAATTATTGCATGCCTCTAACCTTGTATAAGAAAAAGTTAATGAAGCTCTTCTTACAATATAAAGATATGATGGGAGGAACCAAATCATATAGCTCTGTAAAGATTATCCTCAGAAATTTGACTTTCAATTAAATGACAGCATAAACACATTTTATTTGCATCTACTAAATCAGAGACATTTTTCAATTTATCTTTTTTCCTATACTCCTAAACATTGCATAGGCCTTATTTATTATAAATACTATACTCCCGGTTTCTGTTTTAAAAATCTGAAAATAATTGTGAGCTAATGTTATTAACTGCTGTCTCTTTTTTTCCTCTTTGAGTATTCTCTTTATGGTTCCCAGTATTTGCTGATTATACTTATTTTGTTACTCTTCAGTGGTGCTGGAGAACTTCCCATATTATAGTCTCATTAAGGAAAGTTTTCCTAAGAAGGAAATATGAGTATATACATAGAAATTTGGAAAATTAAGTCAAGTCCAGCCTTAATAAAATTATTCCCACATACTTTATCTCTATTATCTCAATTTTGAACTTTCATATACTTTTTTTTTTCATTTTGGGAATAGATTTTTTTCTGGAATTATCATTCCATTCTTTTGATTCTTATCACCTTCAAAACCTAACAAGGGAGTAACTGATACTGGAATTTCTATCCCACAGTAACAGTTGAAAACTGAAGGAAATATATTAAATAACTGTTTTCAGATATTGAACAACAGGCAGAACAGGACCGTGGCTCTGAGAGGAGGTCCCAAACAAAGTGAGTCCTCTGATGGCCCTGGCTTTTGGTCTGAATCTGCTTTCTGGACTCTAGCACAGGGAGGGGTACTCAAGTAGATCACAGAAATGATGCTGATTTGAAGAGATAGAGACCAGACACTGGGGAGACTGAAAACTGTGGGGCACAGTGACATAGAAAATGGAGCTTAACAAGTATTTTTTGGGATCATCTGGAGTCTTTGCTGAATACTAAGCCGTGCAAACATTGGTTCTAGAAGAACCTATGCAACTTGGCTCTATTCTAGACGCATGCTAGTTCTAGGAAAACTGACATGGAACAATTATTAGGAAACTTAATATAAATCATTTCCAGATCTCAAAAGGGCTTAAGGACACCCACGTGCCAATAAATCTATAATGGAGAGACCTCGTTAAACACTGGCATTAAGGAGAGAGACAAGAAGGGTCACACTTCAGTGGCAGGGATCAACCAGCCCTGGAATAAAGACTACTGTAGACAAGCTCTGGCAAAGTCTAAAATAAATAAGCTTATCAATAAGTAAACTCAACTGCCTGATAAAAGACAATTCTATTCTACCTTTTTAAAGGAAGAATACAAAACCCATACTCTTGATTATGTAATTATTATGGTGTCCAACATCCTATAAAATATTAGACACACATAGAAACAATTAAATCTTAGAATAATTTAAGGAAAAATTATGCTTCAGAAATGACAAAGTGATGGAATTAGCAAAGACTAAACTTTAGAATGGTACAAAAGTTCAATGAACAGGAAGGCATTGAAAAAGAAATTATTCACAATGAACTATCCAACTGAGAGAAAAAAAAAGGTTGAAATATCTAAACAGAAGCTTTGAGACATGTGTGATACTATCAAAGCAGATAGAATTGTAGTTCCAGAAAGCAGGGGGTGCAGAAACAAAATTGAGTAAATAAGGGTCAATTTTTTCAAAATCTGATGAAAAACTTTAACTTAGAGATCTAAGATATTCAGTCAATCACATGCAGAATGTCAATGTTATACTGTAAGAAGAAAAAGTAGTTTGGAATATATACTTCTTTAGCCATTCTTGGAAAATATCATCTGTAAACACAAGGTACATGTACAAAAATCAACTATATTTCTATATACTGGCAGTGAAAATTTGGAAACTGAATGATTAAAAAATACCATTTACACTAGCTTAAAATAACATGAAAAGGCGAGATATAAATTAAAACTACAGGTGCAAGACCTGTACAGTAAAACTACACAATGTTGTTGAGATAAATAAAAGAGGACCTAAGTAAAGGGAAAGATATACCATGTTGTTAAGATGTTAGTTTCCGGGGCTTCCCTGGTGGCGCAGTGGTTGAGAATCTGCCTGCTAATGCAGGGGACACGGGTTCGAGCCCTGGTCTGGGAAGATCCCACATGCCACGGAGCAACTACGCCCGTGAGCCACAACTACTGAGCCTACGCGTCTGGAGCCTGTGCTCCGCAACAAGAGAGGCCGCGATAGTGAGAGGCCCGGGCACTGCGATGAAGAGTGGCCCCCGCTTGCCACAACTAGAGAAAGTCCTCACACAGAAACGAAGACCCAACACAGCCAAAAATAAATAAATTAAAAAAAGCCCAGCCCTCCAAGTATTAAAAAAAAAAAAAAAAAAAAGATGTTAGTTTCCTCCAAAAAGATGAGCTGACTCATGGTAATTCCATTCAAGATGCCAGTAGGCTTTTAAAAGTGTAATTAATTAATTAATTGATTATTTTTTTTTGTGGAGGAAGGGAGTAGAAAATGAGCAGCTGATTCTAAAAGTTATATAGTCAAAAATAGGTCACAGAACCAAAAGTTGTCCACTGTAAGAACTGATGGGGGAAAGGTCAGATTACCATAGGTATATTAATATATTTAATTTACATTTCTAGAAGCCTGCAGAAAGAATGGTAATAATTAACCTTCTAAATACCTGCAGATAATTTAAAAATATCCATTTACTACTGGACTACATCCATAATTCCCTTTGTATATTTTTAAGTATAAGCCAGAAATATGATATGTAAGTGGGAATATAAACCCTGAATATTCCTAATTTGCCCATTTTAAATAGTATATATAGTGCTGTATGTAAAGCTATTTACCTTATGCCTAACAAATGTGAAATTCGTATTTCTATTTTAATAAAAATCATTTGTATCTAGGCAAATCATTCTCTTGGTTCCTATAAAAACTAAAATCTCAGGACCAAATATTATTTACAAAGAACCCTAAGCTAAGATACCACCAATTAACACTTGGATATTGTTCGATAAGTGTCTTTTGCTGGCTTACTTTTGATTCACCTGAGAGACTTGGATTTGCAGTGTTAGATGCTTGAAGGAGACAGAAACTTAAATATTCATCTACAAAAGTAACAAGATAGTGACCAGAAATTTTTCTAAAATGTTTCCAGTAAATTATGGACATGCGATGAAAAATAATACACAGACACCACTTCACAGCTTCAAAACCAGTAGACTAGAAATGAGTTCCCAGATACCACCTGCCCACCTACCCTTGACCAGTAAAATTGTTTTATTTATACTTGAATTTACAAAACCATTCTGGGTATGTGATTCTCTCCTTTATTTGACCTGTATGATTTAATATTTTTCCCAGTAGCAATTATTTCCTTTGATTGGAAACAAAATGAATTAATCATTTTGGATGACCTGCTATAAAAATCTGTATTTATTTCTGATTATTAGGAATAGAGAAAATATCATAGCTTTAAGTCTATATTTCTTTGAACTGGTAATTAATAATTAGCCAGAGTCTCTGAATTAGCTCAGAAATATTTTTCACTGTTATAATTTACTATATCATTTAGTATACTTAGACATATTTTAAGAGTACATCAACCTTTAAAATTATGCATATTATTTTATTGCACGTACAAAACTGGCCTTGTTTTTTAGATATTAGCTTTTGAGTTATCAGATTTGTGGGTTTAATTGTAACTCCAATTATTCATAATTATACAAATTCCCATTGAATTTATTAAGAGGTTTTATTAAATGTTTATAATTGAAGAAACAAAACTTCTTTGAAAATTGTTTTCTTTTAAGTTAGTGCTTTCAAAAACCATTCATCAGCATATTATAAATGACACCAGCAAATAGAGACTGCAAATAAGAACAATAATTTGTTTTCCCTTGAATATTTTATGTTGTGATGAAATAGAATAAGCACTCCACCAAATTACATTACAGGAATCAAACAGGGTCTATTAGATGCTAGTCTACATTTTGCGAAATTATTTTGCTAATATTGTTAAATTTACTACCAATTGTTTTAAGAACTAAGAAAAAGCATAATAGCTGAGAAGGAAATGTTACAGGTTGATTTTTAGAAAAGAGGGTGTGTGGATATGGGGGCCCTTCTAAACATTCATTCATTAGTGGCCTTTAAGCATCTGCAAAGCATGAGTGGTTCTATAAAGAGCTTATGTAGATAAGCATCCTTCCCACGAAAACCTTATAAAGTGTATGTTAGTTATTGTCTTTTTTTACAGAAGAAATAACTTCAAATAAAGAGAAATTAAATTATTTGTACAGGATTGCATAAAGAGTAAATGTCAAGAACAGGATTTGACACTGGACTTGTTTGCCATGTCAAACTGAGCTCAAAATCCTAAGTTATACTGTTCGGGCATATCAAATTTTATCCCAAGTTTTCCTCTCTTAATAGTGCTGAATAAAATTTTAACAGATTCAATTTGACCTAGTAACTCTAAGAGGAGCCAGGTCAGACAATCATCAAATATTAGTAACATATATAGATGGTATACATGTTACAAACATTGCATTCCTGGTGGCGCAGTGGTTGAGAATCTGCCTGCCAATGCAGGGGACACGGGTTCGAGCCCTGATCTGGGAAGATCCCACATGCCGCGGAGCGACTGGGCCCGTGAGCCACAACTGCTGAGCCTGCGCGTCTGGAGCCTGTGCTCCGCAAAGGAGAGGCCGCGATAGCGAGAGGCCCGCGCACCGCGATGAAGAGTGGCCCCCGCTTGCCACAACTAGAGAAAGCCCTCGCACAGAAACGAAGACCCAACACAACCATAAATAAATAAATTAATTAATTAATTTTTTTAAAAAAGGAAAACACTATAATATAAAAAAAGAAAAAAAAATAGTTCACATAGAAATAGATCTGTGAAATAATGTTGATTGAAAACAATTATAAAAAAAAATTCATTTAATAAATATTTGCTGAATATCTGTTATGTACCAGATATATATGAAAGATATTTTAAAGTATTTATAATTAATATATGAATCATATTTTAATTACTTATAATTTTCAAAAAATTAAAATGATGTAAAATATTTTAGAATCCTTTCTCTTTCCTTGTCTCTTAAAGCCACTCTCCACACTGGATGAAACCAGTCATAAAAATTTGGTGTATATTATTCCAATCTCTTTCTGTGGTTTTACTATCACATAAACAATATTTGCATTCACTTACATTTACACTGAATTTTATAGACATACACACATATGAATATATAAATGAAATCATTAAATAAAATCGTTTTATTTTCTTTGATTTTCTGAGAATTGCTTTTTTTTCCTACTTAAAATATACCCTTCTGTATTTCCATGTCAGTACAGAGTCTATCATTATTGTAAACTTATTATTTTTAACGGCTTCTTTATAACCTTCTATGTGAGTATATCAGAATGTTTCCAATTTTTCACTATTAGGTATGGTGCTGAAATGTACATGCTCATAACCTGATTTCTGGGGTTTGACCAATGTGACTGGTGGGACACACAAACGCCTCTGGAAGAAGGCTCTCAGAAAACACTACAAATTTCCCACAGATGAAGTTTGAGTACTACAAGTCCACACAAGAACCAAGCTAGTTCTAAAAACATCATTCACCAAAATGCAGCTAGCCGTGAGTACTGCTTTCTCTCTTTTTTTTTAATTTACCCAGTAAACGTGATCTGACCCATCATCTAAAGTTAGTTTCTGCATCATGGCTCCTCTGCATTTTATATGTGACTTTAATGCACTAATCACAATACTTGTTCTTTTTCTTTTTTAGACAACTCTTTTCTGTTCCTTCTCCTAAACTACTGCATAGTTAAGGGCCGGCCCTTTGTCTTATTTATCTTAGTTTCCCAAACACTTAGAATGGTGCCTGTGCATAGTGGTTCTTACAAAAGGTTGTTGAATGAATGTCTATTACATATGTCAATTCTTTAAATTATTTTTGTGAAAAGGAATGTAGTACAACTTTAATGTCATGCAAAGCCATAATAATTTGGTTCATCAACATTTGAGCTATCTTATCACACATTTAGAAAGTTGGTAACAACCTGAATCAAACTCATTGCTTTCCTCTTCCCAGGAATAAGTATATTGCTTATTCTCGTGAAACAAATACATTGCTTATTTTTGTGTGTTATGAATGGAAAGGAGGAGACATTTTGTAGTTTTCCAACGCTAGTGCATTGATATTTAGATACCTTTGATCTACTGAACGTCTGGCATACTGCATTCAAGCTTCAGCTCCACTCTTTCTAAGCTGCCACCTTAGCCTCCCTGAGCCTCAGTTTTCTCCTCTTGAAAATGAATATAACTGTGCTTACCTAGTATGAATAATCTGTGTTTTATATGAAATATAACTGAGTTGTATGTCATGTACCACAGTTTCTGACAATTAAAGAATGCATTATTATTACTAATAGTGCTATTAATTAAAAACAGTGTACAGCATTACGGACAATAGTAATAGGTGAGTAAAATTAAGAATAATAATACATATTAAGCATTTAGTACATACCAGGAGGTGTTCTAAGTTCTTTGCACATGTTAACTCATTCTGTCTTTATTATAACACTTTAAGGTGAGCACTATTATGCCCCTATTGTATAGATGAAAGAACTAGGTCTCAGAGAAGTAAGTAAGTTGACCAAGATTATACAGTAAGTACAAAAACCAGGCTTCAAATTCAGGAATCAGATGCTGGAGATGATACAGAAATAATGTTTGTCATCGCTATGTGAATATTTCCAACTATTGCCCTTCAAGTTTAAAGGTTATTCACTTAGAAGGATTCTGTTACCTACTCTTTTTCAGGAAAAAATAAGAAAACATTAAAGAAAGAGATTCCCTAAACTTTATCTCAATATATCTACAAACTTAAGTACATGCACAATGATCTCCATATTCTCCTTCTAGGAAGGGCTTGATTTTAACGTGCTGTATGTGCTGTTGCCAGTTTCCAGCTGAAAATCCCCCCAGAGGCAGCCTCAGCTGCAGAGAGTATCCTCACCAAGGTTCCACCTTTACCAGGGCAACACAAATCCAGGGATTGATCATTGTAGGATTGTTGTTCTAGCTCCAGAGCTCGCTATGCAATCAGCCAAGGATGTCATTAAGGCTACATTATAGCTCTCCTTCTCTTTCCACCCAGTAATGTTCCTTTCCTTTCTTTTCCAAAGTTGGAGGATCCTATAAGCACTCCTTAATAAACACCCTGCATACTGAACATTCAACATTGTCAGCCATGCCTTTTGAAACAGTCTGTGCCCTTGTCTTCGAAGTCAATACATTCTCCGGATTTTCTTCACAGTCTCATCTTCCTCTACCTAACTCTCAAATGTTGCTCTATTATTAGGATTTATCCAGGACCCTCATCTACACATGATCTCCCTAGGCATGAATAAGTGAATCTCATTCATTTTCATGGTTTCAATTACCATGCACGTGCTGCTGCTAAGTCACAAAACTACATCTTCAAGCCAACATTTTCCTCCCACTATCAATATCCACAGGTGGAACTCTCTACTGGCTTTATAACCAGGGATTAGCGAACGTTTCCTGTAAAGGGCCAGATAGTAAATATGTTAGGTTTTGTGAGTCACACAGTCACTGTTGCAACTACTCAAGTCTGCCATGGTAGCATCAAAGCAGCCACAGACAAAAGGAAAATGAACGGCCATAAATGTATCTCAATAAAATGTTATTTAAAAAAAACAGGGTGTAGGCTAGATTCTGTTTGCCAATGCCTGAGCTAAATTACTATTGTTCCCAAACCTTTTCTCTAACTTCCACTTTCTTCACATCTCAACTTAGATATTACTTCTCTCTGGCAATCTCTATCTCTGTTCCCCTTCTGTTATGTGCTCCCAATACTTTACTTCTCCTATTATATTTTATTTTAGTTATGTATTTAACTTTCTGTTGCTCCATTAGCTTATAAACTCCAGTACAGTAACAATCAAACCTATCCTGCTCATGTTCGTAACCCTAGGATTTGTAGTGTTTGGCCCAAGGTAGGCACTAATAAGTATATCTGGATGAATGAAAGCATATTAAAAAATACGGATTTGGGAATAAGCTAGATGTATTTAGGGGGAGCAGTTGATGCATATGAGTAGCCATTTGATGTGAGATATGATCATATTTTCCTAGAACATATATAGAATCAGTAAATTATTTTGAAAACATTTGAGTTTTCCAAAACTCAAGGCTTCTAAGGTTTGAAACAACCTTAGGAATTATATACTCCAATGGTGAATTGGACTCAAATTTTATTTTTCTTCCACATGATTCACATGAGTAATGCACTTACATCAGTACAGCATGTCTAATGAGTTTTCAGTGTAGGTTGGAAGGGGTTTGTTGAGTGTAAAGGAAACTGGTCCCAGGACCTGCCTACCTGCCCAATTTGGAGTCAATCTAATTATCCTTTCTCATGCATACTTCTCACAGCCAAATACCTCATTTCAATTACTCTCACAGGCAATTTTTTCCCCTGCCTCTGAATCTTTTCATCTGTTATCCCTTAAGCAACCCTCCCTCTATTCTTCATTTGGCTTCTTCCTTCTCAGCCTTCAAGTTTCAGAGGGGCTTTCTCTGGTTTACTAATACTAATAATACATCTCTGTAACCCCCTTTCTCTGCACCAGATTCATTTCCTGTTCAGAGCTAATTTTAAGCTATTAACTGTACATTCGTTATTTACTCATTGAAAGGTAATGTGAGTTATGCTGGGTTTAAATTCCAGTTCACCAGCTACAGGAAATTGGCAATGTTACTGGAAATTCATGTGCCCCAGATCTTCCGTGAGGTGAAGATAACGACGGTATTTAACCACACAGGTTTATGTGAGAATTGGATAAATTAAAGTCTTTTGAAATTTTTCTGGAAAATAACTCAATACAGATTAGCTATGTAAAACAATAATAATGATTATTAATATTAATCACATTAATGGTTATTGTATTATTAATTATTAATAAACAAATGAGCTAATATTAATTATTTATTGTTTATGTCCCTCACTAGACTATAGGATCCGTT
This sequence comes from Eschrichtius robustus, assembly GCF_028021215.1. Taxonomy (NCBI): domain Eukaryota; kingdom Metazoa; phylum Chordata; class Mammalia; order Artiodactyla; family Eschrichtiidae; genus Eschrichtius; species Eschrichtius robustus. Next base: position 88,296,110 of record NC_090837.1, read on the forward strand.
AGACAAGGGCCGCATATGGTTTTGTTCAAAACTATATACCTACTGACTGGCCCTTCAGTGAGTGTTGAATGAATAAGGCAGTCCTAGTAGGTTTCTCTCCCCTGCCTGTGGGGAAAACCCTTGAGCTAGCCAGTGTCCAGGGCTAGGCCAGAAAGCAGAGGCCTACAGAGGACTATGTCTTGCTCAGGTCAGCAGGTATGGAGTAGGGAACTGAACTTGAGACATTTATCCTGTCCAGGCCTGCCCTGTGCTAGCTTTTATTTTACCAATTGCTAAATATTTAGGAGGTCTTGGCTGCCACACAAGACTTCCCATTTCTTTACCATTTTCCATTGGGAAAGCAACTGTGTATGGAAAGTCTTCATTACACAGATTGGTTCCACTCCAAAGTCTGTTCCTATGTCTGGGTTTATAAGTGCAGCTTTCAGGACCTCCCCCTGCCCACCCCTCCACAGATACCAAAATCCTCTCATGTGTAAGTCCCTCATATAAAATGTATGGATTACACTCAGCCCTCCATGTTCGTGGGTTTCACATCCAGGGATTCACCAAACCATTGATCCACTTGGGTTGATTGTATAGGAGGACGTGGAACCGGCAGATACAGAGGGCCAACTGTACAAAGTGGCCTTGATAAGCCACTGCTAGTAGCCTCTATCAGAGGTCGGTTTCCACTAGTTTCTTCTGGTGTGCACATTTGTATATCTATAAAATTTCACAAATAGTACTTAAAAGTGAGGAAGAAAACAGTGATACCCAGTCATGGAAAGTGGGAACTGTGTAGTTCATATAAAACCAATAAAAACATTTCTAGTACTAGAGGATGAATAATCCCAACTACATAGTTTACATTTGAATGATAAATATAAATTTGAAATATTCTACTTATGATAAAATAGGTACTTAATTCCTAAGAAAATTATTTTGAAAATATTGCAAAGATACCAGAGGAAAAGCAGCTTATCTGTTTTGTAAAACAAGGCTGTTACATTTACTTTAAAGTATCCTGGTAAACAAACATTCAAGGTTACAACTTACAATGTATTTTTACGGTAAGAATATTTCCCATTAAGCACAACACAATAAATCTTTTTAAGGCTTTTTTGGATGTATTTACCTCTGAGCTGTATTTAGCCTTGAACAAGGCATGCTGATGAAAAAAAAATTTTTAGAAACCAATGTTGAAAAACAAGAGCTTATGAAATCCCATTTTATCTACAAAGAGACAGCAATGAAAAGTGGAAAAAAAAAAACCTTATTACAACCAATGAAAAACTGTAACTCCTTTGCTACTAAAAATTACTTTTATTGTATTAACACACTGTCAGAACACATAAACCTATTTCATATAGCAATCAATTCTAAAACAATTACAAAGCTTTCAACACAGCTCTGGAAAAGATCTTTGAGTTCTCCTGGATGAAAAATTCTCTGAAAATAACAGAACTACATTTCGAAGGGAAGAACCTAAGAATTGTTTTTCCTATAGAAAACTATTAAAAATAAATATTTGGGGTTTTTAAATAGCAAGCTATAAAACTGATACACATAAAAACAGAATTCATCTTTAATATTTAATATCCAGAGGTAATTTCTGTGTGCATGTGGGCATATAATTATTTGTCTTTCTTTATGCATATGTGGTATTTTCCATCCAAAAGGGAATGCTACTAACTCTAATAGGATAATATTTTGAAAAAGTTTGAGAATGTTTTCCTTCTCTCTCTTACAGCTAGGAGCATATTATCCTCATAGAGAAACTGCTTTGCCAATATCGTGCCTGAAGAGTATAGTGGCAATAGGGGAAAAACAGGTGAGTAAAACCCCTCACACTTTAGGTATGATTAACATCTAAAATAAAATGATGTTAAGTAAAAAAGTGTGGGTGGGCACCATCTAATCAGTTAAGAGCTTTTAAGAGCAAAACCTGAGATTTCCTAGAAAAGAAGGAATTTGGCCTTAGGGCTGCAGAATCAAATCCTGCCTTCCAACTTGCCCTACAAATTTCAGGTTGCCAATCCCAACAATTACATGAGCCAATTCCTTAAAATAAATCTATCTAACTATCTATTATCTATCTGTCTATCAACCTACCTACCTAATATTGTTACTATTTCTCTGGAGAATCCTGACTGATACAACTTCTCACTGCATGATACCAGGAGGTACATAATATCAACATGACTTATGACTGGTGATGTTAACCTTGATCAATAGGTTTAGCTGGTGTCTTCCAGGCTCCTCTGGTGTAAAGTTTTTATTTTTCCCTCATGACACTCAACATTTTGCAAAGGAATTGTTAATTCCAGTCCATACCCAAGAAGACTGGAACTAAGTTCTATCTCCTGGAGAGGAACTGTCCACACGTATTACTTGGAATTCTTCAGTAAGAAGTATTTGTTCCTGGGCTTCCCTGGTGGCGCAGTGGTTGAGAATTTGCCTGCCAATGCAGGGGACACGGGTTCGAGCCCTGGTCTGGGAAGATCCCACATGCCGCGGAGCAACTACGCCCGTGAGCCACAATTACTGAGCCTGCGCGTCTGGAGCCTGTGCTCCGCAACAAGAGAGGCCGCGATATTGAGAGGCCCGCGCACCGTGATGAAGAGTGGCCCCCACTTGCCGTAACTAGAGAAAGCCCTCGCACAGAAACGAAGACCCAACACAGCCATAAATGAATGAATAAATAAATAAATGAATAAATAAAAATTTTAAAAAAAAGTATTTGTTCCTTCTTCCCATTTATTTATTCAGTTAACCATTTATTTATTCAGTTAACCATTTATTTATATCAATATGAATGCATGTATACTTATTTTATATTTGGGGTTGTAATAAGATATTCTCATTTATTTATTGCTCAAATTTTTCCATCTGTGGCCATGGGGAGTTGTTTTAATTGGCTCCTGTTTCCACCCCTCCCCTCCCCTTCCTCTTCAACTTCCTTTCTGGCACTACAAGAGCTCCCTAATCTTCTTGTATTTTTCCAGCCTCAGGCTAGAATCAGTCATTTTCCTAAAGGACCTTGGCTACACTTAATGGATAATTGTGTCTGGAAACCAAGAGCTGAGTGCTGGGTGTGCTCATTGCTACTGAGGTGCCATTGTTTGTAGCCTCTCTCAGTGGACAGAACTAAGAAATACATGTGTGTACACAAAGCCATACACATGCACACGTCTAAAGTGTACCCCAGGCTAATCCAGCACCACAGGGCTCATTGTAGACCTCCTCTCTCAATTATTTTTAACTTTTTTATCTGACAGTAAGAAACCTGGCTACTATCATCTGTAATCTATTTACTTATTTGGTTATCCCTAGAAGACATGTAAAGTAGTTTCAGAATTGCTAACCCATACTTGTGGGAAATCAATTTAATAATTAATGTACACTGTTCATATATGGTTCCCTTGCCAGTAGCCTTACAATATTCATTGAAAACATTGTTTCCAAAGTTACTTAGGTTAGTTCCTTTTTTCCCCCTCACCCCCTCCACTGAAGTCATATCATATAGTTGTAATATATTTATATTTACATGTCACCACCATCTGTATTCCATGCTAGGATCCCTTGACAAATTGGTTGAGACTTTAAATTTGCATACAGTAAAGTCCACTCTCTATGGGTTTTGACAAATGCATATAGTCATATACCCAGTAATCCAGTTTCATACAGAATGGTTCCATAACCCTAAAAATTCTCCTTTGTAATCAACCTATTCTTTCTCCACCAACCCCTCTGATGGTTTAGAAGAAGTTATTAATTTCAGTTTCTTCTATTAAGGGTGCGGACAACACTCTGTAATTGTGACCCTCTTCAAATTGATTCCAGAAGTCTGGCCAATTGATTGCTGATAAAGGTTTCAAGGCAATTCAATAGAAAATTATATTATTTTCAACAAATTATGCTGGAACAACTGGATATCATATATTCTTTAAACCTGACCATTACTTCACACCATTCTCAAATGTTAACTCAAAACGGATTACAGATCTAAATGTTTAAAAGGAGAAACTGTAAAATTCTTAGAATGAAATCATTAAAAATTTGATGTAGGCAAAGTTTTCTCAGAACACAAATAATACAAACCATAATATATATCTATGGATCTATATAGATAGATAATTATACATATCTGTAAATTTGACTTCATGAACATGAGATCCATTGCTTTCTTAAAGACATTACCATGAAAATGAAAAAACAAGCCACAGATTAGGAGAAAGTACTTATAAGACGTAGATCAAGAATGTGCATACAGCATATATAAAGATCTCTTATAATTCAATAATAAGACCACAAACCATGGTATTAAAACATTGGCAATACCTCAGATACTTCACAAAATATGTAATAAACATGAAAAAATGCACAGTATTATTACTTATGAGACAAATTACGGATTAAAATCTCAATGAGATAGCACCACAAACAGATTAGAGTTGCTAAAATTAATTTTAAAAACTCCTACCATGCTTTTTGTTGTCAAGGATGTGGACTACCTTGAACTCTCATATACCACTGGTGGAAATATAAGTGGTACAGCCACATTGGAAAATACTTGGTAGCTATTGCACTTATAAAGTTAGACCTACACATACTATCACTCTATGGTACTAACCCAAAATAAATGGAATTTATGTGTACAAAGATGTGTACATCAAAGTTCATAACACCTTTATTTCCAGTAGTCCAAAACTGGAAACAGGATGTCTATCATCAGATGAATAAATGAACTAACTGTGGTATATTTATACCAAATAAAAAAAAAGGGTGCCACAAACTATTGACAAATATGGACGCATCTCAAAATGGTTACTCTAATTGAAAGAAGTCAGAAAATATATATGAGTAGAAAGAAGCTTTTGAGGGCGATAGAAATGTTTGCTACCTTGATTGTGGTGGTTTTATATAGTATACACATACATACCAACAGAACTGTACAATTTTCTATACTTCTAATATAGTTTTTAACACTTACCAAGTGGAACGGGTACTGAAGGACGTAGCTGGACCCCCAAAATCCCAGCATTCCCTTCGGGCCTCCACCAAGATGGCGGCGCCCACGTTGCGGTCCTCTATCTCAGGCAGGTGGTTCGGCGCCCCAGGCCCTTCAGGAGTCTTGCCCCTGCGGCTGCGTGACGCCCACTCTGGTGCTCAGCGGTGGCTGGCGGTGTAGGAAGCTCGGGGTCTGTTTTAGAAGTTCCTCCCCTAGAGGGGGGCAAAGCTAGAGCTCCCCGCGCTCTTCCACTGTGGAAGGCGGGCAGCTTTCTCCAGACTATCCACCGCGGCCTCGACCCATGGCCGACTGGTTGCTTCTTGTGGGGCGTCTGCTGGCGCTGCTGGGCCCCTTTCACTTGTAGCGAATGGGCTACCAAGTGACTGCGCTGGGGGGGCCGGCGCCGTGGTGCGCCGCCTGGGAGACCCAAGCAGCCGGAAGCTAGGCGCGCGCCAGGAGCCGGCAGCCGAGCGCGTGGGAAGCAACCAGCGCACTGCACCGAAGGCTCCAAGCCCTGTCTGCTCCTCACCAGCAGCTCTTCGCTGACGGGCGGACCTGCGCCAGCTTCACAGACCGGCTCAGCTCGGCCTGGTCCTTGGGCGGCCCCGAGCTACTGGGGGTGGGGGCGGGGTGCGGAGGCTGACGCTTGCGCAGTAGCGTCCGGAGTTTGGACGAGGTTTTACACCGGGTGCTGCAGGCCCATGACCTCTGCTGCCTGTTCGAGCCCAGCTGGGTGCATCTGGTCAGCTGGGCAATATCATGTCCTGGTACGACTTCAAACACAAGTTGACTGGAGAAGACGGGTCTGGAATCATTGTTCTCCTAATTACAAGTACACCCGGATCCAAACTGGGAAGTCTGCTGGCAGTGCTCTTTGGCTGCACAGAGTTAAGACACCTCCTTTTGAGTTGTATCAGTTCTTGGTCAGGAAGCAAGATGACTGGGTAGAAAGGTAACCAAAGCGCCTCACTTTTCTGCCCCTTGCACAGACTGACCACATAGCGCAGCTTCGGGTCAAAGAGCCAGGAAATGGGCGTCCTCGGAAACGACTTGCTGCGGAAGTAGCAAACTGGAGGTCACGTCTGATTAAGAGTTAAAAGAGTTGTTTAAAGGAACTTCATTTTCCGAATTAGTTCTTAACCTTGGGACACATGTCCTGGATACATGCTGCAAAGCAAATTACAGTCCAGATGGTCCCCGAGGGTACTGGATTGCAGAAGGTGGAGTCGGTATTAATCACAGACAAGTAACAAATCCTGAGAGTGTTTTAGTTGTTGGACCACATGTTCTTAAGAATGGACTTTCGTTCTTAATGACGGAAGAGGGATCTTTACACCGTAAATGGCTTCAGCTCTGATGAAAAATCCTGTGGTTCAAACAGCCATCATTCATTCTCGAGATATAAGAAAGAACTTATACCGCTGCTTATGCACATCAGGACAACAGAGACTGGAGTAGACTCTGGGCTTCACACTGTAAGTAATTTCATTATTTATGTAGGTTGGTTAATAAATAAGTTGTTTATGTGATGATGGAGTATTTTATTTCCTGATCTGTAAACATCAACTACCATAGGAAACCATCATTTCCTGGGTTAATCTTTTTTCTTTTAAGGTATACTTAATGAAAAAATTAAATGCTGTGTTTCCTCTCCTACCCTTCTTGCCCTATTTTTTGGAGTTGAGGAGAAACAATGAAAAAGAGGTAGTTTAAGGGATTGTGGATACTTTTTATCAGGTTTGTATCTCACTGATCTCAGGAGTGTTTTATTGTTGTTCTAAAATCAGCAGCGCCTCTAGTGTCCACATTAGGAATGCAAAATCTAGTATTTGGAAACAAATTTCTGATTTTTTCATTAATTAGGTAGTAAATATAGTTCTTCTTAAAAAGAAGAAAAGTAGCGGATGAAACCATAGTTGTCATTAGAAATTACAGTACAAATCATTTCTTTTCAAAAAAAGAACAAAAATCAGTACTTGACTTTTCAGAAGTTTATAATTCAGTTTTGCAGTCCCTAGCCTGTTTCAGTATAGTTGAATTTATTCATCACCTTAAAAAAAGGAAAGTATCCAGTGGAAATTACTGAACTACAAAATCCATCTGATGAAATTAACAGCAACTTGGACACAACAAGTTAAAGGTTCCAAGAATTTGAAGGCAAATTGATATGTTATTCAAACTGAATAATAAAAAGAAAACAAACAAACAAAAAGACAGTAGTCTCAGTTGCAGGGCAGTATGAAGCTAATTAATATATATGTAATTGGACTTTCAAAAGGAGAGGGAAAAACAAACAATTCAGGGATCAGAGGAAAACAAAATTTACTTGTTTCAGTTGTTAAGTATTACAAAGAGAGAACTTTTGTATTAAAGTTAGCAAGTCTAATTAGTAAGTGTAATAAGTATTAGAACTAATGTATTCCCTGCCTAGAGTGCTTTACCACCACACCTAATTCATCTTCATGTGCATCTCCAGTGTAACTACCCCCAATGGTTTTCTGACCTGCACTCCTCCCATAGACATCAATGCCTAGTCATTCCTTTGCATTGCTTAATTTTACAATATTATACTTGTATCATTGCACACTTAACAATTCAGTGAAAGTTTTATTTACATGTTTGTCTCTGCCACTATAAAACTAACTGGGACAATGTCTTATTTAAGTTTATTTATCTAGTATCTAGTACTATGGGCACATGGTCACTCTTCAATGATTATTCATCAAGTAAAAGAAAGAATATAAGAAGATTCAAAATGGTAAAACACAAAGAAGGAAAATACCTAGAACTTATCACTATAAACCCTAAATGGATATAACAAATTACTGTGTAAAGGAAAAACAGGGCAAATTATTATGTACATTTTATAAATTATTCCCGTGTTCCCTTAAAATGGATTTAGGGTATCATGGAAAACAATCCACATCTTTTGAGCTGGTAGAGAGCATGGCTTGAGAATCAGAACAAATGAGTTGCTTAGTGTTTGTGTCTAAACACGTCTTTCATTGCAGTTCATCTCCCTTTTCTTGTCTGATAAGAAGTTAAATTGGTTAGCATGGGTCTTTCATCTGTTCTATTAACTTTATTCTGTTTTGGGGGTTAAACGGTTTTGTCTTCTCATTTTAAAATAATTTAAAAGCAATTGTCTGTAGCATGCCACGGGAGAGCTGCCTCACACGGGTGCCTGCCTGACCTGCGGAGGATGTAGTGGGTCTCCTCAGAGGCGCCTCCAGCTGGGACAGGGACGTCTCATGAATGTGAAGTGATCTTCCGAGAGTTTCATTCTGGGGGAGAGGGACATGGTTTAAATGCCCTTTTTTGTCTTTTAGGGAATTTCCATATCACATGCTTACAAAAGTTTCATTACAAAATGTGAGACTGGGATTTTTTTGGGTGGCATCCCATCTCTTGCTTCCTGTTTTAGGGAAATCACTACCTCATACTTGGACCATACATGAGTATCATGCATGACCCATACAGTTAAAAAAAGAGGGGGCATAAAATGGCCTGTTGGTAGGGAGGCTAAGTACCAGGTGGAGTGGACGACATGTCGTTTAATGTTCTTCCATTTCTAGACTGTATGATGCGCAGGAATCAGGAACCTCAACGGAACAATGGACAATGCCATTAAATAATAATGCTGATGGAACGATAATTTTTAGAGAGTACTACTGTCTAACACATAGTGGCTAGAAGTTTTAAAATTCTTTTAAATTCTAGCAAAACGTATGCTTATAACACATTTTTTTTCCCCTCAGCATGATGCTTGTGGCATATATGTTTACTCTCCAGAGTTTCTGTGGAGACTTGGCACTATGGTTTATTTTTGCTTTGTTTCTGTGCTTATGTTTTTTCTCTTAGTAATTTAGTTCTCCCAGTGAAAAAATGTATTCATGTTCTTCAAAAGTATAATCCTTGGATTTGGAGCAGTTGTTTCCTTTCTTGCCATTATCTGTCTGTCCAAGGACACTGAATACATGTCACCTTTCTTATTACGTGGACATTGCATGGGAGGATATAATTTAATAAATATTAAAGATCTTCAGGTATTTCTTCACATTGTATTGCTTAGAATCGTAAAATCTAAAAGCTGGAATGATTTATCTAATGGTCTCATTTTCTGTATTGGGGAACTGAGAGGGAGAGAATTGAAATAACTCATGCTAGATCTTAACGCCAGTTTGCAGCAGTCCCAGGAGTAGCTCATTCCCTCTTCATGTCTCTTTTGCCATCTCAGATAAGTTTGGTTTTTCCTTGTAGCCTTTTGGATCAGAGAAGACACTCTCTCTGTTCCCCCATTCACAGAATTGTTTGGATGAATAGGAAACTTTCTTGGCCACGGGTGAACTCAGGCTTCTTTCTTTGTCGCTGAGAAATCTGCCTTTGCAAACTGTGAATCACTATGCAGCAGCTGCTTCCACAGAGAACACCTGGCTCGGATGTCTGTGCTTTGGTACCTTCTCCCCTCCTCCTACAGTTGTAGTTGTAGTTAAAGTAACAGGCTTTGACTTTTAAAGGGCACCCGTGGTTCTATACAGTAGCATCTTCCTCTTGGAGAGAAGTCCCTTTTTGGATTCCCTGTGTTTTAACAACATGTAAGCACCTATTTTTATGCTCTCTTTTGTCAAGTTGTGACTAGAATCTAAAACATTACTTACTCTTTCCTATAGTAAGCCCATCACTGTGGGGAAGACATACACAATTCACTTTTATCTCCCATTGGAAGTATACACACTAGCCAACCGGCAACGGTTACAATCTCACAACTGTGAGTTTCCAAACAACCTTACTATGACATATGTTGTTTTGTTGTTGGGCAGTGTGCATTATCATCATCATAATTCTTGTGAAAGAAAAATGCATTAAGTATAATACGGCCCAAATAGAATACAAAGTTTCTGCCTCCTGGGAACTTGTGTTTTAATGAATGCTATTGTTTAACAGAAAACGTATTATGCCACAAGGTCTTCCAACTTTGCTGTGAAATAGATTGATGAAAGCGTTATTTTTTATAACAAATTGAGGAAAATAGAACAAGCAGAGGGACTGAGCAAGTTTCATTGAAAAATAGAGTGTGTCTCAGTCAGAGTTTAGTGTGTGGGGTTCCTTTCATGTTTCCTTAAGGCAGAGATTAATAAAATGTTATAATTTCTCTAAATGATATTGACAGATATAACAATTTCTTTTTTTATCATTTATTGCTCTAAATCTATCCATACTCTCATTATTTTTACTAGCACAATGGTGGATACTCAGTAAAGCAATTCATATGTACATTTAGAGGTTTTTGAAGCAAGATTGGGGTTTGAGTATGTTATTATATGCTTAAAGATATTGCTTAAAGATTGAATGGGTTCTCAAGTCCTGTCCTGCCAATTGCCTCTCTTCCAATGAAATCGTCAAGGGAACTTTATAAAAGGAACAGGAGTGAATGAGAATCAGCATGTATTTTATTGTCAGCTAGGTAGGTACCAAATTCTAGTGAGCAGCTTGAGGCACATGCTTTTAGGTTGGAGGCCTACATGGGCCACTATTTCCCTTAAGGTTTAAATCTCAATTTTGAAAAAGTACAGTCCTCTGGTTGCCTGCACCATCTTGGAACCTGAAGGAATTGCCAGTATACTTAAGTGTTCAAATGGAGAAAAACATAGCCAAAAATATCTTTCTTAGGATGGTAGACTTGGGTCAGCTTATCTCTCCATTTTGTTCGGGAGCGGAGAGGAAAGAGAACACGGTTTTCTGTATTAAGGCCTTCTTGGGTCTTCTCATCACATAAAGGTAGACAGTAGGTAGGTCATGTCTTTGTAGGAGGCCAGTAAATTCAGATGGTTTCTACACTTGGGTATATATGCCCTCAAATAATATTCCACGTTCTGAAAAATGAGCTTAATGTTTTCTCCATTTTAAGAAAATACAGGAAAGAAATGTCAAGTGGCAGAAGCTGACGGAGAGATATTTTTCTAGAGTAGAGAACCTCCCCTTTCCTCCTGCAGAACCAGACTCTGGCTACTGTATTAGACTGATGTTCGAAAGAAATACTTTGTTATTACTTCCTTAGAATCATGGTGGTATAGTCAAGTCTTAAATTTTGTGTAGTGTACTTTGCTCATTAATGGGAGGTAGCTTCTGGGGATTTCTAAAATTGCATAAATACTTGAATGTTTCCAACAGTTTCTTTTCACATCTTTCCTTTGCAATTTACTTTCATTTCTCTCAATTCTCTATAACTTCTCTACATCACTAACAAATATCTGGAAGAAGTCAAAATAGAAGTCTTCAAGTCAATACTGCTAACTCTCATGAAAAATACAACTCTCTTCTATTTTACTAATAGAAGAGCCTCTCAGATCTTTACACATATATTGTTTTATCTCAGTTTATACACAAGTCTAACAATCAAGATTATACAAGATCTCAGACTGTAGGGAATTAGGAGGAACAAAGAAGAAGGGGAGACATACAGGACACTCACTGAGAATAGCAATGAATAGCTTACTAGCCAGAAGATAATCCTATAAAAAGCATATATAGGTACCCTAGAAATCATGGGGTTCAAGTCAGCTCCTATAGGAGTAAACCAACCTGAGGAGCAGTTGACTCCAGATTATCAGAGAGTTTGATACACTCAATATTGTCTTTAAAAAAATCTGTAAAATAGGAAATACAAATAAGTAATTATTTAATTTTACCTCTGTCTTAGAAATCACCTGTATGTAGAATCATATAACAATATTAAAAGTAAAAATTATTAGTATATTGCAACAAGTGTTTATTTCATGATACAAGGTTTACTTATTTGTAACAAGTATGACTAACTCTTTATTCATCATCCTAGGTATATGAGAAATTGTGTATGAGAATAGAAAAAGGGGCTTCAGAAGAATAATAATGAAAATAGGGGCCTAAAGTCTAACAAGCCTGTGTTCAAATCCTGGATTTGTTACTAAACTCTCATGCATTTCAGTTGCTTTACCTAATATCATCTTTACAGGCATTTAATGCTTATTCCCATCATTTGGAGTTGCTTTGATCATTAAGTGATAATTACTAGAGGCTATTTGGGCTGCCCACTGAGTAATCTAGAGTAGGGGAATAATAGATAATGGATATAGCTTTTTCAGTTTATCTCTAACTCAGTAATACAGGCCTTCAGAAGTAAGCACTTAGAACCAGTCTCCTAAAAATAAACTTACTTACTAGAGTGTTGTGAATAAATGTGGGACATTGAGAAACTAACTGTTCTTCCTCTAGTGCCCTCTACTTTTGAACCTATAGCAGGCACCATAATCTCGTGGTACTGGCACTGTCCAAGATGGAGGTGGCTGAGGATAGGTGCAAACTGGGTGATTTCTCTTTGATAAGTGGCTTGAAAAATGCTTATTTCCCAAATTCAGTCACTTATCTCAGGAAGGAGTCAGGATGCACCACAAGCCATCATCCAAGCAGACAGTATGTGCACCAGGGCAGTCCCACATCATGACTAAGATCCAGTTCTCTTAGCTCTTTTCCACTAAGTGTGTAGGCTACACTTCGAAACAAGCCACGGTTGTTCCGTCACAAATGATGTCTCTGAGGAAGGGTCGTTGAAAAGCAAAGCATCTTCTCCATTCAGCTGCTTTACTTTGCTTAATGCAACAATATTAGAAACACCAGGAATTAAAACATTACTGCTATTAGTTGATTTTTAGCAGTGCAAGGTTGTCAGTGTTCATTTCGTCTGTTTGTTTTTGTAACTCAGAGTTCTTGCCTTCCGTAAACACTTTGTACTTGTTCTTGCTTTTTTTCATATATGTTAAAGTGTTAAAATAACAGATACTTTTCCAAATTTGCCAAAGTTCAGTTATAAATATTAGATCATTTCTGTTTGACTATTAATTAATACTGTTCTGGTTTCTTGCTGCATCATCAAGATGGGCTACAGAATTTACTGTGAGTACAATTGGACCCATTACATAATTTTGCTTTTCGTCTTAGAGGCCCAGTTTTTAAAATAGAATCAGAGAATTTCAGTCACATATTAATGTATTGTTTTAAATCCTGGATGTGTTTACAGAAGAGTTAACACTCACAAATAACTGTGTGTGTTTACCTTTTGGTCAAACACTGCTGTCAAAGTGACAGTTTTTCATTTGCAAAGTTAAGACGTCCCATTCTTAAACAAACACCTTTATCTCAATGATGGGACAATGAGAGCTGATAAATTCAATCATGCAGTATCCTGGTTGCTGAATATCAAAGTCAAAAAGCTAATTAAGTCATCTGAGGACACGTGTGTGAAAGCAAGGGGAAAACAGTCTCTAGGATAAGCACATAGCAAATTCCAGAAAACTTCCAGCTTCAGAGAAGTGCCAACATGCGCATTAAGATAAGTGCTGTTAAAATATTAAACATCAATTTGTACCAACCTTGCGTTTCTTAAATCTATAGGGACACCACAGTGAAGAAGGGCATGTATGAACCTCAGGAACAAGAGATTCTCAGTATTACTCTTTTCACTGTCAATTTTGATAATGCATATCATTGTAGAAAAGTCAGAATTAAAAAAAAAAAAAAAGAAGACTATCTCTACACTTCTACAATCCAGAGATAGATATCCTTTGTTAACATTTTGGCAAACAGTGCTATTTAAGTGCTTATTTTTCATATATCCATTTATATTTTAAAATTTGACATCTTTAGGAATATTTAAATACATCATAATCTTTTATGTTACTTTGTCTTTGCAAACATCATTAAATCCTTTTTTTAATTTCTTGAAAACTGTAATTTTACTATATTTGGGTAGTTAATTTGGTCCACTGGTTTGCTATTACAAACTTGAGAATCCCTGTGCACACATTTATATACATAGTATTTCTAGAATTAGAATGAATGGGTCAAAGAATATTTCAGGTTTTTAGCACATATTGACTTTTTCTCTGGATAGCTTATGTGCATTTATGTTTCTGCTGGAAAGAAATGCTTTACCACTTAATTACCTTCACTGGGTCTTATTAACATTTCTCTCAGACATTTTTTTTAAATCTTGGAGTTGCATTTTATGATTCTTATTTTTTAAAACTTGTTAAGATGTGGTTTTTGGCCCAGTATGTGGTCTATCTTAGTGAATGCTCCAAAATGCGAATACCGGTTGCACTCCCATCAGCATTGTACAAGAGTGTTGTTTCATAGCCTCACCAACTGTAGATTTTAGTTTAACTTATTCTGGTGTATGCGTAAAGGAATATTACTGTGGTCTTAATTTGTGTGCCTGCCGTAGGTTGAGTTTCTTTTTGAAAGCAGAGCCTAAAAAAATAACTTATATGCAGGATGCAATTCAAGGAAGTAAGAATGAAGGATCTTTGGGAGTGATTGAAAAATAAAAACCCAATGTAAGTGTGTGTTACAAAATCACCTGTGTGGGAAGCTAGGGCTTGTCCAGGACCTTCTGAAGAGTGTACAGAATGCCACTCAGTATTGTCTGCTCAAGGATCAACTAGGAGGATAATTATTTATTGACTCTAGTCCTCCTTTGGTAGAGGGTTACCCCAGCCTCTCTGTACTTCTGTACTTGCTCAGCAGGCTTTTATTAGCATTCTTGATATTGGAGAAGCCCTGGAGCAGATAGAAATACATGACACACTCTTAAGGCAAGATGCTGTCTGAGCAAGGCTGAAAGACATGGATGAAATTAGTGATAAAGTAGAAGGGATATAGGGAGGAGCACAATGGCCTCTAATGCAATTTCAGTGATAACTAATGGAGTAAAGCAAGTTTTGTGTTTATTGACCATTTGGACTTGTCTTCTAAAAAATGATACATGAAGCTTCTTGCATGTTGTTTTATGATATTTCTGTGTAGTTTACTTTTAATTTGTAGAAATGTTTTATAAATTGCAGTTACAAGTGCTTTGTCACTTACATGTACTGCAAATATTGTCTTCTCCTTTCACCTTGCCTTTCTACTTTCTTAACATGAGTTTTCTGAACAGAAGATCCTATTTTAATGTAGTCCAATCTATCAAGCTTTGTATTTGTAGTTAGTTATTTTCATGTCCCACTTAAGGAATCTCCTGTCAAAAATTTATGGAAATATATAATTAATAGAAGGCTTTTTCTTGTCTTTCATGATTCGCTCTACAATCCTCCTGTTTTGATTTTTATGTATGATATAATACATCATAGATTAATACATATAATACATATAGTACAGATGTAACACATATATATATATTCTGCTCAGACTCCTCTTTTCTCCTTCTACAGGGATCTCTTCTCTATCCCTATCCGCATGTAAGTGGAAACCTTGAAATTAGTAACTTTCTTACAAGACCCAGATTTCCTTGCCACAATTGTTTGGACCAGTTACGGAGGCTTTTTCTAAATTATCGATTTTTTTTCTGGTAGTGGATGCTGTAAAATGAAGAGATTGGGTTCTACCAGTGGCTGTGTTTTCCTCTGTGTTTAAGAGATAATGAGGAGACGGGCTTCCCTGGTGGCACAGGTGGTTAAGAATCTACCTGCCAAGGCAGGGTACACGGGTTCGAGCCCTGGTCTGGGAAGATCCCACATGCTGCGGAGCAACTAAGCCTGTGTGCCACAACTACTGAGGCTGCACTCTAGAGCCCGCGAGCCACAACTACTGAGCCCGCGTGCTGCTGCCACTGAAGCCTGCGCGCCTAGAGCCCGTGCTCCGCAGCAAGAGAAGCCACCGCCTTGAGAAGCCCACGCACCACAATGAAGGGTAGCCCCTGCTGGGCGCAACTAGAGAAAGCCCACGTGCAGCAATGAAGACCCAACGCAGCCAAAAATAAATAAATAAATATTTTAAAAATCTATCATTAAAAAAAAAAGAGATAATGAGGAGAGAATTGCGGGGGCAGAGGAAGAAGGGAGAGAAAGAGAGAACTGAAAATCTTCTAGTCTTTAGTTTCTCATACTTCCAAGGCAACCATCCTGCCTTTCTTCACATTTCATTTCTCAGTTTGGTTAATCAGTGAATCCCCCTTTGCGCCTAAGCTGGAGTTAGATTTCTGTCACTTAGAAGACCAAAATCTCTGTGTTTATTTTTTTACAGACTAGATTACTAGAAGTGCTAGAAGTAAACACACTGCTCATAACACATTCACATTTTTAATTTATAAGCCAATGTCCTTCCACAGTGGCTTTCATAATCTACTTTCAATCGTGTTGAGTAAACTTTTCCCCTCATACCATTTACTATTTTTTTTTGAATTTCAGAATTTTATTTATTTTTTTATACAGCAGGTTCTAATTAGTTATCCATTTTATACATATTAGTGTATACATGTCAATCCCAATTTCCCAATTCATCACACCACCACCACCCCACTGCCGCTTGACCCCCTTGGTGTCCATACGTTTGTTCTCTACAGCTGTGTCTCTATTTCTGCCCTGAAAACCGGTTCATCTGTACCATTTTTCTAGGTTTCACATATATGTGTTAATATACGATATTAGTTTTTTTCTTTATGACTTACTTGACTCTGTATGACAGTCTCTAGATCCATCCACGTCTCTACAAATGACCCAATTTCGTTCCTTTTTATGACTGAGTAATATTCCATTGTATATATATGTACCACATCTTCTTTATCCATTCATCTGTCAATGGGCATTTAGGTTGCTTCCATGACCTGGCTATTGTAAATAGTGCTACAGTGAACATTGGGGTGCATGTGTCTTTTTCAATTATGGTTTTCTCTGGGTACATGCCCAATAGTGGGATTGCTGGGTCTATGGTAATTCTATTTTTAGTTTTTTAAGGAATCTCCATACTGTTCTCCATGGTAGCTGTATCAATTTACATTCCCACCAACAGTGCAAGAGGGTTCCCTTTTCTCCACACCCTCTCCAGCATTTGTTGTTTGTAGGTTTTCTGATGATGCCCATTCTAACTGGTGTGAGGTGATACCTCATTGTAGTTTTGATTTGCATTTCTCTAATAATTAGCGATGTTGAGCAGCTTTTCATGTGCTTCTTGGCCATCTGTATGTCTTCTTTGGAGAAATGTCTATTTAGGTCTTCTGCCCATTTTTGGATTGGGTTGTTTGTTTTTTTAATATTGAGCTGCATGAGGTATTTATATATTTTGGAGATTAATCCTTTGTCCGTTGATTTGTTTGCAAATATTTTCTCCCATTCTGAGGGTTGTCTTTTTGTCTTGTTTATGGTTTCCTTTGCTGTGCAAAAGCTTTTAAGTTTCATTAGGTCCCATTTGTTTATTTTTGTTTTTATTTCCATTACTCTAGGAAGTGGATCAAAAAAGATCTTGCTGTGATTTATGTCAAAGAGTGTTCTTCCTATGATTTTCTCTAAGAGTTTTATAGTGTCTGGTCTTACATTTAGCTCTCGAATCCATTTTGAGTTTATTTTTGTATATGGTGTTAGGGAGTGTTCTAATTTCACTCTTTTACATGTAGCTGTCCAGTTTTCCCAGCACCACTTATTGAAGAGACTGTCTTTTCTCCATTGTATATCCTTGCCTCCTTTGTCATACATTAGTTGACCATAGGTGTGTGGGTTTATCTCTGGGATTTCTATCCTGTTCCATTGATCTATATTTCTGTTTTTGTGCCAGTACCATATTGCCTTGATTACTGTAGCTTTGTAGTATAGTCTGAAGTCAGGGAGTCTAATTCCTCCAGCTCCGTTTTTTTCCCTCAAGGCTGCGTTGGCTATTCAGGGTCTTTTGTGTCTCTGTACAAATTTTAAGATTTTTTGTTCTAGTTCTGCAAAAAATGCCATTGATAATTTGATAGGGATTGCATTGAATCTGTAGATTGCTTTGGGTAGTATAGTCATTTTCACAGTATTGATTCTTCCAATCCAAGAACATGGTGTATCTCTCCATCTGTTTGTATCATCTTTAATTTCTTTCAACAGTGTCTTATAGTTTCCTGCATACAGGTGTTTTGTCTCCCTAGGTAGGTTTATTCCTAGGTATTTTATTCTTTTTGTTTCAATGGTAAATGGGAGTGTTTCTCAATTTCTCTTTCAGATTTTTCATCATTAGTGTATAGGAATGCAAGAGATTTCTGTGCATTACTTCTGTATCCTGCTACTTTACCAAATTCATTGATTAGCTCTAGTAATTTTCTGGTGGCATCTTTAGGATTGCCTATGTATAATATCATGTCATCTGCAAACAGTGATGGTTTTACTTCTTCTTTTCCAATTTGTATTCCTTTTATTTCTTTTTCTTCTCTGATTGCCGTGGCTAAGACTTCCAAAACTATGTTGAATAATAGTGGCGAGAGTGGACATCCTTGTCTTGTTCCTGATCTTAGAGGAAATGCTTTCAGTTTTTCACCATTGAGAATGATGTTTGCTGTGGGTTTCTCGTATATGGCCTTTATTATGTTGAGGTAGGTTCCCTCTATGCCCACTTTCTGGAGAGTTTTTATCATAAATGGGTGTCGAATTTTGTCAGAAGCTTTTTCTGCATCTATTGAGATGATCATATGGTTTTTATTCAATTTTTTCATATGGTGTATTACATTGATTGATTTGCGTATATTGAAGAATCCTTGCAATCCTGGGATAAATCCCACTTGATCATGGTATATGATCCATTTAATATGTTGTTCGATTCTGTTTGCTAGTATTTTGTTGAGGATGTTTGCATCTATATTCATCAGTGATATTGGTCTGTAATTTTCTTTTTTTTAGTATCTTGGTCTGGTTTTGGTATCAGGGTGATGGTGGCCTTGTAGAATGAGTTTGGTAGTGTTCCTTCCTTTGCAATTTTCTGGAAAAGTTTGAGAAGGATGTGTGTTAGCTCTTCTCTAAATGTTTGATAGAATTCACCTGTGAAGCCATCTGGTCCTGGACTTTTGTTTGCTGGAAGATTTTTAATCACAGTTTCAATTTCATTACTTGTGAATGGTCTGTTCATATTTTCTATTGCTTCCTGGTTCAGTCTTGGAAGGTTATACCTTTCTAAGAGTTTGTCCATTTCTTCCAGGTTGTCCATTTTATTGGCATAGAGTTGCTTGTAGTAGTCTCTTAGGATGCTTTGTATTTCTGCGGTGTCTGTTGTAACTTCTCCTTTTTCATTTCTGATTTTATTGATTTGAGTCCTGTCCCTCTTTTTCTTGACGAGTCTGGCTAATGGCTTATCAATTTTGTTTATCTTCTCAAAGAACCAACGTTTAGTTTTATTCATTTTTGCTATTGTTTTCTTTGTTTCTATTTCATTTATTTCTGCTCTGATCTTTATGAGTTCTTTCCTTCTACTAACTTTGGGTTATGTTAGTTCTTCTTTCTCTAGTTCCATTAGGTGTAAGGTTAGATTGTTTATTTGAGATTTTTCTTGTTTCTTGAGGTAGGCTTGTATTGCTATATATTTCCCTCTTAGAACTGCTTTTGCTGCATCCCATAGGTTTTGGATCATCGTGTTTTCATTATAATTTGTCTCTAGGTGTTTTTATGATTTCCTCTTTGATTTCTTCAGTGATCTCTTGGTTATTTAGTAACGTATTGTTTAGCCTCCATGTGTTTGTGTTTTTTTTACTTTTTTTCTCTGTAATTGACTTCTAATCTCATAGCGTTGTGGTCAGAAAAGATGCTTGATATGATTTCAATTTTCTTAAATTTACTGAGGCTTGATTTGTGACCCTTGATGTGATCTATCCTGGAGAATGTTCTGTGTGCACTTGAGAAGAAAGTGTAATCTCCTCTTTTGGATGGAATGTCCTATAAATGTCAATTAAATCTATCCGGTCTATTGTGTCATTTAAAGCTTGTATTTCCTTAGTAATTTTCTGTTTGGGTGATCTGTCCACTGGTGTAAGTGAGGTGTTACATATATTTATAATTGTTATATCTTCTTCTTGGATTGATCCCTTGATCATTGTGTAGTGTCCTTCTTTGTCTCTTGTAACATTCTTTATTTTAAAGTCTATTTTATCTGATATGAGTATTGCTACTCCAGCTTTCTTTTGATTTCCATTTGCATGGAATATCTTTTTCCATCCCCTCACTTTCAGTCTGTATGTGTCCCTAGGTCTGAAGTGGGTCTCTTGTAGATGGCATATATATGGGTCTTGTTTTTGTATCCATTCAGCAAGCCTGTGTCTTTTGGTTGGAGCATTTAATCCATTCACGTTTAAGGTAATTATCGATATGTATGTTCCTATTACCATTTTCTTAATTGTTATGGGTTTGTTTCTGTAGGTCCTTTTCTTCTCTTGTGTTTCCCACTTAGAGAAGTTCCTTTAGCATTTGTTGTAGAGCTGGTTTGGTGGTGCTGAATTCTCTTAGCTTTTGCTTGTCTGTAAAGCTTTTGATTTCTCTGTTGAATCTGAATGAGATCCTTGCCTGGTAGAGTAGTCTTGGTTGTAGGTTCTTCCCTTTCATCACTTTAAATATATCATGCCACTCCCTTCTGGCTTGTAGAGTTTCTGCTGAGAAATCAGCTGTTAACCTTATGGGAGATCCCTTGTATGTTATTTGTCATTTTTCCTTTGTTGCTTTCAGTAATTTTTCCTTGTCTTTAATTTTTGCCAATTTGATTACTATGTGTCTCGGCGTGTTTCTCTTTGGGTTTATCCTGCCTGGGACTCCCTGCGCTTCCTGGACTTGGGTGGCTATTTCCTTTCCCATGTTAGGGAAGTTTTCAACTATAATCTCTTCAGATATTTTCTCGGGTCCTTTCTCTCTCTCTTCTCCTTCTGGGGCCCCTATAATGCGTATGTTTTTGCATTTAATGTTGTCCCAGAGGTCTCTTAGGCTGTCTTCATTTCTTTTCATTCTTTTTTCTTTATTCTCTTCCACGGCAGTGAATTCTATCGTTCTGTCTTCCAGGTCACTTATCCTTTCTTCTGCCTTAGTTATTATGCTATTGATTCCTTCTAGTGTATTTTTCATTTCAGTTATTGTATTGGTCATCTCTGTTTGTTTGTTCTTTAATTCTTCTAGGTGTTTGTTCTTTAATTCTTCTAGGTCTTTGTTAAACATTTCATGCATCTTCTCGATCTTTGCCTCCATTCTTTTTCTGAGGTCCTGGATCATCTTCACTATCATTATTCTGAATCTTTTTCTGGAAAGTTTCCTATCTTCACTTCATTTAGTTGTTTTTCTGGGGTTTTATCTTGTTCCTTCATCTGGTACATAGCCCTCTGCCTTTTCATCTTGTCTATCTTTCTGTGAATGTGGTTTTTGTTCCACAGGCTGCAGATTGTAGTTCTTCTTCCTTCTGTTGTCTGCCCTCTGGTGGATAAAGCTATCTAAGAAGCTTGTGCAAGTTTCTTGATGGGAGGGACTGGTGGTGGGTAGAGCTGGCTGTTGCTTTGGTGGGCAGAACTCAGTAAAACTTTAATCCACTTGTCTGCTGATGGGTGGGGCTGGGTTCCCTCCCTGTTGGTTGTTTGGCCTGAGGCGACCCAACACTGGAGACTTCCTGGCTCTTTGGTGGGGGCTAATGGCAGACTCTGGGAGGGCTCACGCCAAGGAGTACTTCCCAGAACTTCTGCTGCCAGTGTCCTTGTCCCCACGGTGAGCCACAGCCACCCCCCGCCTCTGCAGGAGACCCTCCAACACTAGCAGGTAGGTCTGGTTCAGTCTCCGCTGGGGTCACTGCTCCTTCCCCTGGGTCCCAATGCGCACACTACTTTGTGTGTGTCCTCCAAGAGTGGAGTCTCTGTTTCCCCCAGTCCTGTCAGAGTCCTGCAGTCAAATCCCACTAGCCTTCAAAGTCTTATTCTCTGGGAATTCCTCCTCCCGTTGCTGGACCCCCCAGGTCGGGAAGCCTGACGTGGGGCTCAGAACCTTTACTCCAGTGGGTGGACTTCTATGGTATAAGTGTTCTCCAGTTTGTGAGTCACCCACCCAGCCATTAGGGGATTTGATTTTATTGTGATTGCACCCCTCCTACCAACTCATTGTGGCTTCTCCTTTGTCTTTGGATGTGGGGTATCTTTTTTGGTGACTTCCAGTGTCTTCCTGTCGACGATTGTTCAGCAGTTTGTTGTGATTCCGGTGCTCTCACAAAAGGGAGTGCCTCATACCATTTTCAATCACACATATTATTAGCTTTTTTCTCTCTTATTTTTTCTAAAACTATTAGTCCCCCTAATCTCTGTGATTATTGCAACTTTAGCCATTGGTTCAATAAAGATAGGAAGAAGCAGATGAGTCTTGGAGAAAAAGGCAAACCAGTGCCCAGAATTCAAGAATTGCAAGATTAGGGAAGGTCTTTTTGTTCCACAATTGTTTTAATTTTCTTTTCTGACTTAAACACTGGAGTTTGAACGTCTTGGGTCTAAAAATGAATAGAGGAGAATGACTTGAACTTGCTGGGGTTGACTAGTATAACTGTGTTGGTATTCAGTGCCCCTGGCAGCATAACTGGAGAAGTACAGGGGCCATTTTACTCCCTTATGGTTACTAAAGCACAGCTACTTTTTAAAAGTTTAAGTACTACTTAATAGATTTTGAAATTTTACGATATTTATTTCATATAGAGATTTTAAAATAACTCCTGTCTCCCATCTGATATATCTTCTCTCTGCTCAAGACCATAATTTTGGGATAACCTAATATATGTTTTACATGTCTAATTTAATAAACAAACAGATTGCAGAGGAATGGGTTGGCCTCATGATAGGCCCTGCTAAATAAAACTTCTACAACAGTAGCAAGCATTAATTGAGTACCTACATGTTTAAATGGACCACACAATTTACATTTGATAATTATAGTACTTTTTACAATAGCACTAGGAAGTAAGTACTGTTAATTTATTCCCCTTTTACAAAATTCTTTTTTTTTTTTTTCAGAATTCTAGACTAACACCATAGAGACAGGTATTAACTTTTCAACAACAGATAGGGAATCAGAGGAAGTGGTACTCTTGTTTGAGGATGGAAGAATGAAGTTGTAAGTGCCCAAATGAGATATAAGGATGCCAACTCTCTTATGACCCTGGAAATGTCATAGGAGGTAGGAACACTAAGGACAAAATATCTTAGGGTAGAGAATGGGTCTGGGCAAGTGTCTTAGTGCAGAAGAGAGACATCTGATAAATGAGGTAGAAAAGGAAAATTATTTCTCACGAATGTGATATTCAATGATAGATAATCCTGAGTTGAGAACCGTAGGTCTTCTAATTAGTTGAGAATTTTTGCACAAGTTGGTTTTCTTTGACTGCTCCTAAATTGACTCATCTTTAAAATGAAGAAGGTAAAACATACTGATTTAACTTAATGGGAGAAAACATAAAAATATACACATATAATTTAGTCACTTATAAATACAAAGCAATGTGGAGCTAACAAAATTATGTTCAGTAGTTAATTAGAAGATGTTTCCTGATTTGATATTCTGGAGCTATGGATAATTAACAATTTCTGACAAGTGGGTCATCTAAACAATATGATTCAATGACTGTTAATTGAATTATGTCTACATATTTGTTACTTCCTTTTGTTTGTCTGTATCAATTTAAGTTCACAATAATAGATACATTACATTAAAACTGCTTACCCTTCTATGTCTGCTGGTTAAAAGTTTAAGTCAGGTTGAATGCAATTTAATTAATGTTTTTTATCTGGCTGCTGTTTATTTGCTTGTAGACATTTTTGCTAATGTTTATAATGAAATTGGATACTGCCCATAGGTTTTAGGTATGGTGGTAGCAGTCAGAACGCCTGGGCCCCTAGGTTCATTTCTGTCAATTAATGATATCTCACCGAGGCATACACTTGGGGGTATGGCAAAAAATTAGAGTGATACAAAAACAAAAACAAAACAAAAAAGGATGCAGCTTCCGGCTTCCAACAAACAGTATTTCGTACATACCCTGCCTTTGTTTTGGAAATCTGAGAGGGAGTGCAGAAGTGTGAGAGTTTGTCTTTGACATCTGAAGACTCAGGATGGTTTGTTATGGAGTGGGAGATGTTCTACACAGTTTTTAAGATTCTCCAAAATTCTGGAATCAGGTGGGGGGCAGTTTATCAGCTTTTTATCATTTATCAAGAGTGAAACAATCACTATGTACATTTTTTATCCCACTTGAAATATTGAGTCAGTGTCAGTAGAGGAAAGAACCCAGAAATGACTTGGTCTTTTTATTTCTTCAGAATGAATCTTTGGGTATGCACAATAAATTGTTTCATAGCATAATTCACTGGGGGCCCTTGAGTTTCAGTTTGTATTATATATTCATAGCTTTTTGTGGCAGCCATAGGCCATGAGTCTTAGGCTTGACATGATGAGTCTACAGGGAGAAGGATGCAGTTTGTGTTACAGATGCCCTTAAGAGAGTTCCCAGCTGTGTACTCTGCTTTGAAAATGGATGCAAAATTAAACTTACCATAATGACTTTGGTGGAGTTAGTGAGAATGTCTTCAGCTGTACAGGTGCTACAGATAAAATGACTTATTTAAACACTCAGATTTCTGCAAAGATGGAGAATTACGAAAATGAATATGAAAGTTTGTCTACTCTATCGTTTTTAATCCTTTCAATGAGTATATAAACTTCTGAAAAAGAAAAAGAAATCCTCACCTGAAGCCAGAATAAATGAGGGGAATGAATGCTTTTCCAAAATTCTTACATTCTCAAAGGAAGTTTTAGAGTCTTCCAAAGAGATTAGTTGCTACTTAGAGAAATCTAACTTAGGGGACTGTTTACACAAAAGGTATTTTTTTAGGTTTAGAGAAAGACAACTCCATTGTTCCACCCAACAGTGGGATTGATAGATGTTGTGGCATGGATAGAGTCTACAGATACTGCTTCAGAAGGCTCCTATATTGGAGCTGCATGCGGCTGTAATAGTGCTGAAAATGGCATTGCTCCTGTCAAGATCTTGGTCTTATCATAGTAGGGCCTCTTCCATAATAGGCACTCTAGCAGTGATAGAAACAATCCTAGGGAGTGTTCTTCTGAAGAATTTCAATGGAATAAGGAATAGAAAATCAAAAGCACTGTTTAGTGTTACCTTGATCTTTGCTTCAGAGTCCTGGAAATTACTCCAGTAATGGTGGAAACATCAGCTTGTGAAGGGAGGAAGAGTGCAACATTGAAGAACCATATTCATTACAAATGTTTTTACAGTTTCAAACCTAAGGTGCCACATTACTCTCAATTCATGTGAGATTATGAAACCACTATAGCACCCTACCGTCTAACCATGTAATTAACAGTTTCTCTATTTTTAAGCCCATACAACTTTTCTCCAGGGCTGCGAAGGTTGTTTGGTTCCATTACCAATACCAAATCCAGCATCAACAGGTGGATATCTGGAGGTAGGACCCAGAGCAGCCTTCCTAAAAGCTGATTCTCCAAGGCTCTGCAAAACATAGACAAAAACTAGAGCAGTATCCTATGTGCTTAAATTCAAGTAAACAATAGGGTTCCTGATCTCCTCTTAGAAAGGATTCTGGCCAGGAATTCCTAGCTTGAGTATAAGCTGTGTGGCTGTGTCTGTATCCTGGGCAGACATATCTGGAACTTATAAGAGGTACTGATAGTGTTTGGGGCTCAGCAGAAGCCTGTTTTTATGAGAAGCCACTCAGAGTGATCTTGCCCCAGGCTGGATTTATTTGCCCTCCTGAATATCCTTAACCCTAGATACCACTTTAGTCTTAGTTACTTCCCCTGCTTCCTGGATGAATGCCTTGGGCCATTCCAGGGTCATGAAGTCTTACCCCACATTGTGACCTTATCTCTTGTCATGATCTGTGACTCAGTCTTTCTGTTGGCAATGTTTGGGTTTTGGTGGGAATCACAGCAGTTCCTGAGTCCAGATTCAATGTGATAGGACATACAGAACCTTTGAATATCTCTGGTAAGTACGAGAGTTGGAGAAATACAGTCTGGAACAGGGGTTCTCTCTCTGGGGAAAATTTGGATCAATGAAAGAAAAGTGATATAAAGGAAATGGAAGATAAGGTTTTTCACTTTTCCTCCCTACTTACGGATTGTTTTAAGACACAGCAGTTCCACAATCTCTGTAGAGATATCTTGAATAACTGAGATATTGTGGCCGGTTTCACTGTGTACAACTCTGTATTTATGCATCTTTTCTGTTCATACCCCACTTTCCTTTCCCCCTTATTCTTGTTTTTTTGTTGCTGTGGTTTTTTTGGTTTTTTTTTTTCAGTTGAACTCTACCCTCAGTAAAGCACTACCATCTGAGTTTGGCCTCAGGATCTGTTTTCTGGGGAATGAGGTGTAAACTAGAGCTTTCCCAAAGAAAGAGACAATCAAATGGACAAGATTAACCTGGTAATTAAAGCTTAGTTTTAAAGGAAAAAATATGGTTTTAGAATGGCATCAGTTGCTTGCCAGTTCTGACTCTACTGTACATGTTTGCATTACCTGAAGAAAGAATGCAGTGGTGGGACAAGGGTCCGGATGAAAAATGAACCAAAAAACCCTTATTTCTTTAAAAACTGTAGGGCACTGGAGCATAAGCAACACTATTTTGAACCCATGTGCACATTGTAACTTTTAACTGTAGAGTTACACTAAAATAGTTGGATTTGTAGTTAAGAACCTTTCTATGAAGCAAACTCCAGATCAGTTGGCTTCAGTGGAGAATTCTACCAAACACTTTTAGAAGACAGTATTTCTACAGAAACAACAAGGTGTGCTTCTTTGTGGACGGAACCTCTGTGCAGGTGGCAGTCCTCCGGCCTGTACAGCAGCTGCACTCAGGGTCTTGTCTTTTCCTGTAGAAGGTTAAAATTCTATGCAAAGTATTCTAGCTTCAAATTGCATATGGATCAACCCAACTCCCAACTTAAACTGACAAAATTATCCCCATTTAACAACCACATAAGAGTTAATTTGTGTCATAGAAACATGTGTTTTATCAGAACAGACTACAGCTCCAAATATAACTTATTCAATTTGTATTTCTTGTGGATTCAGTGTTAAGTATGGGCCTGAGTGACCTTGACCACAAATTTACAAGCTTTGTAAGGCAGATTCTGCATGTGCTATATTTATTTACAGACATAGCATAGAAACATGTTTTGTACTTAAGCAGATGCTTAAAAATGCTTTGTTGGATGATTGTTTTGGTAGAAAAAATTTTTATAGTTCAAAAAAACCTAGTATCTCATATTTGCATGGTCACTAATTTTTTTCAATTACATTAACCCAGTGAATTAGGACATGTTTATTGTATGATTTTTACGTATGTTAGTATCAAATTTCAGAGAATTCAATGACTAAAACTAGCATGAAGCATTGAAGTAGAGAGTAAAAACTCCCACATTATATCCTTCTTCTATACCATCTTGCCCTTTTATGATGTAAATTCTAAGTCTTTTAAGGATTAAATGCATTTAAGTAAAAGGGGACAGGATACTAGGAAATAAATTACAGAAGATGCACTCTGCCTGAAACATTAAAAGCGGATAAAGTGACTGAAGTACATAAAACTGATGTGAAACTGAAAAATAAATAAATATGGGAAAATCACTAGATTTAAAGGCTTCCTGAACCTGAATTGTTCTTCAAATATCTGCTGCCCAAAATGGTCCTTTATCAGTTGTCTTCTTAATTATGGCCTATTTTAAATGTCTGAAAAAGACTTTGGAAAATAATTTATTTATAAAAGTGTTTATATACAATGAAAACATCTTCCTCACACACACACAAACACACACACACCCCAACACCATATATTACAGTAAAACACTGTAACATGTAACACATAATTAAAGTCTGAAATAATTCAATTGCTTAAAATACAGGATGTTATTATTGTGACTTTAATTAAATGATTCAGGCATGACTGCACAGCTAGCTTGCCTGTAGTTCTCTGGACTTGGGAGCCAATTGTCAATTATTTTAAATCTGAAGTCATAGTATTTACTATAATGAGTGTTATCACAAGATTTTACTGTATTTATATACAATTTGGTTCTTAACATGATTTTTAATACTGAATACAGTATAATACTCATCTTTTTTCATTAAATAATGTATATTTAGATAAAGAATTAGATTAAGTATCTGTCTTTCCAATTTATAGAAAATATTTTTAATTCTTGTTCATCCTTGTAGACATGGTACATATTTATAAAAGATTTGGTTACATATTCAGATGGAAAGCATTCATGTAAAATTTATTAAAGAACATTCATAGCTGACAACAGTTGTCTTATATCTTGGGACCGAATTGGGGAAATGCATATTTTTTGTTGGATTAATTTTTCATAGTATCTTAGAATACCAAATATTGGTGATAGGTAAATAAGAAAAATATTGCAAATGGCTGAGTAGACTAACTTGTTTTGCATAAAAATATATTAGCAAAGGAGAGGAAGTGTGAGGAAAGAGAGTGCTCTTTCTGGATGAATTTTAAAGAACATGAAGGGAAGATTTGGGGATACTTTTGGGTGTGTAAGATTACACACCTACACACACAGAAATGGAAATGGAGAGAGCGAAAAAAAAGAGAAGGAGAGAAAATGAAAAAAGTTCTATCTGCTGGATTATTATGGAGTTCCATTCCCCACTGTCATTCTTTAAAGGATTTTGGGAAAGATATAAGCCTCTATCTTTAATTATGTAAATTGTCAGAGTAATGCTTAATTGATTATTACTCTGTATCTGGATTAGGCCTCAAGATGCTTCAGCTTTATTCAGGTAACTTTTATTCTGTGGGTTCTCACCTCCAAGTCTGGACCTATTGTCAAGTATTTATTTGCACCTGAAATTTAGCAGACTAATCCTGAGCCAAGAGTACATTGTTGCCATTATCATCCAAGTACTAGCTATTACACCAAGAGATTAAAGCTGTTCAGACACGAAATGTGAGATTTTTTTAAGACTAGTACAACAAAAATAGAGGAAAATAAAAGTCTCTGAGATAAAAATTATAATTTTTTTCAAATATTTCTACGTTTTTTTAACCACAAAGTACTCTATAGAGAATTAAAATATGTCCTATGTGAGTTTATGAAAATGGAGGAAACTTAAGAAACACATGAAATCACAAACTAGACGTAATTTTTACCTCAATTTTCAAAAGCATCAATTTCTTAATGCATATGAACCCCTTTAGGGTAGATGGGGGAAATGAAACTTAAACTAGTTCACAGACATTTTCTTGCTCCATTGAAACATCTCAGATCTCCTAGGGACTTTGTTGATGCTATGAGACTTGCAAACACATTTTAGAATTATCATTACTAGCTCAACCCAACAAAGGTTTTGTTTGGAAGTTCTGCTAGAAGCTTACAACAATAAAGGCTTGTTTGAATCCCAGTCCACAACTTGATTGGGTTTCCCATCTCCATCTTGGAATTATACCATTTGGAATGCATGGTCTCCAGTATCACAACAGCAAAGAAAAAGAGCCATGGGATCTTGATGAATTCTTTTCAAGAAAGGGCCTGGAAATGTTTTAAATCACTTTTGCTCAAATCCATTGGTGTGATTCGATCATGTAGCCTGAATGTAGCTAAAAGGGAGAGTGTCCATGAAGAGGGGAGTAGTGTAGAAATATACCCTGAATAGGTAGATACTGTGGGAAGATAGAGTCTGTCAAAAAGAAGAATTACTGTTGATAGGGAAGAGAAAAGGACCAATGACTAAGCCTTGGTATCTTTCATTAAGAGGTTACGAAGCAAAAGAGGAACCAGAAAGAGAGACTGAGAAGTAGTTGACCAGTGAAGTAAGAGAAAACAGAATGTGGTGTTCATGAAGTCAAGCAAAAAAATATTTTCAGAAGGAGAGAGTGGATTTATTGTGTCAAATGTTGCTCTAGGACAAATAAGACTAGAACTGAGATTTGACCATTCAGTTAAGCAATATCACGCTTAGTGGTGCCTTGTCAATAGTAATATTAATGGAGTAGTGAAGTAAAGCTAATAAAAGAAGACAAAAATGAAAGATTGGGCAGAGAAGCTCTAGATATAGTTATATAGACAGCTCTTTAAGGAAGTTTTACTAAAAAGGGATACAGTAAAATATCGGAATGGCTGGAAAGGGAAGAAGAGCCTAAAGAGATCTGTTTTTTATGGGAGAGATGGCAAATTTTATATAAGGTGATGAGAATGACACCACAGAGAACATAAATATCATGGTGTGGGAGAGAGTAGAGTGAATTACTGGGTGATTATTGAGTTAGCAAGAGGGAAGCATCAAGTACACGAATAGGGATTTGATCTTGGATGGAAAGTGGGCGTTTCATCTCTGGTAACAAGAGTGATGATAGAGCATATGAGTACAGCTGCTAGTGAACAGAGTGGTGGGAGTTTATGAAAGTCCACTCTGATTATTTAATTTTATAGAAAAGTAGCAAGTATGCCATCATATAACTATGAGATTATGGGGTGGAATGGGTATTTGAAGAGCAAAAAGGAAGTGTGAAATGTTTATCTAGGAGAGTGGGAGAATGAATAGGCTAGGAGACATGGTATAATTCTTGGTCATTAAGATTCAACCTTCTAGATTTAAATGACATCAGTCAGAATGGATTTGTTTTTCTTTAGCCATGTTTAGCTACACAAACATTTGTGCATACTAACGGTAAAGGTAAAAAATACTAGGGTTATGGATTTTTCAAGGATGGTCTTTTCTAGAAGTTCAGTAAAGCCAACAAAGAACAAAGGAGATAGGAATTTGTGCAAAGAACTGACTTTAATGTTTGCCCATAGAATTTATTCTTCATGAAGTGGGAGAATACACACCAGGTGTGTAAGGTACAAAGGCAAGGCAAGCTGACTCTAAATGTTTGGCCCAGGTGAAGTTGAAGAAATATTAGAGCTGAAGTATGTGAGGAAATGAGCTAGAAAGTCAGCAGGAGATGGTCAGAGTTTAGGATGATTTAAATTGACATTACAGAGGATTTATACCTACTGGTAATGTCACATTTTAGTGTAGGGTCTTTCAACCTCAACCCTATTGTAATTTTGGACTGGATAATTTGTCTGTGTGTGTGTGTGTGTGTGTGTGTGTGTGTGTGTGTATGTATGTGTATGAAGGCTACCGTGTGCAGTGTATAAGATATTCAGCAGGATGTCTGGACTCTATTCATTAGATGCCACTAGCTACCCTGTCTTCCTGACCCAGTTTGTGACTACCAACAGTGTATCCAGATATGTCCAGATATTTCCTGGAGAGACAAATTCAAGAGAGTAGGGACCATGCTTGACTCTTGCAAGAGGATAGATTCCCTCTTGACCCCTCTGCATGGACAGTAGAAAAAATAAGGAGGCTAGATCCTACTCTGAGTGCTATTTATCTTGATTCCTATTCCAGAGGTAAGAGGGTCTAGGGAGACTGACTCTTACCCCAAAGTTTCCCACTCATTGGGAGGAGTGATCTTGAGCTGGCCCCACTCAATGCAGGAATCCAAGAGAAAACCAACTCAGTGTGGTAGAACAGAAATACAGAGATGGGATTTGACTGGACTGTTAATGATAGTGGAATGGAATCTATACATATGTTGGAGAGAGTCACAAATATTTGATTAAGGGAAGTGTTTAATGGATAAAAGAAAGGAAATTAAGTTCTTCCTTTATCTTTACAACTCTCACCCTCCAAATTAGAAAGAGTTGCTGTTAATGAGTAAATTAGGAAAACAGTTAAAGAAGCATGGTAGTTTAAATTTAAATCTACCTAATAAAGAGACAGTTCAGGGACTAAGAGAAAGCAAAGGTAATGAGCAGGTTAGATGAGCATTTTTGGCCTGAAGTAACTGCTGAGTACATGAGATGTGTATGTATGTGTGTGGGTACACATGTGTGTCTTTATGTATGTGTGTGTGTGTGTGTGTGTGTATATATTTATATTTGTATAGAAAGCTAGATAAATAGATCATAAATATATCAGACATACATTTGGAGTTTATGTATATATGTACACACATACACATACACACATGTATTTAGAAAAGGAGAATAGAGAATATAAATTTCAAGAAGTTTGAGTTACTTTGTAAATGGATTAACCTTATGAATTTTTCTGGTAAACTTTATTAAAAATATTGCATTATTTAATTGCTTTTTAATTATTTTCAGTATTGGATTGGCATTTCTAGTATTTCTTTGTCTGCGACTCCATACTAGGCCTGTAACATGAGGTTACAATTGCTTGCATACTTAGTGGTACTTAGAATACAACAAAACTACGGGATAAGAAGAATGTTAGGCCAAGTGATTGCCTTACTATGATTTAGTGGTTTTTTTTATGTGTGTTTGTTTTAATCCCACACTCTTGGGGACATGAATTCAGCAGTGTATCTAAGGAGTCATTCCCAGGTTAATTCGCATTACATCTGATACAAACCAAAGTTAGTTCTTCTGGAGCTTATTTCACCACCGGTGTCTTTGTTATCGCTCAAATCTTTTTTAAAACAACTCCTGTGGAGATTTTGATTAAGAAGCATGTTGTGGGATTTAGGTAAAGGCAGACTGAGGTTACATCATGTTTGAAGAGATACTGTGACATTTAATGGTACTACATAGACTGGTATTGTCCAAGATTTTAATCTTAAACCTATATATTTTTACTTAATAGATGACAATGGATGCCTTTGTCTGGGGTTTAGCCTCATGTTCTGAAACTTTGATTTCTCACAGGCATGTCAACTGTGTCAAAGATCAAGGTATTTATTATACTTAGTAATGTTTTCGCTATCAATAGCTAAATACTGTATCAAAACAAATGAAAAAAGAAATTGACTATAATTAGCATAATATCATCTTTAAAACTAGGTTACATTCTATAGCATACAGACATCACATCCAAATAATTATTTTCCTCACATCTTCATAGCACTTTACCCTTTTTTTCCAATTCACGGAGCATCATGTAAAAGATCCTGGGAATATATATCACCCTCATGTGCTTGTAGATACATTTGCAACGAGTATGCTTTTTGCTTAGCCAGGAGAAAGCCTAGGTTTCTTTCTTGTTTGTTTTCCTTTCCTCTCTCTCTCTCTAATTAGCTGATTTTTGAATTATTAAACTGTTTTCTAATTATGATGGCTTATCGAATTGCTACTTCTGTTTGTTTGTTTTTTTTTTTCTTAATGTGTCTTTTTTGAGTGACAGGACAAGGGCCCTAATAATCAGATTTGTACTGTCATGTTTCTTCAATGATCAGAATCAAGAGGAAGAGCACACCTAATGTGTTATATTTTCCAAGTGAGATCCAGGCACTGTTGTCTCCCAGTTAGGACAAGACTTTTTCTTCTATATGACCATCCCTTTCCTTTTTTTATCATTTGAAGCCTGGAGCTCTTGGGAATATTTTGCTGAATGGCTGTCCTCAAACTACCATGAGACTCCTAGGTCCTAAGCTGTTTCTAAAGTTTTAAGATTTAGAAAGACCCTGCTTTTATTAGGAGGTAACTTAAAGAAAACAGGAATCATTGTGTCATTTCTTCAAAGACATAAAGATCCCTAGGAAACATAGTACTTTCCCAGAGTCTCTCATCACCCTGGAGAGTTCCATATTATTCACTGTTTGGGATTACAGTAGTTTAGCTGCTTATGGAAATGCAAAGATTAATTGGAGGAGGTGTCTATAAATTCTTTAAAAGTTTAACTCGAATTTTGTTAATTAATGCCCTTATGGAATGAAATGTGATGTGTGAATGGGCAAAACTAAGAAAGGCCTTGTTGATAGAGTACTCCCAGCCTGCAGAGTTCACTTCTCAGAGTGACTTGAAGCAAGGTCAGCATTACTGAGCTGGACCAATTGTGGGTTAAAGGAGGAACATGCACTGAAGAAAGGAAGAGGAATAACTGAAAGGGAATGGAGAAAAGCTGAAATCAAAACACTTAACGAATTTAGATTCTCACCAATAAAGAATACAGACTACATGCAGTAGTGCGGGTGGCTTGGTTCCTCTGACTGACGATGCTTGAGGGAGTCTGAGGGCCATTGGGGATCTAGAGATACGAGGCCATCAGTTTGGTAAACAAAATGTTTCACTTTCTACTTCCTAACACATGCCAGAACTCAGGGCCACTTTGCTGTGTACCCTGAGGGAGAACAACACAGACTATTCAGATTTTTTTTCTCTCTCTTCTTCCTAAAAGAAAATAGAATGAATAAATAGGTAAATAAATGCATAGGTAGTAAACTGGAGGTACTGCTGTTTCAGTCTTCATGAGTTCTTTCTGTGTGTGATGTCTCCTGTCCCCTCTCCCAAAACAACGTTGTACTTCAAGCAGTTAGATTTTCCTTGGTGAGCTGTCTTCTTCCCCAGATCTTCTGAGTAGCAATGCAGAGTGTGTTACCAGGTGCATAGCCGTCAGCCTCGGACCATCTGCGGGGGCTTGTTTGTCAAAGTTCACAGCTTAGCAACATTTACTGCTACTCTAACTTTCTCTGCAATGTTATGGTTGTAATTACTTGGTGTTATTCTGGGAGTTAATTGCCAGGAAACAAAATCACGGGAGCATGTCTGCTCCTTTTGCTCCTCTGAGACTACTGAAAAAGAATTGGAAAGAGGTGAGCCTTAGTATCAATCCAGCATGGACCATTTCTCTCGTCACTGGTCTCACTGAAGGAGCTCACTTCAGGAAAGTCACAAAGAGGTCAGAGATTTTTAAACTGCCAACTTAGATCTGCATTAGAACTTCCCAGGACTTTCGGTAGTTTGGTACGGATATGCCGGAAATCTAGCTCATTTCTCTATCTATCATGAGATTGCAGAATAAAGCCCTGGTTTTCATTGTGCTGATAGAGCAGCTCTTGGAGAAAGATTTAAATGAGGCATTTTAGTAGTGATTATCTTTTAAAACCATTATATATTAAATTATTAGAAAAAAGACTTTAATCATTTGAGATAACTGAATGACATCATTGATAAAATTTAATTGAATGGTGATTCAGACTGAGAATGTGTGAAATACATTTTAAGGCTGAGAGAGGATCACCTCAAACAGGACATTAAATTCAGAAGGGTTTATGTCATCACTAGTATATCCATCATCCTGGGGTTACTCAGAGTTTACCAAGAAACAGGGAAAAGTGCCGCATCAGCTCATTTTCCCCTTCAAAGAGAGAAAATTCTTTCCTTATTGTCTGAAGTAGCAGTCCCTTGGTACTGTTTGTATCTGTTTGGCCACCACCCTCACTGTCAATGACAGAAGGTACCTTCTGAGCAGCTCATAGCTGCCGTGTGCTCTTGCCCATGCCCAGCTGCTCGGCTTCTTCTTCCTCCTTTGACTTGGTATCTGTCATGGCGTGAGCTTCTCCTAATAACCCAATGTTCACTTCACATTCAGACAGTGAGAGAGGAAACTATTTGTCTTAATTGCTGAGCCTTCAAGAGATGTTTTGTTAATAGTGTTAAGACACCCTCATCTAAACTCTTGCTTTAAGATGGGAAAACACTGCCTGGTGCTAACATTTAAATTGTTTTAACTTTAAAAATGTTCACGTTCTACACTGAAGGGCAAATACACTTAAAATTAAGCCATCATTGCTTAATATAGTAATATCTCATGAACTCGCATGAGTTTTTAAATGGTTCGCACATTGATAGAATTTATCACATGTCAAACTAGTACTACTGGAAAAAATTCTGTTAAGACATGATTTTAAATATTGACATTTGGGAGGGGAATAGAATCATTGCTCATAAAATAAATAAGACTTTAGGACAGTCTTAAACTTCTTCAGCTAGTAAAGGCTTTTCTTCAGGCTATAATGTAAACTTTAGAGGGTACAATATTTTCATGGAATTCGCTAACTTTTACGAATGAAACATTCAAGAACACACTGAGTTTTGTTTTGTTTTGTTTTTAAAGCTAAACAGTATAACTTCCATGTGTGGTCCTCCTCTCAAAAAAAACATTTTACGGTGTGATCTGGGTTGGCTTATCAGATGGACCAGCAACGCCATAACCTGCAAAGGTGTCAACTGGGGCGAGACACTGCTGATAACACTGAGAGGGGTTCGAGGATGTGTTGCTGTGCTCAGGCAGAAACGGTCGTTCTTTGTGTGTGACACAGACTCAAGCAGCAACTTAATTTCAGTTGGTCTCATCAGAAAAAGGGCACTTAACTTGGGCATTTGCATGAAGAATCCAGATGGTTTGATCAGTAGCTGTGATTAGTTTCTGCAGTTCATGGCCCCAAAGAGGAGAGTATTATCTGCCAGTCTGTAGTTTTCCAAGGAGCAGATGAAACATGACGTCGTTGGCAATCACTCAGGCTTCAGTGAAATTGTAACACATTTTACCAAGGTGAGTGTTGGCCAGGTATATAAAAATGGCCATGAGTTCTGTCCACTGAGAAGAGTGATCACACCATTTTCTATTCTTCACTGCAAGCATTGAGGTTGAACAGATGCAGAGAAGCCCAGTGGGTGCCATCAGTTTTCAGCTCGGCCAAACCATCAGTGAACTAGTCCCAGACATTTAGGGGAAACTCTGTGAATCGATGGACCCAACAGCTTTCCCATAAGGCTTTGGCCTGGGGAATGAAATTGCTCTCAACGTTGTTTCCACTTTTCAAGTAAAGTAGAGAGATGGGGACCAAGGCCAGGCTAGCTGCATTGTTGAATGTAACATTTCCAATTGTCAAGTGAGGCTTATTGGGTCCTTCACACCTTGTTAGTTGTTTAGTCCAAGTTAACCCACACCGAAGTCAGGCATTCAGCTTCAACAAGAACCCAGTGGAAAGCTAATAACCACTTTTCAAAAGGAGTAATCCTGGCAATCGATTCATGGATGCAGTGAGGCCAAAATCCAGGGGTTGCCTCTACATTGCGGCTGCATCCTTTTGATAGAGGGCCAATTGGCAGTCATCAATCATAGAGACTCATAGCTCAAAGAGGCCATTAGTGCTGTGGAGGCACAAAGACAGAGACTGTGCCATAGTTTCCTGGATCACTTCTGGTGCACACTGTTGGTTTCGGTCCACACAAAGGATGCTGACTTATCCATTGTTCAATATGAAAGACCAAGGAGAATGTCAATGCTAAGCACATATTGTCTCTAGTGCTGAGGCTCTAAGAAGGTGCTGGGCTGCCCATGTGGTGGTAGGGGGCTGATGAGACAGCAGTTTGTCCTTAAGGGATTAAGTGTTTTTAATTCATTCACGTAGTCCCAAGACATTTAAGTTGTCAGGCAGGTACCTGAAGTATGTCATGGTTTATTAGCTGCTCTTTCAGGTGGTAGTGTGATAACACAGTCAAGGCTTTTGAGACCGAATTCTGACTTGCCAACCAACAAGATATCATGTGCATGGTGAAAGCTTTGAACATCAAGGGAAAAGGCCCTCATGCTAAATCCTTAACAACCACTGGTTGCAAATGAAAGGGGGATTTAGGGAAGTGATTTTCATGTTGCATTTTTCCTATACTTTTCCTAGTCTGGAGAATCTCCTGTCATTTATGCGCTGGGGAAGTACACACACATAACATTCATTCCTACTCTACTTTTAGATGAGAAACAACAACCCACCACAACCCACCATGAGGTCATGTTAGCTCTTCTTCACCACTGTGCTCAAATCCTATTAGTTGAGTCTGGATGCCTTTTCCATCTATGGTCTGGACAACACTGTGGTTTGGGCACACATATCCATCAAAGCCATAACAGTTTGATTCTCTCTCCTCCCCTAAACCCCCCAGCATACTTAGAAGGGTGCATATGGTCTTTGATCTCTCTCTAGGGGTAATGGAGATACTGGCCTCTCCTCTCGTCGTCTTTATTCTTAGAACAGCTGAGGTCAGGGTAGAGGGCATGGGAGGGATTGGTGACACATAGAAAGAAAGTGTTACCGTGCCCAAGGATTTGCAT
Source organism: Eschrichtius robustus (assembly GCF_028021215.1). Taxonomy (NCBI): domain Eukaryota; kingdom Metazoa; phylum Chordata; class Mammalia; order Artiodactyla; family Eschrichtiidae; genus Eschrichtius; species Eschrichtius robustus. The sequence continues at coordinate 88,333,835 of NC_090837.1, forward strand.
TTACTTTTTGTTTTGAGCAGCATGCTGACAGCTCATGACTCAACCAAACTTCTAGTATTTGAGCCTGCTCAATGCTCTGCATTGTAGAGTAAGATCTTCCTGGCGGACATCATCTAGTTCAGCCTTTAAAGCCCTTGGCTCAACATTTCACATCCACTTTCTATTTTTGGATGAGATTATGGAGTTTCTGGCTGACAGGCTTGGTTCACATGAGGTGACTTCCTTTGAGGAGTTCACCTACATCTAAAGCATCTCCTGCCCCACTGTGAAGGTAACATTATTTGAGTTCTGTCCCCAGGCTAGAGATGTTTTATAGATTCTGAGGCTGACTTCAAGAATTTATCTAGATTTATTTGGGTCAGTTTCTCATTTTATAGAGGCCACCTTCATCAGTATTGAAAACTCAATCCCAGGCAGTAAGGGTCCCTGAATATTAGTCAGCGCCTCATCTGTGGTTTCCTACAGGAGTTGGTCTGTCTCATGGAAATCTCCCAAATAGGAGCAAAGCTCCCTTACAGCAAGACCTATTGCAGAAAATTCTGAGACTTTTTACTGTCTTCTCTGAATGGATCTAAGATTGCCATAATAGACATGATGGATACAAGAGCTGTAGGACAGCCCAGCTGTTTCCAGTCTTCTTTAACAGTATTATGTGCCCTGCCTCCTCATCTCACCAGTGACCGAGACAAAATTCCGATGTTTCACTTGGTTTCTATTCATAGTTGTCCCATATTTCCCCTATTTTATGTTCAGTGTGGAAGCTCGTTTTTGTAACTATTGTCCAAAAGCAAGAAGGAACCTGCTGTTCATCTAGGACACATTTTAGGACTAATTGTTGCAAGTGATGATAAGAAGACAGTTTTTCCTTGACTGCCAGAGGGATTAAGTACTTTGCATCCACTCCAGAAATCTCAGGAAATTTAAATTGGATAGCAGGTCCCTGCATTTTGTCTGGGTTTATTAGCTAACAGGACACATTGACGAAGAGGTTCCCTACCAAAAGGACTGTTGGCCATCACTGGGGCACAGTTTGGGCAGCTCTCTGGTACTCTGCCTGTAACCACGTCCCCAACTCCCCCTTTCTTTAACTGGCAATAAGGTAGAGAACCATTTACTTCCCACTGGACTACACAATATTGTCAAAAGGTTTGCTACGGATTCCCAAGGACTTCCCTTAAATCTCATTAACTGGTCCACAAGGTCCTAATACTTCCTTTTTCAGAAAGTCATGTCACTCTCATAATTCCATCTTCATCATTAAATCTATCAAGAAAATGGAAAGGTTTGTGATTTTATTCTACTTTCAAGCACACAGTTTATATACTCTACTTTCGTTGATGGCAATAGAAGACACAAGCCCCAGGTCAGGGAAGAAAGATGGGTTATTACTCACAGCCATAATAATAGCAAGAGTATCAGCCTGTTTGTACCAGTTCCTCAGCCTCAGTTCCCTCAGGGTATTAAGATAAGGATCAGAGGATGCCTGTACTAAACTGCATTACAAGAGAGGAACCCTGAGGTTTGGGATTTCAAATCTTCTCTAAATAGCATAAGCATGACTTTCCTTTGCTGGAGGAAGAGATTATCTCTATTATACTAGAGAGTAAGAATATGTACCCTTTGCCACAAAAGGGTGTGCTATCTCTGTTTCCGAAGGCTGTTGTTGCTGTACCAGCAACCTTGTAAAGATAGTCTGGAACAAAGAACAGTCAGTGCTTGGCTTGTGAGACTTGCAGAATGTGAGAGACCCATGGAGAATTGCCTTCCAACATTGAATAATTCAATTAAAAATCAACTCCAGATTAAATAATGCTTCTGGTAGAGGTAAGAGTAATCAGCAAGTTTTAAGTTCTCATTTTAACAAAATATATTAGTTTGATTGCCTTACATTGTCTCCTTCCAGCTTCTAGGCTTCGGTAGTAGCTCAAAACCTATTGGTTTCACAGATGCATTTTGTCTCAGGTTAACTGGCCTCCACTTGGGGTCCTCAAGCTCTCCGAGAAGGGCATTTTGGGAGCCTGGTGTTTTCATAATTTGAGTTCAAATGGCCCCAATATTAGGGGAACTTTTTAAAAGTAAAATGCCAATTTTAGAGATTTACATAGCAAGGACATATTAATAACAACTCAAAAGTCAAGGAAATGGAATATTGGTTCGTATGCAAACAGTACTAAAAGAAGGAACATTTTTTAAAAACTCTGTCTGACCCATATTGTGGCATATACATAAAGAAACACTATTCTTACAGGCTAATCAGATTGTATTTTCTGTGAAAATCTGTTCCACAAAAATGATGATATATGACAGGAAATGTCTCTTTAAAATGCTTATGCTTAACATGACTCAAAACCTTAAATCCTCAATTTGGAAGATAACAGTATAGTTGGGCCTCATGCCCCATTTCCTCCTTCATTAATTTTTGCTAAGGGGGGTTTCTGACATGAAGGAGAGAAGTCCTAGGGCTGCGCACAATGCTTTGCGCATATTTTAATACAAAGCTGCCAGATGCTTCCCCTCCAAAGGAGGGATGAAGGTCAATGGGTAAGTGTGCTTGTTGTGAAGCATTTTTACTGACTGCATTATACCTGCTGTGTCAGCAGTACCCAGACTCACCTCTGAGGTTCAGCAGAGGGAGGATAAAGGAAAGGTGAATTTCAGGTGGTAATTTAGTGCAAAAGAATAGCACTCAGGGGATAAAGGTGGTGCTGAGAACTCATTATGCCCTTATAAAAAGGTCATTGCATAAGGGGTATCTGTCTCTCTCTCTCTTTTTTGATATCCCTCCAAAAGGAACAAAAGGTGTGTTTTAGATGCAAGATACATTTTTCTCCTAGTTATTATTCTCCTTGACACCTCTGAATATCCTGTTTGCCCTCCAGGTAATCCAGGAAACTTGTTTCCTTGATGTTAAAGAAATACTGTATAAAATGATCGTACCTATGTGTGCTTGTCTGTGTGTATACACGTGTGCTTGTGTGGATGTATTTGTGTGTGCAGTTGTGATCAGAAAGCTTGGAAGCACTTGGGGAGTTTGATTTCTCTTTTGTTGTTGTTGTTGTTGTTGCTGTTTGTTTACAGTGATTGGAATTCTGATAATTGTCTTATATTCCTTCTTTTGTCTCTTGGGCTCTGGAATCTTCTCTCATCTCCACTGCCCTGCTCTCTGTGGTTTATGGCCTGGATTTAGCTGAGATCAAGAGACTGGATGGTAATTATGAAGCAGAGGATGTGCTTGGAGCTAGAGAACCAATTAAAGTGAGTTTAGTAAGATTAAATAATGTTCAAGGTAGAAGAACATTTATTTAATGTAAATGCAGATACTATGGTAATCGACTAAGTTCTTTCAAATCTGTCTTTCTGCATATCAGTGTGACTGCAAATGGCATAATGAGACTATAATTTTCATTAGTATAAATGCTCACTGCCATTTTATGTGCATGACATAACTGTCAAATTATGGTAGGCCACTGGGCGAGGCACACAACGGGGGTCTCAACCAGGATTGATCCCAGGAAATGAGCCAAGGGATTAAAGAGAAAAGGGTGAAGCAAAACCCTGAGATGGAAGTTAGGCAAGAGAAGCTTTGAAAATGAAGCTGGGACTGCCAAACAGAGAAAATGGGGCCTGAACATTGACATTGGGCAGGGTTCAAGGTTGAGCTTTGTCAAATAATAAAACAAAGAACAATACAGCTTTTTTTTTGTTTTGTTTTGTTATAGTTAATGCCTAAATTTCTTTACTTGCCTGAGTAGGGAACTCATGCCAATGAAGGAATTCTCTGAGTAGAACTCAAAAGAAAAAAAAAAAAAAAAAAAAAAAAATCAGGGTTTTCAAACTGTTACAAACAAGCTATGCCAGTGTTTAAGCCATTTAAGTTTTGAAAACTAGAACTTTTAATAAAGCAGAATTCACAGCTGGTTAAATTTTTTTTATTATTTATGGGTGAAGAACATATTTTCAGTTCAGGTCTGGCATACCAAGGTTACCCAGTGTTCTTGGTGGTTTATGATTTTCTACTGTTGGAACCAATTATGAAAAAACACAGCACTTAGTTTTATTTATCACTCATACAGCTATAAATGAAAAATTTTAAAGAATCCCAAGAAAAATGAAATGAAACAGGAGGAGCATTTAGGTCATGTTGTAGGTTGGGTTTTCTAGAAGCAGATGCTAAAATGGGGGTTGGAATGCTAATCAGGGATCAGTTCCTTTGAAAAGGAAGAAAGGAAAACAAGATTTGCAAAGGACAAGTCAAATTGCAATAGAGATCTAGCCAAACTTCAGCTAACCTGGGTGGGTTCTCAGATTTATATTGCCATTGAAGTGTTCCACACCAGACTAACACGGCCACGCCCTTTACCCTTGCCTTGTTCAGTCATTGCATCATGGAATTCTATAGGAATGTGTTGGCCTCCAGCCAGTCGGCTCTCTGAAACTAAGGCAGACCCTAAAGTTGCTGGTATTTGGACTCCGTCTGCTGACCGGATAATCCATAGCTGGGTAGCAAGTCCTAACCTACAAAATGTAAGATACAACCCAATAAAAACATGTGAAAAGATACTTTACAAATGAACATATAGAATGTCCCGAAATGATAATTGCATACATCATTATGAGGGAGTATATTTGCGTATGTCATCATTAATTGGGAAATGTAAATTAAAACCGCACACACAAAAATCAAATCACTACACAGCTACCTAGATGACTACTATTACAAATCAGCTTCCAAGAGTTGGAGAAGGTGTGGATCGAAGAAATACTAGTAAATGGTTGCTGAGATTTGTAATGGTACAACAAGTACTGGAAAATAGTTTTGACAGTTTCATCAGAAGCTAAAAAACAAAAGCAAACTACCATGTAGCCCACCAGTTTCACTTTCTGTATTTACCCAAGAGTAATAAAAATAGCCACACATATGTGTGTACGAATGCTTACAGTAACTTTGTTCACAGTAGCCAAATACTAGAAATCTGCAAACATCCACAAAATTCATCAAGAGATGAATGGGATATGAATCATCAATGCAAGAAGGAAAAACCTGATAAATGCAATCTTAAAAATATGATACGCTGAGCCATAAAAAAGAGTATTGTATGGTTCTATTTATATGAAACTCTAGAAAATGATCTAATCTACAGTGACAAATCTGGTCAATATTTTCCTGAAGCTGAGGGTTGAGAAGGGATTAACTAGAAAGAAAGGAGTACAAAACAATAATTTGAGCTAAGGGAAATCTATACCCTGATTTTGGTAATATAAACATTTGTTACAATTTATCAAACTGTGTACCTAAAATAGGTATTTTATGTAAATTATACTTTAATAAAATTACTTAAAATAATCTTATCTGACATTTTAAACATATTTATTGTGATACAATTTACATACTATAATATCCGTATATTTAAAGCATACAATTCAATGTTTTTTTAAGTATATTACAGAGTTGCACAACCATAGTCACAATCTAAGTATAGAATATTTTCATCACCCTAAACGAAACCTCATACCCATTAGTAGTCTTTTCTCTCTTGCCTCTTTTTCATTTTCTCTTTTTCTCCATATGTAGAATAAAAGTATGCATTAGTCAATGTAGTTCATATTTATACTATTTTGTAAGAATTTACTTATGCCATTAAAATTATTGGTAAATCTAAAGGCTGTATAATATTGAACTTTGTGAATGTATCATAATTTATTTAAACATTTCTCCCTTATGGGATATGTAGATTATTTTATTGAAGGCTTTTGAGAAAAGCATAGAACATATTAATATAATAGCTTTTGTTTAAGTGAAGACAATTATATCATTTTTTGCTCTCTCATTAATCTAGAAGAATGATCCCAAAGAATGATAATAAATAATAAAGAAGAGTGGATATGAGTACAGACTGTTGAGAATTATTCACATTTTAAATCAATACTTCTTTTAGTACTAAATTTGTGATTAGTGAGGTTTGCATGGACTAGGTCTTAGGGAGAGCTTTTTAAATTAAGGAGTCAGAGAAAACTATAAATTTTTTGAATCATTTGTTCATAGATAAATTTTGAAGTAGAAAAAATACAGCAAAACAGTCAGTAGAAAGTTATCTATTTGCCTTCTATGGAATCATTGCATTCCATCAGCATATTTCATGATTTGAAGATGTGAGAGTCATAAAGGACCAAAACACAAAACAAGATTTCTTCTTTTCTTTACTTGTCTGGTTCACAGTGTTTCAAGAGGAATAGTGGATGAACTTAGGGGAGGTATGTCATCCACAGGACCTCATCCTAATCACAAAGAAGGGAAGCTCTAAGATGCTGGCCTTTTGTCTCTACATGCTATTGAACTTGTCTTCAATAGCATGGCGGTTTTCTGCTTGAATGATCTCAGTTTACTAGATTTTTTCACATGAAACTTTTTTGAATTGTCAAGGAACTCTATGCCTGCTGCTACTGGCACAATACTGTTTTGACAGTATGGACAGTAATGAGCAATTGGTATTCTCCCAGGATATGTGGATAAAAAATGACTTCTGTAATCAAAAGTTTGAAGGCCTGGGAAAATCTTTTTACTTAGAGGGGTAGAGAGCCACTCTTTAAGAAAACAAATCAATTATTTTCAAATAAATGGAAGATAAACTTGACATTGATATCTTATTTGTAGAGACAGGTAGGATTTGTCTGTTAATGTATACAGGTCAGCCATCTCTTTTAGAATTGTCCCACTGAAGGGATAGACATTCTTCAATTTATAATATTACTTGAAATGTCAGTTGGATCAGCCTTTTAATTCATGTGTTAATTTTGTTTGCAGTTTTAGTATGCTTTGTTGTCATTGTTAGAGGTAGGGTGGTAGATAATTTAACCTATAAAAAGAACTATATATAGGTTGTAAAAACCTGGATAAAGAGATTTGTTGATTAGTACTCATCTCCTTGAAAAATTAACACTTCCATCTAAGGGACCAATCCAATCCTGTTCAGTTCTCTGTGACTAGCTATGAATATTAAAATAAACATATATCTAAGAATGTATTTGTAGTCTCAAATACTGTTTCTGGATTAGTTGATTCAAGACACCTTTCTCTGTACAGTTTTTTGTTTTTTTCCTAGTCTAGGTTGCAGGGACATTTGAACATACATAAGGATTCCTTAAAATATTTCTCTATGCCACAAATAGATTCTAAAATGAATTTATAAAATTTAAAAATTTGATCTTTTTCCAAAACCCAAGGGCCCTATGGGGAAAATGATGGTATTCTGGGAATAGGAATGCCTTTTTGAAAAAGGATTAGTAAAACCCATGGTATGGCTATTACCTTTAACAATAAGATCAATTTGGAGATTTGATAGATATATAGTCAGAAAAAATGTCTTCAGCCTCCTTGAAAGAAGATCTCTGGAACCCCCAAAATTCATAGACTGTAGGAAGATTTTTATTAATGAGAATTAGCAATCTTTTGTTTCTTTAGGAAAACTGAATTCTGAGTGTATGAAATAAATAACCTTTTAGTATCTTAAATTCAGGGAGATCTAGTGATGATATCTTGCCTTAGAACTTTCCTTAATTTGTAATGCTGTTATTGAAACTAATTGTTGTGGTGCTGTTAGGGGACTCGATGTAACTCCTGCAGATTTAGGGAATCCGGTGATGCTTCTTTGCTGGAGTCATTTGTCCTCTTTGATCTCGGAGGCGTTTTTCCTGTGCTTCTCTCAGATTACTTTGTATGTTCTTCCTGAGGACTTCTCAGAGTTTGATGTGCATCACCTATGACAGCTGGGGGACATAAGTAAGGTGCATATTAGCAGTGGAATTTAATGAGGAGTTCAGATTAGAATTCAGTAGATCTGGAGTAGGCACTGAGGACATGATCTGCATTTTAAGTAAGCAACCCTCCCGATTAGGTGGTTCACAGACCACTCTGGAGAAGCACTGCTTTGCCTTATGTTAAGTCTATATTTTACCTTTCCAATTAGGACTACCAGGTTCTTGAGAGTGCTTTGTGAAGAACTCAAGGCACTGTCCATGGTTGGCATTGAGAATGCATTTCTTAAATGAATTACTGCTAGATGCAATTTCACCAATAGCCTCACTTGCTGCCTCTTCATGCACTGTGGGTTCTTCTTAGTTAAATTCCTTCCTTCCTTCCTTCCTTCCTTTCTCCCTTCCTTCCTTCCTTCATTCCTGTCTGCCTGTCTGCTTTTGTGGAGATAACAGGAGTAGCTTTTGAAAACCATGAGACTGTATAGAAATAGTAATTCCTTCCATAGTCAGTTTGTACATGGTTATTGGAAATTTACCATTCAGGGGTCACTATCTTATCTGTCATATTCCACTTCAGAGCAATTATTTAGGGAGATGGTTTCTGTCTTGGTAGATAAGATGCAAATACCCTAACATCTATTGCAAATTAAACGGGAAGACAGAGGTAAATTGAATAACTTAGAGGTGTGATTAGTTTGTTTGATTAGAAGTTCACAGATTAGCTCTGCAGTCTTGGGTGTTGATTGCAGGTTTTAAAGAATTAGAATGAGTTACAATACACTTGATGCAAGTTAAATATGAAGAATGGCATGTCATGATAAACTTAAAAAGCACTGCATATGAACCGTATTTTAAAAATATGGCAGTACAATTAATTTAATAGATTGAATTTCTCCCATATCCTAAGAAAAAGGCAAAATCCAATAGGATATTATTTTTAACCTAGAAAGAAAGCAGCAAAACTTAATTCAAATTTAACTGAGCCCATGTGAAATGTGTAGTTGTGAAAAACTGGAGCCCCATTCCAAAACCTTTTTAAAAATAAAGATGGATGCTTATTTGTATTATAAATTGTAGCTATTTCTCTTGAATTCACACAAAACTTTATACAAAATATTCTTTTTGAGTTCTGTAAATATCAGTGTTATTTGTAGTTAGATAAATTGAGAAATGATAATTACTGAATATTCAGTAATTTAGAACTCTGAAAGCTAGAAAATTTTGTGAGGGATATTCTAAAATATCCAAATAATATAATAAGTCAATAGCATTTAAACCAGTCCTTATACAGATTTGGGTGAACATGTAAAATGTGAGAAAGTTAACACCCTTTGGCTGAAAACTTTTTGACGACTTCTCGTTGCTTTTAAGATAATGTGCAAAACTTTCGACAAGGCTTTCAAGAAATTTTGTCAGTTGGCCTCAGCCTCACTGCTCACATCTCAATCCTTCCCTTCTTGACATCTTCCCTCCACCCCCAGCCATTCTGACTTTCCCTCATTTCACCAAAAGAGCTATTCTCTTTGCCTCAGAACTTTGCCCATCCCTGCTCAGCTCCTGTACTTGCCCTCTTTCCTGTCTGCCCTTCCCTGACCCCTCTGTTGTGACCTCCGATCTACTTTGACTAATGAGTTTTATCACAATCCTTCTAATTATCTGCTCAATTGCTTGTCTCCTTGGCTATGGAGGAGCAGATTTCCTACCACTCTTCTTCATTGTTGTAGATGTAACACAGTGTTTCACATGTAGAAGGTGCTCAAAAGGTATTTATTGGGTGAATAAAAATTTAGACACTTGAGTTACCGAAAACTGTATATCTGAAAAGATACATACAGCCTGCCTTAACTCAGAAGTCCCCATACCACCCCGACAGATGGTCACGCTGCCTCTACTCAAATCATTCCAGCAATAGTTAATTATTTTCAACCAGCAGATTCCTTTTTTCTCCCATAGAAACTTCCTTTTTTATACCCTCTGAGTTATGAGACACAATCTTTTTCACCTCCTAAACTATCTTGAGTATATACATTTTCAGGTTTCCTTCAAGACTTATGGCATTATCTCCTTACCTGTATTCACTGCTTCTACATCCATGGATACTTCACTCTACATTCAAGGCAATTTTTCTAAAATGGCAATTAATTCTGTTATTTCTTTGCTTAATTAAAAGAAATTTCCCATTATTTAGATGTTATTTTCTAAAACTCATTTGCATACCAATTTACAGTTTTTGCCAGACTGCATACCCTACCATCTCTACTACTATTTTACTTATTATTTTTCTTTAGAGCAACACCCCTTTTAACTTAAATTCATGTAAAAAAAAAACTTTCTGTAAATACTACAGGTGGAAAACATTTTCACTTATGCTAACAAAATGCAGCAGTTAAAAGAAAAGCAATGAAAACTTGACAATATTATTAAATTCTAGCTTGGAAATGCTGTTTGTTGTTGACACATAAAGTGGAGATTACGCCTTATTTTAAAAAAATAAAGCAAATGCTAGTGAGGTGTTAATAGACATGTTACTAATAAGCCAGAATATTTACTCTAAGATAATTGAGAGTCAAAGGAGAATTGAAGGGGGAATAATTTTAGCATAGAGATTTCATATTATTTGATGTTTTGACCTAATACTATGAATTAATATAGCCTATGTCTCCAGTAGTAGTTTTCTCACAATTTAGGTCTTGGCCTTTTCCTCCACCCCTTCACTGTGTGCTATGAAAGACCCTTGATGATCTAAATCTAAATCTCACCTTGTATTGGAGCTTTGTGTCTCTATGTTCTCTCTCTTGTACATGGTATGTCTGCCATGCTGAACTACTGCTAATCTTCTAAACCAGTGTTTCCCAGTCTGGATACTATTGACATCTTGATTCAGAGAATTCTTTGTTTGAGGAAGTTGTTGCGTGCATTGTAATTATCGTATCTCCAATCATATATAAAACTTAACTCAGAGTGGATCATAGAGCTAAATGTAAAAGCTGAAACTATAAAACTTGTAGAAAAAACACAGGAAAAAATCCTCTGACCTTGGAGCAAAGATTTCTTAGATACCACACCAAATAAGAATCCATAAAAGAAAAATAATAAGTTAAACTTCCACAAACTTTAAAAATTCTCATCGTAGACACTGTTAAGATAATAAGAAAACAAGCCACAAACTGGGAGAAAATATTTGCAAAGCATATACTTGATGAAGGACTTATATACAGAGTATATAAAGAAGCTTCAAAGCCTAATAAGAATCAAACAAGCTGATTTTTTTTTTAAAATAGGGTAAGATATTTGGAAAACAACCCACTTCACCAAAGAAGACGTACAGATGGCAGATAAGCTAATAAAAAATGCTAAACATGGTTAATGTTAGGGAAATGCAAATTAAAACCATATTCTGACATAAGTGAATGCCTATTAAAATGTCTAAAATTAAAGACAGATCATGCCAAGTGGTGAGGATGTGGAGGAACTGGAACTCTCATGCACTGTTAGTGGAAATGCAAAAAGTTAAAATTATTTTGGAAAACAGTTTGTCAGTTTCTTAAAATTTAACCATATACTAACCTTTGATCCAGGTATTCCACTCCTAGATATTTAACAAAGAGTAATGAAATCATATGTCCATACAAAGATGTACAAAAATGTTCATAACTGCTTTATTTGTTACAGCCCCACTCAGATGAGAAACAATCCAAATGTCTATCAACAGGTGAAAAGATAAACAAAGGTGATTACGAAACCATATAGATGTGTCTAAAAATAATTATTTTGAGCAAAAGAAAAAGTCCAGAAAGAGTGTACACTGAATGATTCCAAATATGTAAAACACTATGGTGTCAGTGAACAGATCAGTGAATGTCTTGGGACAGGTTGGTGAAAATATCTGGGGAAAAGTAAGAGGAAGGGAATACAAAGGGACACAGGGCATCCTTTGGGTGTAATGGATATGTTTATTAACATAATTGATATGATGGCTTATAGGGTGTTATACATTGATAAAACTTATCAAATTATACATGTCAAATGCATGTGGTTTAAGGTATATCAATTATACCTCAATAAGCTATTAGAAAAAACAATTTACTCTTTATCAGATCTCTATTAGACAATCTGGTGCATAGTCTTTAATTCTTCTGAATATTACTGAAGGTTATACGTTAGCATATTCCTTTTAAAAGTGAAGAAATAAAGTTCAGAGAGATTATATGAACTGCAGGTTATACAAGAAACGAGTTACACATTTGGAATCAAACTCATGCTTTCTGGCTTCAAGCCAAAATTCTACCATGCAGTTTTCTCTTTCTCAGCCTGAGCAACTCCTTCTCCCCCTCGTTTGCTGGCCACTCCTCCAGTCTTTTAAGTCTCCCTAGCTTGGGCCTCATATCATTGAGCAGAGATAAGCCATTGCAAGTATACTTGTTCCCAATTCTTGACCCACAAAATTTGTGAGCCTGAAAAGTGTTGTTTTATGCTACTGGTCTTATAGAGGTTTGTTATACAGAAATAGGTAACTGAATACTTATAAATCTAAAAGACCATGACTTTCATGTCAGCTGGGTCCCGCCTGTATTACCATTGCCTGGACACCAGGATTCAGGAAAGATTTCAAGACATCAACTTGAAAGACACCTAACTCCTGGTGGGACTAAGAATAGGCTTTACTGGAGAGAGGACAAATTAACAAGGTGAAGTCCCTAATGGAAGGGACAAGTCCCCTAATTTTCCATCCTCCCTGGTGGCACATGCCAGGGCTAGTGTGCTCTGCTGAACAAAGGGTGTATGTCTGTGTTCCTGTGGGCTCACTCCTCTGCTATCCTACTGTAGTCGTTTGCTAGAACTGCAGTAACTAAGAACCACAAACAACTGTATTAAACAACAGGAATTTATTTTCTCATAGTTCTGAAAGCTAGAAGTGCAAGATCAAAGTCAGATGACCAAAGTCATCAGACTTGGTTCCTTCTGAAGACTGTGAGGGAAGGTTCCTGGCCTCTTTCCTTGGCTTGTAGTTGGTCATCTTCCCCCTCTGTCTTCATATCATCTTCCATTTGTATGTTTCTGTGTCCAAATTTCCTTTTATAAGGACACCAGTCATACTGCATTAGGGCCTACCCTAAATGATCACATTTTAATCTAATTATCTCTGTCAAGACCTCATCTCCAATTATGGCCATGGTCACATTCTAGGGTACTAGGGGTTAGGACTTCAACATGTGAACTTGGAAGGGAGGACACAATTCAGCCCATGACATCTACTTTTTATTTTTTTTAATAGTGCAAGCATTGCAAAGTATATTTTGTTACAAGGCAGACTGCATTTGAGGGACCTCTTTTTTTTTTTTTTTTTTAACAAAAGTTCTTGGGAAATGCCAGATGTACTTGCCAAATTAAAGCCTCCCAAAATTTAGTATTAAATAAGATTAGGAATGTATAGATTTTCTAGCATCAGTGACAAAAAATGTATATGTTCTCATACCTTGAGATGGAGGACAGAGCCCCAGACTTGGATTCCCCCTGGCCCTAACCAAGTTTGAATAGCTCTTACACCCTTGGACCCAAGTAAACAGAGATCATGCCACACAAGCTACAAACAGTAACAAGAAGTTTACTGTAGAATATAGGGACCTCTCTCTCACTTAATCTATCAATAAATTCCTGCTTTCATTACTGATACTGTACAGGCTCCAGGTTGCCCTTTATCCTTACAAAGGACCACCTAAAAGGTGAGTGGTGTGTGCAACTGCCATCTTTTGAAAGAGTCACTGACTCAGAGTAAGGGAAGAGTTCGTATGGTGGATATATTTAAGTAAGAGGAAGAAAAACTAACTTCTCAAATCATTTCTCTTCAATAGCAGGGATGCAATAGATTTTTATGTAATCAGGGACTGTTTTCAAGTGCATTTACTTGCTTTTCTTTGTTCTCTAATTTGTTTTGGAGGTACAAATGATTAGAACAGAATTCACATTAATTGAACAATTGAATGTGGCTGCTGAGGTTGGTTGGAAATAGGAAACATTACATATTGCTCTTCTATAGATCCAGACACGATGTGATGGAAACACATTTCTGATTATTTACCTTGGCAACTAAATGTATATTAAATACTTGACTTGTATTTAGTAAAGGTAGTTTTATTTTAATGGAAATATTTAATATAATTATTAAAAAAATTTTTTTTATTGGAGTATAGTTGATTTACAATGTTGTGTTCGTCTCAGGTGTACAGCACAGTGAATCAGTTATTCATATAATCATATCCACTCTTTTTTAGTTTCTTTTCCCATATAGGCCATTAGAGAGTACTGAGTAGAGTTTCCTGTGCTATATAGTAGGTTCTTATTAGTTATCTATTTTAATTTTGTTTTTTTTTTTGGCCATGCTCCACGGCATGTGGGATCTTAGTTCCCTGTCCAGGGATCAAACCTGTGCCCCCTGCAGTGGAAGCGAGGAGTCTTAACCACTGGACAACCAGGGAAGTCCCCTATCCATTTTATATATAGTATGTATATTTCCCAATCTCCCAATTTATCCCTCCCCCCCCTTTCCCTTCTGGTAACCATAAATTTGTTTTCTACATCTGTGACTCTGTTTCTGTTTTGTAAATAAGTTCATTTGTACCATTTTTTTAGATTCCATATATGGAAATATTTAATATAGTTTAATTATATTTTAAAAACATGAGGTTGGGCTTCCCTGGTGGCGCAGTGGTTGAGAATCTGCCTGCCAATGCAGGGGACACGAGTTCGAGCCCTGGTCCGGGAAGACTGCCAGTTGTTGTAGAATAGAAATATACCTGACAAACTGAGAAAAACCATCGGCTTCCCAGCAAATAGGAAGGTTTATCATGGTTTTGATCAGAGGTATCATTAATGAAAGATTAATAATGTGAAAGATTAATAACATCTGAAAGCAAAGAACTTCCTTTTATCTCCTTTTGCCTCCTTATCCTTTAATGTAGGTGTTAATGAATATTGAAATGGACAAAAGGCAAGAAAAGGTTTAAGAAAAGGGGACAGGGCTTCCCTGGTGGCGCAGTGGTTGAGAATCTGCCTGCCAATGCAGGGGACACGGGTTCGAGCCCTGGTCTGGGAAGATCCCACATGCCGCAGAGCAGCTGGGCCCGTGAGCCACAATTACTGAGCCTGCGCGTCTGGAGCCTGTGCTCCGCAACAAGAGAGGCCATGACGGTGAGAGGCCCGCGTACCGCGATGAAGAGTGGCCCCTGCTTGCTGCAACTAGAGAAAGCCCTCACACAGAAACGAAGACCCAACACAGCCAAAAATAAATAAATTAATTAATTAATTTTAAAAAAACAACAAAAAAACCCCATGATGTTCAGCCAGATTAAGAGTCTTGATTTGATTTTGATACAGATTAATATAACTTGTATTATACCATTTAATTTTCATAGATAATTTAAGGAGACATTTTGAAGATGTAAAATAATTATTCAATTTTTTACAGTTTTGTTCATTTATAGTTTTCCAAAAATTGAATAAACATTTTTATATTTGCATATGGTTACTTTTTTTTGGTCCTTTGGATCAGGGGTTAGCAAACTTTCCTGTAAAATTTCAGATAGTAACTTGTTTAGAGTTGTGGGCCATACTGTTTTCAGTCGCAACTAGTCAACTCTGTTGTTTTAGTAGGAAAACAGCCATAGACAATACATAAATGAGTGAGCTTGGCTGGTTCCAATAAAACGTAACTATAGACACTGAAATTTGAATATCATACAATTTTCATGTATCATGAAATATTCTTTTAATTATTTTCAACCATTTAAAATATTTTTAAAAATTCTTAGCTTGAAGGCTTTGCTAAAACAAGTGTCACTGTTAAGAGCTGATCGAACCCTTTCCTAGGTCATTATTCTCAGTATAACAAAAATTATGTGGAAACTTTGAATATAACAACAAAATGAGTAATTTTGCAGAATTGAAATCAATAAAAATAAATTTTATAGAATAAATATATAATTATTTATGAATTTTCTTTGCCTTTCTTTTCATCCAAACATAGCCAGCCCATCAACAAAACCAAGAAAGATGCAAAATAGATGTATTCCACTTTGATAGTTTTCCAAATGTTAGTCAAATAGAAAACATTGCTTTATACATTTTGTCCGAATGAATGCGTATTTGACAAGGTTGGAAGATGTAACATATTTTATTCAACAGTTCGTCTCTTGTTTTGTAATTTTTAAAGCTAACATACTGTTGAATAAAATATGTTC
This sequence comes from Eschrichtius robustus, assembly GCF_028021215.1. Lineage (NCBI taxonomy): Eukaryota > Metazoa > Chordata > Mammalia > Artiodactyla > Eschrichtiidae > Eschrichtius > Eschrichtius robustus. Next base: position 88,349,824 of record NC_090837.1, read on the forward strand.
TGGATGTTTTCTCTCCTTAAGTGCTGTTTTAGCATGTTCCCTGTTTTCCTGTTTGCCCTGACCTAGTGATTCTCTCTCTGGAATTTCCTTCTTGGTTAACCCTGGCTTTTGTATCAGCCCGTATAATTCTTTGTACCTCTTAGCTTCTCTGACAAATTTCTCAGGAATGTGTTCCAGAGCCAGACCTCTTTATTTCCTTGGTAACAGTCTGTTGTGAAGGGTGGAGAATGAGTGATGGGAAGAGGCAAGGATTGTCCTCCAAAATTCCCGGTTAATGAAATGAGCGTACGTGTCCACCTCCAGATATATATATATATATATATATATAATCAGTGCTTTAAACAATAAAAGCTTTTCTTTCACTCACACACAGGCCCACTGCTGGTCAGGAAGGGTGGATCTGCTCCATGCAGACCCTCGTGGATCCAGGATCAAAGAGCGGTGATCGTGACAGTCACAATTCCAAAGGGAAATATCTACGGGTTCTTGCATTCGTGCGTAGGCAGTTAAGTGTGTTGTCCTTAAAAGGCACTTTCACATGGCTAACACCCATTGGACAGAAGGAGCCACATGGCTTACCCATCTCCAAGGGGGCCAGGAAGATGGAGAGACAGGAATATTCGGAAAACAGCAGTAATAAATACCACAGATATAAACAAACCTTTAAGTGCCTTAACAATTTTTCTTTTAAGGATGACTTAGTCCCTGGGGAACCTCGTTGCTTGACTAGGTACAGGCACAGCATGTCTTTACTATTTTTTGTTCCCCAAAGCCCTAGGTTGTCTCCAAAGTCAGGGTACCTCAGAGGATAACCGGGATGTGAATTAACCAGGACTGTGAAATTTAAAAAGTGTTAAGATATTTATTTGAGGCATGTTGTTTTGTTCATTTTATCTCCTTTTTTGGGAAGAGGAGATGACAGGCATTACCCATAAACATGGTTTTTAAAATTACGCTTGCTCTTTAGTTTGATTATTTCTTATATATATATTTCAATTTTTATGTTACATAATTGAAAATTGTAGCAAAATGTATTTCTGGCTCTACTGAGGGCAGTGAAATTCCATCTGAATATTTGCAGTATATCTTCTGATGTCTTAATTTAAACATTATGATTTAAAAACATTTTTAGTTTACATCTTACTCCAGCTAATGCGGTTTTAAAGGATGCAATTTGGGACTGATAAAGCTTAACATAATTCATTTTCTATTTATTTACATTTAAGTATTAATTTATTTCTGCTAGTGAGACCTAGATATGAACAAAATAGAGCTAATTTTCTTTAAATGAGCAATGAGTTCTTTCACAGCATTTGATAGCATTGCCATATAGCTAAGCATAGTAAGTCAAAAGGTGTTTTTGATAAAATAAAAAGTAAACAAACAAAAAATGCTCATCACTTTAATTTTTTGTAGGAAGGTGAGGAATATAAAGGTCATAGTAAAGCAATATGGAGTGCTGATAAAAGATGCTAACATCTATTACCAACATTAATCAACATCCATTATAGGCTTAGGCACTAATTAGGCACCCTATGTTTGTTCCTTACCTCAGTTAACCTTCACAGCTGCCCAGTGAAGCAGGCATCTATTATCTCCACTTCACAATGAAGTATGTAGTCCCCTGCACTAGCAGATTATAAGAGCAGACTCAAACCAAGACGGACTGGACCCTGGAGCTTTCTTTTTTTTGTCAGATTATTCCCAATTTCAGTATTCCCAGTGACATTTAACTGGGAAATCTCTTCCCTCCTTGCCTGAACCACAGAGGGAAATAACAAGCTCTAGACCGTCCCACACTGTGTAGGTATCTCAGAGGGTCTGCTCACACAGTAGTGATGATGGGGGTTCCCTCTTAGCAAATACAGCAAATCTGCAGACCCTAAAAGGACATTTATCTTGAGATATTTGGTCGAAACAGTGATTGGAGAAAATAAAACTTCTCCTTAGTTCCTGAGGAGAGTCTGTTTCTTCTGAAAATTGAAGTGGCTGGCGGGGGGCGGGGGTAGATAGGAAGTGAAGGACAGATATGGATTTGCTGCAAAGTGGCGCTTCTTGTACTGAGGAGAACATTTCTTTCTTTTTTCACAAAATATGATGCGATAAGAATTTTAGCTTTTCCTAGAGATCATCTGCTACAATGCCTAAGCCACATTTTTCTTACTCTATGCTTATTTGCTTTCTGTGCAGAAATAGCCATGGAGAATTTCTGTCACAGAATATCTAATTTCTGAGGTGCTCTAATGGGAAGCATTGGTCGAGAAGACCAAGTTGGATTATTCAGGGATGAAGATTCAATCTGTCCCCTTTTCTTTTTCTTTTCTTTTAATTTTTTTAAAATTTAATTTATTTATTTTATTTATGGATGTGTTGGGTCTTCGTTTCTGCGCGAGGGCTTTCTCTAGTTGTGGCAAGCGGGGGCCACTCTTCATCGCGGTGCGCGGGCCTCTCACTATCGCGGCCTCTCTTGTTGCGGAGCACAGGCTCCAGACGCGCAGGCTCAGCAATTGTGGCTCACGGGCCCAGCTGCTCCGCGGCATGTGGGATCTTCCCAGACCAGGGCTCGAACCCGTGTCCCCTGCATTGGCAGGCAGATTCTCAACCACTGCGCCACCAGGGAAGCCCTGTCCCCTTTTCTTAAACCTTTTCTTGCCTTTTGTCCATTTCAATATTCATTAACACCTACATTAAGGGATAAGGAGGCAAAAGGAGATAAAAGGAAGTTCTTTGCTTTCAGATGTTATTAATCTTTCACATTATTAATCTTTCATTAATGATACCTCTGATCAAAACCATGATAAACCTTCCTATTTGCTGGGAAGCTGATGGTTTTTCTCAGTTTGTCAGGTATATTTTTATTCTACAACAACTGGCAGTTGGTTACTGTACTGCAAAATTAACGTCATTTTACAGGTTCCTATATCTAATGTTGTTTATTTCTTAATATGCTGCATGCCACACTGATTATTTGTGATCTGCTATTATTTATGCTTATGATTTGTTATCATCACATTGTTTCTATGTATGTTGCAGTTGGTGACTGTATGAGATGTCTCTATTTTAAAAAAAAGTGTTCTTTGGATTACATACATTGAATTCCTTTTAATAGTTGCTAGAGATATAACACTGTCAGTTATTTGGAACTAAAACAAAAGAAAGGCTATAACATTTAATAAAAAGATATAGTGAGCCACAAACAGGTATGTTTAATCTTATCCAGAAATTTCTGGACTTGTAAGGAAGAAGTTCTTTTGGCTGAGTTTTATGTTTGTATGGATTAAGGGCTGACTTTCACAGACACTTGTGCCTTTCACCCGTTGTCCTTTCTACAGTGTTCTATTCTCACTCTTATAATTAAGTAACATGTGGTAGGAGCGGAATAAAATATGTTGCTGATGATGATTTGGCAAAATAATTAATAATTATAATGAATATTTTACTGCCAGTGCCAAACACTCTGTTATTTGCAATGAATGCATTATTTAGTCTTCACAAGTGATGTATGAGATTCGTATCATTATTGTTTGCATTTTATAGATGAGACAACTGAAGGTTAAGAGAATTTAATTAATCAAGCTGTTGAGTGGTGGGATCAGAATTTAACACTAGGCAATCAGATTTCTGAGCACATGCCGTTAGCCACTGCGCCGAAGAGCCTGACATGTACACTAAAGATCGCCGAGGCACCCTGTGTGGAAGTGATGACCAGATGGAATAGAGTGAGGTTAAGGTACTTAACTTGAATAAGATTGTCTGACCACTTTTGGTATAATCACTGCAGCAGTCAGCACAGAGTCTAGGAAGAGGAAAGACACAGAGCAAGGATTTATCAGTATTTAAGCAACACTTTAAAGGGATGATTGTCTGATGCTACATGCCTGGAGGATACTCATGGCCCTTCTACAGCGAACATCTTCCCAATTGCCTTCTTGTCAAGCCACCTTTCATATGTGAGTTGGTCTCCAAATTGGATATGCCTTAAAATAGAGTAACCTATGCAGATAAGTACTTTCGGATGAAAATAAGTTGACATGCTGGCTTATGGATGACTCCCTTGTATTTTTGATCACGCTGTTCACCCCAGTGGAAAGCGTGAACTCAAGTTTCTGGATCTGAGCAGAGGAGTTTGGGTTCTGATGCCTAGTAACTCAGTCACAGTCCTTCCCAACTGTGAAATCTTTAACACTTGGAGGGCCACATCTCCTGGGTTTTGATGTTTCTGCAGGCTGCAGGTACAATCAAATGTGTTTCTAATCTTGCAAAAACAAACAAACAAAACCGGCACTTGGAAAATACAATTTTGGTTTAGGTACTTGTTCCACTCTTGAGTGGGGCTCCAAGGATCATCCAGTGTATCCCCAAGTCTCCTTTTCTACCCACACATTTCAATTTAAACCTCGTATCGAAAATGCCCTTTGCCAGCTCTTTTGAACAAGCTTAATCATTTTCATAAAAGAAGCTGGCTACCAGATGATATTTTGGCCTGGAACATTGGTTCTTAAACTTGACTACAGGGCTTCCCTGGTGGCTCAGTGGTTGAGAATCTGCCTGCCAATGCAGGGGACACGGGTTCGAGCCCTGGTCTGGGAAGATCCCACATGCCGCAGAGCAGCTGGGCCCGTGAGCCACAATTACTGAGCCTGCACGTCTGGAGCCTGTGCTCCGCAACAAGAGAGGCCGCGATAGTGAGAGGCCCGCGCACCGCGATGAAGAGTGGCCCCCGCTTGCCACAACTAGAGAAAGCCCTCGCGCAGAAACGAAGACCCAACACAGCCATAAATAAATTAAAAGAAAAAAAAAAAGTCTCTGCCCATGCTAACCTCCCACCCAACAACTTCCCAAAATAACGTACATCATTCAAAATGTATGCTTTAAAAAAAAAAAAAAAAAAAAAAAACTTGACTACAAATTAAAGTAACTCCAAGGAGTTTTCAACAATACTGATGCCAGGCCACATCTCATAGCAATTCGGTCAGTATCCCTGGGATAGAACCCAGGATTTCTAAAACTCCCAGGTAATCCCAATAAACAACCAAGTGTGAGAAATACAGATCAGATTGAACAGATAGGAATATATCTTAAGTTAAATAGTTATTAGTAACAGCTTTCTCCTCTTATATAGTAAAAAATTGAAACCAGCTAATCTTCATTATTTTTTATTTACTCTTTTAAGGAAGTTAAAATGTGAAATAAATGTAATCAAAATAGAGCTTTGGTTAGATTTTCCCAAGTCTAATATTTGTATTTATTTGTTTAGCTCTTTATTCATTATATTCATTTGCAAATTTGGTTTTGGGAAACAAATCTGAATGGATTTATCGTAAACTAAGGGATGTATATTCCTGTTGTAGCTCTGGCATAACCTTTCTTTATAATTTGGAAAAAGCCATAATAGTAACACTCAGATCCCTAATACTAGTTTGTGACTACATTTTAATAACAATTTAGTGAAATTATGAAAGGGTTCATACATGCATGTTTATATACATGCATTGCTGTTTTTTATTAATTAGTCTGATACATTTTCTATATTTTAATATTATTTTTATGGAAATAAAAATAAAGGGCAGCCACTTTGCAGAATTCCAGGTAACATTGTCTACATCATTGCCTATGCAAATGGTGCCTTTTAGAATTATGCAAAGGGGAGTGAGGATAAGTAATTACTTTGGTTTTGTTTGTGTTTTGTTAGTGTTCAAGATCTTTCTTGAAAAAACATTTCCGTGTGCCCTTTTGTAGATTTCCTTCTCCCTCTCTATTTAAAGTCACACACACATACACACACACACCCCTCCAGGACTCAGTTACGAAGTCGAAGTCTAAGAATAATTGATAGTCAGTGACTACTCCCAGTTCACCCGCAAGGTGTCTCACCTTGGCTTCTGAGACCTCAGCTTTATGGAATACCTCCCCTCGAGGTCCACATGAACTCTTCATCAGCTGAGATATTGACTTTTACATTCTCATATTTCGTAACTTCTTTGAAAGACTCGCCAGTGTCGGCCACCTCTTTCCTCAGTGTCCACAGCACTGCCCTTTCCTCATTCTCCTCTGAAAATACTGTCTTCTTAACTCACTCCTCTTTCTCCTTCTTTTCTTGCTCTACACATATAATGATCCCTAGTTTACCCTCTTTTCATGAAGGTTTTATTCATCTGATTGGATGCAGAAAATTGCCATGTAGAAGACCTGAAATCTCTTTTTCTAACTCCAGTATTCCTCTAAAAATTCATACCTACGTTTACAACTGCTTTCTGAAAGCCAACATCTACAAAGCTCTTCTGTTCTCTCTGCACCTAAACGTATTTGAGAATCATTTATTAACTTGAGCATAAAGTACATCATATGTGTTGACTAATTCTGTCTGTTCTGATGCATGGATGTTACATTTACCAGCATATGGCTGTATTAAGATCCCGTGGAAAGAAGAGTAAACCAAGAACTGAAGAGCCCAGCCCTATCTCAGTCTCCTGTATTGTATAACTTTACACATATCTAACTTCTCGAAGTTTTATTTTTCTGATACGAAAACAGTGGTTGATTGGCCAAAGGAACTTTGAATGGGTAACTCTCATCTTGAACCTACTAGTATTATCTTAGAGAATTAATATTTATTTCCCCCCTTTGAATTTATCTTGTATTATCTTTTCTATCCCATGTAGGCATCTCTCATTTGTTTCAGTAAACTGGTGGGCTCATGACAATCCTCAGGTTAGTTTAGCTTCTCCACAAACTTCCTTTCATGGGGGTGGAATTGACTGGACCTTGTGCAAAAAGACATAGACTCCAAAAGTTCTTGAAAGTATTTTGTTCATTTCCTTACTTGAAAAGTACTCACAGAATTGCCTTCTTTACTGGCTTCCCCAGGAAATGCCCCTCATTATGACTAGGCTGAGTTGGACCCGTGAGGTGTTAGTTAGTCGGCACTTCTGCCAGACTGTCCGCTGCCCTCTCACGCCTCTTTAACTTGCTAAAGTGTTAGCAATTAGCACTGATTTGCTTAATGAGGTGCCAAGCCAGCCACATCAGCTTTTATAAAAAGAGAAGCTCAAACATTGGGAGATTTTTATTTTTCAACTTTTTTGCCTTCTTTTGCCAAAATTTGCCACGGGGATTTCTGGCTTGCCTCTTAAATTGCATGTGAAATTATGTAAGAAATCAGATAACCAGATAACAAATGGGAATTACATGAGCATCTGGAAGAAATAATTAATCTGAAAACTTTAACACTTATACAATATCAGTGTTCCTCAAGTGTTTGAAAGAACAAAAGGGATTTTATTACTCTGAAAGGAATACATTGTAACATGCTTTTTATCCTCAAATAATTAAATGATCTCTGTTAATCCCCTTAGGCAGGTGGTTACTGACTTCCTAATTGTAAATATATTTCTCCCTGGCCAATAGCCAACCTACCACATGATATTCTCCTTTATTTAATATTTATTCAGTGAGCCGCAGTTATGTGCAAAGCATTATATTTCCAGGAAATTCTCTGGGGTTGCCCCTTTTCTTAGCCAGAGTCCTCTTGCTTCCTTTGTAGATCTGCAGAGACACATTGTCTTTAAATTAGCTGACATGGGGGCCTTTGGACTCTCTGTATTGAAGAAAGACTATTTTCTGTTTATTAATCGGTGGTTTGGAGAGGAAGAAGAGGCTACCTTATATCAAGTGTGAGGGAGCTCAGCTGGTAACCAGTCATGCCTCAGGTGTTCACCAGACAGCACTCATGGCCCCACAGACTATATTATTTTAATGATTTCATAAACAGTGTTAATGAGGAATTACTAAACAAACAAACAAAAAAGAAAAAAGAAATACTCCCCGCCTTTCAGTGGACTGATGCTGTGGTGGTTACAGCAGAGAGGAGGTCGTTGAACAATAGGCTCCTTGTTTCCAAACTCAGCACCCAGAAATCTCTCTTCTAGTTTGTTGTTTGTTTTTCTTATGTAAAAAGATGAGCTCAGGAAGTTTAAGTATTGGAGGAATACAGTAATTAACAATATTATGATTATACTAAGAGAGAATATTGAAGAGAGATAAGATTAGCAAAATTCATAAACAGTGTGCAACAGTAATGTGGAGTTAAAGAAATTTATCAAATAACTTTTCAAGGTACTAGTCTGGATCACTGGATTACACTTTTGTCTCTTTTTTTCTCACCACCTTTTCTACCTACTACATACTCGACTCCCATTGCTTTGCCCAGGCAGATAGATACCCTGTACCAACTACAGAAAAGGCCTTATACTTCAGATGGCAGATGCTGGTATACTTGGGTAGGAAAAGGGAGAAAATAATTTTAATTGCCTTGTTATGCAGTTAATCTATATAATAAGCCTTCATCTACAAATATAATCTCAAAATAATGGATATCAAGATCTTATAAAAAGCCAGAGTGAAAAAAGTAATACGTATTGGAAATCTTGAAGGCTCTACAGCCAAACCACTGAGCTTGATACTTTGTTATTTATTTATTTTTTTGATCTTGATACTTTAAATCATAGCCTTAAATCATGATACTTAAATCAGGCTGAGCTTCAGTACCTGAGTTGATCACAGAGTTGCCTTCACTAGATTATGTTTTAATGTTACCCACCAAGCTTTTATTGAAGAACACTACACCTCAAGAACTGTATCAAAATCAGGAGTATACTTGCCATCAAAGTGTTAAGGGCTCTGTCCTCTGTGTCCTTCCTCATCTTCTTTGTAACGTCAGGAAGTCTCATAGGAGAGTGCTAAGAGCACCCATGCTTCCTACGGGAACTGGCTTTCTGTCTCCTGTCTGATTATGCAAGTAATCATCTTTCTTTCCACTTTGGCCACCAAAAAGATCAGAGTAAAATTTGAAACTGCAATGTAACAATTAGGTTTGACCTTTTTATCTGCATCTTAAAGTCTTCTATTCCCTGGTTTTGATTTTTCTTTTTCTGCTTTGTCATTATTTTCTTGAAAGCACTTGAATAATCTATGAAGTAGGCAGTGTAGGTATCTCCATTTTCCTGAGGTAAATTTTTGCTATATGTTGATTAAGTGACTTTTCCAAGATTTCATTGTTAAGCTAAGACTGAAACATAGATATTTGCATACCAAGTCATGTTCTCTTCACATGAAGCCACGTGAAGCTGGGGATTCTCAGTGGGAAGGGATGAGGAGGGTGACATTGCTCTCCTTGAGACATTCGACAATGTTTGGAAATAATTTCAGTTGTCACAAACATGGGAGGATTGATACTGGCATCTAATGGGTAATTCTACAATGTACAGGTCAGATCTCCCCTTCCCCTAATCATAAGGAATTATCCAACTCAAAATGTCAGTAGTGCTAAGGTTGAGAGACCCTGCATTAAAAGAGAAAAACAAATACCGTATGCTAACACATATATATGGAATCTAAAGAAAAAAAAATGGTTCTGAAGAACTTAGGGGCAGGTCAGGAATAAAGACGCAGACCTACTAGAGGATGGACTTGAGGACATGCGGAGGGGAAGGGTAAGCTGGGACAAAGTGAGAGAGTGACATGGACATATGTATACTACCAAATGTAAAATGGATAGCTAGTGGGAAGCAGCCGCATAGCACAGGGAGATCAGCTCGGGCTTTGTGACCACCTAGAGGGGGTGGGATAGGGAGGGTGGGAGGGAGGGAGACGCAAGAGGGAGGAGATGTGGGGATATATGTATATGTATAGCTGATTCACTTTGTTATAAAGCAGAAACTAACACACCATTGTAAAGCAATTATACTCCAATAAAGATGTTAAAAGAACAAGAAAACCGTAAAAATAAATAAATAAAACCAGTAGAATTATAATAAATAAATAAATAAATAAAAGATTAACTCTCTTCAATAGTACTTTTAAAACAGTTTTTGTGTAAGTTGTCATGTCTTCTTTTTTGTTATTTTACTTTCAACACCTTTGTTGGTTGTCTACATTTTATTAATATTTTACAATGTACTAACTCTTTTATTACTTAATTTGATAGTGTTTTTCACTTTTCATTTTATTTAATTCAACTTCGTGGTTTACTTTATACATTATTTAACAAGAAAATGAATTTATAAAGGAGGAATATAAAGTCTTTTGGCTCCTGAAATTGAGAATAATATCTCTGGTGATGGGAAGTGCACAAGGTCCTTCTTGTTCTGTAATTCACTAGACTAGGATAATATTTCTCCAGCAGGACTCCCAACTACTTGATTGTGATCTTCCAATTAAGCTCATCTCCTTCAGTGTTTAATCTCCAAAAGAATTGCTTTTACCTTGTTACCTTATAAAGAACACTGATTATTGCAAATGACTTCCAATCGAATTTTCTTTTTTTCTCACAAGAATTTATCCTCTTGAAAGAGACAGTATAAATCTTTTGGGAAAAATGCCTTCCTCTCTGTGCTCTACACAAAAGGAGAGAAGGATATTGTGTTGAAACTACAATAAGCTAAAGCATAGGTAGGTTCTAGGCAGAAAGATGAGATAGATGGATAAGAAAAATATATTTTTAATGATGCTGGTTCAGTGAGAACACAGAATAAGGAGATCCACCCTTGGAATGGTTATCTGGAAAGTTCTCTTTACAAAGTGATTGTTAAGCTGGGAGCTGAGAGTAGAGTAGGAGTTGTAGATCTTCTACTGAAGGATGCTGGGAAATCATTTCAGGCACTTGTGCACGAGAATATGAGAGTGAAGACATTGAGATGAGAAAGCATTTGGTGAAATTAAGGAATGGAAAGATGGTTATTGTGACTGGAGCTTGGTGAGGATGCAACAGGATTTGATTTGACAGAACTTGGTAATGGACTATTGTGGTGGCAAAGGAAAGAGAGATGTCAGCAATAACTTCCAATGTCCAAGTGTAGTGACTGGCTGCATAATAGTGCCACTAACTGAGCTGGCAAAGACTAGAGAGAGATTTACCCAAGAAGATGAAGTGGTCAGTTTGGGCTATGTTTTGTTATGTTTGTTTGCCCATTGTTTGGTTGGTTGTTTGCCTATTTTCTTTCTCTTTCTCTTTTCTGTGCTTTTTTTCTTTCTATTTTCTTCTCCTTTTAGATATCACCATGGATATTTTAAATAGAAAATTAAATATATGAGTCTGAAGTTCTGCAAGGCAGCTAGACTACAGTTTAATTTTGGAGTCCTTGACATATAGGTTCCATTATAGCCATGGGAATGGATAAGATCACCTAGAAAAAAGTTTCCAAAAGAATACTGACAGCTCAGAATGGAGCCTTGGGGAATTCTAACATTTAAAGCTCAAATACAGGATGAGAAGGAGAAGGAGAATTAAGAGGATAACCAGAAAAGTGCATTATCTGGTGATCTTGCTACTGAAGCCAGTAGCAAGGAGTGAGTGATTAAATGTAATATATTTGAATAACATAGAACTTTATAGTGTAAATCTAGTCCTACAAATGAAGAATCAAACTCTCTGTCTTGGTTGGCAGATTATTTTCCAGTTTTTAAAATAATAGTATTTATTCATCTTACTGGTAATAAATTGATAGGGAGTATAAAGATGGAAATATAAAGCTGGACTGAGAGAAAAAGGAAAAGGAGATTACTGCTTAAATAGTAATCTGATAAAATATATTAATGAAAACTTACAAACCAAAAGGAAATTATAGAAACATATTAATCATAGGTTATCACACTATTTATTCACATTTCTTGGTGGATGGAAAGGTTATACATTGAAAAATACATATCCATGTTATTTACGTATATATGCGTTACCTAAAATATCATAGAATTAAACCCACACTTTCTGTTGTCTGCAACTTTTAATCCATAATAGCTCTTTGATATCAAACTAGCCATCCCATATCAATCTTGACTGATGCTTTGATGTGTTTTTTTTTTTAAATATGCATGGTTTGACTGGGGCTGTACTTCAAAGAGAAATCAGTCTTTTAATGGAAAAGAGCTTTTTCCTTGTTTAGAGGTAAGGATGTGAAAGTCCTAGACTAGTATAGATTAAAAAACAGTTCTCAAAGTGCCAGAAGATCAGACAGAGGGACAAACTACGTAAAATTCAGACGTCTAAATCCTAGTCAGCTTCCAAGAGACTGATCTTTCTTTGCCCGTATCATTTGAAAATTTTGAATCTTGGTTTGAGAAGAAAGTAGTAAGGCAGGGTTTCCTGAGCTTGCTATTACATCATGATTTCTGATTATCCTGAAAAGATTTGAGTACAGAAGCTCAAGCATTTGAAAATCCCTTCAGTTTCACACTCAACAAGGTTGATGACCCAGGTGAAATTCCCATTTTCCCAAATTTGTATATTGGTGAGTTCTGAGCTTGGAATATTTTCTGATTCTTACTTACAAGGATCATTATTTCAGTTCCTCAACAAAAACCAAAAATGCTTTCATAATTATTTCCTGAACATCAAAGCAAAGCAAAGTGTCTTACTATTTACAAAAGAATACTTAGGCATCATAGAGTGTAAAGTATCAGTTTTGCTTTTGAAGCAAGAACTATAGGTAAAAATTTTTAAACTAACATTTTGGGAGTGAATGAAATAGTGTATTTTTTTCTGTCAGGCGGGTAGAATGCTTAGATAAATTATTTATTCAGTCATCTTAATATATTCTCTTATATCAATAATTATTTACATTTTTAAAAATTCTTCTCATGTGAATAGTTGAAATAATTTAAAATATGGCCATAAAATTCCCTCAATTAAGTATCATGGAGGTTCAATAAGTATATTCTGACTTTTACTTAACAGCTATGTCATCAGAAGACTATACTCTAGAAACTAAAATTGTTCTTGAAGAACATGGGCTGGACACCTGTTTATTATTGCAGGTCTATTACAGCAGCAATATTTGAAATATAAAGTAAAGCTTAGAATAAAACTTCCCATACAGGCTTGAATTGTCCTTGCCCATTTCGTTATTTAAGTCCAGAAAACAATTGCAAAAAGGAGATCATAATTATGGTGAAAATTATGTGGAAAACATGGGGATGTATATACAAATATCATTCTAATAATAAAAATATGGGTAGTATATGTTGGTTGTCTAATTTGTGTTCCCAGGAGCTGTTTACTGTCTATCAAGGAACCCAAATTAGGACGCCTCTAATGATTAGTGATGTTGAGCATCTTTTCATGTGTTTGTTGGCAATCTGCATGTCTACTTTGGAGAAATGTCTATTTAGGTCTTCTGCCCAGTTTTGGATTGGGTTGTTTGTTTTTTTGACATTGAGCTGCATGAGCTGCTTGTATATTTTAGAGATTAATCCTTTGTCAGTTGCTTCATTTGCAAATATTTTCTCCCATTCTGAGGGTTTTCTTTTCGTCAGCCATAAAAAGGAACGAAATTGAGTTATTTGTAATGAGGTGGATGGACCTAGAGTCTGTCATACAGAGTGAAGTAAGTCAGAAAGAGAAATACAAATACTGTATGCTAATGCACATCTATGGAATCTAAAAAAATGGTACTGATGAACCAAGTTGCAGGGCAGGAATAAAGACACAGACCTAGAGAATGGACTTGAGGACACAGGGGGAAGGGGAAGCGGGGATGAAGTGAGAGAGTAACATTGACATATATACACTACCAAAGGTAAAACAGATAGCTAGTGGGAAGCAGCCACATAGCACAGGGAGATCAGCTCGATGCTTTGCCTAGAGGGGTGGGATAGGGAGGGTGGGAGGGAGGCTCAAGAGGAAGGGGATATGGGGATATATGTATACATATAGCTGATTCGCTTTGTTGTACAGCAGAAACTAACACAACATTGTAAAGCAATTATACTCCAATAAAGATATACAAAAAAAAAAGAGAAACAGAAAAAATAAAATAAAATAAAGTGTACAAAATGATGATTTGAAAAAAAGCCCCCAACAAATTAGGATGGCTATCTTCCTTTCATACTGCTCGCTGCAGAAACTAGCAAAATTCACTTTGTTGGTTATGCTACTAAGGAGAGCAAATCATTGAAACATTGTGGTAATATTAGTTAAGGCTCCAAATTCATTATCTAAGTCTCACACATGCCTCAGATTTTCCTTTTAATGCAAATGTGGACCGTGACTGTGGATCCTTGAGATTATCCTATAGGCCAGGAGCAAAATACTCCTATGTCTATATACATATATATTCACTTTCAAATGCAGATATCAGAGTAAAGCAGCCACACCCAACATCAACGATATCTTTTCTTTTAGTATAGCCATGGCTCTAAAAAAGTTTAAATAATATTTGAAAAAAAGGTCTTTGTTCTCAGGATTTCTTAGGTACTTTGGAAAAATCCTCTGAATATTTTGGGAATAAAATAAAATACTTTCTTTGGATATATACACATTCATTATCATTTTTTTTTCCATTGGAATACCCTGAAATTCAATACAGAGTTATATTTTAAATCTTAGCCAGAACTAAAACATTGAGAGACAATAAAAAGTTAAGTGAAAATCAACTTCATTCATTCTATGGTCAAAGCTCTATTTTTTCCATAAGAGAACAACTAGGAGCTGATGATATGGAAGGAAAAGCATTGAATGAAAGGGCCTAACAGTCCATTGCTTTTGAAGAATAGAGTGCAAATATATTTGGGGCCCTGCCAACCTCCCACTTGAAGATAAAATTAGTTATGCCAAACAAATGTCTAACTTTCTCCTGTATAATTTTCTTTATGGGGAAATGACCTGACAGCATGGATGCTTAAAATGGGCTCTGCCACTTGACTGTTTTATTTATGATGCAATAGAGTACACATCTTTAAATTTAATGCTTTCTGAATCGAAACAACAAAGGCAGACCTATAAAAAGAATGTCTGCACAAGCCAAAGACACGGAGTTAATGAGATATTATTTTACCACTCCTTAAGAAATGTGAACTATATTGACACCATGGAGAAGAGTGAAAAGTAAAAGAACATTGAAATAAAAATGAACCAAACTGAATGTGCCTCTTCCCCAGCCTCAGAGATAGTAACTACAAAATCACATTACTCCTTTCAGACATCTGGCCCTGAAATACTTCCTGGGCACCTGGAGTAGTAAAGATCTGGTGTCGGGTTTTTGTCTTCCGTCAATTCATTAAGCTGCAAGGGGCCTAGAATATTAGATCACATTAGTCTCATAAAATTGCCACCAGTGTTAAACAATAAGTATGTTTGGAAAGGGAAACACATTTCTTTTTTTCTCCTAGAAAACAAAGCATTTTCCTTTCAGAGTTAGTCTTTGTTTTTTTAGCAGAGCCAAGAAATGGGTTCTATTTATCAAGCTATATTTTAAGTAGGATTTAAAAATATAATAAAATGAAATGTTTTACTTTCTAGTTAATAAATTTGCTTTTGTAAGTTAGAAGTAAATGAAGAGGACTTATATTTATTCCAGACAGAGATAATACGTTGGTGAGAGTGTAGATTAAGTATTCTGTTTAGGAAAATGAATTAACAACCTATTCCTGGCTACAGAGACAATGCCTCATTATATGTAGAAAGTGTATATAAAAGTAAAAGAGAGATGCTTTTTCTTCTTTATTTTCCATTTTGTAGTACCATATCTTGTTTACGTGGTCAATACCCTTAGAATCCTTCTGATGTAAGTGGAAAGCATGATGTCAATATAATGCTTGGTTTGATGTCGACAATTTGAATATGAGCATGTATTCTCCAACTCTGTGAGTATGAAGATGTAATTTGCCTGTTAGGAAATAAATGACTAGGCAGCAGGCCTGTAATACATTCTTTCTTATCTGGCCAGTTCTTAAAGCAGATGGTTCCTGGAGGTTAACAGTCTATACTCCAGGATTAAATTAAATGGTTTCACTGATTGCCTTAGCTGTACCTGATATGACAGAAAGTACAATAGGCCAAAGAGGTATTTCAGGCTGTTATAGACCTACAAGCAAACTGATTTTCAATCCCAATTTCTAAATCGAACCGGGACAATTTACATTCTCATGTAATGGGATACAGTATACATTTACACATTGCCACAAGGGTATTTTTAATTCACTAGCCTAGTCCCATAATCTAGTGAAATGGAACTGGAACTTAACAACCATTATGAGGAACTTAGTGAAAAATATGATGAGATCGTAAGAATTGCCTTCTTAGAGAAAGGAGGGCAAAAGAGTTAAAAACATAGCTACCTATAAGACAAAGGGGGTCTGACTGATAAATTCATTTAAAATTCAAAGCTAAGACCAGTGTCTGAAATTTCCGAGGATGATGTGAGCTGCTGAAATTGGGAGCATTCCTCAGATGGTGGACAGTAAGTGGCTGCATGTCACAGACCCAGCCCCAAAACAAGATGCTCAGAGCCTAGGGCTCACCTTCCTCATCTAGAAGCCCTTTCCTTTCACCCAGTTGCCTTGCTATATTGTTGGCAAATAAGCCCTAAATAACTAGATAATAAAGAACACACTTCTAGATAATAAAGAACACACTTAAGTGGAACCCTTATTTATGGAAATTCCTGTGTGAATGTAAAGTGGGTCATGTAGATGCCCACAAAATACATGTAGCTGAGGGCTCAGGGGAACAGACTGCTCGGGCAGATGCCTCAGTCAGATCCCAGAGCTGGTTACTTGACTTCTTGAAATGAGCAGGCTTAGGGGTGCTCAGCCACGCGCTGGGGAGCAGACTCACAGTGCATTGTTGTCCTACCTGATGAAGTGGCCGAAGTGATGAGAAACTGCATCCGATGGCAACAGGAAAGAAATCACTTAGAAATGGCTGGAAGTAAAATTCCCCAAGGACAACAGTCTGCATGCAACTTGCAAGTGGATTATATTGGACCTCTATCAGGGACACCGGGAAGCTACAAATGGGTGTTAACTAGGTTTGACACCTATTACGCTCTGAGATTCACTTATCCTGTAACAGAAGCAACTTTGAAGAACACAGTGAGAGGTTGGAACATCGATTCTCTGTTATTCAACCAATCTGGACATAATATTTCTGATTAAGCTGGGCCTTTTACTCCTACTAACATGCAGAATGGGCAAAGAATACGGCATGGTCATGCCCCGTTCCTTATTCCCCTTTAAGCAAAGTGGGCCATCAAAACAGGCATTAGTCAAAACATCCAGTAAAGAAGTTTTTTAAGGATTGGCTTAGTTGTTTAAATAACATGTGTCTCAGATTGATTATGGGAGGACTTGGAAGTTTTCTAGGATTAGGAGATGGCAGGATATAGGGGAGAATGCAAATAAATAGCTGCAGGTATTACTGACTTACCAGATTTTACTTTTATTTACCTGATGTGATGTTCTCAAAACATGGGGTAAATGATTTTCTTGTGTAAACCACACCATATACAATACCACTATATTTGACACTGAGTTTTGCTCAAAGTATTTTTGGATTGTCATAACTTCACTGCACCTTCAGTAGTCAAATTAGTGCTGACTGTGACTGTGGCCCCTCTTGTGAGTATTGTTATTCTTTATCTGTCAAATCCTAGGATATCTGCCTGGAGTTTGAGCTAAGAAGAACCATTAGCAAGACTGCTATTATTGTTGGATATTAGGTTAAACACTATATCTGAGTGGGTAACCCTAACTGTGGGGGGAAAGTGTGTGTATCAAAACAGGTAATAAATAAAAAATGAGAGTGGGAATATACCAGATGGAAAGGCCCCTCATTAGTGGACCACATCATACTATTTCCATGAGGGCACTCTAGGGCAAGAGAATGACACCCTGGCTTAGATCTGGAGCTGAGGAATTGGCAATGTTGGGAGAAACATCCAGAGCTATTTTCTCTGGAGAATGGAAATTGAATTCCTGCTGCTTTATAGGCTCCAAATAAATAGTTAATGTGGATAATTTGAAAAACAAGAAGTGGCACAGCACCTACTAATGCTCCAGTTTACAAGGAGCTGACCAACTAAATGAATGCAGTACCTAATAGTGAACGACAATTGGATTTCCAGGTGATTTCTAAAGAACACCAGAAGCTGGATATCAGTGAAATAGTACCTGAAAAAGCCTGGGAAAAAAAGTCACTTTTAATTTTAAATGCAGAAAACATGTTTTAAAAGAACAAAGGTGATATATAGACATTTTCAGATAAAAACAGAGAGATTTCTCTACCAACGGATTTTTACTAAGTGAAATGTAAAAGTATGTGTGTCCTTCAGGAAGAAGGAAAATTGTCCCAGGTCTAAGATGGAATTATGAGCAACGAAATCGGCAAATGTGTGGATAAACTTAAGCAAACATTGACTGTATGCTATAAAAAATAATAAAGATGTCTACTTTGGAGGGCAAAAACATTGTAAAACTATAAACTTGCGCAATCATAATATTTGTTATTGGTTATGGGAAAACCCGAACGAACTTTTTGGCCAACCCAATAGAAAGGATTGATCACAGTTTATTATTCCAAGACTCTTACACTGTTAAGGGAGAGTATATTTATGAAAATGCTATGTTGGTTATGCAACTTAGAATTTAAAGATAACCTTTAAAACAATCAAAATAGAGATCACGAGTTGCAAAAGAGTAAAGTAAAAATATGTAAAACAAAAATAATGAAAGTAGATAAAATGATACCAAAATTATTAGTGTTTATATCTGGATAGTGAGATTATATATTTTTATACATTTTATCATTTTGATGTGTGATTCAAATTTCCTACATAGAATGTATCCCTTATATAGTGAAAAATATGTGTAAGTTTATCAAAAGTTATTGAGGACTTGGATGTTCTAGGTAGTGAGTGAAACTTCCTTCAGGGATTTAAGATTTTAAACCAATTTGTCAGTCATATTTCCACATCACAAGGAAACTACCTAATTTCAAACATAATTAAAACATATCAAATGTCAATCAACAGTTTTAAGTGTCTGTGTTTTAAAATGAGAAGGATTTTTTCCATTTAAAAATTGGACTCTGTGGGCTTCCCTGGTGGCGCAGTGATTAAGAATCTGCCTGCCAATGCAGGGCACACGGGTTCGAGCCCTGGTCGGGGAAGATCCCACATGCCACGGAACAACTAAGCCCGTGTGCCACAACGACTGAGCTTGTGCTCTAGAGCCTGTGAGCCACAACTACTGAGCACACGTGCCACAACTACTGAAGCCCACGCGCCTAGAGCCCATGCTCCACAACAAGAGAAGCCACTGCAGTGAGAAGCCTGTGTACCACAACAAAGACCGAACACAGCCCAAAATAATAAAATTAAGTAATTAATTAATTTTGAAAAATTGGACCCTGTAGATAAGAGGGCTTTCTAAATAGTGTTAGAAATAGAATAGATATCCATTCAAAAGTATTATTTCTAATATATTTAGTTCATATAATACCAGTCTTTTGTTTCTCCTTTATGGACTAATGGACAAGCTTCATTGCAAGTATTTTTGTTTCTGTTTTTGTTTATTTGTTTGGACTCTGTAGTCATCAAGCTATTAGTTATAGAATAAATATTATTTATATATGTATGTGTATATTATATTACATTATTTATAGAATAGAATTTGGTGAGTTTCTGGTTTTTTCTAACTATATTTCTATATCTTTATTTCTGTTTCTAACTATATTTTATTCTCAAATCCTGTGCTTAGAAAAGATGTGTGTATTCATGACTGCTGATGAACAACTGATTTACCTGTTAAAATGTGTTTTCCCCTAAAAGAAAACAGTTTCAGTGACCTTATTTCTGTGTCCTTATAGCATTTCTTCTTCCTGCATATTGGTTTCTCTTGTTACCTATGGTATTTCCTGTGAACAGGAAAGTCTAGCACCAGAGAGAAACATTGTTTGTACACACTGCTCTAAGGGGGTTCTCTGGCTTTATTACTTTATTTCATATTAATGAAAAGGAAATCATGTCAATGAAATAGTACAGATATTGACGTACTATTCTGTTATAGTCTATCCACCTTGCATTTCAAAATGAAGATTTTAAAGTTTGACATTGGTTGTCACTGTATTGTTGGAATGAGTATACCATGGGCCTCCACCATATACAATCAATTTTTTTTTTTTTTTTTAGGTTTTTATAAATTTATTTATTTATTTATTTATTTTTGGCTGTGTTGGGTCTTCGTTTCTGTGCGAGGGCTTTCTCTAGTTGTGGCAAGCGGGGGCCACTCTTCATTGCAGTGCGCGGGCCTCTCACTATCGCGGGCCTCTCACTATCACGGCCTCTCTTGTTGCGGAGCACAGGCTCCAGACGCGCAGGCTCAGTAGTTGTGGCTCACGGGCCCAGTTGCTCCGCGGCATGTGGGATCTTCCTAGACCAGGGCTCGAACCCGTGTCCCCTGCATTGGCAGGCAGATTCTCAACCACTGCGCCACCAGGGAAGCCCCCAGTCAATCAATATTTACTGTGTATTCTGTGTGGTCATGCCTATAATAATCACTGGGATTAAAAAAAAATAATTACTTTGAAAGGACATAACTCTGCCTAGTAAGGTGACAAAAATGTAAATGAATAGTTGGATTATGTGTAATGATTTCTTTAAAAAAGTATGTCCTGGGCATATTATAAGATATTTAGTTCATTTATGATGCATTAATCGCTAAAATAAACTGAAGAGTCAACTGTGCAGAGGTAGCATTTATAGGAAAATTAAGTAGACGTTTTCAAAAGAGCATTTTTTCATGACCTCAACCAAATTGTTTAGGAATATAACCTAAACATTTCTTCTAGAGACTGTTTCCACTAAGTTTGGGATCTTGAGCTTTTATACATTTTTTTCATATTATATAATGTAGTATATAATTTTTGTCTTCATATGATCGCTTTTATTGGAAAGAAAATTTGCCAGTTTCACTTTACTCTATTTTTGCGAAAGATACAATACATAAATCAAAAATTATGTTATAAATTGATAAAATAAATTACAAAATATTTTATGAGTTTCCTGTATGACAGGCATTGAGCTAACAGCTCCTAATGATTTATCTTAATTTAATCCTCAATTTTCAGAAAGAAAATTAAGGTTCAGAGATTGAATCAAAAAACAGTAGGGGTGGGCTTCCCTGGTGGCGCAGTGGTTGAGAATCTGCCTGCCAATGCAGGGGACACGGGTTCGAGCCCTGGTCTGGGAAGATCCCACATGCCACGGAGCAACTGGGCCCGTGAGCCACAGTTACTGAGCCTGCGCGTCTGGAGCCTGTGCTCCGCAACAAGAGAGGCCGCGATGGTGAGAGGCCCGCGCACCGCGATGAAGAGTGGTCCCCGCTTGCCACAACTAGAGAAAGCCCTCACACAGAAACGAAGACCCAACACAGTCATAAATAAATAAATAAATAAACAAAAAAAAACAGTAGGGGTACAAGTCCAAACATTTATAATTCAATAGCTTTCTTTATCATGATAGTGTACTGGTATGAATTTTGAGAATTTGCCCTCTCTATCTTTCCCAGTGTGAAAAGTGCCATATATTAAAGTTTTCCTCACTTGGCACCTTCTTTATTCCTTTGATCATTAAGTTTGCTTTTTGTTTTATCTTTGAAAGAAGAATAATATTTGCAATATTCCATGAATTTTGTAGAGTGACTTTATAATATTAGGATATCATTTTATCCTTTTATTTCAAATATGGTAAGTATGTTTATTTCCCATAAAATAATTTATTTTGCTATAGGAATTAAAATTCTACAGGACTTTAAAAATTTTCTTCGTCAGTTTTTGTGCTAGTCACTCTAGTACATTAAAAACATATATGGGGGCTTCCCTGGTGGCACAGTGGTTGAGAGTCTGCCTGCCAATGCAGGGGACACGGGTTCGAGCCCTGGTCTGGGAAGATCCCACATGCCGCGGAGCGGCTGGGCCCGTGAGCCACAATTGCTGAGCCTGCGCATCTGGAGCCTGTGCTCCGCAACAAGAGAGCCCACAATAGTGAGAGGCCCGCGCACCGCAATGAAGAGTGGCCCCCACTTGCCGCAACTAGAGAAAGCCCTCGCACAGAAACGAAGACCCAACACAGCCTAAATTAATTAATTAATTAATTAATATTTTTTAAAAAACAAAAAAACATATCTGATGGAAATTGTCTAGGGATGTGTTAATATACTGACGGCTCAAAATATTCTAGATGGTTGTTAAGTATGATCTTCCATATGTACTTTGTTTCTCAGTAATAGTGGTGGTAGTAGTACTAGTAGTAGTAGTAGTAATAGTAGTAGTAGTAAATATTTCATAAAAATGGGATGTGTATGAATGTAGCCCTTATTTCATAAAATTAAGCATATTATTGCCTAGCTTTGAGTAGGAGACATAATAACTTCTAAACAAAAGTTTATGATGCTTTTATCCTGAGGGATAAATTGAAACTACTTAGGTAGGATTAGAATAATATTGCTGCTTGCATGAGAAATAAAGACATATTAACTCATGGCTAATTTTCATTGGCATTATTTACCACATGTGAAAATAAAATAGATTTGGCATGAGAAAATAAATATCTGTCAGTGCCCTAGTGTTTTTAGTATATTTGGATAGCTTACCATGATGAAAATTTACAAAACTATCTTGCTCAGAAGGAAATGCCCTCCAATTTCTGGCACAGTTGGCCAGCCTGAGGTGAATTAGATTATATTGGGAATCGAACTGAGAAATAAATAGAGTGAGACATGTTGCAAAAGGTAGTAATAAAGATGTAGAAGTAAAGATACATACTTTGAAGAAGGTGACTTTGAATTATTTGGGTATAACTATACCTAAAGAAACAAACATTTCTTTTCACCATATTATTAGCAAGCTATGTGATTTTCAGGTAAAATATATAGGTGTGTGTATATATATAAATAAATATATATGAACAAAAATATATGTATGTTTTATATGTATATACACACACACAAGCAAAAAGAGAGGAGGAGGAGGAAATAGAGCTATATAGGTATAAAATTACTGTATCTTACTGGAATTTGTATATATTATATGTAGATTTTGTAAATTAAGATGAATCCAGTAAGCCCTAGAGCATCACAAAATAGAATGAAAAAACAGCAAAAAATTAAAATGTCATGTTAGAAAAAATTCAGTTCTTACAAAAAAAAGCAGCAAAGGAATAAAAAAGGCACAAAAGTCATGAGACAGAGAACAAAATGTGAAATCAGGCAACCTTACTTGCAACTATGTCAATAATAACATTAAAAGTGAATGGATTAAACACCCACACAAAAGACAGAGATTGTCAGACTGAGTGAAAACTAAAATCTAACTTTATGATCTTTATAGGAATCACACTTTAGAGTCAAAGATACAAATAATTTGAAAGTAAGAGGATGGAAAATATATCATGCATCAGAAAGTTATAACATTTATAAACACATGTGCACCTTAAAACAGGGTCCTAAAATACATGAAGCAAAAAAAAAAAAAAAAAAGGCATGATTAAAGGGAAAAATGTAAAGTTCAACAATAATTTTTGGAGACAAATACACTATTTTCAATAATGGATAGAACAACTAGGAAGATCAACAAGTAAACAGAAGACTTGAGCAACATCATACAAAAATAGACTTAACAGACATCTATAGGACACTCCACCCAACAACAGCATTATACACATTTTAAGGCCATTTAAAAAAGCCTCAATAAATTTAAAAAGATTTAAATCATACAAAGTGTGTTCTCTGATTACAATGGACTGAAATTAGACAAAAAATGGAGACATTCACAAATATGTGGACATTGAACGAGACACTACTAATTAACCAATGGGGTTAGAAAATAAATCACAGAAGAAATAAATGATAAAAGAAATTTTAAAAAACACTCAAAAATTAGTAAAAATGAAGGCACATAATACCAAATCTATGAAGTATAGTAGAAGCAGTGCTCACAGGGAAATTTAGAGTTGTAAAGCTGTAAAGCTCTACATTTAAAAAAAAAGAAAGGTTTCAAATCAATAACCTAAACTTCTACCTTTAGATACTGGAAAAAAAGAGGAACAATTAAACTAAAGCAAGTAGAATGAAAGAAATAACAAGTATTAGAATGGAAATTATTGAAACGAAGATAAAAACAATACAGAAAATCAATAGAACAAAAAGATGCTTCTTAGAGAAACTTACTGACACAATTGATAAACCTTTAGCTAGATTGACCAAGAGAAGGGAGAGAGAGCAAGAGAGAAAATTCACATTACTAGAATCAAATGAAAGAGAAGTTATTACTACCAACTTTACAGAAACAAAAATAACTATAAAAAGATATTATGAATGGTTATATGCAAACAAATTAGATAAGTAAGACAAAATGAACAAATTACTAAAAAGACACAAATTACTGAAACACACACACATAGCTCTAGGCATATTATAGTCAAATATCTGAAAATAAGCGACAATGAGTTAATGCTGAAGGCTGGAGGAGAACAAAGAACATTAGATACAGAGCGGCAAATATATATCCAACCTTTAATTAGAAATCATGCAAGTTAGAAGACATTTGAGTAACATCATTAAAGTGCTGCAAGAAAAAATGTCCATCTAGAAGTCTTTATCCAACAAAGATGTTCTTTAAGAGTGCATATACATTCTCAAACAAATCTGAGAAACTTATTGAAAACAGTCATACATTACAAGAAATGCTCAGAAAATGAATGAGAGTAAGGACGGAATGTGACTGACAGAGTGCTAATTTAATAACATCTTTGAGAAGCTGACATATCAGAAGAGCCTTGCCTGGATAAGATTAAGGAAGAGCTATGCAATAAAAGTGTCCAAGTAAAGAAAATAAACACCATTGAATGTCCTGAGTATGGGTAGTCTTCATGTTTTTTTAAGAAGAGCAATAGGCCATTATAAAATTTTAAAATAATCATAACAGATTGAACATACCTGTTTAACTTTCTTCTGTCCTAAAATGTCAATAAACTTTATTTTATTTTTTTTTAAATTATTTTTTGGGTGAATTGGGTCTTTGTTGCTGTACACAGCATTTCTCTAGTTGCAGCGAGCAGAGGCTACTCTTCATTGCAGTGTGCGGGCTTCTCTTGTTGCAGAGCATGGGCTCTAGGCATGCGAGCTTCAGTAGTTGCAGCACACGGACTCAGTAGTTGCAGCTTGTGGGCTCAGTAGTTGCTTCACATGGGCTCTACGGCACCCTGGCTTCAGTAGTTGTGGTGCGTGGGCTCAGTAGTTGTGGCACATGGGCTTAGTTCCTCCGCGGCATGTTGGACCTTCCCGGACCAGGGCTCGAACCCGTTTCCCCTGCATTGGCAGGCAGATTCTTAACCACTGCACCACCAGGGAAGTCCTAGAATGTCAATAAACTTTAAAAAGATATTACAATACTTATTAAAGGCATAAAGCAAAATTAAAAGAGAATGTAAGAGGGCATGTTGCTAACAAAAGTTTGGAAGTTGAAAAGCGTGGGAGTCAAGTAGTAACTGAATTAACAGATTGTTGAAACCTGAAACTTCTCAGCCATGAGAAGTCAGAGAGTAGGCCAATATATGCCAGAAAATAAAACTAAAAATCTCTTTTAAAGTGGGATACATATGAGATAGTACTTAAAAGTGTTGGTTAAACATTTATATGTGAAATAGAGATAACCATAATTCTTTTCCTTACTAAGCCTAGTGAGATAACTACTACTCCTGTCTCCAGAATATAAAACTGATGGTAGCTCCCTGAAAGGGTGAATCTGAGTCATCATGAATTGTGTAGATCAGAAAGAGGAAAGGTCAGACATTTAAGGAAGATCTTGGACATGAAAGACAGATAAAGGAAATGAATAACAAAACCTAATTCATAAGGGTCATAGATAATGAAAAGAGAGGAAATCATAAATAAATATATAAGAATTGTTATATCTTCAAAATGATAAGTGGATACATTATGTTTATGAAACAATAAAGGAATCTATGTACAAAGGTTCATAAACAAAAGAATGATTCTGATTAACACTGTGACAGTATCAATTGAGAAAGATTAAAATGTTAGAAGATAAGTTTGAGTAAATCTCTCAGAAAAATAACAAAATAATCAGTAAATTATAAATCCAGTATCTGAATGAAAGTTTCAGAAATAAAGATGGAAAAAGGGATTGAAATTATGATAAATATAATACAGAAAGAATTTCTATAAGTGACTCATTTGTATCTTTTTATATAAACTCATGAGAGGCCCAAAATGAATGAGATTCTCTGAAAAAAGAAAAATTAGAGAAATTGTTCAACTGCATATTAAAAATTACTAAAATGCTGCACACAAAAATAATCAATATATCTCACCAGCATAGCTCTGAGCAAAGGAGGCCAGACCCCAAAATATATATTTTGCATGATTTCACTTATATAACGTTCTAAAATACAGGTAAAACTATAGTTTTTAGAGATGCATAATTTGGTGGTAAAATATTTAGAAAATAAGGAATTTATTACTGTAACAGCCAGATAGTACTTACCCTGGAGAAGGAGTAAAGGATTAGTAACAGAAATGGATCACATAGGCCATTGTCTCAGTGTTCTCTTGCATCCTAAGTGTTGGTCACACAAATGATTGTGATATTCATTGTTTTGTGTAATTTTCTGTATATATGTTATATTTTATAATTAAAGAAAAAATTCAGAGAATAGAAAAGCTTTCTACAAAAATAATTGTAGAATAACACACTGTAATATTCAATTGTGAATAATAGTTAACTCTTATAAAAATGTAGACACCCAAATACTGTTTTAGTCTAAACAATGGCATAGTATTTTGGATTTGATATAGCAATTAGATGTTCATTTGGAGATATCAAACAGACATGGACATACAGGAGAAAGTTCATGGTTGGAGGTATATATTTGTGAGTTATTAGTGTGAAGATGTTATTTAAAGTCATGGAACTGAATGAATATGATAGGAGATAATATTGTTAGAGAGTCCCAAAGGTTGTGACCTAATGGTACTCTCACCTCACGTGTAAAGGTGAAAGAACAGATGTCAAAAGAAAATGAGAGGGATCAGACAATGAGGTGAGAACAACACCCCTTAGTGAATGGCATGGCAGGTGAGAGAGGTGTTTTAAGAACGGGGGTGTGATATAGTAGGTCAAATCAGAGACAGTACCAACTAGATTTGACATGATGGAAATCATTGGAGTATGCAGAAGAGTGACAGGTGATGGAGATTGGGGGGTGGGAAACAGAGATATATCACTGTGGATAGTGTCAGTATTCAGTGAATTGAGAAGCAAGATTATCAGCTTTAGCTGATGTTTTAGCTTGAATAGGTAGAATTGTTTGAAGTTTGAGAAGAAGGATATATAATTAAGTGCTTTATTGGAGTAGAAATTGTGTTACTAAAGATTGTATTTGTAGAAACTGGAGTATACAAGTATGCTAGGATTTATGTGAAGTGCTGAGGGACCATATTATATTTGTGATAAAAAGAAACAGAGAAATAGAGACAGCAAATGAAAGCTATCAGAAAGATTGTATCTGTGTAATTCTCTAGCTATATTTAACTCACTGGGTACAGGCACAAAGTAGGTGGAAATTTGGGTTTAACCATAATTAGGGTTTTTCCAAGGGAATGACAAAAATAGAGAGGGACAAAGGAATTGAGGTTGGATAAAAGTGAAAACTTCTCATGAAAGACAATGAACTCTAAGCTGGGCTAGGATGGAAGTAAGAATTCAAGGAGTAGTGGAGAGTAAAAAGCAGAGTCAGTGGATAGAGATCAAGGCGGGATTGAATACTTTTGTAGTGTGGTTACTAAAGTAAGTAAACTTGAAAGAGAATAGGTAGTGCTCATATTGGAATGTCTGAAATAAACATTTTAAAGATGATGCAATGATTGCCAATGACAAGTCTGTGTTATTGTGACCACAGTAGCGGATAGCTGGTAGAGGGTAGACTAAATAGAAATGAGGGAGTGAAAGAAATGAGAATCCAAATTCTGAGGAAGGTCATCTTCATGGAGTTTGAACTGACCAAAAATAATTTTGGTGTTAGTGGAGGGGAAGACAGTGATCCAGGTGGTAAATCTGAAGGAAATCAGGAGTGTATTAGGAGTCCCTGAGAGCTTGATAGACTGCAGGCATGAAGGGTCACAGGAGTCTAGTGTGGAGCCATGAGCTTCAGAGAAGCTGATGTTTTTGAGAGAGGAGAAAGTGCAAATGATTCTAGAAGCAGCAAGGTGGGTCAGAGAGGATATCACCTCCTTTCCTGGAGGAGTATGAGAAAAAACGCCCCTCATTTTAATGTGCTACAGAGGTGGTGCATCCTCAGGACAGTATCTGCATTTCAAGGAAGAACAAGAAAATGAAGAGAATGTTCAAAGCAGAATTTGAAGATTTAAGGAATTGGCTGATGACAAATGATACATTCCAGAGGACACCCTGGAAGGGTTTAGGGAGCTCATAGAGATACAGGAGATGCCACCAATTTTGAGGGTATACAGATTGATACAGGGACAGCAATTGCGGTGATGATGGTTGGCCCAGGATCTTTGAAATTCTGTGAACTGAGGCAAACCAGAATATGAGGAATGATTTAATTGATGCTGAGAGTGTTTCAGGGAAAAGTGAGTAATCAGTTCTGATTATAGTTTTCAAGATTTATATTTGATAGGTGTTCAGTATTGAGGCTGATGAAAGGAGGAGGGGAAAATGGCATGCTGGAAGGATATTTCCCATTAGCAGAGGGCACTGTTGTTGCTAGGTGAGGGGCATTGACTGGCTGTCACCCAGAGAAAGTCACAGGCTAGCATTACTTGGTGAAATTTTATTAACACCTAGAAAGAAAACCATAGCACCTAGAATGTGATCGTTTTTATTCAATTGCCTAGAACAGCAGTCCCCAACATTTTTGGCACCAGGAACCAGTTTCGTGGAAGACAATTTTTGCATGGATCGGGGGAGGGGAAGTATGATTTCGGGATGATTCAAGAGCATTACATTTATTGTGCACTTTATTTCTATTATTATTATGTTGTAATATATAATGAAATAATTATACAACTCACCATAATGCAGAATCAGTGGGAGCCCTGAGCTTGTTTTCCTGCAACTATCCCATCTGGGGGTGATGGGAGACAGTGACAGCCGAAGTGTGTTGCTTATGTCCAGTCCACTCTGTAAGATGCAGCTTAATTGTCACTTGCCACTCACTGATAGGGTTTTGATATGAGTCTGCAAGCAATTGATTTATTATGGTCTCTGTGCAGTCAAACCTCTCTGCTAATGATAATCTGTATTTGCAGCCGCTCCCCAGCACTAACATCACTGCCTCAGCTCCACCTCAGATCATCAGGCATTAGATTCTCATAAGGAGCACGCAACCTAGATCCCTCACATGTGCAGTTCACAGTAGGGTTTGCGCTCCTGTGAGATTCTAATGCCACTGCTGATCTGACAGAAGGTGGAGCTCAGGTGGTAATGCGAGCGATGGGGAGCGGCTGTAAATACAGATGAAGTTTCGTTCGCTTGCTCGCCCGCCGCTCACCTCCTGCTGTGCCAGTTCCTAACAGGCCATGGACCAGTAGCAGTTCGTGGTCCGGGGGTCAGGGACCCCTGGCCTAGAGTAAAATGACAACTTTGATTTTTAATATAAAATGGTGCCTATAACTATCACGTAGAATAGAATACTCACAGTAGCCATTCTGGGGGAGATAACTCAAGAAATGCATGCCTGGTCATCTGGAGATCAGAGCAAAGGCAGGTGAATTAAGTGTTTGTGACACCAGAGTAAGCATATTGCACATGAGGGGTAAATGATCACGCCAAAGACTCTAGAATGTCAAAGTCTGAGGG
This sequence comes from Eschrichtius robustus, assembly GCF_028021215.1. Lineage (NCBI taxonomy): Eukaryota > Metazoa > Chordata > Mammalia > Artiodactyla > Eschrichtiidae > Eschrichtius > Eschrichtius robustus. The sequence goes on from NC_090837.1 coordinate 88,379,495, forward strand.
TAAAAGTCTTTCTCTGCACAGCGTTCCCATGGTCCAGCCCGAATTGACCTTTTCAATCTCATTTTTGATAATTTTACAGCTGACTACTCCCATTCTGATTGAAACATTCTTTAAATGTGTGATATATTCAAACAGGGTTCAGTCAACTCAGCAGGTTTTGAAATCATTCTCTCACTTTACCATGAAATTGCAAATTTTTACTTGCAATTAATTCATTGTGTGTTAATTTACTGTTGATATCTCATAAGACAATTTTTTTCTTGTGATATCATGCACTTGAATGAATCTTCACTGTTGCTCTATATGCTAACAATGTGGTACAAGCCTAGATCTCATTTATTGTGATATCCACAGCACATAGCATGGACCTGATGAAGATATTCATACAGTGACTTTGGAGTATTTATTAAAGCGGGTACTAGAGGGTATTTAACACTATTTCTCTCCTTGATCTTCAGCACATGATATGTATCACATTGTTCCTTGGTACTTAGTGCAGGATTTAGAGACTCCTCAACTGGCCTGAATTTGAAACTCAAAGGAATATTTTTAGAATATTTTATAGTACATAAGTGTGTCTACTAATACCTTATTCATATATTCAAATCCATGAGCACATCAACGTCTATATCTGTACACATGTCTGTATTTATATAACTGAAATTTATTTTTCATCCTAAATACCTCACATTCTTCAGAATTCCTAAACAATGACAGCATATATTCCTAGTAATAAACAATTTCCTTTTTCCTTTTTTCCCAGATCTAGGCTTGGGGTATTCAGTGGCAAGCCTTTTTTTCCTGAGGTTTAACCTTATAATCGGCTGTTACTTCAATTCTCTGTGCTGCAAAGTTTATACAGTAGCATATTTAATTTAAACATTTTCCTGGATGGGCCCACCTTCTCTACTTTTAAATAAGATAGTTATCACCTATCTTTTTTTTAATTGAAGTATAGTTGATTTATAATATTGTGTTAGTTTTAGGTGTACAGCAAAGTGATTCAGTTATGTATTGATGTATATATATATTTTCAGATTATTTTCCATTATAGGTTATTACAAGATACTGAATATAGTTCCCCCTGCTATACAGTAAGTCTTTTTTGCTTCTCTATTTTATATATAGTAGTGTGTGTATGTTAATCCCAACCTCCTAACTTATCCCTCCCCCCCACCTTTCCCCTTTGTCTGTCCAAGTGTTTTTACTCAAATGTCATTACTTCATTCTTTTTTATGGCTGAGTGATGTTCCATCTTCTTTATCCATTCTTCTGTCAATGGACATTTAGGTTGCTTCCATGACTTGGCTATTGTCAATAGCGCTGCTATGAACATTTAAGTGCACATATCTCTTTGAATTAGAGTGTTCATCTTTTCCAGATATATGCTCAGAAGTGGGATTGCTGGGTCATATGGTAGCTCTATATTTACTTTTTTTAAGGAACCTCCATACTGTTCTCCATAGTGGCTGCACCATTTACATTCCCACCAACAGTGTAGGAAGGTTCCCTTTTCTCCACACCCTCTTCAGCATTTATTATCTGTACACTTTTTGATGATGGCCATTCTGACCAGTGTGAGGTGGTACCTCATTGTAGTTTGGATTTGCATTTCTCTAATAATTAGTGATGTTGAGCATCTTTTCATATGCCTATTGGCCACCTGTATGTCTTCTTTGGAGAAATGTCTATTTAGATCTTCTGCCCATTTTTTGATTGAGCTGTTTGTTTTTTTGATATTGAGCTGTATGAGCTGTTTGTATATTTTGGAAATTAATCCCTTGTCAGTTGTATCATTTGCAAATATTTTCTCCCATGGAGTAAATACTGCTCCCATATTATAAATACTGCTGCTATGAACATCAGGGTGCTGATATGAACATCAAATTAGAGTTTTCATCTTTTGCAGATACATGCCCACCTCTGGCAAACCCAACATAAGATTGAACTCCTTTTAAGATAGGTGATAACTGGTTTAGCAAAAAACAACCCACAAAAAACCAAAAGCTAACAAACAAAAAAACCAGATAACTGGTTATCACCTATCTTAAAGGAGTTCTAATGTCAGGTTTGACAGAGGCGGATATGGGACAGGGATTGATGTACAAGTGAGTTATTAAGAAGGTATTTATAGTACAAATGAATTGATAAAGAGTTGGGGAAAAAAGGCAGGGGAGGGATAGTGGCCAAGCATGCATGTGACTTTAGGCAGAGTCCCACAGTTGATAGCCCTTGCCTAATTCCTCAAGGAAACTCAGATGTGTAAGGATGCCTAAGAGCTGTTCCTTCCAGATCATGGCTGAGGTCTTTCTTGGTGTTGTACCTGTCTTTCACTTGTTAAGGATCTCCCGGAGTGGGGGTGGGCAAGGGAGAGTCCTAGGCACTCCCGTTCTCCAAGCATAAGCACAGTGGATCCATTAACCCTAAAACAGTCTTCAAAAGTGGTTTCAGATTGAGGAATTTGGAAGCAAAACACATGGAAAATGGGGAAAGTTCACAAAGGAACAGGACATGAGATCTGAGCAAAACTGGGCAGAGTGCCTAGAGTGTCCACTGAAACTTCCCTTGAACTTACTGCATCAGAGATCATTTTCTGATTCTACACATATTTATTAACTATTTGCTATGTGTCTGGCATTAGACTGAATGCCGAGAGCATGAGATAGTTAAGGACAAGTTCCTGTCACTGAACAATTTATAATTTGGTGGGGACAGGGAAGGAGAAGAATGTGTGCAGAATGACAATCAATGCTATAACAGGTCATTTTTCAGGAATTCTAGAAGCACAAATAAGGGGTACTAGTTGACTATGGGGTAGGGTCTTAGGGAAGATTTCTCTGAAGAAGTACCTCTTGTTCTGGATCTTGAAGTATGAACAGGATTATTCTAGTAGTTACATTCTTTTTCTCATTCTTTTACTGGCAAAATTTTTCCACACTCTAACAATTTAAAGTTCTGCTATGTGGCTTCCTGGAGCACAGCTCTCCTAAAACCTACCACTCATAGGTTAATTGATAAACGACCCAATGATCTTTGCTCAGCTGTTTTTTTAAACATCAGTTTCCCTGTAACATTTTATATATATATTTTTAACACTCCAGTCATCACAAAACTCTCTAGTTTTGCTGGTTCTGCCCTGCCCTGGCTTTCTTTGTGCCCACCTAATCCACCTTTTGCCCAGATTGTTTTTTCTCTTTTATTTACTTCTTGTGTGTCATTTACTAAGGTTTAATCTCCTGCCCTCTGCTCTGCTTGCTGGTGTTTGGTTTTCCCCCTTGAGCAGTCTTTCCTTGTGCTTCAGGAGTCTTCATAATGATCAGGTCTAATTTTTTTTTAAGCTTAACTCTGTTCTTTCTCTGAAATCTTAGTTTAGTTCTACACACTACACTTTAAAGAAAGACACAGTCAAAGGACTAAAAGCACATCAAATAATGTTTAACCTAGAGAAGAGAAAGTTCAATGGGACATAAAAAGTGCCTGCAATTATTGAGGGGCATTTTGTGAAAGAAGGATTAAATTTATTTTTTGTTTCCACAGGGAACAGCTAGCACCATAGCTTAGCATTTTAAGGAGGCACATTCTTGAATCACTATAAGAAGGACATTTATAAAAATTGGATTTGCAAAAGTACATTAAATTGATAGCAAAATAGGGAATTTTCCTGTCATTAAAGGATGTCAAACATGAGTTGAATGGCAATTTGTTAGGAGTGATGTTGAAAGGAATTGAAGCCTCAGGTGAGGATAGAGCCTTATAAGTGTTAAAGTCCGTTGCAACTTGGAGATAATATCGTGCTATGATCCCTTTGGGTTTTCCATTGTTCTTTCAAGCCAAGCATATCTCAAATATAATTCATCACGTTCCTTTTTCAGCTGGCTTTCCGGATGACTTCCCATCTGCCAATAGAACTGTCTTCCCACAGATCATCATACACGCTTGACACTTCAGCACCATCACTGGCTCATTTTTCTCTTTCGTTTCTCATTTCTAGCCAGTCTTCCAATCCAGTCAGTTTTCCCTTGGTAAAATTTCTTCGATTCATCCTTTATTCTTCCCATGGTAACTGTTGTGATTGAGCACCTTACCTAGAACTCTAGCAAGGATAAAATTAATTTTATCTTACAGCATTTTTGGCTCCAGAGTCTCTGTCCCCACAATCTACTGTGTAGAACATCCCTCATGAACTTTAAGAACTTCATTTTCTGTAATAAATAAGAGGGATATAAATAACAACTATGCAAATAAAATTAAACTCCTTTAAACTGCTTTTAGACCATACTAAGTATCATTTCATCAACTTCCCCTTTAACCAATGTTCCATTATGTTAAGAGCATAAACCTTCCATTAAACAATGTTTGATTATTCCCTAAGATGAGCTGGCCTGTCTATTAAGAATTGCAAGAACACTTTATCTTGAATACATCTTTCTAATTCTTTCACCTATGCTTTAGTTTCAATCCTTTTTGTACTTTATCTCTTTGTAAAAACAAATTTCGTTTCTGTTTTTTCCCAGAAAGTAGCTCTCACTTCTGAATACTCTATATGTATACTTCATTTGGCACTTAATATATTACTCTATTTTATATAACTTGATTTATATGCTTAATATATGCTAAAAAAACTAACCTCTTGAGAGCAATACTCTTGTACTAAGCACAGTGCCCAGTATTTCAAAACCATTTGAATATATATGTTACAGTTACAGATTTAGCATACTGTTCACATGATTTTTAATTAATATTAAGTGAATCAGGCACCAGCTTCTCCTTTATCATATTAGGTACAGCTGAGGCAAGCAGGGAATATTGTTCACTGAAATATTCTGACTTGCAATTATTAGTGCTTTGTGGCTCCACATGTATATTAAAAATCCACACATAAATTAAATGAGAAAGTCATAATATCTGACTCTGTCTCCTATTTTCCTATTTGGCATAATGTATTTGGTTATCTTTTGACCCTGTGAATAATAACATCAAAAATCCTACTGATGCAGGAGGAAAAGACGTTTAGTTTCTGTTTTACTTTGTTTTATTTTGATAGTAGAAGCCTCCCTATCATGACGGATCTTAAGCACCTTCTGTAGCTGAAGGTCTTTGGGATGATCCTTGCATAACTGGCGTGGGAAGCACACAGGTTGGTGTCATCACAGAGACCCACCAGCTAGGTCTCACTTGGCTCTTGCAAAGCACCACTAGCAATGCTCTGGAAGCACAGATCTCCTTTGAAGTCCTGGGCAATTTCCCCCATCACATGCTGGAAGGGATGCTTCCATCTGATATTAAGGAGGTGTCACAGCTCTAGGCTGTAAGAGATGCCTTCACTGCTTAGCAGAGGGTCACCTTTGCAAGCAGCTTTTGTATCTAGGCCCTTCCTGGTTACTTCAGCCTGTTGTCAATGACATATTTCTTCAGTTTTTTGCTTATTCCTTTCTCTTAGAGTTGCACATCAGCTAGTGAGGTACCTCAGACTCTGGGAGGCAAGAACAATACAAAGAGTGAAGTAAATTGGGGACGTGGTGCTGCATGCAGATAAGCACCCTACTCTCATCTGGCCTCCTGGGCTTCAGCTGCCCAGAGTAAACCTGACCAAAAATAATTACTTAACAGCAGCAGAATCAATACTCCCAATACTTATCTAACTGTTCTTCCTACCCAACTTTTAAATTTTTAATTAAGCGAATATTCTTTAAAAGATGAACACTTGGAAATGAAAAATTTCAAGAAATACTGTTTTTATGTAGACATGCTAAATTGTTCAGAGCTTCAGATTCTCCACCTTTAAATAGGCTTGATAAGGGGCCATGTTTGTTACATTTTGTGGCCAAAAATGTGCATTGAATTGAAGAGAAAATTTAATACATGCTTCAAGCAGATTGGTAATTTTCTTTCTTTTTTTTTTTTTTGCTTTTTTTTAATGTTTTTTTTTAATGTTTATAGAAGTTATCAGTTTAATCCTTGATTTTTGAAATAATTTTAAATCCAAGATAATTATTTTCTTAAAAATAGGTTATTGCTCACATAGATCTATAGAAAAAGGATCTTGTTTATTGCAGTTGGATTGTAATATTAAAGCTGAATTAATAGTGTGTTCTTCAGCCCTCGAGACTATCCTGTGAATAATTCATAGTATCCAATATACCTCCTTTTAATTTGGTATCACCAGGACATTTACTTTATAGACTGAATATGAAAGCAGCTTCTTCTTATCTGAGGATTAATTAACTATGAATGGGAAATGATCTTTTAAGTTAACTTTATGCTTTATTTTTTTCCTTTATCATTCATAAGGTAAGGAAATGACAAGGGATTATTTTTTCCTTTTGGTCATCATTTTCTTTTTTCAAAAAAATAGAAATACATATTCTATGGATGATTGCTATATTGTGGAATGTAAGGACTCTTTATCCGAACTAACCTTTACTTGTCTTTGGTCTTGTCTTCTGTTAGTAATTTTACCCTCAAGAAAAACCTATATCTGCAATCCAGGATATTTTTATTTCTTCATTTTCACCGTGGTTCTTAAATGCCCATGGTGTCCAACGGGTTCCCCAAGAATGTGTAGTTAAAAAGCTACTTTTCTTTTCTTCACAGATACTCTTTTAGCAAGTGTGAAGATAAGGAGCCTTAGGGGTTTTTCTTCTCCCTCTAAAAAAATACTCAAAGTTCTTCCTGTGATTGTATAATTGTGAAGATGATTAACTTCACAGCAACAGCAGAACTTTAATCCCAGCACATGAATAGTACACTTTGATCTTATTTATGACTATAATACTCCACCCATTCATTTAAATATCATAGGAAAATCAGTCGACTCGTGGGAACATATGAGTTTCCTTCTTGGCCTGATTATAATAGGTATGGTATGAATTTAATGAGTTTAAAATATTAAACATATTTTCTTTAAGTAAAGATTTATTCTTTTGTTCTCATGATACAAGTAGATTTTATAGTATTTTCTTCTGAAATATTTTTATCCATTAACTTTTTCATTAGGACTTTATCTTAGTATCTTTATAAATTATGAAAATCCTAAGAAAATATGTTTGTCATCAAACATAAATAATGTTAGAATCAGTGTTCTCTGACAAACTACTTTTTATCCAACAGTTTAAATTCCAATACTTCCTATGGGCAAACTAAAAGGATCATTATGAGGTCAATATATTATTTTTTAAAGAAAAAAGAAAAAAGAAAAGGTTACACTGGACAGTAGTTCTTGGGGATCTGGGACCAGTAAATGTTAGAAGAGGCCTACATGAAAAAAATTTTCCTATGAAAATAAAAATTTTGGTATCTTCTGTCAATAATTTAAAAAAAGGATATAGCAAAATATTTTTCCAGAATTCTGTTCTTTTAATAGTTGAAGTAAGAGGCAATGTTGATATCTATTGGTTTAACCTAGGAAGAGTAAATAGAATTAAGTACAATCATCAAATGTAACACACAAGAAAAAATGACATTGAGGCAAATACCCCGAGAATAACTGGTGCAGAGAAAGGAGTAGGCATGTAGGAATCAATTGAAATTTGGAACCTGACTCCTGTTTGTCTGTAAGAATTTAGTGTCCTTGCTGAGACTCAATTTCACCATATGAAAATTGGAGATAATCATTAAGGATATCCATGTGTGTGTGTATGTTATATGTGTGTATGTATGTAACAGTGATCTTTTCCAGTATGCTATAAGGTGTTTCTCCCAAATCATAACCCATCTGCAAGATTTTTTAATAGACTATTTTTTTTTAGAGCAGTTTTAAAGTCACAGCAAAATCGAGTGGAAGGTGCAGAGTTCCCATGTACCCTGTGTCCCATACTTGCAAAATCTCCCCAGCTATCAACATCTCATCCATTGAAGCATGTGACTGTGTCCAATATGCATTTAAGAACTTGTGAACTTTTGTCTGTGGATCTTGAATTAGTAGGCTCTTTGGTTGAAACAAAGAATAAGATATAATCTTCTACAGCAGTGACACTTCTGGCTTATATTATGTATTGGTGACTTCTGTTTTAAAGAGCCTGTTTGGTGATATTTAAATCAAATTAAAAACCAAAATCTTCTCTATTGCATTCGAGAAGATTTTACATACGAGGTATGTTTTCAGGCAGTAAAATGTGTTTTGATTTCTTTAGCGTGGTAAAAATACAAAACTCTTGTTTGTGTAGCTGTTTTATTTCTGTTTTACTTCTGACTTATTGAGGCCATATTTAGATGTCTAGTCACCTGGCTGTGGAATAGCTTATCACCTCTCGCCACCAGTAGGGGCTTTCTGCATGCTTCCAGGCATAAATAACACATGCAGGGCAACAAAGATGTTCCACAAAATAAAAATAACAACAGTAAATAAAGATGTGCATGAAACCAAATGGATATTAAATCAAGTACCTGAAGTTCTTATTTACAAACAGAGCTCAGTATGTATTATTAGATTTGTTTTATATAAACCATTTTCCCCCAAGGTTATAATGCTTAAAAAGCATTATAACACTTGGTTATTTACATTTTCTTTTTCTTTTTGAGGGAGGGTACTTTGAAAAACTCAAACTGGTGTTTTCAAGCAGGAGAAAGAGTGTCTGATAAAATGTTCATCCTCAAGCTAACTGAAAATTGTCATAAGTCACTGTGAATTTACTCACAATGGATTTGTGAATTCTGAAAGTAATTAAGGGCCCTTATGTGTAGCACTGCTCTTGGTACTAAAGGTGAGGTATCTTATTAGTTCATCGTTTAACAAATATGTTTTTAATATTTAATATATATGCCAGACACTGTGCTATGCACATGGTATTCATAGTGGACTTTAAAAACAAATTCTGTTCTAATGGAGCTTACATTCCAGGGGCTGAAGGGAAACAGCAACTAAACATATAAACACATCAAGATAATTTCAGAGAGAGAGAGATGAATGCAATGAGGAGAATATAACAGAATGCTGTGATTGAGGGGGACAGGGAATGAGTTGGGGCTTGTTTATGTGGAGTGAATTGCGTAGAGTGGCCATCAGGGAAGATCTTGGGATGAGAGAGCTCCAGGCAAACAGAACAACTATAGCAAAAACCCTCAGGTGAGAACAAAGCTGCACTGTTTGAGGAGCAGCAGAGTGGCCTGCGTGCCTGGAACAACGGAGCAGAGGACGATTGTGGTAGGAAACACCCTCTGAGAGATTGTCAGGGTCCAGATTAAGGACTATAGACTTTATTCCAAATACAATGAGAAGACAGTGCTGACATTTCACTTAGGCGAGAGGAAACATCTGATTTATATTTTTAAATGACCACCCTGGCTTCTGCAGATTTAATGGACTGTAAGGGAGAATTCTAAAGAATAGAAGCAGATGCTAAGTAGGAGACAACTGCAGCAATCCTTGGAGGGATAATGGTACCTTGAACCCTGGGTCATATCAGTAGAAATGGAGAGAAGTGGGCATAATACATTTTGAAAATAGACTTGACAGAACTTGATGATGATTTGGATTTGAGAAAGAGTAAGAAAAAAGAAAAATCAAGAACAGCTTCCAGGATTTGGAAACTGAGAGAATACTGTTTCCATTTGGTGAGTTGGCAGTGGCCGTTGGAAGAACAGATTTGGGTTTGGAAATCGAAAGTTCTGATGTGGACACAATAAATCGCATCTCTGTGGAGATTTCTAGTTGGAAGTTGGAGAAATGAATCTGGATTTCAATGAACAGGATATAATAGTACAGTTTAGATCAGGATTAAGAAGACATTTTGTGAATTTATTTTTATAAATCTTTCTTTTTTAAAGTTTAACAATGTTTCCCTAGTTTGGTATCAAAATATTATAGCCTTTGAAATAAAATGACTTAAGGCAAAGTCTTCTACAACAGGTAAGTCATTAGAGCTTATCCATGTGTCATAAATTCATTGTTAATGTATTATTAGAGCAAGGCAGACAAGAACACATTTACTGATGAAACACAAGACATTTTCTTAAGGCAAATAAATAGTTGAAAGGAAATAAAATATATGTAAGGGCAAGAAATTCTTTTGATCCTATTTGGATGGATCTTTTTTGAGCTGCCAAAGGGATTATTAAATAGCACCTCCAGTCTACAAGGAAGATAAAATGTAGGTCCCACACACTGTCCAAAAACTCTTACATTTGGGTGTTAGTGATTCATTGCTACTATCTTGGCCAAACCTGTATTAAGAGAGATGTTTTCTCCCAAATGCATTTACTTTCTTAGAATCTTGTCAATTTTTAAGCTTTGAAGAACTCAGTTTATAATGTATGGATTTAGATTAGAAAGCCTGGGAAGGAAATAAAATTATATTTGTCACAGATTCAATTTCTCTGAAAGAAAGCCCCCCAAAAAATCAAACAAATAAACAATAAAAAAAAATCAAACAAACATAGATCTGCAGCTTCTTTGAATATATTGTCTCCAGTTTAGAAAGCATAATCCTTAAGGGCATGACCCAGTTCCATCAAAGACTACCCAAGTGTTACCATCAAACAAGTCAGGATGCTCAAATGTTATTTTGGTTTCCATTTTCAGGTCATAGAAAATTACCAATCCTCTGGAAACAGTAAGTCTTATCTTTATGACTTGCTTAATGTGCATTGGGCTTTCTTCCCACCCTGTGGAAATGTGCTTTGCTAGGCTTCTAAAAGAAGCCAGGTACAGAAAAACCAACCAAGGTTTGCCACCCTCAACTTGAGCCTGTAGGGAGGTGTCATAGATTTTCAGGTTATTGGAAATCAATGCTAATTGGAATTCTTTTCAAAGCAGCAAAAATATTACCTGGAGCAGCCTTGCAGACATATCTAGATTTAAGTTTAACAGTCCCGCCACTGAACTAAGTATTGTCTGGAGAGATAGACTTTTGATGATGCTTATATTTCAAAGGAAGATTCCTACTCCTTGAATTTGTATCATATTTCTAAGAGTCTGTGAACCTAGAGAACTAATCATTCCTGGTTGATGGGACACAGAAAGCAATATGATTTACTTTGCAGTAACATTCAGTTGATGTTTTCTGAATCAGTGATGCTCAAATAACAATGCCTATTCAAAAGATTACATGTGCATATTTGAAAGCAAAGTTGACCTGATTTCTACTATCACAAATAGAAATCCTCAAAGTCTTTCCTGAAAATGCATATACTCCTGCACACATGCAGGCATGCACAGGCACTTCAGGAACTGAAGCTTGCCTGGTAAATCATTCAGTTCCAAATTCATTAGCCCCCCCCAAAAGCTGAGTTCATTTTGAAGTCCAGGAATGTTAGAAGAAAGCAAAACCAAAAACTGCCTGCCCAACTTTAAAACGGGGTTTTGAAAATTAAGGATACATCAGTCAGTGGCTCATACCTTTAACCTTTCACTTCCGGAATAACTTTCTGGTGCAGGGCATCCCTGTGCCTGTTTCTAGCACAATGTATCATTTCTAAACATGTAAATTCCTTGGCTTCCAAGAAAGGATTCCTGGAGGAAATGAATCCTGATTAAATCTAAAGGCATTCTAGAGTTGTGTAATTACTATGAATTATAAAATTATAGCTGTTTATGTTCCATTCTTTCCGAGTAAGAGAGTAAAAGTGTGTACTAATTCTTAGGCTTGTTCAGGTACTGCTGGGGTGATATATTTATGTTCCAGAATTACACTAAAAGCCATAAATGGCCAGGGAAATCACCAGAATGACTTCAAATATAACTTAATTGTGAACATGCTTATAGGAGAAACTTACGTGAGCAAATATATTTTTTATTACCATGCCATTTTTACTTTTCCAGGTGTTTACATCCTAAGGTATGCTACAAAGGATTTTCTTAAAGTCTTATTTTATACCCAGTGCTGACTTTTAAAAATTTAAGTCAATATTAGCCTATAAAATTTTAGAATGTTAATGTGAAGCATTCTCGATATAGATATTGTGTTTCCTGACGGTGGTTCCTTAAATGTTATGGAGGTAATGAGCACTGCATTGACCTCACTGCTTTTGGTTAGAGGTTTTATAGCTCTGAGATGACAATATGGGTTATAGGTTCCTGTCCATTAAGAATATCTATCCAAGAATATAAAAGAAACCTGTTTCTCATTTGTGTAATCATTTCCCATGTCTGGAACCATGTACCATGTGGCAAACTGAAACCTGGAACTTCTGGCTCCAACATTTTGGTCTGAGGACAATTAATGTGACTATACCAATAATCTATTAACTACAAAGTTAAAGAAATTGTAAATTGTGAAACTGTGAAAAAGATTGTGAAGATCCTTTTAGTGTCTTTCCTGCTTCATCTGGCAAAGGCATGAACTTTCTATAGCTCGTTGTACTCTAACTTCATGGGCTGCTAGATGTCTGAATTAACAAGATGAAAAACCTATGCTCTTAAGATCACTTCATTCCCCTTTCTGGGTTCTTATATTCATTCACAAATATTTACTAAGCCAGTTTTGTGTCATATTCTGAAGCTTTCATGGTTATCAAAAGCAGACAGTATGACTGATTTCATGGAGCTTACCATCCAGTGGAGAAATCAAATATTAATCAGTTGATCACTGAAATAAATAAAAAGTTGAAAAGGCACTAGAGGGGACAGTACTATGAGAGCATATAATAGAACAAGCAGAAATCATGCAAGGCCAGGAAAAGCTTCCCTGAGAAAGTGATGGTTTAAACTGTGATGTGAGAGTAGGTAGGAATTAATATATTCAATGAAAATATAATAACAAAAGGAAAACATGATGTCTTGTGTGATGCTGATTTTTTTTCTTTCAAAAATTATTTGTATTAGAATAGTTTTAGATTCATAGGAAAGTTGTAAAGATAGTGCAGAGAGCTCTCAGATGCTCCACACCCCATTTCCTCTATTGTTAAGACATTACATCAGTGTGGTTCATTCCTCACAATTAATAAGCCTATATTGGTACATTGCTATAAACTAAACCCCATACTTTATTTGGATTTTATTAACATTCCCATAATGGCGATTCCTTTCCCAGATCCCTTCCAGGATATCAAATTGAATTTGGTCCCCATGTCTTCTTAGGCTGCTCTGGGCTCTGACAGTTAATCAGACTTTCCTTGTTTTTGATGACTTTGACAGTTTTGAGGAGTACTGCTCAGGTGTTTCGTAGAAGGTCATTCGACTGGGGTTTATCTAAGGTTTGTATCATATTTAGATGGGGGTTATGGGTTTTGGGGAGGAAGACCACAGAGGTGAAATGCCATCGTATCCTCATCACATCATATCAAGGGGCCATGCTATCAAAAATCCACGCAAATGTTCACTCATGATGTTCGCCTTGATCACCTGGCAAAGGTAGGGTTTGCCAAGTGTCTCCACTGTAAATTTACTTTTCCCTTTCATACTCCACTCTTAAAAAGCAAGTTACCAAGTACAACTTACACTCAGAGGATTTGGAGATAAACTCCATTTCCTTGACCAGGGAATAGCTACTTAAATTTTTTGGAGCTCTTCTGTGTGGTAGATTTGTTTTAACAAATTTTAAAGTTTGTTAAATTTTAAATGGCTCACAATTTAACCATAAAAATATTGACTATGCCTCTATCTGTGCAATGTGGTTTAAGGGGATTTTAAATATAGTATATTTGCCTGTACTTTTCTGTATTTCCAAAATTTGTACAATCAATGTGGTTTTATTATAAACAAATGTTATTTGAAATAAAAAAGAAACCAAGATGTGAAGTAGTCTAGCATATTTAAATTTGGAATCTACACATATACTACAATTAGATTTTTCTTTAAATTTTTGTATTTTGAAATATATTATACAAAGAGTGTATATAAATTACATTTACAGCTTAAAGAAATGAAATTTATAATAAACATCAGTGTACCCATCATCTAACTTAAGATATAACAGTATCTTAGAAGCTCCACTTGCCCCTTTTGTGACTGTAGTTCTCTTTATTATAAATGGATTGTCATCCTGATATTTGTGTCCCTCAGCCCTTTGTTTTGTTTTATAGTTTTAACAAATATTTATGTATGCTTAGACAGTTTTCATAGCAATATAAATGGAAAAGTACTTGTGTCTTTTGCACAATATTATATTTGAAAGATTCAACCATAGTGTTGTATATAATTGTAGTTCATTTTCACTGCTGTATAGTGTTCCAATATATGAACTTATCAATAGTATATTTATTGTCTCTAATATTGATGGCCATTTGAATGATTTTAGGTTTATGAATATCATGAACAGTGCTGCTACAAACATTCCTGTGTACTGTGTCTTGGTGCCTGTGTGTAAGAATTTCTATAAGGTATATATCTAACAGTGAAATGGATAGATTACAAAAAAGCTACATTACTAAAATATGCCAGATTATTTTCCAAATTTTTTGCCCAATTTGTATCTCTGCCAACAGTGTATGAGTTATGATTGTGCCATAGTCTTGCCAATTCTCAATATTCTTAGAGTTTTAAAATATTGCCAATGTTTTGTGTGTGAAATGAAAAGTGGTTTTAATTAAAAGTGGTTTTAATTTTACCTGATTAGTATTCAAAAAGAGCATGTATTTTCTTTTTTAATTGGCCATTTCTTTTCCCACATTTGTGAAACACTTATTTTCACACTGCTTATTTTTAATGCAGATTACCTTATTTTCACACTGCTTATTTCACACTGAAAACACTGCTTATTTTTAATGCAGATTGCCTTTATTCATATTGATTTGTTAGATTTCTGTGTATATTCTGAAATCTTTTCACTGGTAAGTATTACAAATATCTCCCAATTTTGGGTTTGTCTTTACATATTTGTTATTCTATTTATCATGACTTTTAATAAACAGAGGTTCTTCTATTTATCAAATATCCCTTTTATGGTTTACACTCTTTGTTTAATCCTTTAAAAAGAGATTATCCCAACCTCATGATCCTAAAAATGTTCTCTATACTTTCTTCTAAAAGTTTATTTTTCATTTACGTTTATCTTTTTGTTTCATGCAGAATTGATTTTTGTTAATGATATGAAATAAGGATTTTTTAAAATAAATTTGTTTATTTATTCATTTATTTATTTTTGGCTGCGTTGGGTCTTCGTTGCTGTGCGTGGACTTTCTCTAGTTGCGGTGAGTGGAGGCTACTCTTCCTTGCGGTGCGCGGGCTTCTCATTGAGGTGGCTTCTCGTTGCGGAGCACGGGCTCTACGTGCACGGGCTTCAGTAGTTGTGGCTCATGGTCTCAGTAGTTGTGGCTAACGGGCTCTAGAGCGCAGGCTCAGTAGTTGTGGCGCACGGGCTTAGTTGCTCCGCGGCATGTGGGATCTTCCCGGACCAAGGCTGGAACCCGTGTCCCCTGTATTGGCAGGCGGATTCTTAACCACTGCACCACCAGGGAAGCCCAGAAATAAGGATTTTTTTTTAACTTGTTTTCTGTATAGTTAATGCATTGTCCCAGCATTATTAAGTGGTCCGTAATTTATTCCCTATTCTTCAATGTAAATTCTTTATATATTATACTTCAAGTTTATTTAGGTCTATTTCCGAGCTTTCCGTGCTGTTCTCTGGTTATTTATCTCTGCCAAGATCAGACAGATTTTCATCAGTTTGGCCTTATAATCAAGAAGAGGTTGTCTTGTATAATTAGAAGTGGTTTCATTTTTCTCAAACCTTAGCCTCCTGATATCCACGGTATTGTCAACTTTATATGTTCACAAAAACACCCCTCTTAATTGAAATTGCATTGGTTTTTAAATCAATCTGAGTAGAAGTAATCTTTTTAATACATTGTAACTTCCTATTTATAAAATAGATGTGCATGGATATATAATATAATAATATAATATAAATAATATAAACAACAATAGTATATAATCATGTACATATTTGTATAGATCTCCTTTAATATATTTAAAGTAATTTTATAGTACTTACTTATAGTACTTACTTACTCTTTATAACTTTTGGGAAACTTATTCTTGATAATTAATGTATATATATGTATATATGTATAAAATTTATAATTAGTAATAATATTATACAACATACAATTATATTAATTATATAATTTATTAACATATAATAATCAACAACATATATTATAGATAATATATAATACAATGCTGACAATATAAATATTAATTGTTATATATAACAGTATATATATTTATGTAGGCTTCTTTTAATATATTTTAAAGTAGTTTTATAGTACTTACATAGTAGTCTTGATAACTTTTAGGAGACTTATTCCTGATACTTCATATTATGCACTAATATTGTGACTGGTAGGTATTTTTGATAACACTTTCTAACTGTGGGTGGTATATAAAGTGTAATTAAAATTTTATATTGATCTTTTATTTAGCAACAATGCTAAAACTCTTTGTAATCAAATAATCTTATGGATTATTTTTAATGTAAATAAGCTTATCAGCTGGGAAAAGTGGTATTTTCCTTCCTTTCCAAATTTTGTACCTGATCTTCATTTTAGTTGTCTCATTTCAATTGCTATGATGTCTAGTACAGTATTGAATAAACATTATTTTAGCTGTCATTGTAATCTTGTTCTTGATTTTACATTGTTATTTTATATTATTATTTGTTTATAATTATATATCAAATGTATATCAAAATAATATAATTATACCAAAGTACTGGTGGCTGCAGTTTCTTTCATGTTTGATTTGTATATTAGATCAAGAAATGTCCTTTAGTGTAGCCAGAGTTAATCTGATTCAGATGGTAAGATATGTTCACATTAATTGTATTTGTTTTGTGAATATTTTTAAATGTACTATTAGTGCTAAAAATAAATACTAATATATGTATAAAAACTATATTTCCACATATATTGATTTAGTTCAATATTTAATCTAGATCAAGCATACTAAGAATCTATGTTGCATATATTGATTTCAAACTTTTCCTCTATGTAGAAGCTACACATTTAAGTAATATCTGTGTTACTCAATTACTCAGTATGTATTTGGTCCCTTGCAGATTCATGTGTATAGTGGGTAGTAGGACAGAGAAGAAAATTATTTGGGCAATGGATTCTGAAGAACATTAATATAGAGCCTAAGTATCACTAATCTTACCCACACAGGTGTCTAGGAAACTATTTCCCTCTAACTCACACATGTGGCCATCACCAAGTTCCCAAAGAAATCAACAATATTTCACTAATGTACATGAGGTTGCAGATTCCTTAGGTCCTTCACTGGGGAAAGGTCACCCATTATTGTTTCCCTTTGAAGGAGAGAATGAAAAGAGATACAATGCAAACTAGGCTCTTTCAACCCTCCTCCTTCTGACCTTTATCCCTGCATCCTACTTGTTTTAAAAATGTCTTTTTGATCACTCAGTGGAAATTGAATTTGGAAGAAAATGTTTCCCTATAAGTAACCATTGTTGACAGGAGTTCAAAGTGAAACCAGTGAGTGTTTTAAAAGGCGACATCCTATCCTATTGCCAGATTTTGCTTGGGTTGTAAAATATTTTGCAAGTTGAATGCAGAACGATCTTGGAATTGACAACAGTATTTATCCTGCTTTCTTTCTGCTTTATGTAAAGAAAGTTATCTTGTTGTGTGTGCATGTACATGCATACGTTTGAGTGTGTATGCATGTGTGCTTTTGCCTAGCTTTTCCTTTCCTGGGGAGTGAACAGCCCTGGTAACCACCACTGTTACTTTGTCTCTCTAGCTCCTCAATTTCTGTTGCATCGCTTTCCAATCATGTCCAGAGAGGATTGTGATATTGAAATAATAGTATTATGTAAGAATTCCCTGGCCACATTACCTACTCATTCTTATGTAAATTAAAATGACATTTTAAATGGCTGAATGTACAGAGTGCACAGAATAGCTAAGAGTAGGCAAAGAAACATATTTTTTTCAAATTCAGCTATTGTATTACATTGTAAGATAAAGAATTACATGTATTTAAACAGTTTTTTCAATAAATGGCCAGTGTTTATATATGTATGCCCCCTCCATATTCTTTCCCATTCATTCAAGAAAAAACAAGATAGAACAAAACAAAAAGAGGTTGTTCTAATATTCCAAAAATATATTCTTTGAGATGTTTGTACCGCATCTATTCTGAGGAAGGACAATGAACAAAATACTCTGTTGATCCATTGTATTCCAGTAGATTGGGACTAAAAGTAGGACAGAGTTCTGTTGAAATTCAGATTTATTTTGAGGCTAAGTCTATTTCTTTGTAAGGATAAAAATAAAGTAAATCACCATAATTAAATGATTTTAATAATGAATTTTATGTTCTTTTTTGTATCTGGGACATCCTTCTCTCTCTTTTATGGCTTAAATTCTTTCCCATTCTCATGAACCAACTTCTGCCCCATCACTTCTACAAAAACACCTCAATCAATCACCTAATAATGACCTTCTTTTCTTTAAAAATCCAGTGGCTTTCTTTCAGTGTGTGTCTACTATCTTAAAGCTCTTGGAGCCTAGGATTCCTAACTTTTTAAAAACTTAGTAGACATTTTTAAAACAGTTTTAGTTTTATAGAAAAATTGAGCAGGAAGTACTGAGAATTCTCATATGCCCCCTCCTCCCTCCCATACCTTTCCCCCTATTATTATTATCTTACATTAGAGTGATATGTTTGTTCAATCAATATTTTTTAAAGTTGAAAAGTATTTTTATTGCAGATAGTCTCATATACAATGTTAGTGATATTGATTTCCATCCCCTCCCACGATGGAGCCACATTCCTATCTCATAAAAACATTCAAGTTACACCGTAGACGTTTTCATGTTTCTTTTTTAGTAGCTGGGGGTTTGCTTTCGCTAGGTTTTCTATTTTAACCCACGCTTCTTCTCGTTCTTTCATTTTTAGCTTCTCATTCAGTTTCTCTGCTTTAAACTGCTGGGTGCAGTCATCAAATAGTTTTTGGTTCATCTCCATGAAGAGTTTCAGCGTGTTGTACTGATATATCAAGCCACGTCTTGTCTTGTTCCAGTGGGTCTTTCAGTTGTGGTACAAGGATGGAAACATGATGGGCAGAATCTTTGCTGCACTGTCACTGATTAGACTCATGATGTACTCGTTATTCCAGTAATATGGCACTTGTTCTGCCACCTGGAAGTGGGGGCTGGAGACACACTTGGCTAAACGCTTCATGATCTTCACAAACTCTTGACAGTTCAATGACATCTAGAATCTCTTCTAATTCATTTAAGAACATTACTTCTTTTAGACTGTGAGTCTTTGGCCAGTGCTTGAGAAGTGCCATCACCACTGGTTCAGTGAGGGTGCTGTCCTTTTCTAAAAACTGAACTACACAGTATGCCAGCTGAGGATGATAAACGATCAGAGACTTCACTTTTTCCAAAGGTAATAACACCTTCAATAAGAAAATTTTGTGCTCTTCTTTCAGTGGTAAGGCAAATCCTTTTTTAAATATTTTATTGAAGTATAGTTGATTTACAATGTTGTGTTAATTTCTGCTGTACAGCAAAGAGATTGTTATATACACACACACACATATATATTCTTTTTCATATTCTTTTCCATCATGGTTTATCACAGGGTAATGAATACAGTTTCCTGTGCTATACAGTAGGACCTTGTTGTTTGTCCATCCTATTTATACTAGTTTGCATCTGCTAATCTCAAATTCCCAATCCTTCCTTCCCCCACCCTCCATGCCCCTTGGCAACCACAAGTCGTCCTCTATGTCTGAGAGTTGTTTCTGTTTAATAGATATGTTCATTTGTTGTTTCTGTTTAATAGATATGTCATTAGTGTTGTATTTTAGATTCCATATATAAGTGATATTATATGGTATTTGTCTTTCTCTTTCTGACTTACTTTGCTTAGTATGATAATCTGTAGGTCTACCCATGTTGATGCAAATGGCATTATTTCATTCTTTTTCATGGCTGAGTAATATTCCATTGTATATATGTACCACATCTTCTTTATCCATTCATCTGTTGATGGACATTTAGGTTGTTCCATGTCTTGGCTATTGTAAACAGTGCTGCTATGAACATAGGGGTGCATGTAACTTTTTGAATTATAGTTTTGTCTGGGTCTATGCCCAGGATTGGGATTGCTGGATTATATGGTAACTATTTTTAGTTTTACAAGGAGCCTCCATACTGTTCTCTATAGTGGCTGCACCAATTTACATTCTCACCAACAGTGTAAGAGGGTTCCCTTTTCTACACACCTTCTCCAACATTTATTACTTGTAGACTTTTTAATGGTGGCCATTCTGACTGGTATGAGATGGTACCTCATTGTAGTTTGAGTTTGCGTTTCTCTAATAATTAGTGATTATGAGCATCTTTTCATGTGCCTTTTGGCCATCCATTTCTCTTCTTTGGAGGAATATGTATTTAGGTATTCTGAACATTTTTCAATTGGGTTGTTTGTTTCCTTTGTTATTGAGTTGTATGAGCTTTTTGTATATTTTGGAAATTAAGCCTTTGTCAGTTTCATCATTTACAAATATTTTCTCCCAGTTCATATGTTGTCTTTTCGTTTTGTTTATTTTTTCTTGCTGTGCAAAATCTTATGTTCAATATTGATGAACCAATATTAAAACATTATTATTAACTAAAGTCTGTGGTTTACTCTTTATGTTCTACAGTTCTATGGGTTTTGATATATATATTGTCATGTTTCTACCATTATAGTATTATACAGAATAGTTTGCCTAAAATATCCCCTCTATTCCACCTATTCCTCCCTGCCCACTGTCTCTGATAACCACCATTTACTCTCTGTTGCTATGAGTTTGACTTTTTTATATTCCACACATAAGTAAGATCATGCAGTATTTGTCTTTCTGTGTCTGGCTTATTTCACTTAGCATAATGTCCTCAATCTCCATTCATGTTATTGCAAATGGCAGGATTTCCTTCTTTTTAAGACTGAATAATATTCCATTATAGGTATATACATATGTGTGTGTGTGTGTGTGTGTGTGTGTGTGTGTGTATACACATACCGCCCATTTTCTTTATCCATTCATCTGTCAAGGGACACTTAGGTTGTTTCCACATCTTGGGTACTGTGAATAATGCTGCAGTGAATATGTGAATGCACGTATTTCTTTGAGATAGTGATTTTATTTTTCCTTTGAATATACACTGAGAAGAAGTATTGCTGAATCATATGGTAGTTATATTTTTAATTTTTTGAGGAACTTCCATACAGTTTGTCATAATGGCTGTACCAGTTTATAATCCCACCAGCAGTATATAAGGCTTCCCTTTTCTCATCATCCTCAACATTTGCTATCTTTGACATTTTGATAATATCCATCCCAAGAGATGTGAGGTGATATCTCATTGTGGTTATAATTTGCATTTCCCTGATGATTAGTGATAATGAGCATCTTTTTATATACCTGTTGGCCATCTGTATGCCCTTTTTAGAAAAATGTCTATTCAGGTCCTTTGCTCATTTTGTAATTGGGTTATTTGTTCTTTTGCCATTGAGTGTTATGAGTTCCTTTTATATTTTGGATATTAACCTCTTATTGTACATACAATTTGTAAATATTTTCTCTCGTTCCTTTGGTTGCCTTTTCATTTTGTTGATTGTTTCCTGGGCAAAAACTTCTAGGTTTGATATAGTCCTACTTGTTTATTTTTGCTTCTGTTGCATGTGCTTTTATTGTCATTCAAAACAATCACTGCCAAAAACAATGTCAAGGAGATCTTGCCTCTGTTTTGTCTTCTAGTTTTACAGTTTCAGGTCTTAGGCTTATATCGTTAATCCATTTTGAGTTGATTTTTTTATATGTTACCCTTCTTTTCTTTGCTCGAAATATAAGCATTCTACCCTTTATGGATATTTTGGCAACAGTTGTATTCTCTAAATTCCCCACTTGTATTTGTGGCCCTGGTTTCTATTCATTTAATACAAATTCAGTCATAATTTTTGTACATTTGCAACATTGACAATAAAATTAGGTTTAAATTAACATTGAGCCAGCTATGTTTTCACAAGGCACCACAGTGGCTGAAAGCTAATGTGTTTTCTTTTATTTCTTTTTCTGTATTAGGTAAAATGTTTTTGTGAGAAAGTGCTTTTGAGTTCATGGGTGTTTATACTACTTTCTCTTGCTCAACACACTTGTTTTAATCCTCTAATCGTGGTCTAAATGATATAATATGCTAGCCCACTGGGCACAACTAGACTTGAGAAAAAACAGTTTCATGCTAGGTGTGGCTCATATGAGCCTTTACTGCTGGACCCTTACAAAATCATCCCAGAATATCTGCTTAGTCAGTAAAGATAATTTGTCCTAGCATCTCAAAATTTGAAAAGTTATCAGGAAGAAGAACATAGTGCATGAAATTCATAATAATTTTGCCACCTGAAGGATACAGGTTAGAGGTAAACTTTATGATTTTAATAAGAACATGCAAGTTGTCCCATTTTTTTTTCATAGAGCAGTCTCCAGCTTTCTACATTTAATTACACTTGGCTTTGGAAGACCTCATAGAACTTCCGAAATGCTGTGCATCACACCTCTGTGGAACTTGAGGAAATAGTTTTATTTTCCCTTTCTGGTTTTATCCATTGGGGTATTAAAATAAATACTTTAAATTTGAGATTTATGACTGCCTCTTTAAGCAGTGCTGGGACTTCTGTTAATGGTCTGACTTACTAGATTGAAAACTTTATAAAGGGCTATATTTTTTAAATGCATGATTGTAAGACTGTGCAGTACAATTATGCACACATGAAAGAAAAATGCAGAGCTAATAAGGACATCTGTGAAATGCATACTCCTAGAAACACCAGTCCTCACAATATGGACAGAATTCTTTATTTTTCTCTAAACAGAGTTGGATCACTGTTTTATAATCCTTATGGATAGCTGGCTTGTCCTAATTATCTTCTCAGTCCTGAAACATGTATTTCTCATATAGCAGGTATTCCATTTAATAACTACTGAAATAAATTTTATATAAATAGAATTTTCTCCAAATACCAGAAGACTTAGAAAAAATAGGAGAAATTATGCTGTTCCACAAAATATTTATGTAAAAGGAAACATTTGAAGGAAAGTATACTTAGTGCATTATCATGAAGTGTAGAAATACAAAGTTGGAATGTTAAATTATTGCAAGGATTTGGAAGTAAGTCTGACATATTTTGTTTTAATTACATGCCTCAGTACTCACCACATAAGACATCCGACTGTGTTGATCACATGATGGTCAACATTATTATCATATATTTTTTATTGCTAGGCAAAATATGAAATAGAATCTTGAAATTATCTAAATAATTTAGTGCACATAGACTCTAAATTCAAATATGTCAGGCCAATCTAAATAATTTAGTGCACATAGACTCTAAATTCAAATATGTCAGGCCAAATAATACACTTCTGACATTTTATTCATTAAAGTATTTCTTAGTGTCAGCTGTACTCAATGATGAAATTAGCATAAACCATCACTTCTGACTTTTGTCTCAAGCCTTTTGAGAAAAGCAATTGAATAAAAAGGGAAATTGTTTTGCTAGATTCAAGTAAGTAATGTAAAATATTATTCTGATTCTCATACATTTTCAGACACTTATGAGAGCATGCAATGAAATAATAGATGTAAGATGCTTAGTCCTACACTGATGCAAGGCAAATATGCAATATTTGTTTGAAAACATTATTGTTGTCAGTTTTAAGTGGAGCTCTCTTTCCTTTAGAATTAGAATTCTAAATCATTCCATTAAAAATTAGAGACAATGCATTGGAGCACACATTGACTCCAACCTGTCTTTATAAAAACATCTCTATACTTGCCTTTTGATCTGCTGGAAAGGGTTTTCTGATATACTGTATATTGATTATCCATAAAACGTGTTCAATATACTAATTTTCCTTTCCTTCTTTTAATAAAGAGGTTATTTTCTACAGTTGATTTTAAATTTTAAATTGACCAGTAAATTTAAATTTAGTTAGGATTTCATCTTTGCATAGAGAAGACTAGTCTTACAATCTTCACAACTTAAAGTAGTTTACATTTGTATAGGTACCAACCAAGATATGTTGCTTTATTATCAATAATTTCAGCTTGAGAGCTCATAAATTCATAATTTCAGTTGGTAGTGTCTAAGAAATATTTGTATTTTTTGTTAGTTTCAACTGATGATAGACTATAACAGAAATTAATAATATCACAAGAGCTATGTACAAGTATCAAAAATATTATTTAGATGTAAGAGAAATTATAGATATAGTCGTGCTGCCAAATCATGTCACACAAATGCAAGGTAACAGTCAGCATATATATGTGAGGACATCCTTACAACACTAATTCCATGTGTCTGTGAGTGAAATCACTGCACACAAATATTCACATCAAAGGTAGTGTTTTACTTTTGTAGCTGAGATATGTTAGTGCTGTTTGGTTTGGTGTGCTTTTCTATCTTACCTACCTGTATTATGACTTTTGGGGATGGAGGAGGAGATATAAAAGTTTACACTTATTGTGTTATATGATGGCATCTTGTTCTAAATATGCAGCTCTTCCTCTCTCTCTAACCCTTATGTTTGAAATGCATTGTTGGAAACAGCATTTTTCCTTCTCTTGCCTAAGAGGCTTGGGGACTAAAAACATGCAATTCCACGTAAAGGATTAGGAGAGAAATGAAGTATTTTTGAGCTGAAGGGTATCGTTAACTGAGACACTGCTGAGATTGCAGCAGTTCAACACCACCATGTAAACCAAAAAAAAAAAAAAAAAGTTTCAGATACTGTAAAGGAATCAGCCTTTAAAGGAAAGATGAGCAATATCAGAAAAAATTCTGAAAAGTGATATAACTATTCTGGTTGATAGTACAAATTGTGAATAAATCATATACTGCAAGGGAAACATGAAAATAGGTTAGTATCTAGAACGTTGGATGTTGAATTCCTAGAGAAAAAAAAAGGTGATAAACATATTGTCCCTTGCATTTCCTACAGCAGTAAAAGGAACTAATCTGTTGAAATTGTTGACTTCTATTGGACTCTAATAGGAATATGTTGTTTTCTGAAGGCTAGATTACTTATTTATGTTTTAAAAATGTATTCTCTGTGGGTTTAGTCAATGTCTTCTTTTTTTTTAATCCCCAAATGATTGTACAGAAATGTCAAGCATGTCCACAGATTTGTTGGGTGACACTCAAACCAAAACTTGCTCTCAGTTAATGATTGAAGTTATTAATTACTAATTAATTATGAATTTCCCATATTGATATTTTCAACTTTCTAAATTATCACATAACCAAAGGTATGAATTTCAACTCAGAAAGTTGGAGAAAGAGTATAGGAAATTGATATTTTCCCTATTCAGGAAGGAGTAGGGGATAAGCAAGAGTCTCACAGGAAAGTGAGATGAAAATGCTGGAATAATTTCTATATCCAACAATTAGTAAACACAGTTAGAATTCCCTAATTTTATTTGTAATTGGATTAATTCCTATTATTTCGTAAATGTCAGTACTTGTATATACACCCATGTATGAAAACTCAAATCCAAATGATGAACTTCCCACAGCATCTGCATAAGCATATTTTGTTGATTTCCCTCTCCTCTCCCCACCCTTAGACTCGAAGCTCTTTGATGCTTCCTCTTTACCCCATTCTTAAGCACTTGACACAGCCACCAAATGTCAATAGCCCATGTGTATATTTTGAATAAAATGAAAACAATAGCTGAAAATGTTCCCATGACTGCCACAGCTCATTATGACAGAGTTGTGAAGATGTACCTTTTTGACATAAATAGATGAAAGTTGAGTATGTGCCAGGGCTTGGTTTGAAGCCATACCTTCTTTCATTATTTCTTATTCTGGCATAGGAAACTCCAAAAATTAAGCTTCTATAACGTGTCCTAACTATTATCCTTCTCAAACTATTCCAAAATTTTGAAGAGGAAGGAACACTTCGGAACTCCTTCTATGAGGCCAGTATCACCCTGATACCAAAACCAGACAAAAATATCACAAAAAGAAAGATTACAGGCCAATATCACTGATGAACATAGATGCAAAAATCCTCAACAAAATATTAGCAAACCAAGCCTAACAATACATCGAAAGAATCATATAACATGATCAAGTGGATTTAACCCAGGAATGCAAGCATGGTTCAATACCTGCAAATCAATCAGTGTGGTACATCACATTAACAAATTGAAGAATAAAAAATGTATGATCATCTCAATAGATGCAGAAAAAGCTTTTAACAAAATTCAACATCCATTTATGATAGAAACTCTCCAGAAAGTGAGTATAGAGGGAACATACCTCAACATAATAAAGACCACTTATAACAAACCCACAGGTAACGTCGTACTCAATGGTGAAAACCTGAAAGCATCTCCTCTAAGATCAGGAACAAGACAAGGATGCCCACTCTTGCCCATCTTATTCAGTATAGGAAGTCCTAGCCACAGCAACCAGAGAAGAAAAAGAAATAAAAAGAAATCCAAATTAGAAAGGAAGAAGTAAAACTGTCACTGTTTGCAGATGACATGCTATACATAGAAAATCCTAAGACAGCATCAGGAAAATACTACAGCTCATCAATGAATTCAGTGGTTTCAGGATACAAAATTAATATACAGAAATCTGTTGAATTTCAATACACTAAAAACAAACTATCAGAAAGAGAAATTAAAGAAACAATCTCATTTATAATCACACCAAAAAGAATAAAATGCCTAGGAATAAACCTACCTAAGGAGGTAAAATACCTGTACTCTGAAAACCATAAGATGCTAATGAAAGAAATTGAAGATGACATAAACTGATAGAAAGATATACCTTGTTTATGGTTTGAAAGAATTAATATTGTTAAAATGACCGTACTACCCAAGGCAATCTACAGATTCAATGCAATCCCTTTCAAAATACCAGTGACATTTTTCACAGAACTAGAACAAATAACTTTAAAAGTTATACAATTTTAAAAGTTGTATAAACTAACACAACATTGTAAAGCAACTATACTCCAATAAAAATTAATAAAAAATTTATATAGAAACACAAAAAAACCTGAATAGCCAAAACAATCTTAAGAAAGAACAGAACTGGAGGTATCACACTACTTACTTTCAAATGATTTAGCAAGATGATTGATAAATTAATGGCTGGCTGGCTGGCTGGTCGGCTGGCTGGCTGGCTGGCTGGCTGGCTGGCTGGATGGATGGAACGAGAGAGCAAATATGGAAACATGCATTTAATTGTTGAATCTAGTGGTAGGAACTTAGGTTATTGTATAATTCTTTCCAATCTTTGGCATGCTGGAAAACTTTCAAAATTGTAAAGCAAATACTAAAGGAAAACACAAAAAATGCTTTATATTGGCCTTATTAGTAACAAATCCAAGACAGGGATTTTTGAGCAAGTGATATATATAAGGGAGTGCTCTCATGCAAAATCTTTGAGAGAGTGAAGGAAAAATATATAGATTGATGCTAACAAACTTAAAGGTTAATGATTTTAAAGTGGCTGTTTTTCCCATAAGAGAGTATAGGTAATGAATTAATAAAATAAAAACTAAAATTTTCTGATGAAACGATGATTTTTATACTTCCAGTTTTTGCTTGTGAGTAATCATTCTATTCAAGAAATTGTAACTCTTCAAACTGACCCCCCCCCTTTTAAAGTGTTATTATATCCAAATAAGATTGGCATTACATGTTGGCTAGAACACTCAAAGCTCACATATAGATAAAACAGTATCATTTGCCTGTTTGTAAAGCATCATATAGCACACACAAATCATACAATTCAGAACTGCATGAAGTATGCCACTGTTTGAGTATAACATGGCATTTTTCAAGTTGGGATTATTAGATCATCTAGTAATAGTGGTTCTTGAAAATTGAGGGTCTCAGAGGTTAAATGAATTGCATAAAACCAGTCATTAGTCGTTAAGTCAGAGTTCAAATTCTGACTTTTGGACTGAAGATCTCATCTAAATCTACTCTGCCACCCTTCCTTCCCAAGTAGTTTGGATCTGGCTGGACCCTGAATTAATAAAATTCTCATTAGATCTTTCCCCCTCCCAGCTGCGAGAAATTAATTTGAGCTACTGGAATTGGCAGGGACAAATGTCTTTCCTCCCTATAAAAAGAAGATCAAGCTGATATTACATTTCTGGGCTTGAAATAAATCTAATAGTATAATAATAATCAGATTGAAAACAAATAAATGTTGTATTTAAATGATTGAATTTCACTAAGTTAGAAAGCTAAAACATAATCATTGCCAAATAAATTCTACAGCTTCCCTAAGAATCTTGAATATTTAGATACATATTAACTGTTCAGCTGGAGAGAATGTTCTTTTTTCTTCACCCATAACGTATGAACTATTCAAGTTATTATTTGATAAGGTTACTTTTAAAAATCACTATGCTTCTGAGGTGGTACACTTAATATTGAAAACCTGGAAAATTATTATTTGCAAAAAAATATAAAAGCTAAGTACATTTGCTGTGATTTAGGAAGTACTGTTAACTATCCCTGAATAAACTGCTTCTATAAATATGTTTTTATTTTTTGTTTGCTTATTTGTTTACAGGTTGAATAAAATAAAGTTACACATGACACAAATCTGTTTATTTTGATAGCTGAATCACGACTTAACTACTTCTAAAATTATATTAACCAATGCTTGGCTATTAAGGATGCTGTTTATTTCACAAAGTGTAGGTTTAATTCACTATCAACAAGGTTGGTTCATTCATATATGGCATTACATAAGATTCTAGGTTCTTTGTTAAAAAACATAAACGGGACTTATTGCCTTCTCCATTTTAGAAAATGCAACTATTTTCAACCTCCCTTTTTGAAGACTTGTTATCTTTATATTGTATTTATGTTATCAGTAGGGAAGACATAGATAAACATTTGGCTTTGGGGTAGAATGGAAGGGGTAACAGGTGGTTCTAAAGGTTTTCTCTAGACTCAGGGATACCATAAGCTTTCAGTCTTGGTCCATTCATCTTGTAATGTGAATCCAAGAGATTATTAGGAGCACACCTATATACCAGATTCAAGATCAGTGAAACTCCAGTTAAGGAATACACCCCTGACATTGCATCTGGTGGTCATGATTGTGTATTAAGTCCTGAGAACCAGCACTGATGAGACCCAGATACCTAAAGGGTGGAGAGTTGTCTGTATTTCGCAGGCTGTGTTAAGGGCCCATCATGGACACCTGTGGGGCTACATGACTAAACAGTTTTAAACACTAAAGGGATTCCAGAGCCCTGTGTTGGAATTGTAAACACACACTCAACCCTATTTCTCATGACCAAGCACACCCCAAATTCCGATTGACTTGAGCATCACAAAATGGGCTCAGGTTTCAGAAGACTCCTGTTGTGACATTTCAGGATGTGCCATGATGTTTTCTGTCTTCCATCCTGTCTTTTCGATAACTATCTTTGGTGCTGAATACAGCCTATTGTGCCTTATCAATGCAATTATAAATCTGAATCCAGACCATACTACTAAATCAAGCAGAGTTGGTGTTCAGGAGGGCTAAGATTTTTTTTCCCTCTACATTAGAATAATCACCTGATATTTTCGTACCTTAATGAACATTCTGTTCATACTATGACTCCTTGTTGGATAAGCACCACTTACTCCCTTCCTCAAAACATACACATAAAGTCACATACATGTATGCCCATGCTCTGGAGATCTGCTGTAACTTGGAGTGACTAAAAAAATACTGTACCTTGAACCACATTCAAATGTGTTTAGTCATCAGTGCTACTGGAAAGAACAGTGGCTTTAAAAATTTAACAGTCCTTCCAATCAGCGGAAGTGTTTTTTCAGCTACATGGCCGCATCCTACCAATTCTTATTCTTTATGGGTGAGGACAGTGAGGTGCTTTTCTAACAAGCACCTTCTGTGATTCTTATGAAGAACCTCAACATGCATGAAGTTTCTTTCTTGTGTTTAGTTTTCTGGTTTACTCTTTTTATGTGGAACACCTTAGGGATTTAGGGGGGAGAAAAGAACAAGAGATGATTTCCATGTACATTCTTAACGTGACATAAGATGGCTTTTATAGATGTGAATTCAATACTCCTCTTTTAATCTTGGGAGGAAATGTGGCTGTAAACTGTGGTATATAAGGATAATTACATGTACTAGAAATCTGTATAACTTTGGAAAGAAGATCTAAGCTTCCTTTCTCATGGGAAATATTAAGGACTGTAGTGTCCTGTAAAATGGATAGGAAAGGGATCCCAATAATATGTTATGCTTGCTCTCAAAAGACGCAGCAAGATCCTCAGCATAACAACTGCGCAGAGACCCACAAACTGAGTACAGAGCAGGCCGCTGCAGTGGGCGTATAGATACCATCCCTAGAAATAAATAACAGTGGCCATTCTACTCTAGAATCTACTATCATGACTAAAATTATAAACTAGCAATGTTTAATCCAAATATTATTTAAAACTTAGAGGGAATCTTTTTCCTAAATTGTATATTTACAATGGGAAAAGTAATTCAGAATGGCTGAATATGAAGGACAAATATATTCAAATAGCATAACAAATTAATAACAAATTAATATTCATTGTTTTTGAAATGGATTGTGGTTAACTCTTGCCTTTCTTCTTTTATAAGAGTGTTGATTTGATCATTTGCATTCAGAATCTTTTTGCATCATATCTGTATATCTCCATCTGAGAGTA
This sequence comes from Eschrichtius robustus, assembly GCF_028021215.1. NCBI lineage: Eukaryota > Metazoa > Chordata > Mammalia > Artiodactyla > Eschrichtiidae > Eschrichtius > Eschrichtius robustus. The sequence goes on from NC_090837.1 coordinate 88,410,137, forward strand.
AAGACATTTAGAGTGAGGGTTGTTGGGAGGCAAAAGAACAATTGGTTGCCTAAAGAAAGGAAAAAGAGACTATCTAAATTCTTGGTCAAACATAAAGAGTTCTCTATCCCCGACTATAGAAAATATTTGTGTTAAAATAAGTCATTTTTGAAGTTAAAGTATCCCACCTTTTCTGCATACGGTAATATATTATTTTCTATAAAATCTGTTGACTTACAGGAAATTCCCAAATACTCACAATTGGGAATCACTAGGGAGAAAGATGTGTGGTCAGTGGCTATAATTTATTGAAAAATATATGTCAATACACACACACACACACACACACACACACACACTCCATATACATCTAACCCTCCAAACCACCCTGAGGAGTAGGCATTATTAATCTTCATTTTATAGATGAGAAATCCAGGGCTCAGCATACTTAAGTAACTTGCTTGTGGTTACACAGCTAACAAATGCTAGTACTGAGTTAACAACAAAATAGGTCTGCATGGTCCCACACTTAGTCTTTTTTTCCCCATATTTGTCATTCTATTTTACTTTTTTTTAAATTTTCATTGAAATATAGTTGTGTTAGTTTATGTGTACAGCAAAGTGATTCAGTTATACATATATAAATATATATGTATTCTTTTTTTATATTCTCTTTCATTATAGGCTATTACAAGATATTGAGTAGAGTTCCCATGCTCTACATTAGGTCCTTGGTGGTTATCTATTTTATATATAGTAGTGTGTATATTTAATCTCAAACTCCTAATTTATCTCCCCCCTCCCCACTACCCACTTTGGTAACCATAAGTTTGTTTTGTATGTCTCTGAGTCTATTTCTATTTTGTAAATAAGTTCATTTGTATCATAAGTGATATCATATGATATTTGCCTTTCTGTCTGGCTTACTTCATACTTATTCTTCACCATTATACGCTGTTCCCAGAGACAGAAACAGAGGTAGAAACAGAGGATCTGAGTCTCGTTGTTGACCAAGAAATCCAAAAAACAATCCCAGACAGACATAGAACCACATTACTGTTGAGGACCCAAATGATACCTTAAAATAAGACCCCTTTAAGCGGGATAACTTTAGTGAGTTTCTCTTCTTTGGAAAAAAAAATAAGTAAATAAAATAATTAAAATGAGGCATGCAAGTGGGAAAAAACCTTTTTGCATCAATGCCTTTCCATCAAAGACACATGTAAGCAAATAGTTTCAATGCCATACTTTACATAGCAGAAATCAGTATTTTGGGATACAGAGAAGAGGAAAATTCGAAAGGCTGTATGTGACTGTCAAGGAATATTTTGAAAGGAGGTACCATTTCAGGTGGGTATACAAGTAAAGGTAGGAATTTGTTATTTGTAGGAAGAGGGAAGTCATTTTCTTGCTAATGCAAGAAAAATGATGTGCTCTATTGATCTAATTAAGTACAAACGTTGTGCATAATTTGAGGACTGCTTCACCTTTACAAATCATTTAAGTGACCCTACATTTCTAGGGACTTCCATAACTTCTGAACCATGAAACCTGAGTGATTAACAGTTCGAAAGAATTAATTTACATTTCCAAAGCAAGACAGAGGTTTTTATTTTCATTTGTCAACTTCCTCTATTAAAATGGACCCCAGCCTTTCAGAGATCACTTCATGGTTTTGCCCTTTTTCCTGCTGACCCATGTTGCTTTATACTGAATTTAAGGAGACTCAAGGTAGGTTAATTAAATTTGCTGAAGCTCTTTGCAAAGCCACATTGGGGGCAATTTAATTTTTTTTTTCTGTTTAGCTGGCTGAGAAAAGAAATTCAGGCACAACTGTATAAAATACTGTTTTAATTAGATCCAAAGAGAAATGTAGCCTTGGATTCTTACTAAAGTTCCTTAATTATGAAAATTAATTTTAAAAGACATAGTAGCTTTGTTTTACAAAAGTGAACATGTTTGTGAAGTTACTTTGTCCTTAAGAAAAAAGGTAATGAGTCAAATTTTGTTCCTTTCATTATTTTTGTCAGTAAACAAAGTCTCAAATCAAGACAGGGTAATTTTCAGGAACTCCTGAAAAAAAAAAAAAATCAGACATAAATTCACATCTCAAAGTGTTAAAATTTTCCAAAGCAAGAAAGGGGAGCCACCCACTATGTATCCAAATGAACTTCTGAAGAAATACTTGAGCATATTTTTAGGCAATTAATATATATAGTTTGGTCTCTCTTTTCTAAAATATATTTCTTTTTAATAAAGTAAAAATCTCAGTAACAAAAATCAACAATAAATAAATTCAGTGCTAAATATTACTAACATCTCTCACATCTCTTCAGATGTCTAAGTAAATTATCATTGAAATTGTCTTTTCTCAGTGAGATTGGTGAATGATTTCTGTGCTTTGGCAACGTGTACTTTCTCATCCCAACACACAACAAAGAAATATAGATCCATATGCCTGATACGTTGCAAAACTCTAACTAGTTTTATGGTTTCCATATATAAAATTGACTTAACATTAAAATAATGAATTTAGAACATCTTCACCATATCAATGCACTGTGATGGAACCAAAATGTTGCCTGTGATACTCCTGTATGCACCATAGCCAGCTTAATTGTTTGAACAAAGTCAGTAACTTTGTCATTGGTTTAAACATCCAATGTAATACAGTATCCAATCAGTATATAATACAGTATTATATACAGATTGTATACAGTAATATACAGTATACAATCAGTATATTACAGAACTAGAAGTAACACATTCAAATAGAGATAGAGAGAGGGATAGATTTCAGAAAAATGTTTACACACTTACTTCTACTAACATATTCTCTCTCTGCTCTCTCTTTCACAGACATACATACATTACAAATACATACCCTACTCTGTTTTCACTTTGCATACTCCAATTTGCATTGTGTGAATAGTGCTACAGTTTGAAGATTAGTTATACTTATTAAATTCACTGGATAGATAGATATATAGATAGAGGTATAGATAGAGATAGAGATGTAGACATAGATGTAGATGTATACATAAATATTGATTTTTTTGATTAGCTACTTGAATTTATCCATATAGATACAGTTTGAGATGATAGATTTCTATATTATTTCTCAGATATGAATTTTTCATACTTTCCAATAATTTTGTCCACTGTTTACTATTTATGGTTATAATAAAATCTTGTCAAAATAAAGCATAAATAAAATATATTTCATTTCAAATTTCTATTAATTTTTGAAAATCAAGATTTGGCATATCATTTAACAGACTACTTGGTGGAAAGAACATAGGCTTTGGAGCCATATCTAGGCTGAATATATGCTTCGTCACTTAGAGCCCATGTAATGTAGAGAAAGTTGCTTCACGACTCTGGGATACAACATCCATATCTATAAAAAAGAGGTTAACTCATACTCATCTCACACTCTATAAATATTAGTTATTGTTTGACTCAGAACCACTTATTCTCATGTCCTTATGTTTAATTCTTATGTTGAATATAAACATTTATAATTGTAGACATATATTTATATTTTTCTGTCTATCTCTCAAATTCTTTTTGAATTCATTCAATGCTAAATTTCATTAGTGAATGATGAAACCGTCATATTAAAACAGAGAGAGCTATAAAAACACTGAGCTGAACTGTATGAGGTTTTTTTTTTATATAATTAATTGTCTATATTTATCCCCAAATGTGTTTTAATCATTTTTTAAAATTTTTATTTATTATTTGTTTATTATTTATTTTTGGCTGTGTTGGGTCTTCGCTTCTGTGCGAGGGCTTTCTCTAGTTGCGGCAAGCAGGGGCCACTCTTCATCGCGGTGCGCGGGCCTCTCACTGTCGCGGCCTCTCTTGTTGTGGAGCACAAGCTCCAGACGCGCAGGCTCAGTGATTGTGGCTCACGGGCCCAGTTGCTCCGCGGCATGTGGGATCTTCTCAGACCAGGGCTCGAACCTGTGTCCCCTGCATTGGCAGGCAGATTCTCAACCACTGCGCCACCAGGGAAGCCCGAACTGTATGAGTTTTAAGTATTATTTTGATGTTTATATTTGTTTTACTGTTGGGGAGTGGGAAATTATCTAATGAATATAGTCTGAGGAGAGATTGATAGCACATCATGGTAACACACATTTAAGTTTCTACCTCATCTTGTTTTCAGTATTAAAAAGGGGCAATGACCAAAAACAATTCCTAATAAGTGGTTTTCTTAATTGTTCACTGTTCATCATATGTATAAAATCTCCTCTAGGATTGAATTTATTACTTTGCCTTTGTGGATTAAATTTGCTTTGCTATATCTCCAATTTTTCATCTTGTCTTTTAAACAGTTTGCTATCAAATTGTGGCCTAAGCTCACAGGGCATTATCTTCATGAGGGGAGTTCACCTCTGTAACACTGGAAAGTTGTGGAACTGAATTCAGGCAAGATGAGAAAGAGGCTTCAGGATTATGTATTAAATTCTAATGTATTTTCACAAAATAACTTGCCAAGTGTTCATAATTAGGATATCCTCCTCATTGTTATTGGCTACCTTATAAGAGACTATCTGGTATCAAGCTCAATGAAAACAATCATAACAATTTCTTTTCTGAAGTATATATATAGGTTAAAAATAATTTGTTTTTTCGTATACATTAAAGTTGCATAAGTCGCTTAATCCAAGGGTTCATTTCACACATTTTATGTAATTTTCTTTTTTTTTTTTTTTTTTTTTAAGATTTTTTTTTTTTTTAAGGTGTAGGCTTATTTATTTATTTATTTTTTGGCTGTGTTGGGTCTTCGTTTCTGTGCGAGGGCTTTCTCTAGTTGCGGCAAGTGGGGGCCACTCCTCATCGCGGTGCGCTGGCCTCTCACCATCGCGGCCTCTCTTGTTGCCGAGCACAGGCTCCAGACGCGCAGGCTCAGCAATTGTGGCTCACGGGCCTAGTTGCTCCGCGGCATGTGGGATCTTCCCAAACCAGGGCTTGAACCCGTGTCCCCTGCATTGGCAGGCAGACTCTCAACCACTGCACCACCAGGGAAGCCCTGTAATATTCTTATACTCAGACTTTTCCACTCATGTCAAGTTAAAGTTTCAAGTTGAACATATACACTGTTGACCTGAAACAAATAGACTGCCAGTTATTTCTCCAGCAAAGATGGGTTTATTTGGGATTAGCAGAGAGTCGCAATTCAGGGTCTGCAACCATGGTGAGCCACTTGTGTGTACCTGCAGGGGAAGGGAAGGAGGTCATTTTACAGAGGGGAAAAGGAAGTTGGAAGGCTATGGTAAACAGAGTCCATGGCTTTTCATTGGCTGAATCCTTGTCAGGAAAGAAAGGTAGTCTTTCTTCATGTTGGGCTTGGCTGTTGTCACAGGATATGAGAGTTCCCCTTTCTGGTGTCCCAACACCGTTTAACTGAGGTTTCTGTTTATTAATTTTTACAATACTTTCCATAAGCCAAAAGACAATGTTTGTCTAAGTAATAGTTTTCTAAGAAATAAGAATAAACATCTTAAGCTAAGCTGGAAAAGTAATTAAAATTGAAACGAACACAAACTTGTTTTTCTCGTTCTAAGAAATTTCCACTTAAAACTAGGCATGTCATTTTAAGGCAAAGCTATGCTGATATATACACAGAATATTTTGAACAATAGTTTGTAGTCATTTTGCCAGAATGGCAGTAATGCCATTGATCTAGTGAAAGAATTTTGTCTCATTTTTATAAATCCTTATCATTTATTTGCTTAATGTAGTGATAATCTGATGATATGAATATAGCCAATTAAAAATCATCCATTTTTTTTAGATTTACCTTCATAAAAAATGAAGAATATGTTTTGACATTTGCAAAAACTTCATTAGTATTTTGTGAGTGAAGTTAGCAAGAGGCAGAATTCTTTTTTGCTGAGTTATAATTGCATATAAAATAAATATTAAAAAAAATAATAAAATAAATATAAATATGAAAAAAGTAAGAGAATTCCAGAAATGCTGGAACTCTTGGAATATTCTTGGGTGTAAGCTTGTACAGACAATGCTGCTGTGTTTGAGGGGATAAGGATTGCTTTAAAACCATTCCTTATTCAATTCCAGAAAGATAATATCTAAGGGAGTATGTATGTTTTCACTTACTCTTCTTATGCTAAGTGTGTAAGAGAAGAAATAGTCAATGATGTGGGCTGTTATGTGCTCAACACTCACAATGAATTAGTTTAAGATACATTTTGAACTTTAAGAAATAAAAACGATAGCTACAACTCTATATTAATATACTTTTTAACCATTTAAGTGGCATGCATTTTCAGTGCTAAACAGAAGGCCATAAAAATCAACACTAGTATATTATTTATGCTTAGGTATTAATTGCTTGGGGACATAAAATGTCATTATTTATTTTTATACCAGCTAACTGAAGTGGAAAAATGAGATAATTCTCACAAGCAGAATTCACATTTGCTTCAATTATGTGGATACTTTGGATGAAAAAAACTTTTATGTTATAATTACTACATCTTTCAACTTTACTTCATGTCTTGATACAACTTTAATATGTCAGTTCCAGTTCTACCAATGCTAGGGATTTTTTTTTTCTTAGCACAGTATGTTGTACTTTGCCGAGTATGTTCTAAAATTAAGTATGGAAATCTTAGGTATCAAAAGGCATTGGAAGAAATAGGATAACAGTTTCAAAGTTGTTACAAGAAGGTGTAAATCTGTGGTGACATATACAAATAAGTATCTTAAAGATAGTCTTTTTCAAATGGACTCTTTTAAAGGTCCTTGTTTAAAGTATCTAATGCAACCAGATCGAATTTTGGAAGTAAGCATCAGCAGTTACTTGGTAGAACATGTGGTTTAAAGATTTCTTACACAAGGCACAATATTGCACAGCTTTACAAGGGCATAAATATAATTTAACACACAGTGATCTAAACCTTATCTTGATTTATGACTGCTGACAGCATCTAAGCACAAGAAATAAAGACAACAAACTTTCCTCAGTCGTTGAAATGCTTAGTGTTAATTTTGTGTGCACGTAATTGGTTTTTTTTACCTTGTACCATAAAGAAGGTTTTCCTCCATTATTTTCAGTTTTCTCTGTATCACATTTCAAGGGCATTAGTATTTGAGGCACATTTTTGCTAATCCCCTTTTCCATGCTTGGCCCTATCTAGGACAAAGGACACATTTTCTCCCAAATCTTGGGAGACTAGTTTACATTGATGTCCAAGTGTTCTTATATAAAATAAGATAAACAAGTTAGCATTAACTGTTCTATTTTTACTTAGAACTTTAAAAATTGAGAGACTGGTTAAAAACAAAATTGTTATAAATGACTGTGATTTGGAGGAGAAAAATATATATATTAGAATATTCAGTATTCATTCAATAAGTATGCCTCAATTAATGACTGCAGTACACAATAAATGTTAGTATATCAATCAGGTCACCAAAGAGAATTGCATTATTAACATTCATTAACTTTGTAACAGATAACTTAATTGTACAAATAACCCAAAACTATGTAATTAGGATGTGATTATATTCACATTTCTTTATGACAAAATGAACTTATAGTTCAAGGAACTGGTGCAAGTAAAAAGGAAAATGTGAAATGAGGTTATAAATCAACTATTAAATACATATTCTCCTTTGCTACTGACTAGGTACAAAAGGATGTTTTAATTCTCTGTGTTTTAATAACAATTTTCTATTAAGTAATTATGTAGAATTGAGCCCAATAATAGTCCCTCTTTTCACATTATAGTCAAAATGTTCCCTCTTTTCTCATTATTTGGGAAAGGCGGGACTGTTTTCTTGTTGCTTTAATTATGTTTATATTATGTGTATATTCATGGGCTAAAATAAGGAAAATTTAAACATTAGGATGTACTGCCTCTTTTTCAATCTTTATTATAAATCTTCATTTCTTTCAGGGAGGGAGAAGTAGTCATTTATTGGTTAATTAGTCCTAACTCCATCCTTGGACAAAGAGATGTTGAGAATGCCAACATCTGATAAAGACTGATGAAAGCTTAACTCTTGGTTTCAGATGAAGTACTCGTGCTCATCTAGTATTTATATCTGTACTTCAACATTCTGGAACAGGACATCCATATCAAAAAAAAAAAAAAAGTTTACTGGAAATACAATAATTAGTACACTCCTTTTTATATTTAGTGTGGCAGATAATTTTCTTTCCACTCAAAATTATGCACAATTTAGAATTTTATATGCTTTAGATTGAATAAAGAACTAGTTTGACAAATAAATTGAAATCATATGATTATCTTAACCCCGATTTATTAACTATGGTACAATTGGAAGTAATGAGTAAAACTCTCTGACTCCTAAATCATTGAATGAGAGAAGCAAAATTTAGTAGTACAATCTATTCTAACATCATTTATTTTTGTGTTGTCCCCCATTACCTATCTTTTTGTAATCCACAGCGTTGCTTGACATAGGTGAACTCACTCTCTTTCCGATACTTATTTGAGTATATTTTAAATTCCAAATCCACCTGGAGAGTCAGCCCAACTTTTATGACTTTCTCCCTTCCAGCAAGATCTCCCAGGTTCATCTTATTAAGAAGAGATAACGTGTACCGCAGGTCTCCAATATGCCTGGCCCTAGGCTACCATTCATCAGTTCTGCTTCTCTTTAAACACAGTTTTCCATGTTTTTGGTTTTTCCATGTCATGCTTATTAATTTTCAACAGAGAAGTGAACGTTTGGAATGGCTACCAAGATATGTTTGTTTTAACACTCCCTGGTAGTTATAGAGACAAAAATTCCAAAGGTTTGAAATCTAATTTTAACCCTAATATTAAATAAGAAGTCTTTGGGTACTTTACTATTATAACAGCCCTAAAAACATTTTATTTTAGAATTTTAAATTTTTTTAATGAGAAATGATATATGTATACAGAAAAATGCACATACTATAAGTATACAAATTAAATTTTTGCAAAATGAACACACCAGTGCAACCAGATAGAAATAAGAATTAAATCATTACCAACATCCAGAAGTCCCCTTCCATTCACTACTGATTCAAGGAGAGCTGTTTTACTGACTTCTAGCAACACAGATATTTTTTACCTACTTTTTTAATATAAATTGTATCATAGATACTTTTCTCAGTGGCTTCTTTTACTCCATGCTGTGTGATGCTCATCTAAATTTTTTCATGAAGTTGTAATCTTTCATTCTCTTTGTTAAATAGTATGTCATTTTGTGAGTAAACCACGATTTCTGTAGCTACATATTTATCCAGTTTTCAGATATTATGAATTATACATTTATAAGCATATACATTTCTCTTGGGTACATACCTAGGAATGGAATTGTGTTATATGGTATTCATATATTTAGTTGTTTTTTAAAAATAGATTTACAGTATTCCAAAGAGTGTGAGCATTGTATGGAAGTTCTTGTTACTCCAGATGTGTGTCAACACTTAGTATTTTCTGTCCTTATGACAAATGAAGTTGAGCACCTTTTCATTTTAGTGTCCCCTGAAATTTGAATAAATTGATCTGCCAGATCAATTTAGAGGGCTTGTCCTGGCTGCTTGTTTTTGGAAAACTTATTTCCTAAGATATTTGAAGCATTCTAACTCACTTCAAAAACTATTAAAATCCTAACCTGTTAATGTTGATTGTATCCATATCCAAAGATTTTGGCAAAGTTTGGTCTTTGTAGACATTTAGATAAGAGATTTTCTACTGAAACAATTCTTTGTTGTATTTTAGCACTTTTGGTGACATTAGGAGATCAATTATAATGTAAAACAGGGTCCACAGATCCTACAGGTCATCCTTGCTGGGCCTGGGTCATGTTCTGTGACTGGGCAAACAGATACTCTGGAGCTGGAGAGTTAGATGAGGGCTCTCATGGTATCTGAAAACTCATGGAAAGTTATATGAGGGTGGTAATGGGGAACTTAAGAAACGAATAATGCAAATGCAGATTGAAAACGCTACGTCAAAAGTTTTTCTCAATAAATAAAGAATAACTGAGTATTTCAATGTCAAGCATTACTTGAATCATCTTTCATTATGTCTACTGATACTCGATAGAGTAACAGCAATGACTCAAGATCGACCAAATGCATATTCAATGGATGTACATACAGAATCAAAATTATAAAAAACTATTGCTTTGATAATAGCAAATATCAAATGAAGATCTCTATTCATTGATAATAAAACTATAATCCGTGTTTTAAGCGTATTTTTTTCTTTTTTGCACTTGAACAGCGATTAAGGACTACCATTTGGCAGGTAAAAAGCAGCAGGCCTACTTGTTTTCATGAATTGCATAATCATTCTTTCTCTTCTGAATTCCACATTTTAGTACATGCAAGGAGAATGAAACAAATAAACACAGAAACTTTTCCTTCAGAATTGATTTAATAAAACCTTGAAAGGTGGAGTAAAGATGGTGGAGTGGGAAGACGCGGAGTTAGCATCTCACCACAACTAGGGCTCCTGCTGGCTGCTGGTGGGGAACTCTGCCACCCAAGGAGATGAGAGGAACCCCAAAGTGAACCGGTAGGATGTAGGGGGACTGAGGGGGGAGGAGAAGTGGAGGCCAGACAAGATCGGCACCCCTGAGGCCAGGGAGATCAGGAGAGGCAGGCAGGAGGGACTCTCCAGGAAAAGCGGGAGAGGAGCAGAGGGTGATTGCCCGGCCCACTCAGGCCGGGGAGCCTGCTGAGCTCCCAAGCCAGTACCCCCCCTCCAAAGCCCCATCCAGGCCACGTGGGTCCTGGGGGCATAGGAGGGAGGCTGGGAGATCAGGAGAGGCAGGTTGGAGGGGCCCTGGAGGAGCAGGAGAGGAGTGGAGGGCGATTGCCCTGCCCACTCAGGCCCGGGGAAACTGCTGAGCTCCCAGACTGATCCCTTGTTCTCCAAAGCCCTCTCCAGGCCCTGTAGGTCCTTGGGGGCATAGGAGGGAGGATGGGGAGATCAGGAGAGGCAGGTGGGAGGGGCCCTCCCAGACTGGAGGAGCAGGAGAGGAGAGGAGGGCATTTACCCTGCCCACTCGAGCCCAGGAAGCCTGCTGGGCTCCCAGGTGAGGTCCCCTGCCCTCTGAGACCAGGGGTGGGGGCACACCTGGGTACCTTCTGTTCCTTGAGCCTAAGCCCCACCCCCCACAGCTCCCAGGGCCTTTGCCAGCCCTGTGGGTCCTAAAAATTGGCCCCACCCACTGCTCAAACCTCACCCTTACTTAGGCCCCACGCTCCACAGCCAAGGCCTTTTCCCCACTTTTTTTTTTTTTTTTCTTTTCCCTCTTCCTCTTTCTTACTATTGTGGTACTGATGTACATTCCAGTTGTTGATTCATCTATATTTTAATTTTTATATTCTTCCTAACATATCTGTTAGTTTCCTAGTCTAATTTTATTTCTACTTTGTTCTCTTTTTTAAATTTTTTGCCACCCCAGGCAGCTTGTGGGATCTTGGTTCACGAGCCTGGGGTCAGGCCGAAGCTCCAGAGGTGGGAGCTCTGAGTCCAAACAATCGGACAAACAGAGAACCTCAGACCCCAGAGAACATTCATCAGCATGAAGTCTCACAGAGTTCCTCATCTCAGCACCAAGACCCAGCTCTACCCAATAGCCTACAAACTCTAGTGTTGGAAGCCTCAGGCCAAACAACTACCAGTAAGACAGGAACACAATGCCACCCATAAAAACAATTAAAAAAAAAAATGAGATGGCAGAAAAATATGTCACAGATGAAGGAGCAAGGTAAAAACCTACAAGACCAAATAAATGAAGAGGAAATAGGCAATCTTCAGGAAAAAGAATTCAGAGTAATGATAGTAAAGATGATCCAGAATTTCGGAAATAAAATGGAGGCACAGATTGAGAAAATACACGAAATATTTAACAAAGATCTAGAAGAACTAAAGAACAAACAAACAGAGATGAACAAGACATTAACTGAAATGAAAAATACAGTAGAAGTAATGAATAACAGAATAACTGAGGCAGAAGAACGAATAAGTGAGCTGGAAGACAAAGTGGTGGAAATAACTGTCGAGGAGCAGAATAAAAAAAAAAACAATGAAAAGAATTGAAGACAATCTCAGAGACCTCTGGGACAACACTAAATGCACCAACATTCAAATTATAGGGGTCCCAGAAGAAGAAGAGAAAACGAAAGGGTCTGAGAAAATACTTGAAGAGATTATAGTTGAAAACTTCCCTAACATGGGAAATGAAATAGTCACTCAAGTCCAGGAAGCACAGAGAGTCCCATACAGAATAAACCCTAGGAAAAACACACCAAGACACATATTAATCAAACTAACAAAAATTAAATTCAAAGAAAAAATATTAAAAGCAGCAAGGGAAAAACAAAAAATAACATACAAAGGAATCCCCATAAGGTTATCAGCTGATTTTTCAGCAGAAACTCTGCAAGCCAGAAGAGAGTGGCAGGATATACTTAAAGTGATGAAAGAGAAAAACCTACAACCAAGATTACTCTACCCAGCAAGGATCTCGTTCAGATTCAATGGAGAAGTCAAAATCTTTTCAGACAAGCAAAAGCTAAGAGAATTCAGCACACCAAACCAGCTTTACAACAAATGCTAAGGAAACTTCTCTAAGCGGGAAACAAAAGAGAAGAAAAAGACCCACTAAAACAAACCCCAAACAATTAGGAAAATGGTAATAGGAACACACATATTGATAATAACCTTGAATGTAAATGGATTAAATGCCCCAAACAAAAGATACAGACTGGCTGAATGGATACAAAAACAAGACCCATATATATGCTGTCTACAAGAGACCCACTTCAGACCTAGGGACACATACAGACTGAAAGTGAGGGGATGGAAAAAGATATTCCATGCAAATGGAAAACAAAAGAAAGCTGGAGTAGCAATACTCATATGAGATAAAATAGACTTTAAAATAAAGACTGTTACAAGAGGTAAGGGGGGACACTACATAATGATAAAAGGATGAATCCAAGAAGAAGATATAACAATTATAAATGTTTATGCACCCAACATAGGAGCACCTCAATACATAAGGCAAATGCTAACAACCATGAAAGGGGAAATTGACAATAACAGAATAATAGTAACACCCCACTTACACCAATGGCCAGATCATCCAAACAGAAAATAAATAAGGAAACACAAGCTTTAAATGACACAATAGACCAGATCTAATTGATATTTGTAGAACATTCCACCCAGAAGTGGCAGAATACACTTTCTTCTCAAGTGCACATGGAACATTCTCCAGGATAGATCACATTTTTGGTCACAAATCAAGCCCTGGAAAATTTAAGAAAATTGAAATTGTATCAAGTATCTTTTCTGACCACAACGCTATGAGATTAGAAATCAATTACAGGAAAAAAATGTAAAAAGCACAAATGTATGGAGGCTAAACAGTGCGCTACTAAATAACCAAGAGATCACTGAAGAAATCAGAGAAGAAATAAAAAAATACATAGAAACAAATGACAACGAAAACATGACAACACAAAACCTATGGGATGCAGCAAAAGCAGTTCTAAGAAGGAAGTTTATAGCAATACAATCTCACCTCAAGAAACAAGAAAAATCAAATAAGCAATCTGACCCTACACTTAAAACAACTAGAAAAAGAAGAACAAAGAAAACTCAAAGTCAGTAGAAGGAAAGAAATCATAACGATCAGAGCAGAAATAAATGAAATAGAAACGAAGAAAACAGTAGTAAAGATCAATAAAACTAAAAGCTGGTTCTTTGAGAAGATAAACAAAATTGATAAACCCTCAGCCAGACTCATCAAGAAAAAAAGGAAGAGGATGCAAAGCAATAAAATTAGAAATGAAAAAGGAGAAATCACAACTGACACTGCAGAAATACAAAGGATTATAAGAGACTACTACCAACAACTATATGCCAATAAAATGGACAACCACGAAGAAATGGACAAATTCTTGGAAAGGTACAATTTTCCAAGACTGAACCAGGAAAAATTAGAAAATATAAACAGACCTATCATAAATAATGAAATTGAAACTGTAATTAAAAATCTTCCAACAAACAAAAGTCCAGGACCAGATGGCTTCACAGACGAATTCTATCAAACATTTAGAGAAGAGCTGACACCGATCCTTGTCAAGCTCTTCCAAAAAATTGCAGATTCATTCTAGAAAGCCACCATTACCCTGATTCCAAAACCAGAAAAGGATATCACAAAAAAAGAAAATTATAGACCAATATCACTGATGAATTTGGATGCAAAAATCCTGAACAAAATACTAGCAACCAGAATCCAATAGCACATTAAAAGGATGATGCACCATGATCAAGTGGGATTTTTTCCAGGGATGCAAGGATTCTTCAAAATATACAAATCAATCAATATGATACACCACATTAACAAATTAAGGAGTAAAAACCATATGATCATCTCAATAGATGCAGAAAAGCCTTTTGACAAAATTCGACGCCCATTTATGATAAAAAGTCTCCAGGATATGGGCATAGAGGTAACCTACCTCAACATAATGAAGCCCATATATGAGTAACCCACAGCAAGCATCATACTCAATGGTGAAAAACTGAAAGCATTTCCACTAAGGTCAGGAACAAGACAAGGATGTCCACTCTCACCACTCTTATTCAACATAGTTTTAAAGTCCTAGCCACAGCAGTCAGAGAAGAAAAAGAAATAAAAGGAATACAAATTGGAAAAGAAGTAAAACTGTCACTGTTTGCAGATGACGTGATACTATACATAGAAAATCCTAAAGATGCCACCAGAAAACTAGTAGAACTAATCAATGAATTTGGTAAGGTTGCAGGATACAAAATTAATGCACAGAAATCTCTGGCATTCCTATACACCAACAATGACAAATCAGAAAGAGAAATTAAGGAAACAATCCCATTTACCATTGCAACAAAAAGAATAAAATACCTAGGAATAAACCTGCCTAAGGAGGTGAAAGACTTGTACTCAGAAAACTATAAAACACTGATGAAAGAAATCAAAGGTGACATAAACAGATGGAGAAATATACCATGTTCTTAGATTAGAAGAATCAATATTGTGAAAATGACTCTACTACCCAAAGCAATCTACAGATTCAGTGCAATCCCTATCTAACTACCAATGGCATTCTTCACAGAATTAAAACAAAAAATTTTACAATTCATATGGAAACACAAAAGACCCCGAATAGCCAAAGTAATCTTGAGAAAGAAAAACGGAGTTGGAGGAATCAGGCTCCCTGACTTCAAACTATACCACAAAACTACAGTAATCAAGACCATATGGTACTGGCACAAAAACAGAAATATAGATCAATGGTACAGGATAGAATGCCCAGAGATAAACCCACACACATATGGACACCTAATTTATGACAAAGGAGGTGAGAACATACAATGGAGAAAAGACAGCCTCTTCAATAAGTGGTGCTGGGAAAACTAGACAGCTACATGTAAAAGAATGAAATTAGGACACTACCTAACACCATACACAAAAAAAAACCTCCAAATGGATTAAAGACTTAAATGTAAGACCAGACACTATAAAACTCTTAGAGGAAAACATAGGAAAAACACTCTTTGACATAAACCACAGCAAGATCTTTTTTGACCCACCTCCTAGAGTAACAGAAATAAAAACAGAAATAAACAAATGGGACTTAATTAAACGTAAAAGCTTTTGCACAGCAAAGGAAGCCATAAGCAAGACAAAAAGACAACCCACAGAATGGGAGAAAATATTTGCAAATGAAATAGCAAAGGATTAATCTCCAGAATATAATCTCCAGACAGCTCATGGAACTCAGTATCAAAAAAACAAAAAACCCAGTTAAAAAATGGGCAGAAGACCTAAATAGACATTTCACCAAGGAAGACATACAAATGGCCAAGAGGCACGTGAAAAAATGCTCAACATCACTAATTATTAGAGAAATGCAAATCAAAACTACAATGAGGTATCACCTCACACAGGTCAGAATGGCCATTATCAAAATATCTAGAATCAATAAATGCTGGAAAGGGTGTGGTGAAAAGGGAACCCTCCTGCACTGTTGGTGGGAATGTAAACTGATACAACCACTGTAGAAAACAGTATGGAGGTTCCTTAAAAAACTAAACATAGAACTACCATATGACCCAGTAATCCCACTACTGGGCATATACCCTGAGAAAACCATAATTCAAAAAGAGTCATGTACCACAATGTTCATTGCAGCTCTATTTACAATAGCCAGGACATGGAACCAACCTAAATGTCCATCGACAGATGAATGGATAAAGAAGATGTGGCACATATATACAATGGAATATTACTCAGCCATAAAAAGAAATGAAATGGAGGTATTTGTAATGAGGTGGATGGACCTAGAGTCTGTCATACAGAGTGAAGTAAGTCAGAATGAGAAAAACAAATACCGTATGCTAACGCATATATATGGAATCTAAAAAAAAAAAAAAATGATACTGATGAACCTAGTTGCAGGGCAGGAATAAAGAGGTAGACATAGAAAATGGACTTGAGGACATGGGGTGGGAGGGCGAAGCTGGGGCGAAGTGAGAGTAGCATCGACATATATACACTACCGAATGTAAAATAGTTGGGTGGTGGGAAATAGCAGCATAGCACAGGGAGATTGGCTCGGTGCTTTGCGATGACCTAGAGGTGTCGGATAGGAAGGAGGGAAGGGAGGCTCAAGTGGGAGGGGATATGGGGACACGTACATGCATATGGCTGGTTCGCTTTGTTGTGCAACACAAAGTAACACAGTACTGTGAAGCAATTATACTCCAACAAAGATCTATCAGAATGGAGAAATGGTATGAGTAGTCCATTAATTTCATAGTGATTATATTTGTTTCATTTGGGGGTTTTCTGCTTCTAGTTTGTGTTTGTTTGGACAACAAATAACCCACCAGTTTTTCATTATGTTAAGCCCCTGGGAAAGGAAAACGATTATTGCTTCTTTTTCTTCTATTTCTTAATTTCCAAATTACTTTTTTTGCATTCATGGGAAATAGAGCCCAACTATATTCTGGATGAGTTTTATCATAACATACAATTTCACCTCAACCCATAACAAAAGAAACATGCACTGAGAACTAAGTTACTGAATATAGCAGGGCTACTTATAGTGGCTTTTAAAAATACCTCTTCCATCATTCATATTTCTACAACCATTATCTTATCTCAATTCCTCATTAATTTTCATATTGTTTTAATAGAACACTTTACTACCTCAAACCTTCTTTCCAGTTTCTCCAGCTACTAATCTGTTTGCTGCTTTGCTTCCAAATGGTTGTAGTGTTTTGTTGATTTAGTTTGCACCATTTGAGTCTGAGAGATGTGTCATAAGTATGTGCGTGAACAAGTTTATGTGTGTGAACAAGTCAATCCTACTTTCCATGCACACTTTGTGGTTGCTTTATTAGAAGTAGTTTGGGGATGCTGGCATTTGTGGGGCTTGCTTTTTTATAGAAAGTATAAAAATCACCAGAATCAACCCTATTGGTTTTGACTAATTTCCCTTCACAGAAGCTCCTGCTGCCCAATCTGACTATGAGTTTTGCCACTTCTGCCAGAAGTGGCAAAACTAACAGCTGGAGGGTTAACTAAACTAAAAACTAGTGGGTTATTTGACTTCTTCTCTGTTTAGGAGCAATTGTTTCATACAAGGAGTAGTATTTTTTCAGGAGTAGTAGAAAGGGATTCGTTCTAACTTGCTTTTTTTACTGAGAGACCACCTGTGATGATTGAGGACAGGGATGGAGGAAAACAGCACCCTCTCTTTGTCCCCCCATTCCCCACTTGCTTACAAATAGTTGAGACTATCTATATGCACCATCCTGACCCTGTCAAACTATCATATTGGCTCATATGAGTTCTGAACATGTTCTGAACAGTTCTGAACATGTTAGTGACCTCAGAAAACTTCAAGATTTATCTCGATTTCTCAGACTGCTTTCAAGAATACTCCCTCTTTAAAGTCCATTTCAATCTCATCTGCAGTTATTCCTTCTCGCATGCTAAGCTCCAGCCAGATAAACCCTCTCTCCATCTCTTGAGGCTCCTTTCTGTTTCTGCGTCTCCAAATCTTTGCTCTAATCTGATTTTGGCTTAAAGTATTTATCCCTCACAAGCTTCACTTATCCAAATTCTATGTCTCTTTCAACTTCAGAGGAGCTGACATCTTCCTGTTCAAGTGTGTGTTGGTCTCCCCACCTTCAAAGATTATCTTCTTTCTATTTGTTGAGCATATTTTTTTTTCCATCCCACCATACTTTCTGTGTTCTCATAGAAGATTTGGTTACACAAGTCTTGACCACAAGCACATTCCTTCCATAATTTCTAACAGCATAGTTTCTTGCATGTTGTGGAATTCAACAAATATCACAGTATATTGTTTAAGATCGTCTTTTTTCACATTATGCTGTCTCTGAAATATGGATCATTATTTTTCAATCAATGACATCTTGCAGTCACAGTGGCTAAGGAGTAAGTGTGAGCCAGTTGTCGTTGCTTATGCATGCGAGAACTCCATCAAAGCTGGTCGTGTTTTCAGCACTTCAATCAAGTTGTGTGCATTGTTGTCACTTTAAGTGTTGATTTTAATTGCCATTTAAATCTTCCAAAGATTACAAATTGCTTTAGCACTGAAACAAGAAGTTATTGTGTTCAAAGAAAGGGGAAGAAAGAGAGCAGTGGGGCATCACATTGATAATAGCAAAACAAATAGCCTTCACGGGGGGAAAATGACAGCTATTCCAT
Source organism: Eschrichtius robustus (assembly GCF_028021215.1). Lineage (NCBI taxonomy): Eukaryota > Metazoa > Chordata > Mammalia > Artiodactyla > Eschrichtiidae > Eschrichtius > Eschrichtius robustus. Next base: position 88,428,902 of record NC_090837.1, read on the forward strand.
ATTATCCTGCAAAGCTACCTCCAGCTGCTTTATGGCAACCGAGAAAGGAAAATACCCACGAGCAGATAATATTTAACTATCGATACACATGGGAAATGATCGCCAGTCCCATGCCAGGGAATGCAAACTAAATACAGTTAAAAATTACAAAATTCCTTTGAATAGATGAAAGAAACCTTAATGTAATGAAAGGATTGTGTAACCAGTTAATTTATTACATGGGCTTACTGTTCACGTATGCCAGATTTGAATTCACAAAGTTTTTTTTCTTAATTAGTGATTCATAAAGTAATGTCATATCTTATAATTGATGGCTTATTAAAATCAAAGGTGAAGGAATGTGTGCTAAAAGATTGAATGAAAACATGCAAGGATAAATGGTTAAATCTCATCTTGATACTATAATTCTGATATTATGTTCCTAATACTGCAAGTCTTCAGTCCAGGACATAATTTGGGCTATACTTTCTCTGATTAGAAAAAATATAGGAAAATCAACATTTATTCGGACTAAATAACTCTTTTTCCCCACAAAGAAATCAAACTATTCTTTTTGAAATGTAGTTTGTTCAGTAACACACACACACCCGCTGTGTGTGTACATATACATGAAATATGATTGTGGGTATATTTTGTCAATAATTGATTGTGCTGTTACTTTACAACATGAAATAGAGATGAGCCATTTTTTTTACTTAATGTGAACATTTAGAAATCAGGAGACGTTCCTCTGTAGATGATATACCTATTTTCATAGTGGCCCAATACATGTAAAACATACTGCCCAAACTCCCCAATTCAATGCACTCTACCTGATAACTACAAAACATGCTGGTAACTCTATCACAGCTAAAATACTCTTCATGAAGAGATGAATGATAGAAAATGAAATTTACAAGTACATGCCTAGTTGACATATTTATAATAAAAATATATTTGTCGAGAGGTATCTTTGTTTAAAAAGTTGAAAGACTTAGTTTTCCCCTAAAGCTGCAGCCCTACTGAGAGTTGCTTGAATGTTTTTCCACTCCCACTTGAATTTTAGAGATATAACATTCTCCTTTCCCGCTATTTAGTGCTAACATTTATCTGTTTTCCCTCTGAACTTAGTACTAACTCCAAACTTGTGGGGGGGGGGGACGAATCATGTATCACTTTATACATACAACCAAAACCAAATCGTTTTAAAAGATCACTCTTGAGGTAACCTCTTTACAATTCATTAAAATTATTTTAGTGACTGAGGTAAGAAAGAAAATGCTAAAATGTGAAGAGTTTCAAAAAAGAAAAACACAGTTAAATTCTCTGCATTTGAAATTTAAGAGAAATTTCAGGTAGGAGGCAGAGAGAGGAAAGAGAAAAGAGAGATTGACAGGACACTTGGTTTGTGCCTTAAAGACATTTAACAACAGAGGTGTCTAATAAAAAGCTGGTTATGCCTCTGCAGAACATCCCTCTCCCCGTCAGGTTCACTCTTCCTTCCCCAGGCTCCATTCTTCCTCCCCTCCCTTAAGCCACTCTGCATCTCAGCTACCTCAGTGATCCCCAGGGAATGCCATTTTCTACAGAGAAAGCTGAAGGGTTGTGTGTGTTTGGAAATGGAGGAATGTGGCTAGGATTCGTATCTGGGTCTAAGGTGAAGAACTTTACATACGAGAGAACAGACAATCCATAAGCTAAACTGATTCCGTAGCAGTAGAAGAAAAGCTCCAGAATTCATCATGAGAATGTATGCCTGTCTGCAGAAATCTTAGGGTGGGCACTGAACTTCTCTTTGGTGTAGGATTCGAATGGTTCATGATGGCTGAGGTTAATAGATTGGAACTGAACTTACTTGAGTGTTAAAGGCAAAGAAAGAAAGCTCAAAAGACATCTTGGTTATATCTGCATGACAGGTGCAAGAAATCAGGCTGAACTGGCATAGCTATACCACCGATTTGTCTTTGCCTATATCAATCACCTTAGACAGAAGATTATCTGTGTAGAGATCAATTAAGCCAATCACATAAACTGAACAAAATTCTCATTACTTCTTTCGATAACTTGCAGTACAAGATGGGTATTTACATTATAGTCAATAACTGAAAATAGCTAAAATTATAACTCTTTGTCTGTTTCTGAAAAGTTTGACCCCAACTGTCTCTGCCTTGCTTTTAGCTGGCTTGGGTGGTACCTGATTTAGGATAATAAGTGTGCAATTTTCACATTAAAATTAGATACCAATTAAATCCAAACCTTCCCCATTTCTAATCATGAATTCTCTTCTCTGTTTTCAATCCTGTCACTTCCTGCTTTGCTCAAAACTTCACATACTTAAGGAATAAAATTTATTTTATAATTTTTCTATAGTCTTGATTTTTAAGTATAGGGAAGAGAAAAAAACTTTACTTGGCCCTAACAAAACATGTGTCAATGTAAATGCATTTTTAGGGCACAGTGAAAAACATCCAATGAGATTGACATATTAAAATGAATGAATTCTCTCCAAGGTGGTAGTTTATTCACAATATCTTAATTGACTTAAGATTGACTGACAGGATAGAGGAGCATCTGCTTGCTGGTGACTGAGGTTAATTTTAGAGTTTCCATTATTCATGTAATCTCTCGGCATCATCATATAACTTTGTCATAATTCTTGTGTTTGACTTCATATATGAAATTAGTGTCCTTGTGGGTAGTGAAGCACAGATGATAAATTTTCTATTGTCTCCATAGTCCTTTGACTAATTTAGACTTAAAATGCAGTAACTTATTTCCTAGTTTTTGAAAAATTGGATTAATTGCACGATTGGCCTTTTTCGGAATTCAGTGCTATTTTAAGTAACTTCTTTCTGATTTTAGTACCAAATTCTTATTCAAAATTTAAAAAGACCACTATTTAAAGGAAACTATTAATGTGATTTGGAATGAAATTTAATGCCATAGGTTTCCTTAAGGAACCAATTTACATATTCTGGTTTCTGTTAATACTACGCAGTCAGACTTAAATATGCTTGCATATTTCTTTCCAAAACTAATGTCTGACTCCTGCCAGGCGGCCATAAGTTAACTTATTATCATTTACTCTTGTGTGTTTATTATATGTATATATGTATATATAGTGTGTGTGTGTTTATTGTATGTATTATGTATGTGTACTCTGCAGTCATACCTGTAAGCATGCTGAGGTTCTATGTTCTTTCATTTTTTTCTTCCATGTGTAAGTTAGGATGATTATAGCTTTATCAAAGGGAGAATCATATGAGAACTAGCAATACAGTGACCACAATACGTAAATACGGTATGTGTTGGCATTTTATATTAGACCAGACTTTGAACTGAGCTATTCCTCCCAGGGAAACAAAAAAGCATAAAATAGTTTTTCCTTCTTTGGAGGACATAACAGGTAATTACTTAAATTAGCAGAAAATGCAATATTTTAATAGCTCTGATGTATCTTCTTCATGATACCTTATCAGCATGTTGTTGCAATTAGCCTTGAAAAATAGGTAGTAATGAAACTCATGATTGGAAAGAGATAAGGTATTACTAAGAAGATATTGAAATGGGGTATGTAATTATAACCAGGTAATGTTATTGTGATGTGAATATAAGAGTAAAAAAAATAACAGTCTGGAAACTAAATACATACTAAGAAAACCCCTCTGTGTTAGCATGTTGATTTAAAAGGTGATAATGTACATGTTTGCATATATAGTGCTAGAAAAAATAAGATAAATACATAATACTTAGTGCATTTAGTTTTCCTTTTTAAAATTAATTAATTTATTTATTAATTACTTTATTTTTGTTGTGTTGGGTCTTCGTTGCTGCACGCGGGCTTTCTTTCGTTGCATCGAGGTGGGGCTATTCTTCGTTGCGGTGTGCCGGCTTCTCACTGCAGTGGCTTCTCTTGTTGCGGTGACGGGCTCTAGGCACGTGGGCTTCAGTAGCTGTGGCTCATGGGCTCTAGAGCGCAGGCTCTGTAGTTGTGAGCATGGGCTTAGTTGCTCCACGGCATGTGGGATCCCCCCGGACCAGGGCTCGAACCCATGTCCCCTGCATTGGCAGGCGGACTCCCAACAACTGCGCCACCAGGAAAGCCCCTAGTTTCCCTTTTAAATTTGAAAAATTGTCATCATTTTGATATAATTTGACAGAGTTTTAACTGCTCTTTAGTTTGTCTTCTTTAAATAATTACTATAATGGAGAAATATTATAAGGTGTATACACAAAAAATAAGATAATAAGGTAAATAAGATAATAAGGTAAAAATCATAATATTCTCATTTCTAATGTGTTTTATGTATGCAGATTGGGTATACAGAATCTAAGATATATAAAGGAATATTGGCTTTTAGCATAACATGTAAAATATTTTACAGTAGTTTCATTTACACATGTAGACATCTTTAAAAAATAATTATTTAACTCTTTTGATTGATTTTAACCAAGAAACCAGGATTACCTCCTTTAAATATGTGAATATCCCCCTAAAAATATATGAATAACTTAATTAATTACCTTTAATAAAGATATTTCAGTATGTTTATTACAATTTGGAAACTTTTAAATGTATGGCACTCTAGCTTATTAATAAATTAATCTTTCTGATCATTTTAATATTTCTTGAATAGCAATAATATATATTTTAATGTAATAAGTTATAGCTAGGATTTAGATAATATACAAAACAGAAATCAGAAAATTGACATTTTCAGTAATATACATTGATAGAGAATGTTTTCATTGTTATTAAAGAAAAAAGAAAAACGTTTTCATTAATTCAAGCATATTAATGAGAGATTAAATTTTATTTCTATAATGCTGTCAGTAGTTACTAGGTTTTTAACATGTTTTTATTGAAGTGAAATACATATAACATAAAATTTAACATTCTAATGTGTACAATTCAATGGCATTTGTTATTTTCACGATACTGTGCAGCTACCTCCTCTATCTGATTTCAAAACATTTTATTATCCCCAAAGGAAATCCTACACCCATTAAGCAGTTTTACCCCATTCCTCCCTCCCCATAGCAGACTGACAACTACCAATGTGCCTTCTGTCTCTGTGGATTTACCAATTATGAATATTTCATATAGCACTTTGGTGGTTCCTCAAAAAGTTAAATATAGAATCACCATATGACTCAGTAATTCCACTCCTAGTATATACTGAAAACAGATAGTCAAGCAAATACTTGCATAGACATGTTCATAGCAGCACTTTTTACAGCAACTAAAAGGTGGAAACAACCTAAATGTTCATCAGTGATTGAATGTATAAACCAATTGTGGGATGTACATACAATGGAATATTATTCTGCCTTAAAGAGTAATGAAATACTGATATGTGCCACAACATAGATGAAACATTGAAAATATTATGAAAACACCATGCCACTTGAAAGAATCTACTACAAAAGCTCACATATCACAAAGCTTTTAAAAAAAAACTATGGTAAGAACAGTTAACATGAGATACAACAACACATTTTCAAGTGTACAATACAGTATTATTAATTATAGGCATAGTGTTGTACAGCACATTTCTAGAACTTAATCATATTGTGTAACTGAAGGTGTCAAAATATATCAAACTGTACATGTTAAGTAAGTTATTTATTGTATGTCAATTATACAAATATGTGTGTAAGCATATATATATTTGTATGTCATTATTGGCATATAATAATCAACAAATATGTATTACACAAGGGGAAAAATAAAAACAAGATTCTCATGAAAATATAAACTGAATATGTGTCAAAGATTTTATTCAACTCATTAATTAATGAGGAAATTATTAAGATGTTAAAACGGATTCAAAATGCATTTGAGGAGCTGAATATTTATAAACAATTAATAAATGTTAAGTTTGCTGGGTCAGATTCAAAACTGGTTGATGTTCTGCACAGTCGTAACAGTAAAATGTGGGTATTTAGAGACAAAAATTATTTGCATTTCCACTAGACAAAAATCTGTAAATTCACATTAGCCTTTACAGAGCTATGAAGTAGCCTAGTCAACAGTAAGTGAATCAGAGGCACAGCCCAGAACAGTACCTAAAGAACCTCTAGTAATCTTTTGTCTATTTCCAAGTTTCTCATAATTTTTCTACAAATAGATTTCTGTCTGTCTAATGTTTATATTGTAAGATGCTTCAATTCATAATTCGAAGCATTTGCTATAAACAAAAATATAGAATTTTGAATAGTTTCAACAGAATTCTCAACAGTTGTTATTGTGTTTTTCTAAAATGTTGTCTAGTTCATTTCTCAGGGAATAATACATTTGCCCTTAAGGCATAAAACAAGAAAAATATGTTAATAGTCTTGATCAAAAACCCTAAGGTATAATGTAAATACATTGATAGGACCTATTAAATAATACCTTGTTTATTTATATTTAGATGAAAAAATTCTTTGCTTTTATTTTCTTATATTATAAATCTTTAATTATGTTCATTTGCTTTCTGCTAATCACCTAAAGTTAAAAAATTAGCTCATTTCCCATCCGATATATATGTCAGCTACATTTTTCCATATCAATGTAATACAGTCTATATCCTGCTGAAACTCATTTAGTATAACTGTGTATGCTTCAGTTGTCTAGAATTCATCTGTGTATAACATTTCAAAGAAAATAGTTATGTGGTAAATTACTTTTTATCCTCAGATGAAATCAGTTTTTGTAATAAGTGAAAATTTCATTTCCTCCAATTGTCATATGCTTTATTACTTCAAAAAATACAATTATGCATGAATGAAGAGGGAATTTAAATTAATTTGTGTATTAAAGTTAAGTCAAAGTCTTGACCTCACACTATCTTTGAATACTTCCTGAAGTTCCACAATATGTTCATCCACTTAACAAATATTTACGTATGTAATGTGAGCTATGTGCCAGGCATTGTTCTAGGCTGAGAACATAAAAGACCAAAGCTCCTTAGAAACTACGTTCCAGTGCATGGAGACATATCATATGCCAATAAACTAGTAATTAAACAGTATATCAGATGGTCCTAAGTATAAAAAGAGGAAACAAAAGTGGGGAAATATTAGGGATGCAGATTAGATAGTTGTAATTTTATTTATATTTTTTTTATTCATTTTACTCTGAACTTTATTAATTTTTAAATTTGTCTTTTAATTGAAGTCGAGTTGATTTACAATACTATATTAGTTTCAGGTATACAACATAATGATTAATATTTTTATAGATTATACCCCATTTAAATTTATTATAAACTGATGGCTATATTTCCCTGTCCTGTACAATATATCCTAGTAGCTTATTTATTTTATGCATAGTCGTTTGTACCTATTAATCCCCTACTTCTCTCTTACCCTTCCACCTTTCCACCTCCCCACTGGTGACCACTAGTTTGTTCTCTACATCTGCTTTGGCTATTTGCAGTCTTTTGTGTTTCCATGCAAATTGTAAAATTTTTTTGTTCCAATTCTGTGAAAAATGCCATTGGTAATTTGATAGGGATTGCATTGAATCTGTAGATTGCTTTGGGTAGTATAGTCATTTTGATAGTATTGATTCTTCCAATTCAAGATCATGGTATATCTCTCCATCTGTTTGTGTCATCTTTGATTTCTTTCATCAGTATCTTATAGTTTTCCGAGTACAGGTCTTTTGCCTCCTTATGTAGGTTTATTCCTAGGTATTTTATTCTTTTTGATGTGATGGTAAATGGGATTGTTTTCTTAATTTCTCTTTCTGATCTTTTGTTGTTAGGGTATAGGAATGCAACAGATTTCTGTGTATTCATTTTGTATCCTGCACCTTTACCAAATTCATTGATGAGCTCTAGTAGTGGTTTTCTACCATACCAGTTTTCTGGTACTCAGTGTTTATTATGCATTTTCCCATTCTTTTACTTTCAACCCATCTGTGTCATTATATTTAAAATGAGTCTCTTATGAACAAAATGTAGTTGGTTCTTGCTTCTTTATGTTGTCTGAAAAGCTTTATATCTTTAATTAGATATTTTGTCAATTCACATTTGATGTATTAGTTAATATTGTAGATTTATAACTATCATTTGGCTATTTGTTTTCTTTTTCTCCACTGTCCCATAGTCCTTCCATTTTCTCTTTCTTTTGGGTTAATTATATATATACATTTTTTTCTTTAGTACTCTATTCTACATGTTCCGTTGGTTTATAAGCTACACCTATTTGTATGTTTTAAAGGTTGTACTAAAGATTAAAATATTAATCATCAACTCATCTCTATCTTGATTAATTTTAAGGTACTTCATGTAAAATATAATAATAACCTTACTACAGTGTAATTTTATTTATCTCCCTCCTGTCTTTTGTGTTATTTTCATATATTTTACTTCTACATTTATAGCAATCCCAAGCCACTTATTTTTGTGCTTCTATTGTCTTTTGAAAATATGGTAACCAATTGAAAATAATCTTCTAAATTTATCAACATATTTAACTTTACAATATCTTCACTTCTTTCTGAGACCTTTTATATAGTTTTTTTTTAACATCTTTATTGGAGTATAATTCCTTTACAATGGTGTGTTAGTTTCTGCTGTATAACAAAGTGAATCAGCTATACATAAACATATATCCCCATATCTCCTCCCTTTGCATCTCCCTCCCACCCTCCCTATCCCACCCCTCTAGGTGGACACGAAGCACCGAGCTGATCTCCCTGTGCTATGTAGCTACTTCCCACTAGCTATCTATTTTACATTTGGTAGTGTGTATATGTCCATGCCCCTCTGTCACTTCGTCCCAGCTTACCCTTCCCCCTCCCCGTGTCCTCAAGTCCATTCTCTATGTCTGCGTCTTTATTCCTGTCCTGCCCCTAGGTTTTCAGAACCAATTTTTTTTTTTTTTAGATTCCATATATACGTGTTAGCATACAGTATTTGTTTTTCTTTTTCTGACTTACTTCACTCTGTATGACAGCCTCTAGGTCCGTCCACCTTACTACAAATAACTCAATTTTGTTTCTTTTTATGGCTGAATTTATATAGTTTTACTTTAGCCTGAATGGCCAATAACTACATTTCTTGACCTCTTGGCAATAAACCTGTTTGGCTATTGCTTTTCTGAATGTGTGCTTATTTCATCTTATTTTCAGTACGTTAAAGCTGTTCCATTTTTTTTCTGGTTTCCATTATTTCTGATAATATGTTAGCTGACACTTTTATTATTAGTCCTTTTCATATAATAGCTCCCACTGCTGAGATGCTTTCCAGATGTTTATATTTACTTTAATTAGAATTTTTGAATGTGCTGTTCCTAAGCTTATTTTTCTATTTATTTATCTTATATGGTTTTGTTAAACTTCTTGGGACTATATGTTGCTTTTAAACAACTTTGAAATAATTTTAGCCAGTATTTCTTCAAATATTTGTCTGTCCCTTCACCACTTTCAGCTCATTTTCTCTAGTGCATATGTAAGTTAGACTATCTTATATGCTTACAGAGTATTGAAGTTTTATTTTTTTCTCATTTGTTTTTTTCCTTGGGGAGGGTTGTTTGCTTGAAGAATTGCTCTCCAGTTTTCTGAACTTTTATTCTGCATTGACTAATCAGTTGACTGTTCCATGCAACGTAATTTTTGATTACAGATATTTTATTTTTATATCTAATATTTGCAACTACTTCTGTTTTCCATAGTTCTCTTGATATTCCCCATTTCTTCTTTTATTATGTCCATCATTTTCTATAGTTTTTAGGATATATTTTTGATGGTTCTTTAAAATCTTTGTCTTCTGGTATAAGAATCATCTCTGGTTCTCTATTTGCATTGTTTGTTTCACATCTGATTATCTTTTTATCACATAATGGAGATTGTAGATGTTACCTTGCAAAGAACCTGGATGTTTTGTCTTCCTCTGAAGAGTGTTGATTTCTCTTCTAGCAGGAATTCCCTTACTGACAGATCACCTTGATAATGTAGAAGCTTAGCTTTATGCTTGGTTCAGCTGGCATATTTCGGTTTTTCCAAATTATCAGTGCTGTGAAATGATCGTTAATCCTGAGGCATGGCTCTGTGATGATTTTGATAGAACTCCCAAGGTATTTATCGAGCCCCTCAATTATTTAGACTTGAACTTCAAATTGTAACTTTTTTAGAATGGAGAAGCTGTTGAAATCTCTGCTCAGTCTTTTTAGCCTCTATCTATTACTTTTCTCAGAACTTCTTGGATTCATGTCCTTCATATGTGCAATTTAGGCGTCAGCCAAGACTTTGAGTCAATCTTGTACATAGGATCTTTGGGCCTCCCCACTGTGGCATCTTCTATTTTGGGATTTCTTGCCTAAATTGGTAGCCACTCTGCTTCACCTAAATCTTTATTTCTATTTTTCAATCTAATAATATTCTCACTTTCTGCATAAACTATATTACTTGAGAACCATGCTGACCAGTGAGTATTTCCAGGGGGAAATTAGATTAAAATTGACTCTTTAAACACTGCGAATTCTATCCTTCAAGGGCCTTCAGTTTCTACCTGTATGCTCTCTAGTACTTTAAGACAGTTGATTTTTTTTAGACTTTTTAATTGTATTTGTTAGAATAATAGTCTGCTACAAACTACTCAATCATTACCAGAAGCAAGAATATAATGTACATGTTTGAAATAAGGAGATACATTATATGTGTTTAAGCTTGTATCATTCTCATTGAATTACTAGCAGTTTGTTATCCTGTTGGGTAAAGTTTTCACATTTGATCGATCAATGAATTGTTTTAGAAGTGTGAGAACTGGGCAAGGAATTTTATTTTAATCATGTCTTTTCTAAATTTTGGAATGTTGTGTGTAGACAAGACAAGATAATGATTTTCTATCATCCAATCGCAATATCATTTTCACATAATGGCTTATGCAAGTCTTATAAAAAGTCACAGGGGATTTATACAAACATTTAGGGCTATTGCAAATAAACTGTTGGGTGAATTCATTTTGCAAGTGTAATTATTATGATGAAAAAATATAATTGAAGATTTTAGTCACATCCTTGAAAGGAGAGAATTTTATTAAAAATAGATACTTATCTACATTTTAAAAATCAGGTTCATTTTAAGTTTTTGTTAGCAGAAATTGGAAAAAATGTCATTTTATCTTTTACAACTACACTTTCACAGTCTAATATCAACAGCAAGTAGTTTGGTAGTTCTCATAATATAGTCTAATTGTGAGAGCTGGTTAAAAATGCAAATATGTAGAGTCTAGGATTTTGAATTTATAAGTTCTTCAGGTGATCCTTCTATACAAAATTTGAAAACAACTGGTTTAATAATAGATGATTATCCAGATTAGTGACAAAATTCTGATTAATTTTCAAATTACTTCCTTTCTCAAGGAGCTTCTAAAGTTTCTCATATCTTATATAAAATATGGAAATAATAGCACATGAGCCAACCTTATAAATAGGAATTAAAAACAGTTGGCTCCTATGGAGCTAATAAAAATGGCTTATAAAGCAGGGCAGAAATAAGAGTGTCTTGCTTTACGTTAAATGTTGTTCTTCATGAATACAACCCAAAAGGACCACATTGGCTGAGAGGTCAAGGTTAGCAACATAGCCAACAATATTTTAATTACTTGCCCAAATAAGAAATGATGAGAAATGAAAACCATATAATATAGTATAAACAATATAATAAAAGTATTCAAAGTAAACTTAGGACAGCAAGGAGAACCTGGCATGTGACACAGATTAAAAGAAGGCTAGGGCTTTGCTGGTGGCGCAGCGGTTAAGAATCCACCTGCCAGTGCAGGGGACATAGGTTCGAGGCCTGGTCCAGGGAGATCCCACATCTTCAGATGAAGATCCCACATCATCAGAGCAACAAAGCCTACGTGCCACAACTACTGAGCCTGTGCTGTAGAGCCCATGAGCCACAACTACTGAACCCACGTGCTGTAACTACTAAAGCCTGTGTGCGTAGAGCCCGTGGTCTGCAACAAGAGAAGCCACAGAAATGAGAAGGCCGCATACCACAATGAAGAGTAGCCCCCACTCGCCACAACTAGAGAAAGCCTGTGTGCAACAATGAAGACCCAACACAGCCGAAAATAAAAATTAATTAATTAATTAATTAAATTTAAAAAAAAAAAAAAAGAAAGACAAAGCTCTGAAGACTGACTTAGGTGGCCACATTAGGGTGAAAAGAGCTCTACAAGCTCCATATTCTTCAGCCCACTAGGAGAAGAGTAGATGGGAATCTGATTTGGGTATAAGTGATAGCTAGGACTATAGAGCATATTCTTACCTAATATACCCTGAGGCTTTATCATGTTGGTCACTTTGTGCAGTACTCACTAGCTAGCCGTGGGTTCAATATGCCTAGATGTGGAGGCTTGAATTCAGGAAAACAGGTTTAAGTATTATCTTTTGTATGGGGCATTTTTGACCCTTTGTGACATCCTGACTAAAATTCAATGGAAGACATGAGTTTTTTAAGGTGAAATTAAGAAGGTGTAATTTTTATATAGAATTTTATGTGGAATTTTTGTGTCTCTTCTCTCTTTATTTAAATATAACAATGCTTTTTTAAAAATAAATTTTGATTACTTTACAATATATGGAAGTAAATATATGGACTATATGGAAGTAGCGTAAGTCCAGAGTGTGGTAAAAATGGTAATTTCTTAGGGTTTACTTTCATTTTTATGACACCTGCTGTCATCCTTAATGGTTATGGATTTCTTATGGGTTCTTATAGGTTCTGTGCCATGGAATGTACCTCACCCACGTGTTATATAGAAGCAGTAAACCTTAATGTAAAAATTGGTGAAATCCATATGAAATTTCTAGCTCAGTTAATAGCATTAAATAAAAGTTTCAAAATTTTCAAAATTAAGAAATTTTCAAAATTTCTTAATTTTGACAAATGTGCATAGTTATATAAGATGTTAACCTTAGGAGAATTGGTAAAGGCATATGGGAACTTGCTATACTATCTTTGAAACTCCTTCTGAAAATCTAAAATTACTTCAAAATAGAAAGGCTTAAAAACGTATCACGTAACAGTAATGAAAATTTAGTTGGGAAATTTCTGATAATTTTCTTCAAAAGGATAGGAGCAAATTTTCACAGCTGTCCTTCACTCCATTTTTTTTTTTTTTTTCCTTGAGGACCCTTTAAATCAATGATTGGCCCCTGGTCCTCTTGATGCTCACGGAATAGGCACCGGATAAATGCTTTCTGAATGAATCAGTCCTTTTGATGTATTTAAAGAACCTTTTATTATTGGGATTTGTAGTGCCTTGAGAGGTGCTCCTAAAATTTTCTTTTGACTCACTTAAGTTTGAATTGCCCCTGACCTGCCACATTGTGTGCTTTTAGGTTCTCTTCATGAAAGATACCCATGATGGTTTAAAAAATAACGTACTGAGCTCACCCGTCTCCCCCTTCAGCTGTCATAATGGATTCTTTGAACTTTACTAGTTATCTGCCCCTACATGGATTTTATTTTACTATCTCATCTTTGATGAGAAATGATAAAGTAATCATTCTTTTAAGTTAGTACATATCAATACAGATCAAAATAGGACAAATTAGGTCATTGACTAGAGAAAGTAGAAGAGCCTCTTGGATGCAATAAGACTTTAAGTCCTTTTGAAATGCTCCCTGCATTTTCCCAGAGTTTTCCAATATTTTGTATCCTCTAAGTGAATACTATTTTGCATGCTAGATGTGCAAGTTTATCTGCATACATATGCTCCTTAGATTACTGAAGTTTCAATCCTTTTGCTCTCTAACTCCAAACGTTTCTGTGTGTTCTTGATCCATTCACTCACTTTCCTGATTCCCTTGCTATCTTAAACCTTCAATTATTTTCTCTGGTCTCATCTTTTTTAAAAAAATTCTTTTTTCAGTCTTCTCATTCAGCCATTTAAAAGTGCTCAGATCTCACAGATTGTGAGAAAGACACATTGTCCTATCTGTGTTTTCTACCTCAAATGGGAAAAAAAAATCTCTACAGAAGTTTATATGCACTCTCTTGTACTCTTTAGCAACTACTGAGTCTTTAATTCTCTAGCATTTCTATCGACATGATTCTACTGAAGCTACTCTTTAAAAAGTTCCATTTACTTATTAGCAACCCAATTCCTTAGTGCTCCTGTTCATTGATGTCTCTGGACAATTGGACACTATGGAACCGCAGCTTCCTAGAAACCCTTCTCCACTTACTTCCATAACATTCTAACCTGGGACTATTCTGACTTCCTCAACTGCCCTGTTTATCTCCTCTGGTTCCACCCTTTCAACCAACTTTTTAATGGGTTCTGACTTTGACATTCTTATTACTCCTTGCCTATACTCTTTTCCTTGTCTTTACAACTATGCACTTTGGCTTTACTAATCACCCATACGTAATGACTCTAAAATCTACCTCCTTCCTTGATTTTGCCCCTGAGCAGCAGTCTTACCTTACTGAGCTTACTGCTATATAGTTTTACCAGGATCTTCCAAAAATATTTCAAGCTCATTTCCAAAATTAAACTCATTCTCTTCTTTCCTCAGACTGATCCTCTCCCATGTATTTATCAGTGTCAAGGATACCAGCATACTTCTTTTTATAGTTTCAGTCCTTCTCTTCAGCTTGCTTTAAACAGTTCTATATTTAAGATCTGTCAAGTTTACCAATTTTTTGCTACCCTTTATGTTTCCACTTCCACTAACCCTTTCCAACACTCACCTCTTATAGACTCTGGTAGCCACCCATTATTGGTAGATTCATCTGTTTGTAAGCACGTGGTAAACTTAGGAGAATTTAGCTCTAACCCTAGTTAAGAGCACTTGCTGCCCTTATTCTGATGGTGGCTTGTATTTGCCATCAGAGTTTCAACGTCTTTATTGAGATAAACAGCATAGGAATTTATGTTATTGCTTTTCGTTGAAAATAAAAGAAACATACAAAAAGCACAGAATGTCTAAGTGTGACGACTCTAAACATGTTGTTCGACTTCAGTCCTATCTCTAACTTGCTTCAGCTTCTGTGCTCCTCTTTGCGCCCTTTACACACACTTCTTGATTTACCACCAATTCTCCGTCAGTGCAACCAGAGAAAACTTGACATGGACTCCACCCACACGCCCAAGTTACTGTGTTGGCTCCGGCCAGGCTGTGTGTGGAATAGCTTGCACAAACAAGGTCTGAGGGATGAGGACATGGCATTGTGGGGAGAGAGGCCAAAGTCAGAGACAGAAGAACAGTTTAGGGGCTCAGATTCAAGGAGAAAGTGCAAATCCACAGACACTGGAAGAAGTCAGAACTTGAAGGGATTTGAACGAGCTTGAAAAATAAGTGGGTGTCTGCATAAAGGGAAAATATTGAGGAGTCAGGACAAGCAAAAATGCAAAAATGCTCATCTAGATATGTGGGACTAGGAGATAAGTTGGCTGAGAGGTGATCAGGGGAAGAAAGATAGAAGTTGGCCCTGGGCTTTTCTACCCTTTGTGTTTTTAATTGATGTACTAGATTAATATTATGTTTCCTGGGACCTAAATTGGATTTATTATCAGTGAACTAGTGAACCCAGTTTAAGCTATCCAGTCCTTAAAACTTTGTCCTTAGATACTAAAGTTGAATTAATATCCTTAGACTCATTATTATTCCAATATAATTATTTGGTTTTGAGAGCCCCCTTCATTAAATTGTTTCTGTAAGGTCTATTTTCTATGTCCAGGAGTCTGACCAATAGCTCTAAAACTTCAAATACCACTTCCCTATAGTGTAAGAAGCTTTAGCATGAAATTCCGTGGCTCTGTGAACTCTAAAATTACATGCATTTCTGAATGACTGTGCAAATGTGCATGTTCCTGGGTGTCTGCTTAAACATTTTAACAGACCCTTAAAGACACAGGAGATCTGAAAAAGCTGTTGTCCCGGAGGTTTATGAATGTGAGCAGGATGCTGGAAATCTCTTAAAATATAAATCTGATCATGCCCTGCTCCTCTGTTTTATAACAGTTTGGGTTTTCCTTGGCTCTTGAATGAAGACCAAATCTAAGGAATGTGACCTATAATACTTGAGGGGTATGTCAATTTTGAAATCTCTAGACTAGGTTTGCATTGCTTTTTTTTCTGGACATGTAGCTCGAGAATATATTACTTCATTTCAATTCCTTTAGCAAACTATGCTTCCTCTCATTTCAGGGTCTTGCATATTTCTGGGGGGAAGGAACTGTCCCCATCATAATTTCCCAACCTGCTTCCACCAGCCCTTTCTCCCAATTACTATCTCACTTCTCATCTCAGCTTAAACACTGTTTTCTCGTTGTCTTTCCCGACCGTTCTGACAAAATTGGGTTTTACTTATTCATATGTTCATAATTGCCCTCTACTTTTATGTCATGATGTTTATCACAGCTTATAATTATAAATTTGAGTCAAAATTTTATTAATATTTATTTTTTGTATGTGTAAGCTCAGAGTGCAGGGAAGTGATGGTTAATTTTCATTGTATTATTTGTAGCACCCAGGATGGAGTTTGGTACTCAGTACATGTGCAGTACAGATTTGTTGAATGAATACATGCTTTGATTTACTATCTTGGAGCTCGTCATTTGAGTGCGTAGTTACATTCATACACCCCACAGCATCCTTCACAGAATTTTAGTACATAGTAAATCCTAATTAAATAATTGTTGACTGAATGACAAGATGCTTTCCTAACAGAGAAATGCTGCTTTCCTGCAGTAACCTTAATCATGTGTTCTTCTTTTTATTTCCCATATGTAAAAATGCTAAATGGTGTAATTTCTAGGTCAATTGCTTAAAAAGGTATTTCCAAAGTGATGAACTCTAATGATCATGTTTAAGTCTTCATGAATTTCACACATTTTCCATACCTCCCTACAGTATTTGTGTACATGAATACGTGGAGAACTTATCATTTGATTTTTCATATTCCGTAGCTGATGTGAGTTGATATGCAAATTAGACCATATAACTTTCTGCACATTTTAAAGAATTATATGCATGTGCCTCATTGTATGTTAACTGATATATGGAAGCAGTAAGTACTGACAGAGCACTTAATTGCTTAAACCATCATCCTGGCACAGTGAACCTTTCATAATTCTTGATAATATGTTTCTGATTATTTGTTGCCTGAGTGCCATATCGTAAGAACTTATGTGAACGTAAGGGTCTATGTGTAGTTAGGTCATATGCCATTTTATATAAGTGAGCTATAAACCAATTCGATTACACTGGAGTTAAATTTTAAAAAGGTGATTCATAAATAGAGAGAAATGAATGTTTTCACAGTTATGCTTCTCTAACACTGTGAAAGCATAACATCTCTATTACTATTTTCAGTAATAGATGCCTTTACTGATAAGGCTAAACTTGTCCAGGATATTCACAACATTGTAATATTTGAACAGTTTTTTTGTCTCATAGAAATGACCTTGAGAGGTGTTGTTAGCTAGACAGTGCAATGCATACTGATAAATTAGAGAAAGTATAAGAAATGAAAGCCCACAGGAGATGTTTTATCTGTTTTAAAAATCATTTTGTAGTTTCACAATGCATAGTAGCTAAACTCAGTGTCCCAGGATCTATTGAACTGATAGAAAGTGGAGCTTAGCAGTTGCACTATCATAATAAGACAGTTGTCAGCATGCTAGAATCTCATTTTGACTGTGGTTTGACGAAAGTTGCCCGCAAAGGTGTGTAGTAGCTCTATTGAAGACACCCACATATGCAATACCACTTAATTGAGATAAGAATAGAGTAGTATGATCCTGGACTTTCAAAAGTAAATACACCCTCATTGATTACCTCTCACCCAGCATTCCTGTGGCAACGGAGCTGAAGCACCTGCGCTTCAATTAGGACTTAGTGGCAATTCATAGCAAAGATGAAAGATTGAACATGAATATTGAAAAATAGAAGCTAAATATGCTTTTTCAGAATAAAATAGTATCTAAATGTATGGAGAGCCTATTATGAGTCATAAATTGTGCTGTAGATTTTACATGGGCTATCTGAACTCTTCACAACAAACCTATGGAATAGGCACTATTATTATCATTTCTATATTACTATCGAAATTAATAAAATGAGGCTCAGAGGAGAGTTATATAACTGGCCTTCTGCCACAGAGTTTACATGACAGAACTTTGGAGCCCAGTCTCAGAATTAAAAGGCCAGGCTTCTAATCACCACACAGGCAAATGAGATAAAACCAAAAAGGCTGTTTATGAAGATAGCTGCCGCAGGCTATTTGGGAAAAATATTTTTGAAACCACATTGTCTAAACTGCACAAGCTTTTTTGTTTGTTGTTTTTGTTTGTTTGTTTTTTTAAAATAAGTAGTGGACCTAGAGCTATTGAAGTTGGGGTTTGGAGAATTAAGATAGAATAAGGGCTGGTAAATATTCTTAGCATTCTTATCCTTCTTGCATTCCCATTCTCTCTCTTACCATTCTATACATACAAAAATGAATGAACCAAACCTATAAATCCCATAAAAGCTATCCTTAATCTGTCCCTTTTTTAGTGTGCTTATAAAAAAAGCCCAGTAGCTTTCAGTGAAATATGATATGGACTGAAGCAGAGAGCTCTGCACAATTTTTAGGATGTGGCTTGGCAAAATCTGTTCATTTTTTTGTCAGGAGCAGGAAATACATGCAATGAAGCAAATTCATCCAGTGCATAAACAATTCATAGAGTACAAGTTTTTCTGGGAAATTGACTAATATTGCTGTATCACCAATATACTTTTATATAATATTGTCAGTTATTTTTATCCTATTGTCCAGAATCATAAGTAGAAAAAGTGCCTTAATTTTTTGATGCTATAACTTAAAAGTGTTCCAAATGTAACTTTTAAATTTTATTAAAAATGAAGAAAGTACTAAAATTTTCCTTACCTATTTTTAAATTTTCACATTTAGAAAAATCTATTATATTTTATATTTTAAATTTTACTTACCGCAACCTAAAAGCTGCAACTCTTTAGCGCCATAAGCAAGAATTGTTACAATACATGCTTCAAGTTTTTAGGTTTTTCCACCAGGGCTTGGGGCATATAAAACACTAAGAGGTATGTGAAATAATGAATTATATCTTACATCAAGTGTATTTGTGCCACCATCCTATACTCATAAAGGATATCGCAGTCTTTCATCTTGATCTTGGACTTAGCCTAGTGAAATTACATTCTGGACAGACACTACATACTTACTGACAATAGTGGGGGATATGAAACCTGTTGCTTCATATACCCCATGAAGACTCAATCAAAGCCAAAAGGAAACAAAAACAGCTTGAATAAACAAATGGCAATTTACTCCAAAATGTACTATACATTTGCACATGAAAATTTCCCCAAGTCTCCATTAAGTAAAAATATTGGAGAAAGTAATACAGTTCATGGGGTTCATTCAAAAGCGGGTGGGTAATTGAATGAAAGACAGTCAAACAACTGATTTGAAGAGGCCAATATAAACCACTTAATGCAGATTTGAAGAGAAACAAATAGTAGGGAAATCTTCCATTTAAAATGAATAATCTTAAAAGTATATAATTATATGTTAATTTCAAATATATATATATTGTATTTATAATTCACAAAAATCTTAGATGTTTCTGTGTGTGTATCTCATAGTGAACTTCTGGGAATCTTAAAAATTCAAATCTGGATGATGAAAATTAGATCAAATCAATATTTAGCAATATTCAACCAATTTGTAATAAGCTTAGTAATTTATAAGTATAGTAAACATATGTATCCCAAGTAAAGACAGGTGAAAAACACTACTCTTAATATAAATTACATTATATTTGGTATTGTAACTCCATTTCTAGTTCATTCTTACCTAATATCATGCTAATAAGCTTCTGTGGTGTAGATACTGGTTTTAAGTTTCCTCCTAGGATTTGAACTGTCAGTAAAACTTTAACAGAAACAACTCTAAACTACTTAAACTACTCAATGCTAATTATTAAAATGTGTAATGTGCAGCATGTGACTATAGTTAATAATACTCTTCTGTATATTTGAAAGTTGTTTAAAAGTTCTCATCTGTATGTATAGTGATAGATGTTACCTACACTTATTGTGATCATTTCACAATGTATACAAATATTATGTTGAACAACTGAAATTAATATAATTTATATTCAATTATATCTTAATAAAAAATGTATAAAGGAGAGCAATCAATACTTGGAAGTTTGTTTTCAACATCAACATCTTAGATATTCCACCTCTTTTAACACAAATAGGACATTATGTAAAAAAGCTTTACCTTAATAATATAGTTCCTAGTTTGCCAATATGAATGTTAGCTAGATTTGTCTGAGTCATATTAATTCTCAAAAGAATATAATTCTCAGAAAACTAATTCCACTGAGGAAAGTAAGTTTAATTTTTCAAAGGTGGAGAGAAAACTAAGACCAGAAAAGAAATATCCAGTTTATTATTTATAAAATGATTGTAGATTAGCCTCATTGATTCCATAAATTTCTGTTGAATGCCCAATAAATACAAATACAAATACACACACACATTGATTTATTTAAAGTAATATGCAATGTCTATTTCAGTTGTTTTAAAAAATGATTGAGCAGTGAGCAATCGTAGTCAGATATGAGGAAAGATAATGCTGGTTCATTAAGTATTTCATGGTTACTGAAAGAAGAAAAAGAGTTTTTCTGGTTCTGAAGGGTATAAATAGGTATCCGGAATAAGATGTACTACAAACAAATCCTCTAATTCCTGTTTAATTGATATATTGGGGCAAAGGTTTCCAAATGATAAACTTGTAATAATACTTCTGTTTTACCACACTGATGAAAAAATATCAGTAACATTAACAATTATTTAAATAGAATAACCATCTGAATAGTTTAAGAACACTGAGTGAAATCTTAGATTTCAGAACAGATTCCTTTAACTAGCAAAATTTTGCACGCTCACATTCACATGCACATTTAGAAACTATCTCCTAAATTATTTCTCATTCTCTCTGAGTTCTTCTTTAAAAGTAGAATCAAATTTAGCAATATGTGTTAAATTCTGTAAATAGGATTAGCCAAATTCACCCTAGTTTGTCTGAATTGTTTTGAAACACAAAACACCATTTTGAATAGCCACAACCTCTTTTCATCATGTTCTACGTTCAGCTTCCTATTTTGGCTGTTTGCTATGGCCTTGAGCACAGTGTCCTTTTTTGCTTCACTTTTGTTCACTTATATGATGAACACAGTAATGTAGTATTTGAGAATGCAGATCTACCCCTGTGGCTATGTTGTCTTTATAACTGTTCTATATCTTCGTATTACTGTGTCAGTTTTCTTAGACAGATTGTAAAGTTTTGAATTATTGGAAGATTTTTGTTTTATTATGAAAAAATTTTCTCTGATACCATTTACCCTAACCTGAGTTACCTATCTGTGTATTATATAATCTGTTTATCGGGTCTATATCCCTCTATTAAAAAAGTGTCAGGGGGCAGAAAATGTAGACACCAATTTTAATTGATAGCTAAAAACACTTTTTCAAACATCCTCTTTGCCAAATATATGACTTGAATACCTCTTTTATTCCTCTGTGCTTCTGTTCATTTTGGTAGCAGCTGAATGGGAGGTAAATGATCTGCATAATTCACAAACTACATAATAGGATCATGCATATCTTATTTTTTATTTTAGCCAAGTTGTAAGTAATTGCCACCCACAGCTGGTATTTAATAAAAGTTACTAACAGATGGAACCACTGAGGGTCAGGCAAAATTTAACTCCACCTGATAAGTATGTCTTCAAGATTAATAACATCTCAAAGCTAAAGGGATCCCCAATCTTTGCAATCATTTTCAAATTAAAATTTTACATAATTAGATTTCAAAAGAATTATCAGGCATTGCCTATAAAACAGAACTTGCTAATCGTTCCTGTACATTTTGTACTGACTTTCCCACTATTAGCCCGAGCTATATTTACATTTTAAAGAACTAAGGAGAAAGTGGACATTGTGTTTGTAGTTTCTTTTTTCATGTAATTATGTTCAAACTAGGAACACATTTTTCTCAATTTTTTGATACTCTCCCCTGCCCCATCGCATGACCTAGACATGAAAAGCTCTATAATCTCCTTCACTAAGTTAGAGAAAACTATAATTCAGTTGTTACAAGTATAATTCATGCCAGAGCACTGAGAATCACTAAGCAACTAATTCAAGAATTTAATGATTTAGGGACTTCCCTGGCAGTCCAGTGGTTGAGACTTCGCCTTCCAATGCAGGAGTGCGGATTCGATCCCTGGTTGGAGAGATAAGATCCCACATGCCTCGTGGCCAAAAAAACAAAACATAATGCATAAGAATACTGTAACAAATTCAATAAAGATTTTTTTAAAATGGTCTACAGAAAAAAAAAATCTTAAAAAAAAGAATTAATGATTTATCTTTTTCCTAAAATTTTAAACTTTAGAGGAACAAGATGAACTTTCTGGTCTACTATGGCTTTCTGTGTTTTACATTTGCACCCATATTATGATGTAATTTGGGCTCTAGATATTGAGGAACCGTGCTTTGGAAACTGTGTTGGGGTGAAAGTATCAACAATAGTTTAAAATATATGTAAGTGAAATTACTCCACTTTTTTAGTCACTAGAGAGTGAAACAATGTTTTTTAAAACTATTTCTTTGCATTTGAGAGAAAGAACATTTAAGGAGGTAGGATTATGAGTTAATACCTGATATTAGTATATGCTAACAATGTTGAATCCATAATTTGATATTGATAGTTCTACATATTTCTTCCTGACCTACACCATTAGCATGGTGTGTGTAAATGCTTACTCTAAGTATAATGACTATAGTTTACCATTAAAAAGTAGTGTTCTTTATGGAGAACATATGCGCTTAGTCTGTTTCCAGAAGCTATAAATTCTATAAGAAATATGTTTAATCTAATCCTTGATCATAATGATTTTATTCTCTAAGTGAGAAAATGAGACATATATGAAACAGTCGATAAACAGTTGGATATGCTAAATGCTACAAAGTAAGAACACTACAGTCGATAAACAGTTGGATATGCTAAATGCTACAAAGTAAGAAGTGATATGAGATCAGGTTGTTATTGCACAGGTTTGTATATGTGTCAAAGGAACAAGGCATGTGCCTTTTAAGTCTGACAGCTGGCTATCTCTCTTGTACTCACAGGGTGTAATTACCTTAAAAACCAGAGGCTGCAAGAGAAAGCATCTTCAGTAAGAATAAGTTTGGGAAACAATGGCTTAAATAATGTTACGTGTCTTTAGCAAGACTTTTCTTTTCAAAATAGGCTAATGTACATTGGGATATTTGAAAAGTAGACATTGTCTATAGTAGTAGGCATAGTACTTTTTAAACCTTTGTTTTCACCTGATATTCCACAGAATTCATTTTAAAAATGCTCTTAGTGAATTTCCCATGGTTCATGTTGGCATTCAATCTTGATGCTTAGGAACTGACTTTCATTATTAAGCAGAAATTGGAACCATCTTTTAGTAATAGATTTGCATTAACCAATCTCCTAAGACTGATCTGTGAAACCAGAATGCCAACAATTTAATTAAGAATGAGAAGTATAACTGCCAGAGAAACCAAATACAATCTTCTGAGTAGTGTTTTCTGCCGCATAGGAACACAGCATGGGAAAATAAGTTATAATTAGGAGACTGGTTGGTGAACACGAAAACAAAACACAACAAGGTAAGAAGATGTAGGTTTCAAATGTGTAACGTCCTTGCACTGAAGTAACCTAATGTTGTCATCACCCCTAAAAGGATATGCCCGTCATTAACACCATACAAGTTACGTCCTTGGTCCATGGGGTACTTCCCTGCGGACACTGTTCTAATTGCATTGCCAAACTTTTATCAGTCACTAACCTTTCTCCTTTATGGATAGCAACTTTCCTCCCTTTCAATGGAGCATTCTGTGATTAGCTACTTTAGTTAATCTATTTGATTAGATAACTTTCTAGTCTTGCTGACTTGTGAACTTATTCATTTACTTTGTCCCTTTAAGGTGATTCTGTCTATATATGCTCTGATAAGTGAAGATATAGTAAGTTAGTTTTAGAATACATTGAGTTAGTGGTACTGGAAAGTCTGATTATGATTTTCCAGGAAGAAAATGGAAGATGAGACTCAAGAGCCAAACAGAATTTAGAAACATATATTTCGGAGTCTTTTGTGTAGATATGGATGGGATTGTCTGTTTGTTTAGGATAAACAAAAAAATGCACAAAGAATAGAATATTGGAAAATACTTACATTTAGTAAGTGGGGTATCCAGAAATAGAAGATGGAATATGGAGAGCCATAATCATGTAGCACAGTACTTGTTAAGGATGTATATCTATATCTGTATTTATACATTTATATCTGTATATCTATGTCCCTATCTATCTATCATCTATAATATCTATTCCCCCCTCCCCGCCCCCCCGCTCCTTTCTCACTAACTTCTTTTAGGTCTGGGATAATACAGAATGTCACCTTAGAGCATCAGATTGGACTAAGGAGAACATAACTAGTTGAGTGGGATGAGGAGACACTTTTTTCTGCTTAGTGATTGGAAGTAGGACTAAATCCAGAAAACCCAAGTGAGCTCTCAGAGTTTGACTCCTCTTATTTTTGCAAATCCAAATTCAGCAATCAGTCATGACACTGGATCTTTGCTGGTCTAACAAAGCTTTCCCTTCCTCACACCAACATCCCTTGGGGCAAATTGGTGAAGGAAGGAGAGGCTGAAATCTGCACAGAAGCCAAGGAGCCTCCAGAAGGATATAGGATTGAGGTTGCCCCTTTCCTTTTGTGATTCAATAATTTAGAGCTTGGTATGTTTCTGATAGGGGACAGCTGGAAAAAAAAAAGGGATCTTGTGTGTTCCAAGGAAGCCCATCATAAGGGGATCCAGATTTAAATTTGATCTAAAGACTTAGAGGTTGATGGGGTTCCCCCAGACTCAGCTTTGTGTTTGCACTTTGGGAACGAGGGATGAGCAGTGTGGGTGTTCTAAGGAGGCTCAAACTGGCAGTAAAAGGATTAGGATAGAATGAGCACCAAGCCTGCAGCATGCTGGCTGATGTTTGAAAGCAAGACTGTACCCAAACCCTTAGGGTGCAGGAGAAATCTTTGGGGAGGACAGCAGGACTTCGGAGAGAGACTCTCAGTTACACACAAATAAGAATTAAGCAATGACTTGGAGAAATGAGAGAATTTTGTCTATATCTGTTCTGTAAGTTGTGGAAGAGATTCATATATGTTATAGCAGTGCTATGGTGTGAAAGCAAGAGGAGAGCACTTAAGGAAAGCATGCTCACAAGACAGTTTTTGTAGAACAGTCAAGAAAATGAGACCTGAAGAAAATATCAGTCATTTGAGCATTTAGAAGTCAGTAGTATATTAAGAGACTTATTAGAACAACAGAGTACGTACCTGGATGGTTAGAGATTAAGCAATTAGGATCCTGGGAAAAGAAGGAATTTTATCAAGCAGAGACCACTCGTGGGGAGGTTTTTTGGGCTTAATGGGATAATATTTTAAAATCGTTATTGCCTTTAAAAAGACAGAGTAGGCAATGAGAAATAATATGAATTTTTCTAATAAATTCTATTAATTATTGAGCTTCTAGTATGCACTTAGCACTGTGCTATTTGCTAAATAGAAATGTTAAAAGAACAAACATGCATGAAAATGGCTGATGAAACCAGCTACTAAAAAGACAAGATGGAATGAAATCAAGTTGACATTCTAAGAATTTCTAGATAGCAATGAAAGTCCAGTTGAATTTGGAAAGAAGCATTTTTAATTGGAAGCTTTGCAGTACATGGAAATAACATGGGCTTCAAAATCAGGTTTATGTGAATACTGTTCTGGTAGGTTTTTATAATATACTGGGAATTTCACAGGGAACAGTTGGACTCCTAGGACCAAGATAAGAGTGGAGTGATGTAAATTTCATCTAACTGATGTCAGAATATCCTGATTTTTACTTTTCTAGTAGCTAGCTATGAGAATGATGGAGCAAAATGTCCCTATGTTTTAAAAGGTAAATACATACATAAGAAATAAATTAAATGAAAACATAAGAAAATATTAAATTTATATTCAAGAACTTCTAAGTAAAATTTTGAATTTTGCATATTAGGATTGCT
Organism: Eschrichtius robustus; assembly: GCF_028021215.1. NCBI lineage: Eukaryota > Metazoa > Chordata > Mammalia > Artiodactyla > Eschrichtiidae > Eschrichtius > Eschrichtius robustus. The sequence goes on from NC_090837.1 coordinate 88,455,048, forward strand.
CAAAGTGTAGAAAAACTTTCCGTCATCTCATTACTGAATTACTAGACTTTATAACTTAGTATTTTTAATCATTACAAGATTGAAAAGAACTCTAAGTAAGCATTTCACACAACCCCCTTTTATAGAACAAAAAGTGAAGTCTTAAAACATTGAGTGGCTTCCTCTAGTTTATTCATTTTGAAAGAATTTTTGGCAAATTCAGAATTGGAATCCAAAACCCTGACTTCCAGTGCAGTGTGTTTTACTGAAGCGAGCTTCAGGTGTTTTAATGGGTGTAATTGTTTTTCTTTCACGTATAATATTAAATTATTATTTTCTATAATTTTTTGGAAGCGACATACATTACACATGAAGGAAAATCATTATGTTCTATTTTTGTGAATTTACTTGTTTATTTGTGCTAATTTTGATATTCCCATATCTGAAACAAAATTTTTTCAGAATGCATAATAACATGCAAAGCATGGTGATTTTTTTCTTGACTGGTTTTCATACATGATTAGAGTATCTTTTCAAAATTCTGGAACTACATTTGAATCCTGTCAGAAATAAATGAGCAACCTCAATGAATACTTTAGTCTCCTTTGAGCTCTTTGAATTAGATTATCCCTCTCTGCAACTTTCAGTTCAAATGGAAAAAGCCAAGGAGATGCAACTAGATTGTTAATAGTAGAAGTGGTCTGATTCAGGTACAACTGTACAAACATGCCTCTCATTATAGTTTTCAAATTGACTTTGCAAGATATATGGTAATTTTTTAAGGTACATATGTGGGCAAGTTTGCAATTAATAACAATAAAGGGAATAGTCCATTTAAAGTCAGTCTTTCAGAATGCACAATTCTATATTTATCACCTTGATTGCATAATGTAATGTAAAGTGGAGTTATTCTGCAGTAGTTTTATTTATATGTTTCTTTTTTGTATAAATGTAGGAATAAAGAAATTTTTCACTTGAAATGTTGACTGTGGTATATACAGAATATCAAATCATTTAGGTGAATATCTCACTAGAGAATTAAAACAATACTACCCATTTGTTTATTAATCTGAAACATGATTATTGAATCACTTTACAAATTCTGACTATATCAGGAACTTCTGACTGTTTCAACATACAAACTGGTATTGATCACTAGAAAGTTGTCCAAAGCTGTATTTAAGCTACTAAAATTAGGGAATTGTGAAACCCAGTGTTTGAGTTCACATAGTTATCTTTATCAATTTTCATTTTGTAAATATATATTTTCTCCATTGATTGTTTCTTTGTAGAGTTTACATCAAATAAGGCCATAAATTAAATATCACGTTATGGTAGCCTCTGAATAAGTGCACATCCATTTTTCTTTATATATGTATCTCATTTGATTTTAAGGAGTGTGTGTGCATGAGAGAGGGAGAGAGAGAGAGAATTTTCATAGGTTCTTACCCCAGTTTGTATAAAATAGACTATCCAAGATATAAAAATGATTCTGACACAACAACATTTACTGTAATTTACAGCTAATTTTACCTATTTAAAATGTTTTTATGATAGTACACTAAAAGTGGGGGGCTGTGGAATAGATCGACTTGGTGTTAAGGAACCAATCAGAACAAAATTTCCTTTGTTCAGACACTTACAGGAGGAATTAAAATTGAAGGAATCACTGAGCACCTACTATGTTCCAATCTCCTTACCAGATATTGTGCATATATTATATCATTTAATCTTTACAACTATATTTAGTTGGCTTTATTTCCACACTTTAAGGAGGAGGAACTGAGAATTAGGCAAATAGACCAACTAACTTGCTTTGTGATGCCAAAATGAGTGATGAAACCTAGGATCGAAGGCCATGTCTGTTTGACTAATAGATCAACTGTCATTCCACTTTATTTAACTGTTGGTGTATTCTGACACTTAATGGTTCAGTGGGGAGAAGCTATTTCCTTTACCCTTCTTAAAAAATGTTTCTATGTTGTAATGATTGCTTCCTTTCTGTAAACACCATAAAACTTCATAAAACCTGAAGCATTAACAAGATTAGGTATACTGTTTTGGTTTGGTGAGCAAAAGGATTAGATATATAATATAAGTGAATTCCAAAATGAATGAATATGAATAGAAATAGAGAAAAACAAGAGAGCAAGGTAATTGAGAATAGGGAAAAAGCAAGTATCAAGGCAAAGAGAAAAGTAAAAGCAACAATGTTTATTTACAGGTGGCTCTTGTAGAAGGGTCTGGAAACATGGGGCTGCACGTTACTCTCCTTCATCCATACAGTTGCTATTTCTGAGAGGGCTCTGCAAATCTGAGCGCTTTGTGTCAGGTTACATCAACTGTGCAGACCTCCTTGTTTGAACTGGATAAATGTAAAGAGATCTGACTTTTGAACACAGACAGTGAAAGAAGAAAAATCCTATTAAATCCTGTACAACAGTGCAAAACTCGAGGCTTTATTAAAGCTTCCTTACTCAAGGAACTATGCAATACTTCCACAGGGAAACAAAATATCAGACAAAATCACAAGGAAGAAAAGCTGTCATTGTCAACAGAGACTTTAATTTCAAGTATATTAATAAATGCACCATGAACTCCCAAGAAAGAAAAGGTGCCAGGCAGTCACCTGAAGGCTGTTGTTCTTCTCATACTCTAGGCTCCTGTGCCACTTTTCAAGTGGTTGTGAAATTTTCCTTGTAGATGACAGTTATTGCTCACCTTCCTAAAATTGGTCTTTAAAATGACTTTGTGCTTTAATGCAGACAGAAAAGTCCTTCACTCTGGTGATCAGTTCCAAAACCTCAGAAACAGTGCAATCAATCACATGTAGTGCCTGATGGATGTGTCAGGCGATAAGCGTAGCTATAGCTGTTTCAAGGCCACTGACTCGGAATCTGCAATCTGACTCAATTTCTTTAAAGCCTGTGGCTTTGGGGTAAACCAAGGGTCAGCAAAAGTGTCCTCTTGTGCACTGATCATTTGAAACACCAGAATATCAAGTTAAGAAGATCGAATATTGATTTAGAAAGCACTTTCAGGTTATTAATGATTTCAATAATTCTGATAATGAAAAAATGAAATTTCATTTGATGACAGCATTTTAGCTGTGTTCATTACTTTTCTCAAATACTTTTATAATGATAAATTGGCAACTTCCATAAAATCAACAAATTCCTTGAAAAACATAGCCCAGATTGTCAAGTACTCTAGTAATCTTTTTAAATATATACTTTAAATTAAAAAAATATGTTTAAGGCATAAAACATGATGATATGATGTACATATAGATAGTGAAGTGATCACTATCAAGCTAACTAACAGATCAAGCTAACAGATCATCTTCTCACATGGTTTCCATTTCTTTTTGTGATGAATACATCTGAAATCTACTCTCTTAGCATATTTCCAGTATTCAACACAGTATTATGAACTACAGTTATCATGCCTGTCTATGAGATCTCTAGACTTATTCACCCTACATAACTTCAAGTTTGACCAGCATCTTCCCATCCCACCCTCCCTACCCCCACCCCCTGTAACCCCAGCTCCTGATAACCACCATTTTACTCTCTGCGTCTATGAGGTTGTTTTTTTTTTTTTTTTTAAGATTACACATATAAATGAGATCATACAGTATTTATCTTTCTCTGTCTGGCTTATTTCACTTAGCAAAATGTCCTCTGTGTTCATCCATATTGTTGCAAATGGCGGGATTTTCTCATTTCTCAAGGCTGAATAATATTTTAGGATTGCGCGCTCTCTCTCTCTCTCTCTCTCTATATATATATATATATGTATAATCACATCTTCATTCATCTGTGGGAGGACACTTGGGTTGTTTCTATATCTTTATATCTTGGCTATTGTGAATAATGCTGCAGTGAACATGGGAGTACATATATTGCTTCGAGATAATTTCATGATTGTGGAAAGAGTTTATTACACAGCATTTCTAAGAAGAACATTGTATTTGATCTTGACAGATAGTTTACTACACTGAATTCTGTATCATTTCTATGAACAATGTCAGAAAAAAGCTATTTACATTGTCCTAGGCTTGTGTTTAGAGCCAAATTAAGCCAAGACTAAAGAACAACAAAATTCAAAATGAAATGAACAAAAGAAAAAGAAACAAGAAATATATATGAAAGCAACGTTTAAGTTTGAAAAATCTAAATAACAGAAATATCAAAACTATTTATTACTTGAATCATCTGTTAAATTTTTCATTGTTTTTATAGATACCTCTGATATTTTAAATCACATAATATACACAATTACTTATTTTTATTGCTTGATTTTTTCTGTCTTTAACTTAGCTTTTATCATTTCATTGAAAAATGTTTATTTTATGCCTGGTGTGCATCAGACACTCTGAAATATTACATTTTAGCTTCTGAGGCCAAATGACCAAATATTAGATTCTGTGCATATAAAATATTCCTGTAGAGAGATCAGTTAGAACTTAAAATTACAGACATATTTTGACAACAAAAGAATCTAGTCATTAAGCACTGACAGCCCCTATTGTTATTCTAAATCCAGGTGAATCAATAAGAAGTTTTACATCCTGCTTAGAGAAAGAGCAATAACCTTTAAATCAGTGCTCCACATGAAGAAGTAATTAGGTGCTCACTTTTGGAGAGGTCGAACCATCACCGATTGTAGAAATGCCTGCCTCTGAAGCTGTATTCATTAACGTAGTAATGAGCTGTTGAAATAGCAATGCAGAGCAAATCTACAATGCAGGGAGACTAATTGGCTTATGGATACTTTCAGCTACCCTGCTGTTAGAGACACAGACACTTCTTTACATACAGTGGACATTTTGAATTCTATTATTGGTGAAACATGATGCTGTGTTCACAGGTCTCAGACTCATGAATTTCTGAAATCTTGAATTGTGGCTCTCTGGATGTTTTTCCGAAATGTAAACAAAATGCCCCATGAAACTTCCTTAGTGTTAGCCAGGGACGTCTTTTTGCTGAACAAAGCGGGATCTTGGGTCTCACATTTACAGAAGACTCTGCTCACAGAAGGATCTCATCTGTTTTGTCCTCAGCTGTGGAGTTGGTTAACAGAGCCTACCTCAGCTCTGTTACACTGCACAGCCCCAGGTCATTACAACAACGCTGACAAGCCATCTTGTAAATATAAGTCATCTACTAAGAGTTCCAAAAAAAATCAGTAACATTTCTGCATTGTTCATGGATAAAAGAAGACACCTTAAAGAACACACAACTCTGATGGTGGCTGAATGCCAAACCCTTTACATTATTATTATTATGACATGAATTGATAACCAGTTGACAGCAGCTTTGTTCCTGCGTTCTGTCTTGAAGTACCTCATCTGGTCACATAGATAAAAATTCCATTGGATGCTTAAATTTTAATAATAATTTATTTCCCTGCAGTTGGACATTTAGAAACAAGCTTGCTAGGAGCTAGATCCTTATATGAAAGGCCTGAAGTCTACTTCGCCTTCCTACGTCCTTCCCTTTCGAATCTAGAGCTCCTAGGTGCCAGTTACCTCTCCATCTAAGAATCAGGTAATTGCTCCCTATCATTTATCTCCTATTCTTTCCCCCACTCCAATTTCCTATTTTTGAATCACTTTCTTTCCCTTATTAGTATGTAGATTGATTTCACATTTGCTCATCCATAGCTTATGATACACACTGTGCTGTAGGCTGTAAATCAGTTACATAGATCTTGGTCATAGTGCTTGAGAAGCTCATAGCCTTGTTTCCTGTGTGCAAGGATGACATAATCCAGTGGTTATTCTGCAAGAGTCTCTAAATTTGCACAGAGGAGGTCACTTATGTACATTCTGGTGTAATGGATTAATGCTCTTCTGCGCTCCCAAGAAGGATGACTTCCTATACAAGTGTTCTCATCTCCAGCTTAACCCTGATAACATGGTCTTCCTGGGTTTTTCAGATATGATGCATTTGGCCACCATCCGACGCCTAGATAGGCCTGTGTGTAATGGGAATATTGAATGCAACTAAAAATGATTAAATAACATCATTATGTTGCAGGCCACCATTAAACCTTGATGTAGCCTCATTATTAACATGTTTCCTGTCACTTTTGCTTTGCATTTTATAGCAATAGACTGCCAGGGCTTATTTTGCTTATTAATTATGCTATTTGCTGATTTGATGAATGATGAAATAGACTGAAGATTAGAATAGAAAGAAAACTAAGTAATTGGAGAACCAACCACAAAATAGTTCCTTTTCAATTTTGCTAATTAGCAAAACTCTATATGCTTTGCAGTCATTTGTGTCCTACAGTTCAAAGTCAGGTTTGTCCTAGTACTTTTAAGAAGTAGATCTTAGTTACAGATCTATAAGAGAAGAAAAATTAGGAATAATTTCTATGTAGAATTCATATTCTTGACTTTTTTCATCTCTAATCAGTTAAATTCTAGTTTGTTGTTACTTGTTTTAGTGAAAACATTGGCATTTCGGTTAGATGTTTCTCATTTCTTTTTTCAATTCTTTTATGTCTATATTTTATAATGTTTTTGTCTATTAAGTCTCTGATACTGAGACCCTGTGTTGTTTAAAAATAATTTTCATAAATTGGGGGGAGGGTGGTGGTGGTGGGATGAATTGGGAGATTGGGATTGACATATATATACGAATATGTATAAAGTAGATAACTAATAAGAACCTGCTGTATAAAAAAATAAATTAATTAAATTTAAAAAATTTTCATAAATCAATGGGACTCTTCCTTTATGAAGTAACAATGTATATGCAAGGCACAAGTCAGAGGAAAAGAATCATATTGGCTGAGAAAGAGAAAGAGGAATTATACTTAGTATTTATTGTGCTACTTCAGCCCAAAGTATAAGTGCAAAGAGACCTAGATGATGGTATTCTCTTGCCTAAAGCATCTAATTTAAATAATGCTGACCTTACCTACTACTTTCCTATCTACCCACCTAGCTATCTACCCATCCCCATAAAAGAAGAGCCTGGCAAACACTGGCATCAGATTTGTTGCATACTATGTTTTCTCTGATTAAGAACCATTTTTCTTTGGAGTATAACTTTAGATAGGTCAGTAATAAAACAACAACAACAGCAACAAGGGTGTTTTTGATTTACTGTGGTGGCCTAGAGCCCACTAATTACAAAACACATTATTTCCTTCCCTAAATTATGAATAATAAGCTTAGAGATTCATTTCTAATTTGAGCTACAAAAAGAGTTATATACCGGCCCAAGAAAGTATTTTAAAGATAGGTTTACATGACAGTGGGGTAAAATTAACTTCCCTGCAAAAGAATAACAAGGTTCAATTGACATGGAATGCGTTAAAAACTCTGCTTCCCGGCTTTCTCATGGTAGCAGTTTGCCAGAAATCCATGTTGAAAAATATTGTCATCTGCCTAGCTTCTGTTCCTAGAAAGGGTGTATGGCTATGATGTAAATATTTTTATACTATAAGCTTTTAGCAAGAAAAAGGTGTAAGATGATTAACATCTTCTCTTTACTTCTGGGCTAGAATCTCAAAGCTTAGCTGCACTCCCCTGCATTTCTCTTGAGTTACCCCAAGTCTGTAACTCTATAACTCTATAAATAAGTCTGGAAATCCATCATCACTGATGAACTGGATTACCAGCACACGGAGATGATCAATGCATTTATGATTTTAAGGTAGTAGAGATATAGGTTATAGAGGTTCCATTTTGATTTTTGGAAGCACATTTTCAACAATTTCTGTAGCTCCTTTCAAAGACATATTGTGGCCTAATTGAAGTTGCATCTTTTACAGGAGAGTGCAGCAATTAGTTGGTTCCCAATAAATACCTGTTGAATGGCTAGATAAACTCTTCCTCATAAACAGCTAAGTTGACAGAACCATTTACACAGGACACAAAATCCAGCCTTCTCCTTGTTGTTTCATGAAGTATGTTCTTCTACATTAAGTGAGAACCACCATTCCATAACAGTGTTAATTGAATATGACATAATCTTGAAAATTATAATTAATAATATCTATTTGAGAAGATTCCAAACATCAAATAGAAAACAGAAGACATGTGACAGGCACTATTATAAATAACTGTATTAACTATGATTATCAATTTGAATAAGTCAAGTGGAAAACAAATATTTGAATCATGAGACTAGAAAGAGCCCAGTCTTTTATTTAGGTACCTGTTTGAGCTCTTTCTTAGAAAGGCAGCTCTACTTTCTTATCTCTGACTGCTTGATTGAGCTTACTCATGGAAATACAGCAGACTCTCCCTTAAGGGAAGTCAGAGGGGAAAGCTGTTCTCTCATGTATACATGAATATTGCACCTACATTTATCATGTATTAGTAAAAGCATCTCTCTCAGTAAAATATCAATTCATTTTCTTCCACTGCTTATACTGTGACTCCTGTATTTCATTTCTACTAAAATACACTTCTGTCAGTGATGTGATTAAGTTCATCTGTTTATAATTTTTATCTGTTTATATTATTTCAGTTAAAATAATCACTGTGTTGACAATTGAGATGTTGAATCAGAGTTTGTGTCTGGGTTTTCTTGATATCAATATCAGCACCCTTAGTACAATTCGGGTTGCTTCCCTTAAAAGGAAAATATTAGTTATGCTCTATTTTTTTATTATTATTATTATTTTTAAATTGGTGAGTGACTACTTATTTATTTATTTTATTATTATTTTTTGGCTGTGTTGGGTCTTCGTTTCTGTGCGAGGGCTTTCTCTAGTTGTGGCAAGTGGGGGCCACTCTTCATCGCGGTGCGCGGGCCTCTCACTGTCGCGGCCTCTCTTGTTGCAGAGCACAGGCTCCAGACGCGCAGGCTCAGTAGTTGTGGCTCACAGGCTCAGTTGCTCCGTGGCATGTGGGATCTTCCCAGACCAGGACCCGAACCCGTGTCCCCTGCATTGGCAGGCAGATTCTCAACCACTGCGCCACCAGGGAAGCCCCCTAGTTATGCTTTATAGCTTTCATATTGGACTGTGTTGCCTAATCCAGCATACCAGGTGGCACGCTCAGTTAAACCTCCTTAATCCTGCTTTTATCATATCACCCAAAGCAAGATTATTGAGTGGACTTAACAGGTTAGTGCAACATAAGGTCTCTCTTTACTTTCTAGTTTCTGAATAGAGATGATTTGTACAGAATAATTATAAAACAGAAGAGAGTCTGTCATATTAATGGAATACCTGTGTAACACACAAAACAGGAAGTAGTTTTAAACCTTTCCAAGGAGATAGGAAGCTGGGTAGAATTGGTTCTACAAACCAAGAAGATAAATTCTTCTTTGTCTTGATTGGGTTGTATAGGAAATCTCTTCTGTAGCTTGGGACCTCTGTACTCTTTGCGAATGACTTCTGGAGCTCAAGAAGGTGGGCTGTGATAAGAGGAATGGGGGATAAAGAATAAGTCCCAGCAGTGCATCCTCCCATGAATATTTTCTTTCAGTTTCCACTCTAGGAGTATCAGGATGTTTTTAAAAAATCATTATTCATGGCAGGATTTATTTTGATATAATAGCAAGAGTAGTATACATATATAAATAAATCCCACAGCTACTCTTATGACATTTACAAAAACTTCTTACAGAAATTGTCACTAGTTAAACTATGTAGATCAATACTTAATATGTGCTGGGCAGTGCTCTAAGCCATTTACAAACATCAAACAGGGAGTATATGTGACAATTCATTAAGGATGGTCTATATTAGATAGCATTTATAATATTAAAACAATATAATAATGTTAATAATGGTGAAAATAATGATGGTGATGAAAATGGTGGTAATTATAAGAATACTTATCTTTTTTTAAATAAAAAAATGTTAAGTCCGCTTGCCTTGTTTCAACCTGATTATTTAGATATAATCTTTTTTTTTTTAATTAATTAATTAATTTATTTTATTTTTGGCTGTGTTGGGTCTTTGTTTCTGTGTGAGGGCTTTCTCTAGTTGTGGCAAGCGGGGGCCACTCTTCATCGCGGGGCGCGGGCCTCTAACTGTCGTGGCCTCTCTTGTTGCGGAGCACAGGCTCCAGACGCACAGGCTCAGTAGTTGTGGCTCACGGGCCCAGTTGCTCTGGGGCATGTGGGATCTTCCCAGACCAGGGCCCGAACCCGTGTCCCCTGCATTGGCAGGCAGATTCTCAACCACTGCACTACCAGGGAAGCCCAGATATAATCTTAATGCAGTGAATCTCAACCCTGTCTGCCTCTTAGAATCACACAGCAGTTTTCTTTTGCTTTGTGTTTTACTTTTTTTTAATTTTTTGTAAATAATTTTATATTTTACAGAAAAGTAGCAAAGGTAGTACAGGAAATTACCAGATTCCCTTCACTGAGATTTTTGTGATGTTAACATATAATCATGGCAAACATCAAAATTAATAATTAAATTTAGCACAATACCATTAACTAAACTACAGACTTTATTTAGATTTTACCAATTGTCCCACTATTGTCTTTTTCTGTTTCAGGATCCAATCTAGGTATTTGATTGGTATTTCTCCTTAGTCTCCTCTAATCAGTGGCAATTTATCAGTATCTTTTCTTTCATAACCTTTGTACTTTGAGGAGTATGGTCAGGTATTTTATAGAATGTTCCAAATCATTCTGGAATGGGTTTTCTGTTATGTCATGATTAACTTAAAAGTATGAATTTTTGAGAAAAGCACCACAGGGGTGAAGTGCCCTTCTCTTGGTATTTTAACAGCAGGTCATGGTACCAACTAGACTTCTTACTAGGGAGGTTAATCCTGATCACGAAGTTAGGGCGGTGTCCCACTGTAAAGTCACCACTTTCCCCTTTCCATTCCCTGCTTGTGGGAAGGGAGTTCAGCCTACCCTCAAAGCAGGGGGTGAGGGAAATTAAATTATTTCGTAAAACTGTGGATATATGTTAAAACTACCACTGTAATTAATATCTCTCATTTTCAGCATTTATTATGTTCCTAGAGTTGTACTAAAAACTTTACCTGTATTTTAGAATTTAAGTTAACTTTCACAACAGACATTATGTCTCTTTAAAATTTCTCTAGTGTGCTTAGAATGTTTTGATATTCCTAAAAGTTATGAACCTTATTTTTTCCAGCAATTATTTCTGCACATCACATATTTTATCCATACCTGACTACATGTCCTTACCTGTCCGCAGCTCCATGTCTAGCCAAAACTTAAAAAACCCAGTCTACTTAGATCCATTATAAATCTTGATGCGAATCATGGAAAGATTTCAAAGCCCTACCATAAACAAAACAAAAACAAACAAACAAATAAAAACCATCTTCACTTCCCTGGACTTTACGATTCCCTCTGCCTCTGTCTCCTGTCTCACTTTATGGCAAACCTTTTCCTAATAACTGTTCATACTCACCCTCTCTACTCCCTTACCATTCTGTCTTTTTTGTTTTTGTTTTTTTTTTTATTCAGTGTAGTTTTATTTTATTTTATTTTTTTTAAACATCTTTATTGAAGTATAATTGCCTTACAATGGTGTGTTAGCTTCTGCTTTATAACAAAGTGAATCAGTTATACATATACAATATGTTCCCATTTCTCTTCCCTCTTGCATCTCCCTCCCTCCCACCCTCCCCATCCCACCCCTCTAGGTGGTCACAAAGCACAGAGCTGATCTCCCTGTGCTATGCGGCTGCTTCCCACTAGTTATCTATTTTACATTTGGTAGTGTATATATGTCCATTACACTCTCTTACCCTGTCACATCTCACCCCACCCCCTCCCCATATCCTCAAGTCCATTCTCTAGTAGGTCTGTGTCTTTATTCCCATCTTGCCACTAGGTTCTTCATGGCCTTTTTTTTTTTTTTTTTTCCTTAGATTCCGTATATATGTGTTAGCATACTGTATTTGTTTTTCTCTTTCTGACAACTTCACTCTGTATGACAGACTCTAACTCCATCCACCTCATTACAAATACCTCCATTTCATTTCTTTTTATGGCTGAGTAATATTCCATTGTATATATGTGCCACATCTTCTTTATCCATTCATCTGTTGATGGACATTTAGGTTGCTTCCATGTCCTGGCTATTGTAAATAGAGCTGCAATGAACATTTTGGTACATGACTCTTTTTGACCTATGGTTTTCTCAGGGTATATGCCCAGTAGTGGGATTGCTGGGTCGTATGGTAGTTCTATTTGTAGTTTTTTAAGGAACCTCCATACTGTTCTCCATAGTGGCTGTATCAATTTACATTCCCACCAACAGTGCAAGAGTGTTCCCTTTCCTCCACACCCTCTCCAGCATTTATTGTTTCTAGATTTTTTGATGATGGCCATTCTGACCGGTGTGAGATGATATCTCATTGTAGTTTTGATTTGCATTTCTCTAATGATTAATGATGTTGAGCATTCTTTCATGTGTCTGTAGGCCATCTGTATATCTTCTTTGGAGAAATGTCTATTTAGGTCTTCTGCCCATTTTTGGATTGGGTTGTTCGTTTTTTTGTTATTGAGCTGCATGAGCTGCTTGTAGATCTTGGAGATTAATCCTTTGTCAGTTGCTTCATTTGCAAATATTTTCTCCCATTCTGATGGTTGTCTTTTGGTCTTGTTTATGGTTTCCTTTGCTGTGCAAAAGCTTTGAAGTTTCATTAGGTCCCATTTGTTTATTTGTGTTCTTATTTCCATTTCTCTGGGAGCTGGGTCAAAAAGAATCTTGCTGTGATGTATGTCATAGAGTGTTCTGCCTATGTTTTCCTCTAAGAGTTTGATAGTGTCTGCCCTTACACTTAGGTCTTTAATCCATTTTGAGTTTATTTTTGTGCATGGTGTCAGGGAGTGTTCTAATTTCATACTTTTACATGTACCTGTCCAATTTTCCCAGCACCACTTATTGAAGAGGCTGTCTTTTCTCCACTGTATATGCTTGCCTCCTTTATCAAAGATAAGGTGACCATATGTGTGTGGGTTTATCTCTGGGCTTTCTATCCTGTTCCATTGATCTATATTTCTGTTTTTGTGCCAGTACCAAACTGTCTTGATTACTGAAGCTTTGTAATATAGTCTGAAGTCAGGGAGCCTGATTCCCCCAGCTCCATTTTTCGTTCTCAAGATTGCTTTGGCTATTCGGGGTCTTTTGTGTTTCCATACAAATTGTGAAATTTTTTGTTCTAGTTCTGTGAAAAATGCCAGTGGTAGTTTGATAGGGATTGCACTGAATCTGTAGATTGCTTTGGGTAGTAGAGTCATTTTCACAATGTTGATTCTTCCAATCCAGGAACATGGTATATCTCTCCATCTATTTGTATCATCTTTAATTTCTTTCATCAGTGTCTTATAATTTTCTGCATACAGGTCTTTTGTCTCCTTAGGCAGGTTTATTCCTAGATATTTTATTCTTTCTGTTGCAATGGTAAACGGGAGTGTTTTCTTAATTTCACTTTCAGATTTTTCGTCATTAGTGTATAGAAATGCAAGAGATTTCTGTGCATTAATTTTGTATCCTGCTACTTTACCAAATTCATTGATTAGCTCTAGGAGTTTTCTGGTAGCATCTTTAGGATTCTCTATGTATAGTATCATGTCATCTGCAAATAGTGACAGCTTTACTTCTTCTTTTCCGATTTGGATTCCTTTTATTTCTTTGTCTTCTCTGATTGCTGTGGCTAACACTTCCAAAACTATGTTGAATAATAGTGGTGAGAGTGGGCAACCTTGTCTTGTTCCTGATCTTAGTGGAAATGGTTTCAGTTTTTCACCATTGAGGACAATGTTGGCTGTGGGTTTGTCATATATGGCCTTTATTATGTTGAGGAAAGTTCCCTCTATGCCTACTTTCTGCAGGGCTTTTATCATAAATGGGTGTTGAATTTTGTTGAAAGCTTTTTCTGCATCTATTGAGATGATCATATGGTTTTTCTCCTTCAATTTGTTAATATGGTGTATCACATTGATTGATTTGCGTATGTTGAAGAATCCTTGCATTCCTGGGATAAACCCCACTTGATCATGGTGTATGATCCTTTTAATGTGCTGTTGGAGTCTGTTTGCTAGTATTTTGTTGAGGATTTTTGCATCTATGTTCATCAGTGATATTGGCCTGTAGTTTTCTTTCTTTGTGACGTCTTTGTCTGGTTTTGGTATCAGGGTGATGGTGGCCTCGTAGAATGAGTTTGGGAGTGTTCCTCCCTCTGCAATGTTTTGGAAGAGTTTGAGAAGGATAGGTGTTAGCTCTTCTCTAAATGTTTGATAGAATTCGCCTGTGAAGCCATCTGGTCCTGGGCTTTTGTTTGTTGGAAGGTTTTTAATCACAGTTTCAATTTCAGTGCTTGTGATTGGTCTGTTCATATTTTCTATTTCTTCCTGGTTCAGTCTCGGCAGTTTGTGCATTTCTAAGAATCTGTCCATTTCTTCCAGGTTGTCCATTTTATTGGCATAGAGTTGCTTGTAGTAATCTCCCATGATCTTTTGTATTTCTGCAGTGTCAGTGGTTACTTCTCCTTTTTCATTTCTAATTCTATTGATTTGAGTCTTCTCCCTTTTTCTCTTGATGAGTCTGGCTAATGGTTTATCAATTTTGTTTATCTTCTCAAAGAACCAGCTTTTAGTTTCATTGATTTTTGCTATTGTTTCCTTCATTTCTTTTTCATTTATTTCTGACCTAATCTTTATGATTTCTTTCCTTCTGCTGGCTTTGGGGTTTTTTTGTTCTTCTTTCTCTAATTGCTTTAGGTGCAAGGTTAGGTTGTTTATTCGAGATGTTTCCTGTTTCTTGAGGTAGGCTTGTATTGCTATAAACTTCCCTCTTAGCACTGCTTTTGCTGCGTCCCATAGGTTTTGGGTCGTCGTATCTCCATTGTCATTTGTTTCTAGGTATTTTTTGATTTCCCCTTTGATTTCTTCAGTGATCACTTCGTTATTAAGTAATGTATTGTGTAGCCTCCATGTGTTTGTATTTTTTACAGATCTTTTCCTGTAATTGATATCTAGTCTCATAGCGTTGTGGTCGGAAAAGATACTTGATACGATTTCAATTTTCTTAAATTTACCAAGGCTTGATTTGTGACCCAAGATATGATCTATCCTGGAGAATGTTCCATGAGCACTTGAGAAAAATGTGTATTCTGTTGTTTTTGGGTGGAATGTCCTATAAATATCAAGTCCATCTTGTTTAATGTATCATTTAAAGCTTGTGTTTCCTTATTTATTTTCATTTTGGATAATCTGTCCATTGGTGAAAGTGGGGTGTTAAAGTCCCCTACTATGACTGTGTTGCTGTCGATTTCCCCTTTTATGGCTGTTAGTATTTGCCTTATGTATTGAGGTGCTCCTATGTTGGGTGCATAAATATTTACAATTGTTACAGCTTCCTCTTGGATCGATCCCTTGATCATTATATAGTGTCCTTCTTTGTCTCTTGTAATAGTCTTTATTTTAAAGTCTATTTTGTCTGATATGAGAATTGCTACTCCAGCTTTCTTTTGATTTCCATTTGCATGGAATATCTTTTTCCATCCCCTCACTTTCAGTCTGTATGTGTCTCTAGGTCTGAAGTGGGTCTCTTGTAGACAGCATATATATGGGTCTTGTTTTTGTATCCATTCAGCCAGCCTGTGTCTTTTGGTGGGAGCATTTAATCCATTTACATTCAAGGTAATTATCGATATGTATGTTCCTATTCCCATTTTCTTAAATGTTTTGGGTTTGTTATTGTAGGTGTTTTCCTTCTCTTGTGTTTCTTGCCTAGAGAAGTTCCTTTAGCATTTGTTGTAAAGCTGGTTTGGTGGTGCTGAATTCTCTCAGCTTTTGCTTGTCTGTAAAGGTTTTAATTTCTCCATCACATCTGAATGAGATCCTTGCTGGGTAGAGTAATCTTGGTTGTAGGTTTTTCTCCTTCATCACTTTAAGTATATCCTGCCACTCCCTTCTGGCTTGCAGAGTTTCTGCTGAAAGATCAGATGTTAACCTTATGGGGATTCCCTTGTGTGTTATTTGTTGTTTTTCCCTTGCTGCCTTTAATATGTTTTCCTTATATTTAATTTTTGACAGTTTGATTAATATGTGTCTTGGCGTGTTTCTCCTTGGGTTTATCCTGTATGGGACTCTCTGTGCTTCCAGGACTTGATTAACTATTTCCTTTCCCATATTAGGGAAGTTTTCAACTATAATCTCTTCAAATATTTTCTCAGTCCCTTTCTTTTTCTCTTCTTCTTCTGGGACCCCTATAATTCGAATGTTGGTGCGTTTAATGTTGTCCCAGAGGTCTCTGAGACTGTCCTCAGTTCTTTTCATTCTTTTTTCTTTATCCTGCTCTGCAGTAGTTATTTTCACCATTTTATCTTCCAGGTCACTTATCCTTTCTTCTGCCTCAGTTATTCTGCTATTGATCCCATCTAGAGTATTTTAAATTTCATTTATTGTGTTTTTCATCGTTGCTTGGTTCCTCTTTAGTTCTTCTACGTCCTTGTTAAATGTTTCTTGCATTTTGTCTATTCTATTTCCAAGATTTTGGATCATCCTTACTATCATTATTCTGAATTCTTTTTCAGGTAGACTACCTATTTCCTCTTCATTTGTTAAGTCTGGTGTGTTTTGACCCTGCTCCTTCATCTGCTGTGTGTTTTTCTGTCATCTCATTTTGCTTATCTTACTGTGTTTGGGGTCTCCTTTTCACAGGTTGCAGGTTTGTAGTTCCCGTTGTTTTTGGTATCTGTCCCCAGTGGCTAAGGTTGGTTCAGTGGGTTGTGTAGGCTTCCTGGTGGAGGGAACTAGTGCCTGAGTTCTGGTGGATGAGGCTGGATCATGTCTTTCTGGTGGGCACATCCACGTCTGGTGGTGTATTTTGGGGTGTCTGTGGCCTTATTATGATTTTAGGCAGCCTCTCTGCTAATGGATGGGGCTGTGTTCCTGTCTTGCTAGTTGTTTGTCATAGGGTGTGCAGCACTGTAGCTTGCTGGTCATTGAGTGATGCTGGGTCTTGATGTTGAGATGGAGATCTCTGAGAGATTTTTGCCGTTTGGTATTACGTGGAGCTGGGAGGTCTCTTGTGGACCAGTGTCCTGAAGTTGGCTCTCCCACCTCAGAGGCACGGCCCTGATGCCTGGCTGGAGCACCAAGAGCCTTTCGTCCACACGGCTCAGAGTAAAAGGGAGAAAAAATAGAAAGAAAGAAAGAGGCTATAATATAGTGAAGTAAAATAAAGCTATTATAAAGCAAAGCTATACAGACAAAATCTCACCCAGAAGCATATACATATACACTCACAAAAAAAGGAAAAGGGGAAAAATTAATATATCCTGCTCCCAAAGTCCACCTCCTGAATTTGGGATGATTCGTTGTCTATTCAGGTATTCAACAGATGCATCACATCAAGTTGTTTGTGGAGTTTTAATCCGCTGCTTCTGAGGCTGCTGGGAGAGATTTCCCCTTCTCTTCTCTGTTCGCACAGCTCCTGGGGATCAGCTTTGGATTTGGACCCGCCTCTGCGTGTAGGTCGCCTGAGGGCGTCTGTTCCCCGCCCAGACAGGACGGGGTTAAAGGAGCAGCTGCTTTGGGGGCTGTGGCTCACTCAGGCGGGGGGAGGGAGGGGTACGGAGGAGGCGGGGCGAGCCTGCGGCGTCAGAGGCCGGCGTGATGTTGCCCCAGCCTGAGGCGCGCCGTGCGTTCTCCCGGGGAAGTTGTCCCTGGGTCACGGGAGCCTGGCAGTGGCGGGCTGCACAGGCTCCCAGGAGGGGCGGTGTGGAGAGTGACCTGGGCTCGCACACAGGCGTTTTGTAGGCGGCAGCAGCAGCCCCAGCGTCTCACGCCCGTCTCTGGGGTCCGCGCTGATAGCCGCGGCTCGCGCCAGTCTTGAGTTCCTTTAGGCGGCGCTCTGAATCCCCTCTCCTCGCGCACCAGGAAACAAAGAGGGAAGAAAAAGTCTCTTGCCTCTGCGGCAGCTGCAGACTTCTTCCCGGTCTCCCTCCCAGCCAGCTGTGGTGCGCTAACCCCTTCAGGCTGTGTTCACGCAGCCAACCCCAGTCCTCTCCCTGCGATCCAACCGAAGCTGAGCCTCAGCTCTCAGCCCCGCCCACCCCGGCGGGTGAGCAGACAAGCCTCTCGGGCTGCTGAGTGCTGCTCGGCGCTGAGCCTCTGTGCGGGAATCTCTCCGTTTTTTCCTCTGCGCCCCTGTTGCTGTGGGATCCGCGCTGATAGCCGCGGCTCGCGCCTGTCTCTGGAGCTCGTTTAGGCGGCGCCCTGAATCCCCTCTCCTCGCGCACCAGGAAACAAAGAGGGAAGAAAAAGTCTCTTGCCTCTTCGGCAGCTTAAGACTTTTTCCCGGACTCCCTCCCGGCTAGCTGTGGTGCACTAACCCCTTCAGGCTGTGTTCACGCCGCCAACCCCAGTCCTCTCCCTGCGATCCCACCGAAGCCCGAGCCTCATCTCCCAGCCCCGCCCGTCCCGGCGGGGGAGCAGACAAGCCTCTCGGGCTGGAGAGTGCTGGTCGGCACCGCTCCTCCGTGCGGGAACCTCTCCGCTTTGCCCTCCGCACCCCTGTGGCTGCGCTCTCCTCCGTGCCTCCGAAGCTTCCCCCCTCTGCCACCCGCAGTCTCTGCCCACGAAGGGGCTTCCTAGTGCGTGGAAATCTTTCCTCCTTCACAGCTCCCTCCCACTGGTGCAGGTGCCGTCCCTATTCTTTTGTCTCTGTTATTTCTTTTTTCTTTTGCCCTACCCAAGTACGGGGGGAGTTTCTTGCCTTTTTGGAGGTCGGACGTTTTCTGCCAGCGTTCAGTGGGTGTTCTGTAGGAGCAGTTCCACGTGTAGATGTATTTCTACTGTATCTGTGGGAAGGAAGGTGATCTCCGCGTCTTACTCTTCCGCCATCTTCTCTCCTCCCCACCATTCTGTCTTATACATACTTCACTTCAACTTCTGTCTCCACCATGTCACAAATTGCCTCTTGTCCTTTATTTTCTGTTTGCAAAGCCACAGACCAAGCTTCATCAATTTGCCCAACTTCTAGGAGCATTTTATAGCTTATTAATTATTCTCTCCTTAACAATTTCTTTTTTCCTTTTCACTTGGTTTACACAGTCTTCACTTTCTTACTTCATCTTTTTCCACCCATCACACTGCCCACTCTTTAAAACCCTTTGTAACTGGTCATTTTTCTTCTTCCAAGTGCTAAAAATTAGAGTTGCTTAGTAAACAATCTTTTTTTAAAAAATAAATTTATTTATTTGGTTGGGTCTTCGTTGCTGCTCACGGGCTTTCTCTAGTTGTGGTGAGCGGTGGCTACTCTTCATTGCAGTGCGTGGGCTTCTCATTGCTGTGGCTTCTCTTGTTGCGGAGCATGGGCTCTAGGCACGCAGGCTTCAGTAGTTGTGGCTCTCAGGCTCTAGAGTGCAGACTCAGTAGTTACGGCTCTTGGCTTAGTTGCTCCCTAGCATATGGGATCTTTCCAGACCAGGGATCGAACCGGTGTGCCCTGCATTGGCAGGCTGATTCTTAACCACTGCGCCACCAGGGGAAATCCCAGTAAACAATCTTGACTCCTCTAACAGATAGTTATTTTCATTCAGGTCAACATCACAAATGTAACATATCTTGGACAAAACCTTTGAATTTCTTCTAATCTGCTCTTCATCTAGGGTCCTGATCTCAATGAATGGCATCATCGTTCACTTGCTTGCTCAGATTATAAGATTAACTGGCACACCTGACTCCTCTCTTCTCTAGTAACCAATATCCAATGCATCACAAATCCTATTGGCTCAACCTTGAAGATATTTTCTGCATATGACTACCTGTCACTTCTACCGCCACTGCGGTTGAATCCACAAATATACCCTTACTAGGCAAATAATTTTTTCTTTGCAGTTTCCTAAGTAAGCAGTCCCCAACTTTTTGGCACCAGGGACCGGTTTCGGGGAAGACATGGTTCAGGCAGTAATGCAAGCGATGGCGAGCAGCAGATGAAGCTTTGCTCGCTCGCCCGCCACTCCCCTCCTGCTGTGTGGTCTGGTTCCTAACAGGCCACGGACCGGAACCGGCCTGTGGCCTGGGGGTTGGGGACCCCTATCCTAACTGATTTCCCTACTTCCAAACTTACTCCACAGTAGTCTCCTCCCCATAAGGTAGCCAGTGTGGTCATGTAAAAATATAAGTAATATTTTTTCACTGCTGTTATCAAAGTTCTCCAAATTTCTCTTAAACAAAAAATAAAATTCAGATTCTTATCATGGTCTGAAAACCTTATGAGATCTGACCTCTGGCTGCTTTGCCAAGTACATTTCTACATTTCATTTCTCCCTTACTCTAGTCAGTGCCCTCACTGCTCTTATTTGAATATGACTTCCTGTTCCAGCCCAGGACTTGGCACCTCCTTGATCTACCTGTAGATAACACTCTTTCATAGATATTATCATGGCTTCCTCTTATACTCCTTTTATTCTATTTTGTTCAAGAATTATAACTTCAGAAGGGGCTTTCTTCACCACTCTATCTAAAAGGGCACATGTCTAACTCTATATTCCCTTAGTCTACTGAATTTTTCTTCATTGCCCTATTATATATATATCTCACATTAAGTTATTCAATTTCTTTTGTTGTTGTTTTTTATCCTCATAAGAATGTAAACTCCATCACAGGAGTGATTGTGTCTGTTTTATTCTCTGCTGCATGTTCAGAGTCTGGGAGAGGGTCTGGCACACAGTGAGTACTCAATGGCTATTTGCTGCATGATTTTTTTTAATAAAAATTTTAAATAATGTAAATAATAAAATAAAATAAAAATTATCGTAAAATAATAAATAAAAGAAGCAAACAAAATTAGCTTTCTTGTTAGACCTATAATTACCTTCTACCCCTACTTTACTTCCTAGGTTTTTCCCTTTTTCACTTTGATCATATCTGATATAGTTCCCATCTTCAGTCTTCTTGCTATACTGCCAGCATCTGTGGTGCTCCAGCTAGAAAGATTGGCCTTACTCACAAGGTTCTTTTGGAGACAAAAATCTCGCTTCTGAAATCTGGCCTCCACTGGACTCATGAGGCATTGGTTTCTATTCAATAAATAAGCTGTAATATTACCTCTCAAGGCTATTATAATAATTAAATGAAACAAGGCACTCGAAAGTACTCTCTAAACTAAAAAAGCCCTAGGAGATATTATTTATATTTATTGTTTATTAGTTGTATGCTTTCTTGTTTTCTACCAGCAGCCACAAACATATGTCTTTAGTGAGATAAATCTGCACAGCAAAAATCTAAATCTCTCATTAATTATGTCCATTAAGATACATATAAATGAAGCATCTTGCATAGTGTTTTGGATAGCTGGTAGTTCCTTTTCATACCCTTTCAACTTCATACTTGTTGCCTTTCTCATCTTCTTCTTGAGAATTATTGTGCAATAGGAGCTAGAAATAACTCTGAAATTTTTCCCTTTGGAATTTTGTATACAACTGATGCTCATCAATTCATTTATTTTTAAACTTCCACCATAAGTTTACCTGATTCATCCATCTATATAAACGTAACTATAATTTATTTGATCTTATTTAGAAATGCATTTTCCCCTCGAAAAACATTTTCTGTTTGCAATTTTTAATTTCTCTTAATAAAATAGTAATAATTATCTAGAATTTGTAATCTCTCATACTATTTTACCATGTCTATAATGGTTTCTATTATAGAAACTGGCTTAGCATAATAAATGCTACATAATTTCTCATATCAAGTTTTACACGTTTATTTTACTACTTTAATAAGTCATGCCTACCACCAATGGCAGTAGTACTAAATCAAATACAAAGATTTTTTGGTGTGCTGTGATATTTTACTTTAACATTTTATAATGGAACATATTCTGTAATTTAAGTTCATTTTCCATTACTGCCAAAGGCAGATTTTTTTATTCTTTTACCACTATCTCAAGTATTCTGTTTACAAATGTCATTTCAGATAAAGTTAGCAAACAATTATTGTTCCATGAGAACAAACACACCAAATAAAAAGGGTATATTCATAACTCAACTGCCACAAAAGCACAATCAAATAAATTAGATCAGAACATGGTATATGAAAAAAGAATTTTGATTTTAAAGTCTAGAGACAAGTGTCCTTATTCTAACTTTATTTTTAATTGGAACTATGATATTGGGAAGCTCATTTAATGTTCAGATATTTACATAGTTTGGATATTTAGTTGTTTAGCCAGATAATTCAGTTTTGAATCTCAACTCTGGAGCTTGTTATCTTATTTAAGTTACTTTCTTCAGTCTCTGTATTCTCAACTGTAAAATGGGAAGAATAATGCCTACCTTCTCAAGATACATGTGAGTACAAATGTTATATTTTATGCTACATAGTTTTATGATTCATTTATATATGCAATTTTATTTCCCTAAAATTATTACTAAATGTGAAATGACGGTTTAATCAGAATGTATATTTTCAGTATTATACTTTGGGAACTACCATTAAATTGATAAGTGACATAGTGGTTAATCATGACATTGTAAAAAACCTGCAGTGGCTATGATAATAGTGTTCATATAAATGATTGTCATGCTAAAAAGTCAAAAGAGGAGAGATCTTCAAGATGGTGGAGAGTAAGACGTGGAGATCACCTTCCTCCCCACAAATACATCAGAAATACATCTACATGTGGAACAGCTCCTACAGAACACCTACTGAACGCTGGCAGAAGACCTCAGACTTCCCCAAAGGCAAGAAACTCCCCACGAACCTGGGTAGGGCAAAAGAAAAAAGAAAAAACAGAGACAAAGAATAGGGACAGGACCTACACCAGTGGGAAGGAGCTGTGAAGGAGGAAAAGTTTCCACACACTAGGAAGCCCCTTCACTGGTGGTGACCGGGAGTGGCAGGGGGGGAAGCTTCGGAGCCACGGAGGAGAGCACAGCCACAGGGGTGCGGAGAGCAAAGCGGAGAGATTCCTGCACAGAGGATCAGTGCCGACCAGCACTCACCAGCCCAAGAGGCTTATCTGCTCACCTGCCAGCTGGGACAGGTGGGGGCTGGGACCTGAGGCTCTGGCTTCTTTGGAGGTCAGACCCCAGAGAGAGGACTGGGGTTGGCTGCGTGAACACAGCCTGAAGGGGGCTAGTGCAGCACAGCTAGCCAGGAGGGAGTCCGGGAAAAAGTCTGGACCTGCTGAAGAGGCAAGAGACCATTGTTTTGGGGTGAGCGGGGAGAGGGGATTCAGAACGCCGCCTTTACAAGCTCCAGAGAGGGGCGCAAGCCGCAGCTACCAGCGTGGACACCAGAGACGGGCATGAGATGCTAAGGCTGCTGCTGCCGCCACCAAGAAGCCTGTGTGCGAGCACAGGTCACTCTCCACACCACCCCTCCCGGGAGCCTGTGCAGCCCACCACTGCCAAGGGTCCCGTGATCCAGGGACAACTTCCCCGGGAGAACGCACGGCGCGCCTCAGGCTGCTGCAACGTCACGCCCGCCTCTGCAACATCACGCCGGCCTCAGCCGCCGCAGGCTCGCCCCGCCTCCGTACCCCTCCCTTCCCGCGTCCTGAGTGAGCCAGAGCCCCCGAAGCAGCTGCTCCTTTAACCCCGTCCTGTGTGAGCGAAGAACAGACGCCCTCAGGCGACCTACACGCAGAGGCGGGTCCAAATCCAAAGCTGAACCCCGGGAGCTGTGCAAACAAAGAAGAGAAAGGGAAATCTCTCCCAGCAGCCTCAGAAGCCACGGATTAAATCTCCACAGTCAACTTGATGTACCCTGCATCTGTGGAATACCTGAATAGACAACAAATCATCCCAAAATTGAGGTGGTGGACTTTGGGAGCAAAGATATATATATATTTTTCCTTCTTCTCTTTTTGTGAATGTGCATTTGTATGCTTCTTTGTGTGATTTTGTCTGTATAGCTTTGCTTTTACCATTTGTCCTAGGGTTCTGTTTGTCCATTTTTTTTTTTTTTTAGTATAGTTTTTAGCGCTTGTTATCAGTGGTGAATTTGTTTTTTGGTTTGGTTGCTCTCTTCTTTCTTTTTTTCTTTTTTAAAATTACTTTTAAATTTTTTTATTTTTAATAATGATTTTTTATTTTAATAACGTTATTTTATTTTATTACTTTTTTCTTTCTTTCTTTCTTTCTTTCTCTTCTCACTTTTCTTCTGAGCAGTGTGGCTGACAGGTCTTGGTGCTCCGGCCAGGTGTCAGGCCTGTGCCTCTGAGGTGGGAGAGCTGAGTTCAGGACACTGGTCCACCAGTGACCTCCCGGCTCCACATAATATCAAATGGCAAAAGATCTCCCAGAGCTCTCCATTGCAATGCTAAGACCCAGCTGCACTCAATGACCAGCAAGCTCCAGTGCTGCACACCCTATGCCAAACAACTAGCAAGACAGGAACACAACCCCACCCATTAGCAGAAAGGCTGCCTAAAATCATAATAAGGTCACAGACACCCCAAACACACCACTGGATGTGGTCCTGCCCACCAGAAAGACAAGATCCAGCCTCATCCACCAGAACACAGGCACTAGTCCCCTCCACCAGGAAGCCTACACAACCCACTGAACCAACCTTAGCCACTGGGGGCAGACACCAAAAACAACAGGAACTACGAACTTACAGTCTGCGAAAAGGAGACCCCAAACACAGTAGGTTAAGAAAAATAAGAAGACAGAGAACCACACAGAAGATGAAGAAGCAAGGTAAAAAAACCCACCAGGCCAAACAAACGAAGAGGAAATAGGCAGTCTACCTGAAAAAGAATTCAGAGAAATGATAGTAAAGATGATCCAAAATCTTGGAAATAGAATGGAGAAAATAAAAGAAACGTTTAACAAGGACCTAGAAGAACTAAAGAGCAAACAAACAATGATGAACAACACAATAAATGAAATTAAAAATTCTCTAGAAGGATCAATAGCAGAATAACTGAGGCAGAAGAATGGATAAGTGACCAGGAAGATAAAATAGTGGAAATAATTACCACAGAGCAGAATTTTTCTTTTAGTTATGTTTACTTTTGAAATATTTTGCTTTCATTACTGTGAAACAGCCGAAAAAATGGGTATTCTATGCCAGCTTTTATATATGAATATTTTAAATAACATCATAATTTAAAATTTTTTCAAGTCTACAATGAAGTTTTCCATCAAATCGTCTTATTTTAAAAGAGTTCTAGAATATTATAATACAGTTGCCAATCCTCTATCTGTAGATACGTCTTTAGTTTATTGTTATGTATCAAGGCAAAGATATGGTCTTCTAGCTTATGAGTAGTGTTCTGTGGTCTCTGCCTAAAGAAATTGCTTGAAAATTATCCACAAATTTCTTTATTCATTCTAAAAAGCAGTATCTATTTTGCATAAAACTCGATATTGGAGACACAAAGAAAAGGGTAGAATTTCTTGTCTCAAGAAGTTACTTTTTCTCTCAGGAAACAAAAGTCCAGGACTGGATGGCTTCACAGGGAAATTCTACCAAACATAAGAAGACCTAATACCCATCCTTCTCAAACTATTCCAAAAAACTGAAGAGGCCAGAACACTCCCAAATTCATTCTATGAGGCCATCATTACCCTGATACCAAAACCAGATAGACACTATGAAAAAAGAATATTACAGGCCAGTATCTTTGATAAATATGGGTGCAAAAAACCTCAACAATATATCAGCAAACCAAATCCAACAATATATAAAAAGGATCATACATTATGATCAAGTGGGATTTATTCCAGGGATGCAAGGATGATTCAATATTTTCAAATCAATTAATGTGGCACACCACATTAACAAAAAGAAGACAAAAAGCATATGACTTTCTCAATAGATACAGAAGAAGCATTTGACAAAATTCAACATCCATTCATGATAAAAACTCTCATAAAAGTTGGTATAGAGGGAATATGTCTCAATATAATAAAGGGCATTTATAACAAACCCACAGCTAAAATCATGCTCAATGGTGAAAAGCTGAAAGCATTTCCTATAAAATCAGGAACAAGACAGCTGCCTACTCTCACCACTTTTATTCAACATAGTGTTGGAAGTCCTAGACACAGCAATTAGACAAGCAAAAAAATAAAAGGAATCCAAATTGAAAAAGAAGAAGTAAAACTGTCAGTGTTTGCAGATGACATGATACTATACATAAAAAATTCTAAAGACACCACCAAAAATTAGTAGAACTCATCAATGAATTTGGTAAAGTTTCAGGATATAAAATTAATATACAGAAATCTGTTGCATATCTATACACTAACAATGAACTATCAGAGAAGTTAAGGAAACAATCACATTTACCATTGCATCAAAAAGGATAAAATACTGATGAATAAACCTACCTAAGGAGGTAAAGCATCTGTACTCAGAAAGCTATAAGATATGATGAAATAAATTGAAGATGACACTAACAGATGACAAGATGTACTATGTTCATGGATTGGGAGAATTAATATTGTTAAATTGATCATATTAATCAAGGCAATCTACAGATTCAAAGCAATCCCTGTCAAAATACCGATAGAATTTCTCATAGTAATAGAACAAATAATTTTAACATTTGTATGGAAAGACAAAAGATCCCTAACTAGCCAAAGTAATCTTGAGAAAGAAGAGCTGGAGGTCTCACATACCCTGTCTTCAGACTATA
The DNA here is from genome assembly GCF_028021215.1 of Eschrichtius robustus. Lineage (NCBI taxonomy): Eukaryota > Metazoa > Chordata > Mammalia > Artiodactyla > Eschrichtiidae > Eschrichtius > Eschrichtius robustus. The sequence continues at coordinate 88,481,619 of NC_090837.1, forward strand.
AAGCTACAGTAATCAAAACAGTATAGTACTGGCACAAAAGCAGAAGCATAGATCAATGGAAAAGAATAGAGAGCCCAGGAATAAACTCACACATTTCTGGTCAATTACTTTACAACAAAACAGGCAAGAATATACAATGGAGAAAAGACAGTCGGCTCAATAAGTAGTGCTGGGAAAACTGGACATCTACATGTAAAAGGATGAAATTAGAACATTTCACCATATACAAAAATAAACTCAAAATGGATTAAAGATCTAAATGTAAGTCCTGAAACCATAAAACTCCTAGAAGAGAACATAGGCAGAGCACTCTTTGACATAAATCATAGCTATATTTTTTGGATCTCTCTCCTAAGTCAAAAAATAAAAGTAAAAATAAACAAATCATATCTAATTAAACTTAAAAACTTTTGCACAGCAAAGGAAACCATTGACAAAATGGAAAGACAACCTACTGAAAGGGAGAAAATATTTGCAAATGATATGACCAATAAGGGGTTAATGTCCAAAATATAAAAACAGCTCAAACAACTCAATATCTATAAAACAATCTGGTTAAAATCCAGGCAGAAGACCTGAATAGAAAATTTTCCAAAGAAGACATACAGATGGCTAACAGCTACATGAAAAGATGCTCAACATTGCTAATCATTAGAGAAATGCAAATCAAAACCACAGTGAGATATCACTTCACACTTGACAGAAAAGCTGTCATCAAGAAGTCTAAAAATTACAAATGTTGGTGAGGTGAGGTTGTGAAAAAAAGGGAACCCCTGTACACTGTTGGTGGGAATGTAAATTGGTGCAGTCACTGCGGAAAACATTATGGAGGTTCCTCAAGAAACTAAAAATAGAATTACCATATGATACAGTAATTCCACTCCTGGTTATATATCCAAAACATGAAAATACTAATTCAAAAAGATACCTGAACCCAAATGTTCATAGCAGCATTATTTACAATAGCCATGATATGGAAACAACTTGTGTCCTTCGATGTATATATTTACAATGGAATATTAATTGCTCAGCCTTAAAAAGAATGAAATTCTACTATTTGCAACAATATGGATGAACCTAAAGAGTATCATTCTTAGTGAAGTAAGTCAGACAGAGGAAAACAAATAGTGTATGTTATTACGTATGTGGAATCAAAAAAATAAAAGAATCGAATGTACATAACAAAACAGAAAAAGACTCACAGATATAAAAAACAAACTGGTTACCAGTGGGGAGAGGGAATTGAGGAGGGACAAATAGGGGTATGTGATTAAGGGATCCAAACTACTATGCATAAAATAGGTAAACAACAAGGATATATCGTACAGCACAGGGAAATATAGACATTATTTTGTAATAACTTTAAATGGAATATAAACTATAAAAATATTGACTCACTATGTTATACACCTGAAATTAATATAATATTGCAAATCAACTATACTTAACTTTTTAAAAAGTAAAACAAAAGTTGCTTTTAAGTTGGTCATCAATTTTACTACAAGATGAAAGGAATCATTATCCTTTAATGGCATGGTTATGCACAGAATCTTGTTGGAGCTCTTATTCTACAAGGGAGGTTCTCTGGATTTTGCTTCTGTTCTTCAACTGGATGTACTATCTAAGACCTAATAAGGTTCCATCTCTAGATCATCAATATGCAGCTGTATTGTCAGTTATTTCAATCCTTCTGGTGTCAGGCAAATTAGAATATCTCCAAGATTCAAATATTTTAAAGTTTTGTTTTGTTTTGGTATTTTAAAAATTACCAGGCAGTGTTGCCTGGTAATGTTTTTCCTATAACATTAACTCATTGCATCTCTGAATCTTTTTCTAAATTATTATTGACAAAAGGATAAAATGCAAAGGAAGCCAGGTAGCAGAGGTATTTCTTTATGAGAAGTGCATATTTCAGATCATGTTGACCTCTTTGTGTTGCCTATTTGGAGCTGTGCTGGCATTGCCATAGTATTTGTGCTGCTAAGTATGAAGATAGAATCAACCAAACCCTCAGATGATTTGTCCTTTGGGTGATAATGACCTTGAATCTCACAGTGATTCTAAATTTTCCATGGTCACTTCACACCCCCAGGCTTTTCAGCCACAGTGGTTGAAATAAAACCTTTAGAGCCTTAGTTATCCTTTTAGGACTTTGAGATATATTTTATGGAAAATGTTCACATTTTCTGACCCCAAAATATAGAAAATATATGTTCAGATTTTAATAAAAATGAGAGTCATGTACAGTTGGAACTTGCCTTAGTCGACCTCAAAGCAATGGATTCACTGGATCAACAAGTGAACCCCATTTCTTCTGTAAAGCATGTGGAATGATGCTCTTGGGGGGCTGTGTTCTCACTCCTCGTGCTCCACTCTCTAATGTGTTGGTGGCCTCTGCTGTCATCAGTTGAGCTGTATGTTTGAGAGTTACTCATATTTGTTCCCAAACTGATTAATGCCTGCTGTTCTTGTTATTGCAGTTACATAACTTAATTAAATCTTACATGAACCAAATAAAAAGAAAGAGAATAAATGTTTCCATAAAAAATACCAAATCTTTTGGAATTCTTGAAAAGTCATGGCACTGAATTTAAAATCATTAAACCAGTTGTGCCATACAACTATTAAAGAATAAAAATGCACACACTTACACAATACTTCAAAGAATGCTGAATTGGAAACTGTAGATGTTGAATTATAGGTGATTTATGCTAGAAAGATGAGTCAGAACTGTAATCAGCAGTAGTATTACACAGAAAAAGTCTCCCGTATTGCATAAAACACTGTTATTTTGTTGAATAAATGCACAGACAAATGTTTTAAGTTAAAATATTTGAGGTCTCTGTATATTTTTCATGATTCTCAGCTTTAACTGAATTTTGATAAACTATCTGTTATTACCAGTCCAAGATATCTTAGATAATAGGTCATTATTGTAAACAAGAGGGTGGAACCATGACAGTAAGAAGAGACTGAGACTACACAGTGCAAGTATTGGGTTGGTCAAAGAGTTCGTTCGGGTTTTTCTGTGACATCTTATGGAAAAAGCCAAGTGAACTTTAGGGCCAACCCAATACAACTATATTAAATAAAACTATTTCTTTTAAGATAATAAAACTATAGAATTGGGGAAAAAAGTTTTCGTCAATATTAACTGAGTGCCTACTTAAAGTGGAAATTGCTCTTTTGAGACTGCGCCATCCTTCCAAATTCTTGCAAAGATAAGGTCTGGAGCGTTCTGGAAATGGAACCACAAATCCTATCTTTGATAATACCATCCTGATGCTTTTATTTCTTACCTAGTTTATATATTTATATATATGCAAAATATCATATACATGTATGTGTTTTATATATATTTTCTTCATTCTACTAGAGCAGAGGCATTGGCCTGGCATTTCTTAATGAACTCAATATTTAAATAGAAATTAAATGTAATCAAAACTCTGTAAGATACCCAGAGAAGCATTATTTCAATAGGATTCAAGAATACTTACAAAAATCTTAAGTACACTCAATAAAATAATCAGTTTTTTAATTATAGTTTATAAAAATAACACTCATGAAAATAATAAAACATACATCACGTCAAGAAAAAGGAGGTCAGCAAGGTTATGAGTAATTACATCAGAATAACATACAAATTCACAAAATATTAAAATCAATGCACCATGAAAATATTTGTTTACTAATTAAAATGAGGTCAGTATACTCTCCTGGAATTCAATTGAGTGGAACATGAGAAAAACATATCTCTGCAGTTCAACACACATTTATACAAGAGCAAATAATTTTTGTTTTCTTATTCAGAATCAATGAAACAAAAGATTAAAACAAGTCCTTAATTTCTACCCATTTGATTCAATGTATTGTATCCTATATTAAGTGATAATTTCTTCTGGTCTAAATAATAGTGTTGAGTTAGCATTACTTTTCTTAGTTTTATTCTTTATTTTTTAACAAACCGAGAGTTTCTAAAAGGCAAAAAGACATAGGAGCTTAATTATTAGATAAATGTAAATTATTTTTCTTAACTTGTAATAAGTTATTTTCTGTATCTTGTGAATATTATTGAAACTTCGGATGCTTTCACTCAGTGTTAGTTATATGCTTTGGAATACATTTTTCAAATATAGCATATATACATAAAAGTTCAAAGATCAGAAATGTTCAGTTGTATAAATTCTTGAAATGTTGAGCACAGCTGTGTAACTAGTATTCTAGTCAAGGAAAACAATATTCCACTGACCCATAATGCCTCCTACTCCATTGGAGTCACTACCCATTGAAAGGTAAACACTGTGCTTACTTCCAACACTAAAGATTAGGTTCTCCTGTTTTAAAATTATATATAAATGGAACCATGCAGTTTTTAACCATTGTGCCTGGATTCTCTTGCTTATGGTTTGAGATGGATCTCTGTTGCTGTGTTTAATGCTAGATCATTAATTCCCACTACTGTGTACTGCTGGGAGGCATTTTCTTATTTCCAACTTTTCACTATATAAATATTTTAATATTATGGTGCATATTTTAGTGACAATTCGCATACAGAGATAAACTTAACGTTATAACTGGCATGTCAATTTGCTCAATAAAATAACATAAAGTATTTGTCAGTAAATTGACCCACTCATGTGTCTCTATTATTCATGATAATATTGTAAATAATACACTTCGTCTATGTTAATCTTAAAAATATATTTGTATTGGATTAGGTACCACCAGTTCTTCGATATTACTGTTCTGATTAGTATCATAATGTTAGTAGCATGGGAAGCAATATCTGAAATAAATCAGAGCACATGCCATAACTTATTTACACTACTTAGGGAAGTCTCAGATTAACCTGACGCTCTTGACGATGACAACCCATTTAGGGTGATACATCTATGCCAAATGCTCTTCGTCTTACATGAAATACTGATTAGAAAAGATGCTTTACTTCTTATGTAAGTTAATAATATGATATTTCTGTGGACTTCCATTATTCTATGGTGTTTTTGAATGATTATATTAAGCAAAAATATATCTGTAACTGACTAACACGGGAAGTTATGCCTTCATTTCTACATTATGAAGGTCAGAAATAAAGGAAGAAAACTAACATTACTGAATTATTTCACCTTAGTTTTCATCCTTGATGGAATAAGAGAAATTAAATTTCATTATAAGCAACGTGTACAGGGGGTGGGTAGAGAGTTGTGCACAGACACAACTAGGCATATAAACAAATTGAGCTGATTATAGAAATAGTGTCTATAAGCAAAATACAGGGCATTTTTATAATATGTAACTGGTGATTTTTTGGAGCTTCTCAGTTCATAGAAGGGATTGAGCTAATTAAAGGAGCTATGCTAAGAAGTGTGTTTCTTATTTATAAAATCATTAGGTTTTTCCATTACTGAAGAAAGGTTTCCATTTCCATTTCCCCCTCTTAAGCTTATTAACATTGACAGATTTGTCAAGGTTATAAAAAGATTATTATTTGGATTATCTGAAATAGGTAAAAAAGTGAGGCTTAGTCTTTTTTTTAATATGTGAACTTGTTCAAGAAATTATTATTTGGTATAATGGAAAATAGTTTTCCAGTGTGCACCTCTAGGGAATGTGAGGGGTAATTTCTTCATGGTTGTAATGAGACTAAATACAAACTAGTGAAAAAAAAAAACTTGCTATGATAACTAACATTTCATAATCAACTTCAAAAAATAGCATTTTGTTACAGAAAGATACATGTTAAGAAATTCAAATCATACACACACGCACGTAAACTCATCACTTATCCTGAAGGCTAATTTCTGATAACTTCATCCGGCCAGCCACTCATGGATTAAGTTAAAAGATAGATTGATTGCTTACTACATGAAAGTCATTCTGTTATGTGCTAAGAGTGCAAAAAAGGAAAATGCATGTTTTTCTTACTCTTAATGTTCCAAAATATCATTCAAAGAGATAGTTACATAATCAGATAATTATAGTTCAGTTTGTAATGCTGCAGTCCAATAATAGGGCTATGGGCAAAGGTTTCAGAAGTCAAGCAGACACATTAGAAAGTGTTTTCTAGAAGCAATACCCCAAAACTGAGTGATAGCTGGAGGAATAGTAGAGCAGTTAAAGGAAACTGGTCTTGATATTAGACAGATCTGGGCTCATAACCCAGATCTAACCATTTAACCCCTATAATACTAGTGAAAACTACTGAAGCTTTGTTTCCTTATCTGCAAATGTTGACAAATCACATTTCTGTAGTGAGAATCAAATGGAATGAAGTATATGAAGGACTGAGCAAAAAAGTAGTACTCAATAGCTACTTCAGATGGGTCAAACACCCTTCTCAGCTCATTTCATGGTTAATTTATATAATTCATTCAACACATCTAAAAATAGGAAGTATGGTTAGTCCCATGTTACAAATCATGAAATAGAGGTGCAAAAAAAGATATACAGATGGCAAATAAGCATATGAAAAGATGCTTCACATCATATGTCACCAGAGAAATGCGAATTAAAACAACAGATACCACGATCCACCTATTAGAATGGCCAAAATCCAGAACACTGGCAGCACCAAATCTGATGAGGATGTGGAGCAACAAGAACTCTCATTTATGGCTGGTAGGAATGCAAAATGGCACAGCTAGCAATTGTACTCCTTGGTATTTACCCAAAGAGGTTAGAAACTTATGTCTACACAAAAACTTGTGCATGGGTGTCGATGGCAACTTTTTCATAATCACCAAAAATTGTAAGCACCCAAGATGTCCTTCAGTAGGTGAATGGATAAATAAACCATGGTCCATATGAACAAGGAAATATTACTCAACTCCAAAAAGAAATGAGGTATCAAGCAATGAAAATACATGGATGGAACTTAAGTGCCTATTACTTAATGAAAGAAGCCAATTTTAAAAGTCTACATACTGTATAATTGCAACCATATGACATTCTGGAAAAGGCAAAGCTATGGAGATAGTAAAAAATCAGTGCTTATCAGTGGTTCAGGGAGTGGGAGGGGAGATGAATGGGCAGAGCACAGAGGATTTTTAGGGCAGTGAAAATATCCTGTATGATACTATAACAATGGATACATGTCAGCATATGTTTGTCCAAAACCACAAAATGTACCACACAAAGAGTAGACCCTAAGATAAACTATGAACTTTGTGTGATTATCTTGTGTCAATGTAAGCTCATCAGTTAGAACAAAATATGGCACTGGTTGGGGATGATGATAATGGGGAAGGCTATGCATATGTGAGGGCAGGGAGTATATGTGAAATCTCAGTACCTTACTCCTAATTTTGCTGTGAACCTAAAGCTGCTCTTAAAAAATGACTTTAATTTTTTTTAAAAAAGCACAACGACGTTATTCGTCTTATGTTTCCCCATAAAAGAATTTCTGGCACTAGATTTAAGAATAAATCCTATGGGAAAAATAGAGATAAAGAGGGTTTATGTAAGGTAGAATTGTGATTTGAACAAAAGAGAGTCTGAATGTAGGGCCTGCTTTTTAATTGATTTACTGCATTGCTTCTCCAGAACTTGTCACGTAACTAAGATACATATTATTGATGATGATGATGATGGTAATGATGATGATACAATAGATGAGTAGGGATTAACTAGACCAAGGAAATGAGGTAGGGATAATATTAGTGAAGTGCTTTCCTAGCAGATGGGAGACTAGGAGCAGAGGTGCTTACATAAGAGTGAGATGTTTCTGGAGTTCCTTCCTGGAGTGTGGAATGGTGGTGAGGGAGATATCCCACAAGTGCATGCAGGCTGTTAAGTAAAATGTCAAGGAGTTGGGATTTACTGTGAATAACCAGATATTTTATAGGAAGGAAATAATGTAGTCATAGTTAGCATTTTTAAATAGTTAAGTTTGGAAACTGGTAGATGATACATTTGAGAAAAAAATATTGGAAATAAGGCTTCCTTTTAGGGAACTGTTGCAGTACTTTAGAAAAGAAGAGAGAAATGAATGAACCAGAACTTAACTGGTGAACAAATATCTGTTAAAATTTTTGGAGAGAAAATCTACATGGCTTGGTGGAGTAATGACAATTGATGACTCTATAGAACTGGACTTTATACATACACTCTTTTATTGAAATCCACCTCTATCTGAAATCCACTATAATTAAACACTTCTACATTCTGAGGATGCAGATGATTTTGATGATGATTTACCCATACCAGATTTTTTCTAGTTTCATGGATATTAACTTGTAATAATTGTCAAAAACATTAGGAATGTAATGGTTATAGATATTTGAAAACGTTAGCAAAAATAATCAGCTATTTGTCTTGCAAAATATCTTAGGTTAATATCCTAAAGCACATATGTATCGCCGTACCTTCCAAGCTACTTTGACAGTGTAGTTATTGTAATGGTGGTGGTCGTGGTGGTGTGTGTGTGTGTATATAGTCTTTAGAGAATTTCATAGAACGTTCTTGGGGAAATGGTGATAAATACTCATTGGAATATAATTCACTTTTATAATTTATCATCTGTTCTTTACTCTATCTGCCTAGGATACTTTTTTCTCAAGTTCCTTTTATTACTAGTTACTTCTTATTCTTAATTTCCTAAATCAAATGTTACCTTCTTAGAGAGAAGTTTACCTTGATCATCCTGGGGTAGCTCAAACTACCTTTCCTTCCAGATATTTTCTATAATTTCATCCTATGTGTTTCCTTCCTAATATTTTGTCAGTTTTTCTGTTCATTGCTTGCTTGTTGTCTCTTCCATCACACAGACTATAAACTGCCTAAGGGACTGTGTCTTTCAGTTTTATCATGATATTTCTAACATTCCAGACAGTGACAAGGATACAGGAGGAATCCAAAGAGTATTTGTGGAATGTACTAAATAGTTAAAAATACTTTTAAAGTACAAAATAACTTTCGAGCTGCAGAAATATATGTCAAACTCCCATCTGCTATGAGATTTTTGAGGTATCAACTAATCATCCACAAATTCTTGATTTAGTTCCTCTTACCAAATAATCAAGACACTAGGGAAATGTGGGTTTGTTCAATGTAGTATTTCCCCACATATTCACTTTAGTAAATGATGTTCCATTCTATTGTTAATTCATGTATCAAAAAAAGTCAAACTTTTATGATAGATTATTTTAACAGACTCACTTTTTAAAATAATGGCTAATAAAAAGAAATTTTTGGACAGAAACTTTTTCTAAGAGTACTCTTTGTGCTGAAAAAAAACTGATTTTAAAATATCTTGTGAAGACTGAACTAATCGATGCGTAGAATTTATTCTTAACTGAGCAGTGGGAACGCATTGTTATGCTATGATTTTCAGTACCCAAGGGCCTTAAAAATTCTTTGCAGTATGGAGAATACAAATTGACTTGATTTTTATGACATATGATGTACCTATGTTTCTTCTCCAAAGTTTTGAAAGGTGTTTGTGATTTGAAAAAGTTGACAACCAACATCTTACAACGTAAAACAGCTCTGAGTCTCCTGTTTCTCATGCTCTCAGACCCATAGAGCATTGTAGTGTTGATGAAACTCTACATCAACTTTTAGAAACATATGTGCTAACAGATGAAGCCACACCTGAGATGTTTTGGGATGGCATTTCCTGGAGCTATCACACTAGTCTCTCTTGTCTCCAGGGTCTGTATAGATGTTAACTTTAAGAAAAAAAAGAATTAGAAAAAAAGTTACAAGTAAATTTAAGTCATTCAGAAGTCTTAGCTCATCTTCTGACCACAGTAGATTTCTTTCTGAAAATACATTGTCTACTTTTAGTGAAAAAGCAGGATGGTATTGTTGAAAAACTAATTAACGCCCAAAGACATGAATTATGGTCCGAGCACTACCCCTATTTAGGTGAGTTTGGGAAAGTCATAGAGACACTGACCGTTGTCTCCATGTGTTCATCCGTAATTTAGAAGAATAGATGATTCCTTGTCCACTATAGTCATCCATGAATCTAAGGGGTGAAAGATGATGACTGATGTTCATCCACTCAAAACATTTTCTTACAAATTATTGTAGTCAAGACATTTTGCTTCTCAATGTAAGAGATAACCAAAAGCACTCAAATATTCATCCATGTCCTTATTGAGCCTTCTTATTTATTAGGCTTTGTGCTGAGTAGTCAAGATGCAAAATATGGTCTCAGGACATAAAAATTTCAAAACCTAATAGTAAAGAATACACTTTCTCTTCTCTTTTCTTCTTTTCCTCCTCCCCCCTTCTCCTCCTCCTTCTTCTTCCCTTCTTCTCTTTCTCTCTCTTCCTTTTCTCCTTCTTCCTATATCTCATTTATTCTCTATATGACTTCAGACCACTATATATAAACTTATGGCATTCAGAGGAAAAGGAGTTATTTTATATCTGGGGCAACATAGGAGTGGGGAGAAGGCAGGTTTTAGAAGGTCCCATGGAGAATGTAACATTTTATCTGAATTTTAAGAGGTAAATACACATTTGCTCTACTAGTCTCAGTCACCTCAAAATGTAAATGTACCGTAAATATTCAGAATAAAATCAATAAAAGAGGCAATAATGGTTCAGTAGTTTGTGGAGTTATTCTTTCCCCCATTTTTGCATTAATAAAGCATGGCAGAGAGTAGAAAATTTTAAAGCATTCAGAGTTGGGGGTTACTGCTTGCCAGAAAAACAGAGTTGTGAATTCATAAATTTATGTTGTTTTAAGCTGCTAAATGTACAGTAATTTGTTACAGTAGTTATGAGAGACTAAAAACAGTGCATCTTTTTCCTCCTTCTTTTTTCTAATTCTCACTATGGTGCAGTCTAGTCTAGGAGTGGCTCTGCTGAATATAGAAAACTGTCCTTCCTAGGTAAATCTTGAACTGGAGCCCTAGATTCATCAGTGTAATGACTGGTGGAATATATCTTTCTCATTTGCGAATATTTTGGTTTGCATTCTTTTCTGATTCAGACTTTAATAAAGCCAGTGGCGGTTGGCCAGAAACCACTCCTTTTTTTGTATGAAGAATATCGTCTACTTTATCTCATAATTGAGGTGTTGGGGCATCCATAAAATTTTCTAAGTGTAGAAAATTATCCCATAAGACTATTTGAAACCTCCCATGGAATGGCAGACCCCGTGTCTATAGAAGCAGGGATAATATTTCCTTGATAGTGAGTGTAGGCCTCTACTTCTATCTGATCACACATACATCCCTAGCAGGTGGTACCCCTTGTTAGGCTTTAGCAATAAAACAGAGGGGTGTCCATGTTCTTATAAACTCTTCTATCTTGCTTATACATGAACAGGCATATGAAATCATACCTGAGATCTAGCCTTGGAGGATACAAGGAGCAGGTGGTCTTGGCCTGTCAGCTCTGTCCATTGGACCAGAGGAAGGAAATCTTGATCCCATAGTAAGAAAATAAGTAACCAGGCAGGTAGTAAGGGCCATGTTAGGGAACAAAGGGAGGTCAGGATTCAGAAAGGTCAAGTGAAGGTTTTCCATCCTGGAGGTACGGGAAAGAAGATAGAGAGATGAAGCAAAGGACTGTGGAGACATCAGAAAGAGTACGTTATGGGCTGAGTAGACTCAGACGTAGGTTGGGACAACTGTGGGTGGATATTAATTTCTGCTTTTTGACACATCCCTGATGTGTAATTTGGCTAGAAATTATTGGCCTGGAGGGGAGCCCTTAAACCAATAAAACAATGTCCAAAATAGAAGCAAGCTTGATGTGTTGAGAGAGTAATGAGGTGAATTTAATTGCAGGTGCAGATTGCATATCAGCGTGGAGATTAGACCATACTGACCAGAAAGGCCTGAGACCCATTCTATTGAGTGTAGACTGTCCTTTGTTGGTGGTTTCTGTTAAGTGCGGGGCAGGATGGGGTGGTTGGACATTATCAAATCTTAATCAGTGATGAGTTCTATGTTTTAGAAAGGTCACCTCAGTGGTATTGGGGAGAAATGTTCTTCAGACTTTGGTGTGCTTTATAACCGACTTGGAATCTTGTTAAAATGAAGATTTTCATTCAGTAGGTCTGGGGTGGATTCTAAGAATCTACATTTCTAGCAGGCAAACAGGAGATAGCTGTGCTTCTGGTCCAGCGAGCACCCTTTGAGTAACAAGAATATAAGCACTATGTTGTGAATGAATGATGCCGGGGAAAGGACACCATTTAGACAGTGCTTAGAGTTGTTCAGGATAGAATGCCTAGTGCACACTAAAGCAATGGGCAGTGGATACAAAGAAAAGAACAGGATAGAATGCCTAGTGCACACTAAAGCTATGGGCAGTGGATACAAAGAAAAGAACAGAATCAAGGTCATATGGACTCTTCAGCATCTGCTGACTGATCAGTAACCTTCAGCCCTTTAAATAAGAATAAAATACCTGACCATTCATTGGAAGTTGCACATACCGCCTCAGGTAGAGACATTCGTTATACCTCAGATTGCTGCTCACTTTTTCTACAGTGGGTTCTCTGTGGTGTTTCCTGACAGAGGATAAAAATCGCACTTCGATACTAATATGCCTTTCATTTATCCCTTTTATCACTTGCTAATGTTTGAACGAGGCTTGCTTCAGTTTTGGACTGTCTGATGGCCGTAGAAGCTATAGTTAGAAACACTGGTCATGTGTGAATATTTGATACTGAGAATTCTGTAAACAAAATCTATAATGCTCCCCACACATTGATTAAATGGGTTTGTGCTCATCTGCTGCTGTGTTTATGGTCTAGCGTTTGTGAATGTGACCAGTGCAGGCTTGAGAGGGTGGAAGGTTGTGGAGGAGGTCCCCGGCAGGGTTCTGAAGATCTAGTCTCAGATATGTGTAGTCTGTCTTCCCTCCTGAGGCTTTGTTCTGGTGAGGTGTTCTGCTGTCTCCCTTGATGCCCCTCTGGATTTCTTGTGGCTATCTAGGTCTAAAACAATCTTTCTAAGGTTCATGTAGATGTAAGAAGAGAAATCCTCAAGGTTTGATATCACTAAACTAAAATTTCTGAACAGCCTTGTCCACCATTTTTCAACTAAACAAATTAAGTGTGATTACCCAACCTGTAGAGGTGGAAACAAAACATTCCAGGTATAGGAAAGGCACATTCACTTATATTAATTTAAGAAATATCTGTTTTCAGTCATTAAACAGTTGTGATTTACAAGGTTGCCTAACTTTCAGGCTAGCTCAGTCAGCCACACTAATCATAATTTTTACTTTAAAATCATGAGATAAAACATGGAGATACTTAATACTCACTGAGTTTTTCTTCCATTTAAAAAACTATCCAAAGTAGCATAATGTCTATCTTCATTTCACACCATTTGCATTTGGATTACATGGAATTTGGGTAAGGCATTAAGGTTTGATTCATTACCGTTTCCTGCAGGTGCTGTGCATCCTTTTAAAACACTTTTAAATCTTTTGGTGCATCACATGTCCAAGCCGTCTTAACATTAGAAGGCAAGTGAGTCAGAAAAGAGAGGCTTGGGGGTGATTTTAAATGCACTAAGCTCAGAGGCAATTAGAAATTCTTTCTAATGTCCACCTTTCTTTCTTTCTTTCTTTCTTTCTTTCTTTCTTTCTTTCTTTCTTTCTTTCTTTCTTTCTTTCTTTCTTTCTTTCTTTCTTTCTTTCTTTTTCTTTCTTTCTTTTCTTCCCTCCCTCCCTCCCTCCCTCCTTCCTTCCTTCTTACTTTCTTTCTTTCTTTCTTCCTTCCTTTCTCTCTCTCTCCCTCCCTCCCTTCCTTCTTTCCTTCCCTCCTTCCTTCCCTCCCTCCCTCCCTCCCTTCCTCCCTCCCTCACTCTTCCTCTTCCTCCCTTCCTTCCTTCCTTCCTTCCTTCCTTCCTTCCTTCCTTCCTTCCTTCCTTCCTCCCTTCCTTCCTTCCTCCTTCCCTCCGTCCCTCTCTCTTCCTTTCTCTCTCCCTCTCTCTCTTTCTTTCTTTCTTCCTCCCCCCACCCCCCCCCACAAAATCTCTACCTGTCTCCCCTCTTTTTCCCCTTGTCTGCTTCCCAAAGAAGGGGTGATGATTTCCAGGCTAGGTACCAAAGTGCTAGGGTGTATGGGTCTAATTGGTAAAAAAAAAAACCTCTGTGATTTCTTCATATCTGCTTCTCCAATAGCAAAATGGAACTGGAAAATCAGTGATTAATATAATTAAAAATACATATTCACACCCATACATACAAATTAGGAAATATTGCTTTTGTTTGCAAAACTGACAGGCTTTATTTAGCTCTAATACTTCGGTGTTCAGAATAAGTTAAACCTAGCATTTAAATTTCAAGCTCAAATTTTTTCTTATCCCTTTCATTCACTTTGCATATTAAGTCCTGGGATATATCAAATACAGCATGCTACCTCTAAGTAGAATATAAGATGGCTATTAGAAACTCAGGTCTTAGTCCATTTAAGGATTTAATGATGTGTTCAGAAGATGAAATTGACTTAAATTTGTGAGAAGACTGTATCAGGGGAAATCTGTGGATAGATCAGATTCAGAAGCAGCCAGAGCTTTAGTGTTTTCCTTCCTCATCCCTTCCATAGACATTTGCCTTCACTATGCCCCCATGTGGTCACCCTGCTCTTTCCTCTCATCTGTGCCCTGCTCTGCCAAAGGGGTGCTCATCAAAGCACCTCCTTGGCTGGCTGGTTTTCCCATTTAAAGGTACTCAGTCTCTTCTCGTCTCCTGAAGAATACCATGTAGTTCCCATGATTGACACGTAATGAACTGATTGCTAGTGTCTCCATTAACTATTAAAGGTGCAATCTTAGGGAAAGGGCTTGAATTCTTGATACCTCAATTTGATTTTTGGTTTTTCGCCAATAAAACAGGCATTGGCAAACTTGCCCCAACCCACATTTCTCTACCTGCTTAACCAGTAGTTCTCTATGTGAAACTGCTGGTGAAGTTCAATTTTTATTTGCTATACATTCTTCAACACATATTTTATCTTTTATATATATTTTCCCTTGTCCTTGCCCCTTGCCTACAATACTTAATTTTCTCTCACTAAATTTTATATACTCTTTTAAGATCTGGAGTATTTCTCCTTCCCTCTTACATAAGGCTTATTCTCAGAATCCCTGTGGAAGGAATGTATTGCTTTCTGAACAACTCAGCATAAATTTGACAGTCAACATATGATGCATTATTCTGGAAAATGGATATTCTTTAAAATAATAAAATGAATGTTTTATGTAAATTATACCTACTTATTAAAATAAATTGGAATACATAAAATAATTAGTAGGGCCCTTAAAATATCTAAAACCCAATGATTAGACATAATCATCAAGTTAACATTAAGATAACATTATGGTAGATATATCTCTATATAAAAAGGAAAAATAAGAGATAGATGGATGATAAAAGATCTCCTATGTATGCAGGTATATACCTGTATACCTATACCTATATACCTATATACATAGATAAGAGTTTACTAAAATTTAACGGTATTTATTCAAATTTATATTAATTGAGGAGAAAGAATAAAATGGAGCAAAATAAATTGCTAAAATTTTGAAAATATTTCTTCACAAAATAAAGACATTAATTCCTCTAAATTTTCCTGATTTTTTGTTTTTAAAAGTTTACTAAGCTAATTCAGAGCTTGTTGTCATTTTTAAAAATAACGTTTTGATTTTAGACCTGTGGACTGACTGTCAGGTATGAAAAAGAAAGTATTGCTCTGACACTTTCTCCTATTTGCCCATTCTCACTTTTAAATTTTGCTTTTCAGTTACTATTTTTACATACTCAAGGTTTATAATATTTATATGCATTTCTATAACAAACATACTTAAACATATTTCTAAATCTTTTAGTAGCAGTTCTGTGTTTAAACAGATAATTCATTATTTATTTCTACTCACTGACTTTTTAAAATTTGATTTAGTCTATTTGGCTAGACTTCATCGTTAAAAGTGGGTTTTTTTTCAGGAACACTCATAGTTGTTGAATTCCTTAAAGTTTCCTATACATAAGGATATTTATCTATTGCTAAAAGGGAAATGAAAATCACCAACATCCCTACCACTTATTCACATTAAAATTGTATATATGTATACATGTTAAAAACCAGGCAGTAAAGAAATTATGATCAAAAAAGTTAAAGCCTCCTTTCCTACCCTAGTCATTCTCAAAGTTGACATCTGTTAAACAGTTTTTCAGTTTTTTGTTTCTTTACATATACAGTGGTGTGCACTAACTCTGTGTGTATCTATTCCTTTTTATTTTCGTACAAAAATCATTTTTCTGTCTAAAAGGATCATACTTCACAGGGTTCTTTACCTTGCTGTTATAATTTAATAATAGTTCTTTGAAGACTTTTCATATTACTGTAAAAATCCATCTTCACTTTATTTAAGTCTGCATCGTTATTTATTACTTGTTCATAGTAATATTTATTTAAAAAATAATTTCTTATTGGTGAACAGATACTCCCATAAAACTCTGTTGACTTTTCCGTTGCTTTAAGATGATTCAGAATGATGCTCAGTACTTCCGTTTGTCTCCTAACCTCCTGACAGATACTCCTGTCCACAAGGTTGATTGTTTTCACAAGTCATGCTACACATATACCTGCACAATACACGTATTTGAGAAGGAATCACTTGATTAATATTTGTCAACAGCCTTACCTCAGGATTACTAGTTTGATTCTGGCCAGAACAATAATTCATTATCTGATAATCTTTTATAAGGGTTACATTTTTCATGATATATTGATACTTTACAATGAAAAACTTTCTCAAAAGTCTTAATATATGATGGCTTATGAGGTTTGTTGGAAAGACTCTACAATAAAACTATTTGGGTCTTTTTTTTTTTTTTTTCCCACTGAACCTTATTTAGTGAGAGAAAAAGAAGAAAAATGATAAATATTGTGTGTGTGCCTTACAGTAATTACTGGGCTAATTATCTAATTTGTATTTTTATATAAACTATTATTTAAATATGAGAAATATTGTTTGTTTACTTGAATATTTGGCCTGAAAAACTCAAATGTTACCATTTTTTAAAAGTTAAGGAAATAAGCATCCCCCAAGTGAGGCAAGTTTTATATTTTCTCTTAATATAAAGAGAAACAGCAAATTAGTTAATTTTTTGGTTCTTTCAAAAATGCTGAGTTTCTCCAGAAACTAAAGCTGTCCTCTAGCATTTGTAGACAGGCACCTCCCCACCCGCAGAGGGCTTGCTGATAGGTGCCTGTGCAGAACGGGACACCTCCAGTACCACTAGGCTCCTACTCAATCTCTGGTCCAAGAGACTGGTTTAATTGTGATTAGAGGATTGCCAAATTCACAGAGATGAGGTTTATTTTCCCACAAATCAAGACGGTAGGAAGGAAGACTTCATGAAGAAGACTCTTAAATTGGTGGTATTTCTAAGGAGAGAGGCTTTCCTACACTGACTGGTACTTGCCCTGCTAGAGAAAATACAGATAGCTCTACTCTGATGTAGCTTTTGCAAAAGGCGAAATGGACGTTTTCTTAGGCAAGTGTTCTGGGTCCAGGGACTATCAGTATCGCCCTTGGTACCCTCTAGTACTGTAAAGAACGTGACTGTTTCCCTTCACATTTGGAGGCACACCTGTATCTGTGTGCATTTCTCGTCTGGGGATTTTAAAAAGCAGACAACATATTGGAGTATTGTGCACCAGTAAGACATCAAGGAGCCCTAGCATGGTGTATTGTACAGAAGTTAGGGGAAACTCCTTCATCACCCCTCCCCTTTGCAGCTCTCTCTGCTAAGCCACTAGTGCCCATGGCTTCCAGGGATGGAGTCTAGGAAACAGAGACTAACACATTTAATCACAGGAGTATTTACATTATTTTCCCACTCTCATTTATATTCTCTGTGTACATTTATTAAATATTCAAATCGTTTTTAATAAAGGAGTATTGGGTAGAATGAAATAAAAGGGAAATAAAGAAAATAAGAGTAAGGATTAAATACTGAAATGAGATTATAATAGGAAGTGTAGGTAACTGAAAAATTATGAAACCTGGCCAATTGTCAGTAGGTGAAACTCACCAGGAAGGGAAAAGGGAATTACTGTATAAAGAGTACATTAAAGGAGTGACAGAATTTTCCCCCATGTATTGCAAAGATGTGCCATGCCTCTCTAAACCAATTACACTCCTAGTCCCTGAATCTCTTGTGTAAGAGTTACCTTGAACCATCCTCCAGCCCCGCCCTTCATGTAAGGCTAGGTTAGTGGTGATGAACTCTTTTTTGCTTTCGCTTGTGTGTAAAACTCTATCACTCCTTCAAATCTGAATGATAGCCTTGACAAATACAATATTCTTGACAAATAGAATATATCACACTGCTCCCTTCTGGCCTGCAAAGTTTCTGCTGAAAAGTCAGCTGATTGTTTCATGGAAGTTCTGTTCCATGTAACTAGTTGCTTTTCTCTTGCTGCTTTTAAGATTCTTTAACTTTAATTCTTGCCATTTTAGGTATAATGTGTCTTGGTACAGAACTCTTTGGGTTCGTCTTGTTTGGGACTCTCTGTTCTTCCTGGACCTGGATGTTT
Organism: Eschrichtius robustus; assembly: GCF_028021215.1. Taxonomy (NCBI): domain Eukaryota; kingdom Metazoa; phylum Chordata; class Mammalia; order Artiodactyla; family Eschrichtiidae; genus Eschrichtius; species Eschrichtius robustus. The sequence goes on from NC_090837.1 coordinate 88,500,145, forward strand.
GTTTCCCTCCCCAGGTTAGGGAAGTTTTCAGTTACTGTTTCTTGGAGTAATTTTCTGCCACCTGTAGGAGATAGATATTTACAACGTAGGCCTGAAGTAGCACATATAGAGGTTCAGAATGGGCCTCCCCAAAATGTGACACTTTTGCATGAGGATTATTTTGAGCTAAAGGCAATCGTGATTCTGCAGGATCAAGTGAAACTACTGCTCTTTGCTTAACTACCTAGAATATTTTAAATATATATATAAATATATGATATAATGAAACAATATAGCTTCTTTTCAGATGATTAAGTAAAATGTGTTTAGTGACGTATTCAATGATATACTTGAAAAATATTTAATCCAAGGCATCTCTCTCTGTCTCTCTCTCCTTCTTACACAAAAAATTGATTAGACCTCAAAGATATGTTGTGGTGTTTTAGAGATAGCTAATTAATATAACAAAGGTGTACACTTTATCTCAATAGGGCCTGTAATAATTTATGAAAACATTTATATCAGTCTAAATAATCCACTTCAGGAGTTTCAAAATATCCATCTCTTGCTTAAGGCACAATCTTACATCCAGATCTGCACTCACTTTGGACCGACTGCATTCCTCTAAATATTTAGTTTACAAAGCTGTCACTAGGCTTTACAACTGCATGAAAAGACTAAAGGTTTCATTCATATTTATGTAAAGCAAGATTATGGCAAGAAAAATGAAGTGGAGGTTCCAGTACATTTTTGGCAGACTGGAAGCAACAATCTTCATCTGCAGCTAATGAAGAAGTAGATGTAAAACCGTGCAAAGAAAGGATGCAAGCAACTGATACAGAGAAAGCAGAGATGGAGCAAACAGGTGGTGCAGACACAGCGGGAGCTGATGATGAATGGATTACTGATAGTGGAAAAATATGACCAGATGCCGTAAAGTCAGGTGTATTTCAGCACAGGCTACTGAATTTTAGAGGACAGAATCAGAAACCCAACTGCGGCACTTACGGTTGATACAGGAAAGTTGCCAGCACTTGAAAACAATGCAGTGTTTCTGTCTTATTGAACAAAGTATTCAGTATTAGCCTCCAGGATTGATAAATTATTTCTGCACTTTTATTGTGAAACTTGTATGGAAACTCTAGATATTGGATAGGAATTTAAGAGGGTATTTGTATGCAGCTAAAGAAATGAATCTGTATTTTCTATGGAGCACAGTAGCATAAAGTGTAGGATAAAGGTCAAAAGTACAAGGAAGAATGGCCATCTTTAACTAATAACCCTTGATACGTCACCAAAATTTTGATTCAGTCTTTTATACAATGAAATACATCAATCTAAAAAATTTCATAGTCACAGTGTGGTGAAAATACTAAGACATTTCGTATACTATGACATTTTATTCCTCGAGAGAGAAGTACAAAGAGAAAATTGAATGTAATTGTCCCCTTCCTCTTCTCTTCTTTCCTTCTACAAAACAATTTAGATAAAATTATTTTAAGTATTTTAACCACCAAAGTATTATTTAAGTCCTAAATTAAAAATCAGTTTTAAAAATTTATCTTATTTCAAGTAATTTAAAGTTAGCTTCTAGACTATATAATATTTATGCATGGTATATATCACTTTTGAAAACTAAGAACTTTATTGAAGATTTCAAATACAGTAACTGTTACAGCACTGCCTCAGACAACTCTTACCTGTTTGCCCCTCCTGTTATAAAAGAGTTACTCAGGGAAAAAAATCTTACATTTCTACATAGATTCTAAGTGCCTGTAGATCACTAAATAACGCGAATCTGGCCCATGATTAGCACAGTAGAGTAAAAAAATCTGTACATGTGCTCTCTGTTCCCTTATTCTATATCCATAAAATGCCAGTCAGAATATTGATTGATTAACCTGACATAAAGTGAAAAGTTCACACAGATGAATGCCCAGATTGCATGCTGGCATTATATGTCAGTAGTTAAAAAAACATTAATATTAATATAGTATGTGGATATAGAAAAAACCATTTATTGGGGAAATGGGTAAGCAGTTCAGGAATATCAGGGATAGGGCAGAACAGAAAAAGAGAGTGTGGCATGAATTCTAATTCCAGTTTTCTCACTAGAATGTAAACACATGAGGGCATGCTTTTTTCCTATTTTGTTTACTGTTGCAGCCCCAGCACCTAGGAAAGTTCCGGATATACAGATGGTCCTCAACAATATTTTCTTTTAAAAAAAATGTGTGCATCAGAGGCTTATAATAAAGGCCGCAAGAGTGCGTGCACGCGCGTGCACATATATACACACACACACGCGCACACACACAAATGCCACGGGGTGAAGCAGCGTTAAGGATCCTGTGAAGAGCACTGGGCATCTGAGAAATGGACTCAGCCGCCAGTATGGGTGGGGACTCGACGGTGGGCTCCACACCTCTGCCCCCAGGGAACCGGCTGAGACACTGCGAGGATGCTTTCTGTCCATAGATCACCTGTGGTTTTAATCAAAGAGAGTGAAACAGGAGGAGTGTTCCCAGATCCCTGAGAGGACATGGAGCGGCCATAATCCCAGTGTGGTACCGATAGAATCAAGAGAGTCATTCCCTATTCTCCTCCACTGGCAGAGTGGAGAAAAAGTAAGTTTGTGCACCCTTTCCTGATTCAAAGCCTCTCCTGGTTACCGTCTGGGAAACAAAATGATCTGAATTCTGGCATCTTACTCCAGCTGCCTATGTGTTCCTATTACCACTACCATTACCTTACCCTAAAAACTGCAAGCCATTTTCTTCCTCATTTCTTATATTTGCAGTTCCCACAGCTATTATTAGTCTCTACTTAAGTCGATTCTACTACAGGATCCAGAGCCCAGTGACAACACAGACATGAGTTCTCTGTCTCCTCATGTGAACATAGTTCTCCAAAAATTTCACATTTCCCTCCTAAGCACCAGTGAAAAGTGAAGAGGGAGGACACTTGAAATCGATCAATAGTCATAAAGAATCCTGAGAGGAATCCTGTGAGGAAGAAAGGAAATGGAAGGCATGAAGCTAGGGCATCCCATACCATCTGGTTAACTACGGTAACCATCAAACACCCCAAGATCTCAGTTACTTCAAGTATTACAGCTTTATTGCTCTCATATGGCACAGGAGCGTTCTGCAGTGTGCTCTTACTCAGGCTTCGTCAAATACGTGGACTCTCCAAAGCCTCGGACGCAGAATCCCACCCAGTTTCCTTTGAATCCAGCCAGGAGGTAAGGGAAAGGGAAAAGCTGTGGGGGGCTTTTCAGGTTTTATGTTCTAGGCACGCAGACATCATTCATATTCCACCCATATTCCACTGGTCAGAGCACAGTCACATGGTCTTAACTGCAAGGCAGCATGGAAAAGACAGTATATGCACCCAGAAAAAAGAAAATGTGGGGTTGATAAAACACAACATTTATCCTGCAAGCATCTGCTCATCTAACTGTCAATAATTGATTTCATTCTTTTTTTTTTTTTTTTAAAGAGCTCCTGACTTATTTATTTATTTATTTACTTAATTTTTTTGGCTGTGTTGGGTCTTCGTTTCTATGCGAGGGCTGTCTCTAGTCGTGGCAAGCGGGGGCCACTCTTCATCGCGGTGCGCGGCCCTTTCACCGTCGCAGCCTCTCTTGTTGCAGGGCACAGGCTCCAGACGCGCAGGCTCAGTAGTTGTGGCTCACGGGCCTAGTTGCTCCGCGGTACGTGGGATCTTCCCAGACCGGGGCTCGAACCCGTATCCCCTGCATTGACAGGCAGATTCTCAACCACTGCGCCACCAGGGAAGCCCTGATTTCATTCTTTATCGCACAGAATATGCTCATTCCTTGCAAAGGGACTCATCACAAAGTCTAATATCTAAGCTTTAGGCAGTCACTTTATCTAGCTTTAAATCCATGGTTTCCAGGTGACACACCCTCCTTCCCATCATGACTAGACATAGCTGATGCTTTTGTGTTTGAACCATAACACAGATATTAAATATGTAGTGCAAAGGATAGTATAACAGCAGCCCAAACTCCCATTTAGAATAAAAGAAGAATGAAAGATGAGGAGAAAAACCACCAACACAGTAGTCATCAGTCCACAGCTGTCTGAAATCCTCCGGACGGACACTGCAATGATATCCTGCCTCGGGAGTGGGGGCGTTCCTTAGCTGTGCCCCACTTCTGCGTTATTCTCCAGGTTCCTGCCTTCCTTGTCCATTTCCCCCTATAGCTGAGGAGAATATTGCTTTTGTTGGTCAGGGTCCTTTGAATTCCATATGAATTTTGGATCTATATGAATTTTGTAATTTCTGCAAAAGAGCAAGCTTGATTTTTTATAGGGATATAGGGATTAAATTGAATCTGTCTCCTCATCAGTTTATGAAGTATTACCATTTTAGGAATATTAAAATTTCCAACCCATGAATATGAAATGTCTTTGTATTCACTGAGGTCTTTTAAAATTAACTTTAATGATGTTCTTACATTTCTTTTGTGAGATTTATTCTTAAGTATTTTTTGAAGTTATTGTAAATATAATCGCTTTTCTAATTTCATTTACGGAGTATTTGGTATTAGTCTGTAGACATGTAATTGGTGTAGTTTTACTTCTTTCTTTCCAATCTGGATGTTTCTTTTTAATTTTTCTCTCATAACTGCCCTGACTAGAACCTCCAATACAATATAGAATAGACGTGGTAAGAGTAGATGTCCTTGTCTTCTCCCTGATCTTACGGGAAGTTTTCAGTTTTTTACCACGAAGTTTGATGAGTTTGATGGGTTATGGGTTTTTCATAAGTTGAGAAAGTGCCCTTCCATTCCTACTTTGTTGACTGGTTTTATCGTGAAAGGCTTAGATTTTGTCTTATGTTTATTATGTATATAGTGAAATATTCATGTGTTTTTTTCTTTATTATATGAATAGAATGTACTATCCTGATTGATTTTTGTACACTGAACTAGCCTTGCATTTCTGGGATACATACTACTTGGTCATGGTGTATAATATTTTTTTAATGTGTTGCAAGATCTATCTGTTAGTATTTTTTTGAGAATTTTTGTGTATATATTTGTAAGGGATTTTGGTCTGTAGCTTTCTTTCCTTGTGATGTATTTGTCTCATTTTGGTATCAGGATAATACTAGCCTCATAGAATGAGTTAGAAAATATTTCCTCTTCTGCTGTTTGGAAAAGTTTGTGAAGAATTTATATTAGATCTTGCTTAAATGTTTGGTATAACTCACCAGTGATGCTATCTGGTTCTGGATTTTCTTTGGGCAAGGTTTCCTTCCCTTCTTTTATTAATTATTAATTAAACTGGTAGAATTTTCCCCCGGAATTGAGATATAACTGACATTTAATACTGTATAAGTTTAAAGTGTTCAACATAATGATCTGACATACGTATGTATTATGAAATGATCATCACACTTAGTTAACATTCATCACCTCTCATATTTTAATTTTTTTCCTTATTATGAGAACTTTTAAGATCTACTATCTTGGTGACTTTCAAATATACAATATAGTAATAAAAATACTGTATTTTAAATTCGTAGATTTTATAGAGGAATTTTAGTTTACAAGTGGGAGTTTTTTGATTACTAGTTCAATCTCTTTACTTGTTATAGATATATTCAAGTTTTCTATTTATTTGATATCAGTTTCAGTAGTTTATTTCTTTCTAAGAATTTGTCAATTTAATCTAGGTTGTATAAATTGTTGCCATACATTCATTTTTGCATTTTACCTTTTTTACCTTTTTTAAAAATTTCTGTAAGATTTTTAGTAACAATCCCTCTTTTATTTCTGATTTTAGTAAACTTGAGTCATTTTTTTATTTCATCAGTCTAAATTTTTGTTAATTTTTTATCTTTTCAAAGAACCAATTATTGGTTTTATTATTGATTCTCTACTCTCTGTCTCATTTTTCTGCTCTAATTTTTATTGTTTTCTTCATTCTCCTTGTTTTGGGTTTAATTTGCTCTTTAATTTCCAGTTTCCTAAGATGTAATCTAATAGTTAGATTATTAATTCAACATTTTTTTATTTACATACACATGTGCTCACAAATTTTCCCATAAGTAATGTGTTAGCTACATCTTGAAAGTTTATGGTATGTTGTATTTTTGGTTTTGTTCACGTCGAAGTATTTCCTAATTTTTCTTGTGATTCCTTTTATGACCGCTTCATTATTTAATAGTGTTGTTTATCTTCCACATATTTGTGAATTTCTCAAATTTCCTTCTGTTATTGATCTCTAATTTGACTCTATTATGATCAAGGAACATAATTTGTATTATTTCAATCTTTAAAAATTTATTGAGGATTGTTTTATAGGTTCATATATGGCCTATCAGAGAATAGTTTATGTGCACTTGAGAAGAATAGCAATTGGCACACTCAAAAGTTATATTTGTTCTAAGGGCGCCTGGTTACACAATAAGTATTTTCAGTCTCTGGCCGCTCAGCAGGAACTTGGTCAAGGCTGTGAGGAGCTGTGTCCACGAAGAGAGCTTCCTATTTGCAAAGAGACCCTCATAGCATCACTTTTACCACTTTTTAATGTCCCAGCTATCTTCCCTGTTCATCCCTATGTATAATTAATCTCTCTTCACCCAGGGCAAAGGACAAACTGTAAGATAATATAAATAGGATTTTCCTAACTCTTTGCTCACAAAAACAAAACAGTTAAAATTTTGATCTTCCCAAGTTACATGATGTAAAGGAGAAATCAAACAAGTTAACCTAACTTCAAGGTCAGTATGTTTATGATTTTATGAGTTACAGAATCTTAATGAGAGAATTCTCTAAGTCATAGAAGCAGAAGTAGAAACATAATGGTACCTGTTATTTATTTTGTTCCTGTGTTTAAATAACCGTAATCATCTTGTAACCCCCATGTATTTCTGATTTATTCAGTATAGTCCTTGGACACCTGTTGGAATTTTCAAAATCTTTGGTTTACAATAATACTTTCAAGCAATTAAAGCTTTGTGCACATATTGTATTTTTAAAGACCTTTGTATCCAAAATACTTTGTTGTTGGATGTGGGCAACCTCGTTTTGAGGTCTAAGGCTGCCTCTAATGTCTTTCCATAATCTGTTGTCCATTGACTCAAATCCAGACCTGCCGTTCTGCTCGGCATGTCCCTTCAACATGTTGTAATATTATTTATCATTATTCTTTGGTGTTAAGTCTCTGGCTTTGTATTCTCTTCATGTACCTGGACATGTTTCTTTTCTGTCTCTCTTTTTTTTTTTTTTTTTCTAAGGAAACACGAGACAATGCCTTTGTAATTCTATCAGAAAGTTTTTGTTTCAAGGAAGGGTTGTTTCCCTGATGTTTATTTTAGATTAGGGCAAAGAAAATGAGCATATAATGTTTAAATTCTACTTCCATTTTTGAGAACATTACATATTATACCCCTAGAATTAAATGCTTGATATCTCCCATTTGCAAAAAAATTATACCCTAGTATTATTACAGTTAACTACTATTTGTATCTTATTTAGCTTTTCAGAACTATGTGGTAAATTCTTGTTCTAATAATGTTCACTGAGGCATTTATTTTGCTCCTGTTTTTCTACATCTTGTCTTTAAAATATTAAACTTAAACTGATGTCCACTTAAGCCCCTATTAGTTGATACATGTATATACATATGCATCTCCTTAAACTTACTTAATTTCCGAAGAATAAAAATAACAAGCTCATAATTCCACCTAACATGATACAACTTTCTTGTGTACAACTGAAAATGTACTAATCCCTTCCCCAGAAGATGAGACAAAGTTCTTGAGTGACGTTTACTCTTCTCCTGGATACCTCAGAACTTAAATGCTCTGATGTAAAATTAACAAAACTTAAATACTATGATATAAAAGCAGTTCATCTTATGTTATAAGATAAAGAAATAAGAGAGGAAGGAAAACAAAGATACAGATAGATACATACACAAATGTATTCATAGCAGAGTAAGGAAGAAATACTCATGACAATTATAGTTTTTGTTTCTTTAACTGACTATGTGATCATAGCTGACATTTACAGTTACCTTCTTCCACTACCCATTCCGATTCTCTTTGCCTTTAGCAAGCACCTCCGCTGGTCATTGTTCTTTATCTGGTAGGGTGACCCAGACTTGTATTCCTGAAGGGTCTGGGCCATTAGTAGTCCTGCCTGGATTGCGCTGTTGTAGTTTTCCATTGACCTTAATCACAGGACATGGTAATACAAAAGGACATCCTAAGGAATCTCCTGTATTCCAGACATACTCTCTCTTACCTCTGCCGTGGAGTAGTAGTCTAATATCTCCTTGGTAGTCAGAATGAATCACCCCAACCCACATCATAATTCCCTTACATTTCAGTTCAATGGAATCATTGTTGTGTCTCCTGATAAGAACGTTATCCCCTCTGGAACTAAGGCATCTAGGCCAGCAGAGCAGTGAGTCATGAGAACAAAAATTTTGTTAGTGGGTCACTAGGGATAATATTGAGTAGTACTACTCCCATTTCACCTTTTGATTTCTGGACCTGTGAATCCTGGCTATTGGAGAAATAATCAGCTATTGGAAGCTGATTCAGAGCATATGAAGACGTTTGGAGAATGATACTCCAGCTCTGCAAGGTGTTGCACCCTAGCTGGCACTATGACTGAGTCTTCAAAAGGTCACTCTATTATTTTATCAAAACAGCTGCTTCAGGCTGGTAAGGAGCATGGTAAGACCCGTAAATTCCATAAGCGAGGGCCCACTGCCACACTTCTTTTGCTGGAAAATAAGTTTCTTGATCAGAAGCAATACTGTGTATAATATCATGACTGTGGATAAAGCATTCTGAAAGTCCATGGATGGTAATTTTATCCAAAACATCGTATGTAGGGAAGGCAAATCTATATCCAGAATAAACATCAATATATTCCAGTAAGAATAAAATGTTGTCTTGTCCATAATAGAAATGGTCCAATGTAATCACTCTGCCACCATGTAACTGGCTGAACACCCTGTGGAGTGGTGCAGTATTGGGGACCTCAGTATTGATCTCTGTTGCTGGCAGACCGGGCACTCAGTGGTGGCTGTAGCACATTGGCCTTAGAGAGTGGAAGTCCATGTTGCTGAGCCCATGGATAACCTCCATTCCTGCTACCCTGGCCTCTTTGTTCATGAGCCTTCTGAGCAATGACAGGGGTGGCTAGGGAAAGAGGCTGGTTGGTATCCACAGTACAGGTCATCCTGCTAACTTGATGATTAAAGTCTTCTTCAGCTGAGGTCACCTGGCTGCTTGTGCCTCTTGTGTACACATTACTTTTTATAACCTATTTAGAAGATGCCAGGTACCATAACTCCTACTCAAACTTCAAGTCACAGCTTCTACCACTTTCTGCTGGAAATCTTTCACTCTCTGGACCATGTCATTGTTTGGCCAGTGTGATCCCAAACCAACTTCTTGCATCTATCGTTTGTCACTATTTTCTGTTTCTGTTCTTGACTGGTGTTTCACAAATATTGGCCACACACTGGTCAGAATCTATGTTGAAGTTATTATTATTTTACAAATAAATGAACAAATAAAGACAACCTAAGGAATTTTCCATAAAGCAGTACTAGGAGATAAAATACACCATCATTCATTCTCATCTTAAGTCCTCCTAAATATGTTTTGGTCATTAAAATGTCCAGTACTTTATAAAATGATGGTGATTGTGATAGATGCATTTTTTTCCCCTTCCTCCCTCCCTCCCTTCCTTTCTTCCTTCCTTCCTCCTTCCTTCTTCTCTGCCTTCCAAATCCCAAATATAACAGAATAAAAAAAGTTAGCAACACTATTTAGACCCGTATTTTTAACTTTTTTTTGCTCTAAACTTGGAATTGAATTTTTAAAAAACTGTCACTATTTCCCTGGCACCTTTATCAGTGTCCTGAACACACAGTAGATGCCAATATACTTTGAATAAATGAGTGATTACACCCTCAGATAGGACAAGGCGAGTATAATCTAAGAAATTTCCAGACAAGGGAATGAAATGGGTACAGATACTGTTAGCACTCAGGTTCAGGGGCTGCTGCTTGGTTTGTAGGCTACATAGGCTCCTGGCCTGAATATTTTAATTACCGCCTAGTAGCTTCCCTGGTGATTCCATTACTTACTCTGCTCAGCACCCTAATGAACTCAATGCCCGCATAATTAAAATTCATTGTTTTTATGACAGTCCAGCATAGTCTGTGCTGCACAGCTAGTGATCTGCATACAAACTACTGAGTTAGATGAACATTTTTAACTTTAATCCAGCACATATTTAAGCCCCACCTCAAAACCTCAAGGAAAAGTAATAATTATAGAAAAGGGGCAGTAGACTGTTTTGGATCCGACATGCCAGTTCAAAATCAGCAGCATACTAAAACAGCGATCAAGTGTGACCTTTGGTAGCACTTATAAGGTGGTACTTAAAGATCGTTCTCTAATCGTTTCACTTTTGGCAATCGGTTGAAAAACATCCAATATAAAACAGATAAAGTGATTAAATTACCTTTTGGCCTCCTGAAGAGCTATTTTTGTGCTGAATTTGACTCCACCTACAGGTATCTGTCTGTATGTCCATAAAAATAGGAGATGGAATCCTTTGGGAAAGTACAGAAAAACTGTGCAGACACTATAAACCACATAATAGAGCGAACTCATTACCTATCGTCCACCCCACTGAAACAAGGTGTAAACTCAATTTTAAGGAAAGCTAACACTTTTATTCTATTTTGAAGCAATTTCTTACCTGGCAGATGGGTAACTCTGTCTTCGCTTACATTTCTTAAGGTGCAAATTAATTTTTGGCTCAGATAGTAACTCATCCTGTGTAAGGAAATTGTAACAGTGAGGGCTGATCTCTTCTTCTCAGAAGGACAGTTGAGTCAAACATAGACATACCAGATTTTAGAAATGTTTGCGTTGTTTAAAAATTTGTCTACCCTTAGATTATTCCCCAAAAGGTGATCATATTTTATTTGCTCAGCATACATTGCAATTTATTTATTTATTTTTGAGGTATCAACAGAGCAAAAACATATAGGAATTTTTATTGTGAATTCATTTGGCTAATGCAATTCTGAATTTTAAGGAAAATATATATCATTTATACTGCAATAAATATTTACCCCATTTATATAATCAGCTGCTGACAAGGCATATTCAAATAGTTATTCTTCATTCTGAGTACATTTAATATATACAATTTTAGTTAGCAATTTGAAAGGATTTTTTTTCAGTATAATTTCAAATGAGGCATCATTCACTTTATACTGAAGTGGGAGGATTTTTGATTGGAGGAGGGCAGTTTCCAGAAGTGAGTGTCCACAAGCAGATGCTGTTAGATATTGTGATATTGAAAACATAATAATGTTCCATGTATTGCAAATTTAGAGTTGTGGAATCTCAATGCAGCATTTAGTTTGGTTGATGTTAGAAAGACCAAAAGTGAAGGATCAGATTATTTCAAAATTTTGTATATAACGGAGAAAGAAAAATAAATTACAATGGAGTTAAGTCTGTGTTAAAATGCCTGGCACCAAGTAGACCTTTTCACCATATTAACTCTTCTTAGGAAACTGTTTGGTTTTATATAGGAAAGCAGTGAAAAGTGTATATTGACTTTCAGAAAGTTTCTTTATTTCGAACTGGATGAAATGCATCTATCCTATTATGAGAGAGGTACATTTGTTATGAATAAATTTTAAATTGATAAATGTCACTCACCTGCTTAGAGACTTTCATTTGTCCATTACTCTTAGAATAAAAGATTAGTTCCTGAACACTGCTTGCATGATATAATCTCACATGCGCGCTTATCTCCCCACTCATCATCGCTCTGCTTCAGCCACTTTGGTCTTCCAGTATGCTCAGGGATGTTCAAAGCTCAATGTCACTTTCTCAGAGAGATTTTCCTTAAGCCCACTAATTTCAATTATTTTTCTCCTATTCTCTCAAAACAATCCATTCTTCATCGTACTTACCATAACTTGCATTGAAGGGTTATATATTTGTTTGTGTAATGTCTGTCTCCTCCATTACCTCTTTTCCATAATGGAGAAGATCATATTCATTGGTTTTTCCCTATAAACAACAATGAAAAATCATACATGGTAGTTACTTCTTAAATAATTATCGAATACAAATTAAAATGTTTTACCATATTGTTACTATTATAAAGAACATGTATGATAAAAGAATTATTGAATCTCTATTTATTTTCTTAACTTGTAGTTTTCAATTTTAGCACATTGAGTGCCACATGCTCTCTCCAAATGTTCCACTGAACTTTCATCAATACATAAAACTTAGTTCTGTAACAGTTAACTATAAACAGTATTAAGGCAGGATCTTTAAATGAACACATCATGGTTTTAACCTATAATGATATGCTGCCTTCTTCAAATAAATGATAACATTAAGATAATTCTAAGAAAGACCACCATGACCAGAACACAGGTGAATTTTACATTGTCAGTCTCTGAGAGTTAGCCAAGGGAGTCAGTGGATCTACTCAATAGAAAAAAGTGAGTAACTGATGATAGTCATGAATGCTTGTATAGATGTGGTAAGATTTTAGTGTGATTATGTTGTAATTGTGTTTATGTAGTATTCTTTCAAATTTTTTCATATTTAGAAATGTGTTGTGTAATAATCTAGTTTTTGAAATAGAATGAAAACCATTGTCTACTGTGGTCTGGGTACCTTCATTAAATAAGAATTTGGGGCTTCATTGGTCTGATAACTGCTGTAGGTATGTGATTTATTTTATTCTTCAAGAATCCTTTCATAAATATTAATCAAAATAAGAACAAAAAACCTCAGGCATGAAAATTATATATAGATAGGAGAATATACCAATTTGTCTTGTTTCCCTTAATTTGAAGAATGAAAACTAATATTTGTTTAGATTCTGCTAAGAGCCAAGTTACTGTGTTGGGTGTTTCTTAAACTCTGTATTAATCCTTACAGGAACACTGATGTACCAATAGCTTCATTTTGCAGATGGCCAAACTAACTTTAAGGTTTAAAAGATAAACTGATATTCCCACATGCACAAAAACTTATATCTAGTAGAAACAGAATTGAAAACATTGGTTGTCTGGTTGCAAGGAGAATTCTTTCCTTCTTGCCTTGCTTTCTCCAAATGGCTAATTGAAACAAAACAGGTGATTTTCACTTTATAACCCTCAGTATAGAGTTCCACAAGGAAAAATTACCATTTAAATAGAAATTATTGTTCTAATAATGTTAATATGTTACATTTATGTTCTTCATTTCAAGTATTAAAGTGCATTTTTAAATGCTTCTTAAGTAATGCTGAATTGTCCAATGACTATGCAAAATAATCTCTATTGACTACTTGGTAAAACAGCACATAAGCATACATAAAAGATTTTTCTTTATCAATATTTTGAAAATATCACAGAGCATTAACATTATCGATCACCTATTTTTTGCCATTCTCATAACAACCTTAGGACAACTGGGTTAGTAGTGCCTAATATGAAGATAAAGAAAGTAAGACTCTGAATGGTTATATAATGTAAGAGTGTTTAGCAAATATGAGATTAAAAAACAATTATTTCCTACCACACTAGAGCCCACGGTTTTTACCTTATCTTATGTTGCATATCAAAATAGTGTTACTTCTTTAAGCAAAATTTGAACCAGCTCCTAAGTATTAATGGAATAAATCTGCTATACTATTCCCTGCTACCAGATGGGTCGCAGAAAAATTCCTAAAATGTCCGTAAACCTAGACAAATATAGGCATAATGTTTTAATGACTAAAGTAGGAAAACATGTCTAGCTTCCACAAAGGCCTTGAATGCCTGCCAAATCTAAAATTAAGAGTAAAGACCCCTGCAATGATCAAGATACCTTTTATGTTTTTCTAGGATAATTCTTGCAGCAATCCTATACTACTTCCATATTCTTTAAATATGGCATGTAAAATACCAGATGAATAGAGTAGTGACAATTTAAGCATTGGGGAAGAATATAATTTAGAGACAATCTGGTGTTTCTTTCAACTGAACTGTGCTTTTAGAACAATAGTAGTGTCAGTCATTTACCTAAATTGATTAAAATAAAGAAAAAAAACTATTTGTCTTTTATTATATTTCAGAACAAAGGAACATCTCTTCAGCCAGGTACTGCTGTGACTTCATAAACAGTAAGTTAATTCCTAAGGTTGCATTGCATATTTGAGATATGTAATTCAGGATTTTTTTCCCAGCTCCTAATTTGCTAAATTCAGTACTAAACCCTTCACAAAACAATTCAGCCAAATTGCTCATAGCTTGATATCACCAAGTCTTTAGTACATACTCTTTTTAAGAGACCACATTAATATATCCACTCCTTCCCCATCAGGGTTTTCACTATTGAAGATATTTCATTGTAGACTGCAACTCCCAGAAAAAGAAATTAGTTTTTGTATATGGTACCTGGGAACAACTTCCAGAACCGTCTTCACTGTGTCTTTTCTATTGGAAGAAATCAAAGGCTTTTTTGACTCCAAAAGGTCTTGGGTCTCACTTTGGTCAATATTGATGGAAACAATAGAAATTACTAAAAATCAAGGGAAATATCCTATGAAATAAAAGTTATTTGCATAATCTTTTAAAATGAATTCTACTTTCAATATAATAGCAGGAACTCTAAAGAATTTCATTAGCCAATATTGTATAGGCTGCTAATTATCCATTGTGAAAAATATCTTGATTAGAACTAAAGGACTGAAAGAGATGGATCAGCACACATTAAGTACTGTAACACAAAGGAGCTCACAGGGAACATCATAAAATTGTTCTACTCTTTCTTCTTTTATACAACCACACATATGCACACATGTAACACACACACAAACACTAAATACAACACAGGCCTTACAGAAAAACTTAAGTTCTTGTACGTTGAGAAAAGGTTTCTTAAAATTTGTTATGGACTTTATATTCAGAGTTATTCAAAAAATTTGGCTGACATTGGCAACATTTATAAAGTTCTACAAGTTTAGGTAAATGTTAGAAGAAACTTGATTAAATGACTCTATTTAATAATATTAAATAAGAAATTCAGTCCCATTGATATAGACAGATATATTTTTCTGAATTATCAGGTTAGTCGTCTGTTAAAAAGAATTGACTTAAATCAATGTGCTTGTATATAATGTCTACTTAACAGGCATTCAAACTATTATAGCTAACATAGCATTAAAAAATATCTCCCCTTTTGAAGGTTGAGATAGAGGCAAGATTTTGAATCTATTGATCTCTTGTGCCTAAATTAATGTTGCTGCATCATGTAAGTGGTTGAACATGTCATCCAACCTTTGACTCACAGATCTGAGATCAGAATGAAAATTTATCATAACTGCATGATACCCTCCTAAGCAAGACTCTAAGAAGCATAATGAAGTGTCTTGGTAGATAACCCTACTTACCTATCCTTTAGTGTCCACATTCCAATTTTGTTGGCACTGTTCTCAGCTCGCTCGCTCTCTCTCTCTCTCTCTACACACACACACACACACACATACACACATACACACATATACATATATTAAGCTTCAGAACCTCTAACTGTTAGAGTTACTGCTAGGGTGATGGATGACATATAAGAAGTTTTCTGGGTCCGCATTGGTCATTTGGAAAATATTGGTTCACTTAGTTACGAAGACCTCTCAGATGTTGACACATTTCACAATACAGTATAGAATAACCACATTATGTAATTTACCACTGTCCACCTCAGAAAAATCTTTAAGTATTATGCATTTCTCAAGGTCACAGTGGGTGGACCTTATGACTTATTTCTGAAGAGCAGAATACATAAAATTATCCCCTCTATTTTGTAATTCTCTCTCTTGCTGACTTTGATGGAACAAGCTACTATACTGGGAACTGCTCTGTGGAGAGGCCCACGTCATGAGTAACTGAGGGCAGCTTCCTGCTGAGAAGCAGCAAGGAACTGAGGCCTGTACATCCAATATCATGTAAAAAACTAACTCTGGGGCTTCCCTGGTGGCGCAGTGGTTGAGAATCTGCCTGCCAATGCAGGGGACACGGGTTCGAGCCCTGGTCTGGGAAGATCCCACATGCCGCGGAGCAACTAGGCCCGTGAGCCACAATTACTGAGCCTGCGCGTCTGGAGCTTGTGCTCCGCAACAAGAGAGGCCACGATAGTGAGAGGCCCGCGCACCGCGATGAAGAGTGGCCCCCACTTGCCGCAATTAGAGAAAGCCCTCGCACAGAAACGAAGACCCAACACAGCCATAAATAAATAAATAAAACTAAATTAAAAAACAAAAAAAACAAAAAAAACTAACTCTGCCAAGAGGCATCTGAGCTTAGAAAAGATCCGTCCTCAGTAGAGCCTTGACATGAGGCTGCAGCCCTGGCCAACACCTTGACTGCAGCCTATGATACATCCTAAATCAGAGACACATCAAAGCCATGCCTAGACTTCTGACCCACAGAAAATGTGATTTCCTTGTGATATTTTTTAACAGCCGTTCTAACAGGTGTGAGGTGATATCTCATTGTGATTGGCATTTCCCTGATGCTTAGTGGTGTTGAGCACCCTTTCATATATCTGGCCATTTGTATGTCTCCTTTGGAAAAAATGTCTATTCAAGTACTTTGCTCATTTTTAATCAAATTCAATAAAATTTCAGGATACAAAATAGACATAACAAAATTTAGATGTGTCTCTATATACTAACAATGAACTATCCAAAAAGAAAATTAAGAAAACAACCTCATTTATGATAGCATCAAAAAATACTTAGTAATGAACTTAACCAAGGAAATGAAAGACTTGTACATTCTGAAAACTACAAAACATTGATGAAATAAATTAAAGAAGACATAAATAAATGGAAAGACAACCAATGTTCTTAGATTAGAAGACTTGCTACAGTTAAAATGTCCATACTACCCAAAGCAATCTGCATATTCAACTATATCTCCATCAAAGTCCCAATGGCATTTTTTACAGAAAAGAAAAAAAAATCCTAAATTCACATGGAAGCAAAAAAGACACTGAATAGCCATAGCAACCTTGAGAAGCTGGAAGCATCACACTTCCTAATTTCAAAATATATTGCAAAGGTATAGGAATTAAAACGGTACAGTACTGGCATAAAGACAGACATATAGACCAATGGAACAGAAGAGAGAGACTAGAAATTAACCCATGCATATATAATCAATTGACCTTCAACAAACGTGTCAAAAATATACAATGGAGAAAAAATTATTTTCAACAAATGGTGTTAGGAAAACTGGATGTCAATGTGCAAAAGAATGAAGTTGAACACTTATCTTATTCCATACACAAAAATTAACTCAAAAAAGATTGCAGATTTAAATATAAGACCTGAAACTCTAAAATTCCTAGAAGAAATCATAGGGGAAAATATTCTTGACATTGGTCTTGGCAATAATTTTTCGGATATGTCCCCAAAAGTACAAGCAACAGAAGCAAAAATAGACAATCGAGACTATATCAAACTAAAGCACTTCTGCACAGCAAAAGAAACAATCAAAAAATTAAAAAGGCAATGTACAGAATGGGAGAAAATATTTTCAAATCCTGTATCTGATAAGGGGTTAATATTCAAAACATAAGGAACTCCTACGCCTCAATAGAAAAAAGAGCAAAAACAAAACAACAAATAACCATGCTACCTTGTAATATGTTTATTTTTTTATGTTTTGCCTCTATATCTTACAATTAAGACAGGATAATGTATAATTCAATGATGGTGGCCAGAATATTTTCAACATTAAATTGACAGCTTGACATCTGAGCAATGATTTTATGTATTTAAACATTGATATTTATATGATGGTAAAATAGTACAGCCTGGAATTTAATAATAATATGATAGAATCTTAATACATACCTTAAAAATTCTAGAATTCGTGGTCATCTGTAGGTATAAAGTTAATGCATATTAATCTTAAAAACACTAGAACTCTTCTAGAATTTCCTTCAGATATTTTAGAGCATGCTTTTAAATATTCATTGTTGAAGCAACATTTCATATTTTGGAGGAGAATTTAATTGTTTTTAATACCCTTTTGGATCTAAATCTGGCAAACAAGGTGAGCAATCACATTGAGAAAATCCATTTGGAGTTTAAAATTAGGTATGAATTTAAAGTAATTGAGATTGATTTTCTTAAATTACCAGTAAAATGTCTCTGAAAGTGTGTCCAAGAGAGGATCCTCCATGAGATTTTGAGCTATTGAGAATAAATGAGATTTTGAGCTAAATGAGAATGTTTTGCCTCTTAAGTCAATATTTGGCAAGAAAATTGGTATATATGTACATTGCATTATGCTATTCCTAAAAACTTTGTCAAAATTTGGCCTTTATCTTTAAAAGTATAAAATATTTGCCCCAGATATTTATTTGTATTTTTGCATTTTTTATGTCTTCTAAATAATAGTTTCTTAAATATAGCTCAACTGATACCTGTGTATATGTATCTATACATATACTCACACAAAAATGTATATATATATATATAACATATATACATGTGTATATCTATACATATTTTACATTTTTTCATATATATATATATATATATATACACAGCTCCCATATATATAAAGTGCATATTTGTGGTATGAAGATATTGAAAGAAAATATTTTCCTAGATTATTAGGAGAATTTGTGTTTCATTATGTCATTTGCTACCCTAAACTGAAGACCTAAAAAATATTTATAGTACCAGCTTTTTGTATTCATGTATTCCATCGGTAAATTGCCTTAAATCATTGCAAATTTTAAAGTGTAATTTGATGAACATATATTTTTCACTAGTTAGAACATTACAAAATACTCACAAGTTGTTTAAATTCACTCATTTTAAAATATTGGGCTTATATCTATATAAAAGCTCTTACAAAAGAAAAGGCTATAGAATGGTATTTAACCTGTATTTTGTTAAATTCAGATTTTAGGGGAGATTAGAGGAGGAAAGGCTATCCTTTACCTGAGTTAATCATTGTTTAAACCTTCCAAATATTCCCAAGCCTCACTATCAGACTCAGATCCAAGAAAAAAAAGCCCAGGGGACTGTGAAACCTAACTTTATTAAAGATAACTTCCCTAGCTCGTCTTTCATTTTTTTCTCTATTTCATTTTGTAACTCCATGTAGAAACTGATATACTCAGAAAATCTTTCTTTTTTTTTAACATCTTTATTGTAGTATATTTGCTTTACAATGGTGTGTTAGTTTCTGCTATATAACAAAGTGAATCAGCTGTACATACACATATATCCCCACATCTCTTCCCTCTTGCATCTCCCTCCCACCCTCCCTATCCCACCCCTCTAGGTGGTCACAAAGCACCGAGCTGATCTCCCTGTGCTATGTGGCTGCTTCCCACTAGCTATCTATTTTACATTTGGTAGTGTATATATGTCCATGCCACTCTCTCACTTCATCCCAGCTTACCCTTCCCCCTCCCCACGTCCTCAAGTCCATTCTCTACATCTGCGTCTTTATTCCTGTCCTGCCCCTAGGTTCTTCAGAACTTTTTTTTTTTTTTTTAGATTCCATATATATGTGTTAGCATATGGTATTAAAATAGAACTACCATACGACCCAGCAATCCCACTACTGGGCGTATACCCTGAGAAAACCATAATTCAAAAAGAGTCATGTACCACAATGTTCATTGCAGCTCTATTTACAGTAGCCAGGACATGGAAGCAACCTACGTGTCCATCGACAGATGAATGGATAAAGAAGATGTGGCACATATATATGATGGAATATTACTCAGCCATAAAAAGAAACGAAATTGAGTTATTTGTAGTGAGGTGGATGGACCTAGAGTCTCTGTCATACAGAGTGAAGTAAGTCAGAAAGAGAAAAACAAATCAGATAATCTTGTATAACATCTTTCTGTGAGAACTTGAAAAGTCCCCCTTACAAATTATTCTCTCCTTATTTCTGCATGACCATGCTTCATGGAGAACATTTTATAAATGCTCATGTTTTCAACTTCACTTTTATTGAGTCTGAAGTTTTTTGGTGTTTTTCAACTTGTAAGTCTTTATTTACAATATGCAATGGAAAACCACCAGATGTTGCATTGGTACATCAATAATCACATGTAAGAGACTGAACTTTTCTTTTTTCTGTTAAATATTCAATTATCCTATGTGCTGTCTCTCTTGCAATGCTATTATATAGATACTTAAGACTGAAATGTCAAAAACAGTTCTATAGACATTTATTGAAAGTGCATGTAATAATAAATATACCTCTTCATACATTTTCATATATTCCTTTATCTCCCACATTTAATAATTCACAAATTTCTGTCATTTTTTCTTTTGAAATATATCTCAAATCATTTTCTTGAGTCATTTCATTGTTATTAGGTTAGTTTAATATCTTATAATTTTCACTTCAAGAATTTTAAGTCTCTCTTCTCTACTTCTTCTAGTTGGTTCACAATATTGTGACTAGAGTTACATTTCTGAAACACAAATTCAATCTTGTCATTATTCTAATTAAAATCCTTTGAATAATCTTCATGGTAGACAGAATAAAAATCAAACCCAAAGTCAGATACTCAAGGCATTTTGCTCTCTGTTCACAAAATAATGTTCTATATTTCATTTCAGGGACACTTTTCAAATATAAGCCACAATGAGATTTAGTAGACTTTACTATGTGTGTCCCCTACTTAGAATGATCAGTCACTTCTCCACCCGGAAACTTCCTTTTCAAAAATGACCTCAAATATAATTTTCTCTTAGAAGGATGTCCCAATTTTTGTATCTACAGTGGTGCCTCAGTATCCACAGGGAATTGGTTCCAGGATTGCCTGCAGATACTAAAATCCATGGAGGCTCAAGTCCCTTATATAAAAAGGGGTAGTATTTACATATGATCTAACCTATGCATATCCTCCGATATACTTTAAATCATCTCTAGATTACTTGTAATACCTCATACAATGTAAATGCTATGTAAATAGTTGCCAGCACTCAGCATATTCCAGTTTTGCTTTTTGGGACTTTACGGATTTTTTAAAAAAATGTTTTCAATCAGCAGTTGGTTGAATCCATGGATATGGAATCATGGGTATGGAGAGCTGACAGTACTTCTGTCAAGCATTTACACTTTGTACTGTGAACATTTGTTTAAATGTTTGTTTACTCTTACAGATATGTTGGCCTGCCTAATCCTTTACACCTTTGCTTCATGAACAATACCTTTGAAGTGCTATTGCCTTCCATTATCCTTTATACAAAATCTGAAATATGTTACTCATGAGCTGCCCTGAGATTTCAACCTGCTTTTTGTCAGTGTTTCGTATCCCAGAGACACCTCAAAATTTGCACATCAGATGAGCTTATTTGTGGTGGGAAATATAAACTCTATCCCTCAGAATAAAAGTGTCGGATAAAGAGTAAGGTATTCTATATGCATGTTTTCATAGAAGCTATTAGTATCATTAGTATCAAGTATAAACCTCTATGGAATGCTTCTGTGTACCAGATACTGTGATTTAGGTGAACTAGTCTGAACATTTAGATTTATTGTAGTTTAAGTTGGCAAGACATCTGGGACGTTTAATTCTACTTGCATATTCACTTACTAAATTCAGATATGAAAAGTGGATTTCACCTCTGTGTGTATAATTCAGTGTCTGCAGTGTCTCATTCATGAATGTCCAAAAAGGCAAATTGTTCTCATCTATCAAATAGGTTTTTGGCAAGGAACTGGCAGTAAAACCAAAAGACCTGCCAAAGTTTGGACTTCGCATAACTTGTGCCTCCTTCAGATTCTATTGTAATCTGTCACCATGTGTCATTTTGAATGTGTTTCCTTTAGGACTAACATGGATTCATATTGACAGAAAAAATATAACATTTATTACTGTTATATTTTATACCCTATTCAAATTAGTAAGAAATCCAAAAAGACATTGGTGTTGAGAATACATTTTCAAAGGTGACACTTAGGAGGAGAGTTCTTTTGGTTCAGAGCTCAATTAGTGAGCATATTTGCTAAACATTATTAGATACTGGGAGCTCATGGGTAGTCTGAGTGAATGATTCACCAGCTGTCCAACTAATACTGGTAAGTGCTGGATATTTTATATGACAAAGATAACTACTTTTATGTGCTTTGTCTTATTTAATACTTAAAGCCAATCTAGAGGGAATACAATATAGTTATTAAAACCTCACTTTTAATACAAGCAAATTGAAGCATATCCTTAATTGACTATCTCAGGAATCAACTAAGTGGGGGCAAATCTTGATAATGATGGAGTATTTCTTCCTCAACATTATAGTTGGTATAACTTTTAGTTGTACTGAACTAAATATATTATCAATAGCAAAAATGATATGCAAACATAAACCATATGCTTTCACTATGCAGAACAGGTATTAATGAGTCACAAGTACTTAAACTTCTGAATTAAAATATCACATGAGTATTCTGGCATTTATTTATACCATCTTAAGACTCCATTTATGAAGTACCTAATTATGAGCGGTCATTTCTAAGCAACGAAGGTAGTTAAGAAGACAAAGCCTTTAATCTGTGAAGCTTTTAGTTTAGGGATAACCAAACTTTGTTAATGAAAATGTACAGGACAAATGACAGCAAAAACAGCAGGGTGTACATTTAATGCCAGAGTTAAGTAAAAGCAGATCAGGCCTCTGCTATTGAACAATGCTTCCAAACCTGTGAATATTCTGGACAGTCAGCTAATTGTTTATGTCCAACAAACAAAATTTACAACCCATAGAACATTTCCAATTTTTATCTAATGTGTATAAATGAGTGCAAGCCCAAACTGGTTTCTGGCAATGCTTATTGATATTTTATATGACTTCTGACATGCAGTTATTGAAGGATACAAATAGATTTGTTTGTGTGCTTTTTTTTTGTTAACGTCTTTATTGGAGTATAATTGCTTTACAATGGTGTGTTAGTTTCTGCTTTATAACAGAGTGAATCAGCTATACATCGTTCTCAATGCTGAAAAACTGAAAACATTTCCTCTAAGATCAGGAACAAGACAAGGTTGTCCACTCTCACCACTAGTATTCAACATAGTTTTGGAAGTTTTAGCCACAGCTGTCAGGGAAGAAAAAGAAATAAAAGGAATCCAAATCGGAAAAGAAGAAGTAAAACTGTCACTGTTTGCAGATGACATGATACTATACATAGAGAATCCTAAAGATGCTACCAGAAAGCTACTAGAGCTAATCAATGAATTTGGTAAAGTAGCAGGATACAAAATTAATGCACAGAAATCTCTTGCAGGCCTATACACTAATGATGAAAAATCTGAAAGAGAAATGAAGGAAACACTCCCAATTACCATTTCAACAAAAAGAATAAAATACCTAGGAATAAACCTACCTAAGGAGACAAAAGACCTGTATGCAGAGAACTATAAGACACTGATGAAAGAAATTAAAGATGATACAAACAAATGGAGAGATATACCATGTTCTTGGATTGGAAGAATCAATATTGTGAAAATGACTATACTACCCAAAGCAATCTACAGATTTAATGCAATCCCTATCAAACAACCAATGGAATTTTTAACAGAACTAGGACAAAAAAACTTCACAATTTGTGTGGAAATATAAAAGACCCCGAATAGCCAAAGCAATCTTGAGAAAGAAAAACGGAGCTGGAGGAATCAGGCTCCCAGACTTCAGACTATACTACAAAGCTACAGTAATCAAGATAGTATGGTACTGGCACAAAAACAGAAATATAGATCAATGGAACAGGATAGAAAGCCCAGAGGTAAACCCATGCACATATAGTCACCTTATCTTTGATAAAAGAGGCAAGACTATACAATGGAGAAAAGAGAGCCTCTTCAATAAGTGGTGCTGGGAAAACTGGACAGCTACATGTAAAAGAATGAAATTAGAACACCCCTTAACACCATACACAAAAATAAACTCAAAATGGATTAAAGACCTAAATGTAAGGCCAGACACTATAAAACTCCTAGAGGAAAACATAGGCAGAACAGTCCATGACATAAATCACAGCAAGATCCTTTTGACCCACCTCCTAGAGAAATGGAAATAAAAACAAAAATAAACAAATGGGACCTAATGAAACTTAAACCTTTTGCACAGCAAAGGAAACCATAAACAAGACGAAAAGACAGCCCTCAGAATGAGAGAAAATATTCGCAAATGAAGAAACTGACAAAGTATTAATCTCCAAAATTTACAAGCAGCTCATGCAGCTCAATATCAAAAGGACAAACAACCAATCCAAAACTGGGCAGAAGACCTAAATAGACATTTCTCCAAAGAAGTTATACAGATTGCCAACAAACACATGAAAGGATGCTCAACATCACTAATAATTAGAGAAATGCAAATCAAAACTACAATGAGGTATCACCTCATACCAGTCAGAATGGCCATCATCAAAAAACCTACAAACAATAAATGCTGGAGAGGGTGTGGAGAAAAGGGAACCCTCTTGCACTGTTGGTGGGAATGTAAATTGATACAGCCACTATAGAGAACAGTATGGAGGTTCCTCAAAATCTAAAAATAGAACTACCATACAACCCAGCAATCCCACTATTGGGCATATACCCTGAGAAAACCATAATTCAAAAAGAGTCATGTACCACAGTGTTCATTGCAGCTCTATTTACAATAGCCAGGACATGGAAGCAACCTACGTGTCCATCAACAGATGAATGGATAAAGAAGATGTGGCACATATATATGATAGAATATTACGCAGCCTTAGAAGGAAACAAAATTGAGTTATTTGTAGTGAGGTGGATGGACCTAGAGACAGTCATACAGAGTGAAGTAAGTCAGAAAGAGAAAAACAAATACCGTATGCTAACACATATATATGGACTCTAAAAAAAAAAAAAAAGGTTCTGAAGAACCTAGGGGCAGCACAGGAATAAAGACGCAGGCATAGAGAATGGACTTGAGGACACGGGGAAGCAGAAGGGTAAGTTGGGACAAAGTGACAGAGTGGCATGGGCATATATACACTACCAAAGGTAAAATAGATAGCTAGTGGGAAGCAGCCAGACAGCACAGGGAGATCAGCTCGGTGCTTTGTGACCATCTAGAGGGGTGGGATAGGGAGGGTGGGAGGGAGACGCAAGAGGGAGGAGATATGGGGATGCATGTATATGTATAGCTGATTCACTTTGTTATACAGCAGAATCTAACACAATATTGTAAAGCAGTTATACTCCAATAAGTATGTTAAAAATAATAATAATAATGTCAAACTTTACAATTTTCTTTTCATGGGCTGTGCTTTTGGTGTTAATTCTAAGAACTTTCTTACCAAATCCAAGGTTATCTAGATTTTCTCCTATGTTCTTTTCTAGAAATGTTAGTTTGTATTTTACATGTAGGCCTATGATCCACTTTGAGTTAATTTTTGTGGAAGGTATAAGGTATATGCCTAAGTTCACTTTTTTTTTTTTTTTTTGCCTATGGGATTCAAATTGATCTAGCTTCATTTGTTGAAAGATTATCTTTTATCTGTTGAATTACCTTATATCATTTGATTATGTTTGTATCTATTGCTGAACTCTATTCTATTCCATTGATCTATTATTTTTCCAGTATCAGTGTTTTAAATATTATAGCTTTATAGTAAGTCTTAAAGTCCTGTGCACTTCCTTTCTTTATATAGATCTGAATTTCTGATTTATATAATTTTTATTCCTCCTGAAGAACTTCTTTTAACATTTTTTGCAAGGAAAGTTGGTAGTGATGAATTAATTCCCTTTGTTTCTGTTTGTCAGGAAATTTCATTATTTCTCTTAAATTTGAAGTATAATTTTATTAGATTCAGCATTCTAAGTTGGTGCAGGTTTTCTTTTCCTTAATATTTCACTCCTCTCTCTTCTTGTTGCTTTTGTGATTTCTGACAAGAGGTCCATTGTAATTCTTATTGTTGTATATATGTGTATGCTACATCTTTTGAAATTGCCCCATAGTTCTTGGATGTTTTGCTCTGCTTTCTTTTTCTTTTTTTTTTTAGCATTTTTTTGGGCTTCTTTCTAAGAATTTCCATCTCCTTGCTTAGATCTGATCTTGCATGCCATGTATTTTTCCATTACATCCCTTAATATTAAATATATTAATATTAGTTACTTTAAATTCTCTGCTTGATAATTCTAACATCTATGTCTGGAATGAATCTGTTTCTCATTATTATTGTATTTCTTCAGAGTGAGTTGAAGAAATTGTTTTTTTACTTTTGGAATGCCATTTTATTTTTCGTTCACAGCCAGACTTGAATTCAATCACAGAAACTGAAATAAATATGTCCTTTTAATGAGAAAATTTATATTAATCTGGTTAGAAGTTGTCTCTATGTTACGTTTTCTATAGTGTAGGTAACAGAGGCTTTAAATTCCTCAAGTATCTTCTACTTTTTTTGTCTCCCTTCTTGACTTTGGGCTTCCCTAAGGACTCCTCAGATTCTGTGTCATGAAGGCCTTTTAGCTGCAACTCACTGCAGTTACACTGGTGACTTGTTGTGGTGGCAGGATGTGGGGGAGAACTATTCTATATTCTTATGATTAAATATCAGACTTTCAGTGAATCTCTGTTCCTGGACTGTGGCCTTCACATGTGTTCCTCATTAGTATAGCTTTTTTTTTTTTTTTAAATCCTTAAGATACAGGAAGGCTAGAAGGCCCTGGAGAGAGAGGATACCCTTCCTCCAGGAGAGAGAAAGCTCTGGTATAGCCTGATATAGCTCTGCTATAGTCTTTTTCCTTGCAAAATTGATTATCACTGTGGAGAATTCTATGGCTATATTTTACTGTGATCATTCTTTCTTACCCTCCCAGCCAGAGCTATGAGTAGATCTTTTCTGGTTCTTCACTTTGAGAACCTAATATGGCCACAGGTGGTAAACTCCTTGAAAGTGTAGGGACCCTCTGAGTTGGAAGTCCCAAGATTTTCTCAGATTCCAGTAATTTTTAAAAATTACTATTTAACTGTTTCTATCAGTACATGGCTCCGAGGGCATCTTCTCAGGTAAACATCTTTGCTGTGACTCTGGATTTGCCCATCTCTCCACATTTCAAGATGATGGTTTGCCCTATGACCTCAGTTCTCTGATGTATCCAAGAAGTTACTGATTTTCAGTTTCTTTAACCTTTTATTGTTGTGAGAATGGCAGTGATGACCCCCAAGCACCTTAAGGTATCAAAGATGAAACAGGAAGTTCGTGAATCGTTTCTGAGCTCTTTATACAAAGCTGGTCACTGGAGAAAACTAGGTTAATTTACATAAGTATCCCTGGGACCTTTTGTTAAGGGAATTAATAAAGCCCCTGATATTTGTAGAAAACTCAGGGACCCCTTAAATTTAGGTCATAGGCTTTATGCTAATAGGGCAATTGGGGGCAAACAATTAATTTAAAAAATTGAAATATGTGAGTATAGTGTATCATAAGTTTTGGAGATGTATGAGACTGGTAAGAAATCAATTTCAGTAAATGAAAAAACATGTAAGTGCCTAGTTATACTTAGCATCATTTAAAATTAAGATAAAAATGTGAACACACACAGAAAAGGAAGGTATGAAATAACTCATTACACAGTTTAATTTATATTATAAAAATTATTTTACACCTTTGTTTTTTATAGCTTGTTTTACAGTTATTACTAAATTGAATCAAGTTCTGATTGAATAACAAGGGAAATTCTTTGGATCATTGAATTATGTTATTTCTTCATAAATTCATACCTCATTTTAATTAGTAAGTTTAAAAAAGTGAATTAGAAACATGTATGATGTCTTCTGGATTTGAACGTGAAATGATAATTCCTTTCATTATTTCTGTTTTCTGTGTCCCTGGTTCTTAAGAAGGTTATGGAACTGCAGCCAGAATGTGAACATCATATATTCCCCCAAAGTACTTCCAAGGAAAAATGGTATAAAGCATCTAATTTCTTGATGACACAGTTCCTTCTTACTTAAAGTGATGATAACAATCTCACTCAGGCTCAAGTGAGTCCAGAGTCCGAACATACAGCTGCTCATTTTTATTGAAACAAGGAATAGATTTTTAATAGAAGATTTTCCCCTTTCAGTTCCCTTTGAAAATTATTTTAGATATTTGTGAATTTTTGGCATTTGAATTTCAATATCTGTGTAAAAATATAATCTGACGTGGAATTATATTTTTAAATGCATTAGGTTGTACTGGTATCACTTAGGTCTAGTATTACTTCTGAGCTTTTTTTTAACAAGTAAGCAAAACAGTTTGGTAGGCTGATACCTATCCAATTAGTCATTACCCAATTAAAATTAATGCATTCATCTATTAAAGTAACCAACACACTAATTGAGATAAATTAGACCGTAATCTAAACTATTTATGAAAGACAGCAGCTAATAATTTATAATTCAGTTGGTGACAAAGAATGGATCCTTTGTTTTCAAGGGAAATATTTTTAAAATTATCATTAAGTTCAGACTTGTAAAATAAATAATACAGGTCACATTCTTTCACAAGTTTCTTTTTAAATTTCTTTTGTACAGATTAGCTAATAAAATTCCCAATCATAATTTGTCTTAAGACCACCAACAATTTAATAATAATCAAATATAAAGGAATAAAAGATAATCCTTTTAGAGAGGAAGACGTCACAAATAGAGGTGACCAAAAATCTTTATGTCTGAGAGACTCCTATTTAGCTTCAGCTGAGGTACATGTGAAAACCATGAAAAAATCGCCAGCAGGAATATGTGAATGGATGTATTCTGTTATCCTTCAGGATAGTAAACTCACCTTTCAAACAATGCCAGGCACTTGTCTATATTCCTGGAAGTTATTATTGAGACATGCATTCTGGTTACCTTAGGAGTGAATTTTTAGCACTAGTAAATTTTCTATGAAGTTTAAAAAACATGAAGATATTCCCATCACTGAAGGTGACAATTCATAGTCCCAAATGTGGCTTAATACTAACCCTCAGATCTCTAGAGCCAAGAGCTCTTTTATGCCCATCATTCCTAGTAGGATATTGCTACAAAGATCTTGGTCAAATTCCTTTACCCCTTTGACAATGAAGAAGCAAGGGCATTGAAGTCCATGACTGATTTGGTACTCAGGGGCCATGATGCTGCTAGGTGTTGTTCCTCTTAAAGGAAGAGGGCTGAAGGAGCTCTCCAGTAGCACCAGAACAAGATGCCAACCTGTTAGGAGCAGAGTTCAATTTACAAGCTTTGGAACATTGGATATTGTCTCTTGCTCTCCTTATAGGATGGTTAAGCTAATATGAAGAAATAGTTTCTAATCTTAGCCTTGCCCAAAAGACCCAAGACATGATACGGTATGATCTCACTGATGCCACAACCTAGAAAGGTTTGGTCTCCCCTTTTCAGGAATCTTTAATCATCTCATGCCCTTTATTCTGAATGTAAAATGACATGATCCAGAAAACAGCAGCTCTGACATTTGGGCACAATTGACAGTAGCTTGAGTGTGTAGGTGTGTATATGTCAGATGGGCTAATTTACATGAATTGCTCTAGGATAGCAATCATATCTTATAATTTGGTATCAGGACAAGTCAGTGTTAAGGTTCAGGGCTCTAAAAATGCACCGTAATATAACTAAGGATGGAGTGCTTGTGTGTAGAAGAAGATGATATAAGTAAGAGTTATTTGACTTTAAAATATAACATTAGGAAGTCCAACAAGACATGAGTCTTCCTAGATCCTAAACACAAGTCAAGATTCTGCTTAAGACTTTGCTACTCAAATTATGGCCTGTGGGTCAGCAGCAACATTAACATTCACCTGGAAGCTTGGTGGAAAGGCATAATCTCATCAACCAGAACCCAGTTTAAAAATATGCTCAGGTGATTCACATGCATATTAACATCAGAGAAAAAATAAATAAGAAAAAATTATCACTCAAAGTATATTCAACAGTAAAATTTTTGTCTAAGTGACAGTCTACATAAGGCTGCCTAAACTATACTGGGGAGAGGGGGGTCTCACTTGTTTTTCAATCCTAGAAGATTGGTAATGTTGTGTCACTATCTGCCCCATCATTAGCAGTGATAGTTTTAGTTTAATCAGAGAAAGTGTGGCCCTTGTATCCTCACCATCATACTAAGTAGATGTTCTGAACAACGGCAAAGGCTAACATTGACTGGATTATTCTTCTACCAGTCTCCAATTGCAGTGTAAATCAAACTTACTATTCTCAACCACATAGTAAATATTTACCTGCTGTTCATTGGTTCCACAGATGCGTCCAACACCATTCTTATATGCTTTCTACCGCAGCTTTCAGGAAGATGGGATTAAGAACAGGATCTACTTGGGACTTGCACAAGTCCTAATTCACAAGACAGGCTCTCTTTGTATCATAATAATGACTGACATGATTGACAAATGATTGAATTATTGATAACATTTGATTTAATATGTGTGTATGCATGTGCACGTGTGTATACCCTAAATGAGTCACTGGACATAATAATAAGCAGAGACACTTTTAATCTTATCATTTGCATTATTATGATTAAGACTATATAATTAATCAGTTGAATAATTGTAACTATTCTTTATCTTTTCCTTTACCTAAGCACCTTAATTCTAAGTGCTTTATACACATTTACACATTTAATTTTACAAACAACCCTCAGGTAAGGTATTATAATAATTACTTTTATATAAGTGAGCATGAAGAAGTAAAATACTTCTCTAAAGTTACACAGCTAAAAAGTGGTGTATTAGGACTAGAATTCAAGTCCTATTCAAGAGGCCATGGTCTTAAACACTAAGAAATAACATAGATCTTAATATAGTTTTGGAAGTTGTATTTCCCAGGGAGCAGATTCTGGACTGAGGTTTGTGTGCAGTAAGTTTATTGGTGAGTGACCATAGGATAGACATTTGTGAAGGTGTAAGGGCTGCAGGATGGGGCAGAAGGAAACAAACTGAGTACAGTCATCCTGCAACATCCATGGGGGTATTGGTTCCAGGACCCTCTGCAGGTACCCAAACCCTCATATGCTCAAGTCCCTTATATAGAATGGCATAGGACAGTTGGCCATCTGTATCTGTGGGTCCCCCATCCACGGATTCAATCAACCACATCCTTGCCAACACTTGTGGTTTTCTTTTTAATAGCCATCCCAACAGGTGTGAGGTGATACCTCATTATGGTTTTTCCCTGATGATTGGTTATGTTAAGCACAATTTCATATAACCTATCGATCATTCGTATGTCTTCCTTGGAAAAATGTCTATTCATGTCCTTTGCTCATTGTTAATTGGGTTATCTGGTTTCATTGCCATCAAGTTGAGAGTTCTTTATGTAGATTGGACATTAACCCCTTATCAGATACAATTTGTGGTGTGATATTTTCTCCCATTCTGTAGGTTGCCTTTTCTATGTATTGATTCTTTCTTTTGCTGTGCAGAATCTCTTTAGTTCAATGAAGTTCCACTTGTTTATTTACTTAGATTTTCAATGAAAAAAAAAAAACTAGATTTGCTGACTTAAGAAGTGGATTAATCCACCCTAGTTCAGTTGTCTTTGACTTGTTTAGTTACCTGTGCAAAAGGGAAAGATTCACATAGTATAAAAGGGCCTTCAGGGCTGAGAGAAGAGGCAGATTATTTTAAAGGGAGTGGTAGAAGGGGGCAGATTAACCTCTCTGATAGACCTATCAGTCTAGATATTTGGCATTCTCTGCTTTGGCTTTAATAGCCTGTACAATGATTAAAAATTAAAATGCACTTTTGATTCTCTATTAACTCTGGTGTCGGTATATTTTCCTGTCAGGTAATACTGTTTCTGCTTGGGAATTTTAAACTATTATAACTTGAAAACTTGATCGGTCATATATTTGAGGGTGGAGGCAAGTAGCTCAACACTGAAAGGTGAACTCCAATATTGCATTTAGGTTTAGCCATGGTTATAGGTAGGCCACAGATCTGTACACTGTAGATGCAACCATGTACAATGTGCTTGCAGAATTTAGAGAGTTTTAGGGTGGAACCAAGAAGGCGGATGTGTGCTCACTCCCTCCGGTGAGAACACCAGAATCACAACTATCTGCTGGACACTCATTGACAGGAAGACACTGGAACTCACCAAAAGAGATACCCCACATCCAAAGACAAAGGAGAAGCCACAATGAGATGGTAGGAGGGGCGCAATCACAGTAAAATCAAATCCCATAACTGCGGGTGGGTGACTCACAGACTGGAGAACACTTATACCACAGAAGTCCACCCACTGGAGTGAAGGTTCTGAGCCCCACGTCAG
The DNA here is from genome assembly GCF_028021215.1 of Eschrichtius robustus. Classification (NCBI taxonomy): domain Eukaryota; kingdom Metazoa; phylum Chordata; class Mammalia; order Artiodactyla; family Eschrichtiidae; genus Eschrichtius; species Eschrichtius robustus. Next base: position 88,532,486 of record NC_090837.1, read on the forward strand.
TCTTCCCAACCTGCAGGTCCGGCAATGGGAGGAGGAATTCCTAGAGAATCAGACTTTGAAAGCTAGTGAGATTTGCTTGCAGGACGTTGACAGGACTGAGGGAAATAGAGACTCCACTCTTGGAGGGCACACACAAAGTAGTGTGCACATCGGGACCCAAGGGAAGGAGCAGTGACCCCAGGTGACTGAACCAGACCTGCCTGCTAATGTTGGAGGTTCTCCTGCAGAGGCGGGGGGTGGCTGTGGCTCACCGTGGGGACAAGGACACTGGCAGCAGAAGTTCTGGGAAGTACTCCTTGGCGTGAGCCCTCCCAGAGTCTGTCATTAGCCCCACCAAAGAGCCCAGGTAGGCTCCAGTGTTGGGTTGCCTCAGGCCAAACAACCAACAGGGAGGGAACCCAGCCCCACCCATCAGCAGTCAAGCTGATTAACGTTTTACTGAGCTCTGCCCACCAGAGCAACAGTCAGCTCTAACCCACCACCAGTCCCTCCCATCAGGAAACTTGCACAAGCCTCGTAGATAGCCTCATCCACCAGAGGGCAGACAGAGAAGCAAGAAGAACTACAAGGGATCAATCCACGAAGAAGATATAACAATTATAAATATATATGCCCCCAACATAGGAGCACCTCAATATATAAGGCAACTGCTAACAGCTATAAAAGAGGAAATCGACAGTAACACAATAATAGTGGGAGACTTTAACACCTCACTTACACCAATGGACAGATCATCCAAAATGAAAATAAATAAGGAAACAGAAGCTTTAAATGACATAACAGACCAGATAGATTTAATTGATATTTATAGGACATCCCATCCAAAAACAGCAGATTACACTTTCTTCTCAAGTGTGCACGAAACATTCTCCAGGATAGATCACATCTTGGGTCACAAATCAAGCCACAGTAAATTTAAGAAAATTGAAATCATATCAAGCATCTTTTCTGACCACAACGCTATGAGATTAGAGATGAATTACAGGGAAAAAAAACGTAAAAAACACAAACACATGGAGGCCAAACAATATGTTACTAAATAACCAAGAGATCACTGAAGAAATCAAAGAGGAAATCAAAAAATACCTACAGACAAATGACAATGAAAACATGATGATCCAAAATCTATGGGATGCAGCAAAAGCAGTTCTAAGAGGGAAGTTTATAGCTATATAAGCCTACCTCAAGAAACAAGAAAACTCTCAAACAATCTAACCTTACACCTAAAGGAACTAGAGAAAGAAGAACAAACAAAACCCAAAGTTAGCAAAAGGAAAGAAATCATAAAGATCAGAGCAGAAATAAATAAAATAGAAACAAAGAAAACAATAGTAAAGACCAATAAAACTAAAAGCTGGTTCTTTGAGAAGATAAACAAAATTGATAAACCATTAGCCAGACTCATCAAGAAAAAGAGGGAGAGGACTCAAATCAATAAAATCAGAAATGAAAAAGGAGAAGTTACAACAGACACTGCAGAAATACAAAGCATCCTAAGAGACTACTACAAGCAACTCTATGCCAATAAAATGGACAACCTGGAAGAAATGGACAAATTCTTAGAAAGGTATAACCTTCCAAGAGTGAACCAGGAAGAAATAGAAAATATGAACAGACCAATCACAAGTAATGAAATTGAAACTGTGATTAAAAATCTTCCAACAAAAAAAGTTCAGGACCAGATGGCTTCACAGGTGAATTCTATCAAACATTTAGAGAAGAGCTAACACCCATCCTTCTCAAACTCTTCCAAAAAATTGCAGAGGAAGGAACACTCCCAAACTCATTCTATGAGGCCGCCATCACCCTGATACCAAAATCAGACAAAGATACTAAAAAAAAAGAAAATTGCAGACCAATATCACTGATGAATATAGATGCAAAAATCCTCAACAAAGGGGCTTCCCTGGTGGCGCAGTGGTTGAGAATCTGCCTGCCAATGCAGGGGACACGGGTTCGAGCCCTGGTCTGGGAAGATCCCACATGCCACGGAGCAACTGGGCCCGTGAGCCACAATTACTGAGCCTGCGCATCTGGAGCCTGTGCTCCGCAACAAGAGAGGCCTCGATGGTGAGAGGCCCGCGCACCGCGATGAAGAGTGGTCCCCACTTGCCGCAACTAGAGAAAGCCCTCGCACAGAAACGAAGACTCAACACAGTCATAAATAAATAAATAAATAAATAAATAAATAAATAAATAAATAAATAAATAAAAGAACGTGAATTTCTAAAAAAAAATCCTCAACAAAATACTAACAAACAGAATCCAACAACACATTAAAAGGATCGTACACCATGATCAAGTGGGATTTATCCCAGGGATGCAAGGCTTCTTCAATATATGCAAATCAATCAATGTGATACACCATATTAACAAATCGAACAAGAAAAACCATATGATCATCTCAATAGATGCAGAAAAAGCTTTTGACAAAATTCAACACCCATTTATGATAAAAACTCTCCAGAAAGTGGGCATAGAGGGCACCTACCTCAACATAATAAAGGCCATATACGACAAACCCACAGCAAACATCATTCTCAATGGTGAAAAACTGAAAGCATTTCTTCTAAGATCAGGAAAAAGACAAGGATGTCCACTCTCACCGCTATTATTTAACATAGTTTTGGAAGTCCAAGCCATGGCAATCAGAGAAGAAAAAGAAATAAAAGGAATACAAATTGGAAAAGAAGTAAAACCGTCACTGTTTGCAGATGACATGATACTATACATAAAGAATCCTAAAGATGCCACCAGAAAACTACTAGAGCTAATCAATGAATTTGGTAAAGTTGCAAGATACAAAATTAATGCACAGAAATCTCTTGCATTCCTATACACTAATGATGAAAAGTCTGAAAGAGAAATTAAGGAAACACTCCCATTTACCACTGCAACAAAAAGAATAAAATACCTAGGAATAAACCTACCTAGGGAGACAAAAGGCCTGTATGCAGAAAACACTGGTGAAAGAAATTAAAGATGATACAAACAGTTGGAGAGATATACCATGTTCTTGGATTGGAAGAATCAATATCGTGAAAATGACTATACTACCCAAAGCAATCTACAGATTCAGTGCAATCCCTATCAAATTACCAATGGCATTTTTTACAGAACTAGAACAAAAAATCTTAAAATTTGTATGGAGACACAAAAGACCCCGAATAGCCAAAGCAGTCTTGAGGGAAAATAACGGAGCTGGAGGAATCAGACTCCCTGACTTCAGACTATACTACAAAGCTACAGTAATCAAGACAATATGGTACTTGCACAAGAACAGAAACATAGATCAATGGAACAAGACAGAAATCCCAGAGATAAACCCACGCACCTATGGTCAACTAATCTATGACAAAGGAGGCAAGGATATACAATGGAGAAAAGACAGTCTCTTCAATAAGTGGTGCTAGGAAAACTGGACAGCTACATGTAAAAGAATGAAATTAGAACACTCCCTAACACCATACACAAAAGTAAACTCAAAATGGATTAGAGACCTAAATGTAAGAGCAGACACTATAAAACTCTTAGAGGAAAACATAGGAAGAACGCTCTTTGACATAAATCACAGCAAGATCTTTTTTGATCCACCTTCTAGAGTAATGGAAATAAAAACAAAAATAAACAAATGGGGCCTAATGAAACTTAAAAGCTTTTGCACAGCAAAGGAAACCATAAACAAGACAAAAAGACAACCTTCAGAATGGGAGAAAATATTTGCAAAGAAATCAACGGACAAAGGATTGATCTCCAAAATATATAAACAGCTCATGCAGCTCAATATTAAAAAAACAAACAACCCAATCCAAAAATGGGCAGAAGACCTAAACAGACATTTCTCCAAAGAAGACATACAGATGGCCAAGAAGCACATGAAAAGCTGCTCAACATTACTAATTATTAGAGAAATGCAAATCAAAACTACAATGAGGTATCACCTCACACCAGTTAGAATGGGCATCATCAGAAAATCTACAAACAACGAATGCTGGAGAGGGTGTGGAGAAAAGGGAACCCTCTTGCACTGTTGGTGGGAATGTCAATCGATACAACCACTATGGAGAACAGTATGGAGATTCCTTAAAAAACTAAAAATAGGATTAGCATATGATCCAGCAATCCCACTACTGGGCATATACCCAGAGAAAACCATAATTCAAAAAGACACATGCACCCCAATGTTCATTTCAGCACTATTTACAATATCCAGGTCATGGAAGCAACCTAAATGCCCATCAACAGATGAATGGATAAAGAAGATGTAGTACATATATACAATGGAATATTACTCAGCCATAAAAAGGAATGAAATTGGGTCATTTGTTGAGCCGTGGATGGATCTAGAGACTGTCATACAGAGTGAAGTAAGTCAGAAAGAGAAAAACAAATATCATATATTAACGCATGTATGTGGAACCTAGAAAAATGGTACAGATGAGCCGGTTTGCAGGGCAGAAATTGAGACACAGCTGTAGAGAACAAACGTACGGACACCAAGGGGGGAAAGCTGTGGGGGCGTGGGGATGGTGGTGTGATGAATTGGGAGATTGAGATTGACATGTATACACTGATGTGTATAAAATGGATGAGTAATAAGGACCTGCTGTATAAAAATTTAAATTAAAAAATTAAAAAAAAAAAGAATTTAGAGAGTTTTAATTTAATGGTAATATCCTAAATTGCAATCACCCATGTTTCAAGAAAGGGATCCACAGTTTAACATTGTTTTGGCAAACTAAGTAATTGCAGAAATTTGCTTTAAAATTTTGTAATCATTCAAATTTTTAGCGGTTTTTACTTTGTTAATATTTTTCCCTTTTTCAGCAAGGCACTGAGTTTTATTGATGGAGAAAGCTTTAAAATATTTTTTTAATATTTTAAGTGAGAAAAAATGAAAATTGATTTACTCAAACCAGCAAGACAGTTATAAAAGTAACTCACGGTGTAACTACTTTTTATGTTAATAAATATTAAAAACATCTTCAAACTATCATTGATACTTCTATTATCTAAATAGAAAATTAACTAGCTGCATTGACAGTCCCTTTCATTGTCATTATCCTGAATATTAGCTGATAAAAGGGATCATTAGTTTATTTAGACACTCTCACATTGACCCTATCTTTACAAAATAATACAAATAACGCACAAAGAAGCAAGCAAACCCTGTTATCATGCAGCCAGTGTTTAGTACAATTTTACAGTCAGTATTCCAAGTATTTTGACTATGTACATTTTATTGGTTCTTTACTTGCTGTACTCTATTTCAGCCATAAAACAAAAGGTAATTTATTCTGTCAACAGAGTGAAATAATGCTACTAGGTAATAGCATCTGAAATGTTTATAAACCTATAAATGAAGACTGCACCATTAATATGAATGAATATAATCAAATGCTTTCACGATAATTGCTACATACCTAGCATAGCATAATTTAGCTATTTTTAGTACATTAGTTGCAGGTTTTATAATCAAGGAAAAGCTGTCAGTGCTTACAAGCACTAATTTTCATGTTACAAAGGATGTTCTTTTAAAATCTTTTCATGTCAACATTAAGGCAATTATCACAGGTTCCTATGGTTCCTTATGAACTCAACCAGATTTTGTATCATAACATATCTAACTTAACCATTTTGAAAAACAGACTAGCCAATTTAGAGAAACTACCCAATCAAGATGTCAAGTCAGGTAGGATCCTTGATGTTGGATCCTGATCACAACGCTATGATCCTGGAAAATTCCAGAATATCACATAAAATGTATGAAAGAATACTCTCTGCTGTGGTAAAGGGAATCTTACAAGACTGGGGTCAGCAAGAAGAGATGAGAAGCTTTGGTTCTGCTGTGATGTCAGCATGAGGCCCCAGTGATACCTGCTTTCAGGGGAGGACTCCTTCCCCCAGTGCAGGGAGTGGTATCAGCTTTCAGCTCTCAGCAGCTATGGAGATTGGGGATTGCATAAATTGTAGAGAACCCCCTCACCTGATGCCATACCCTTACTGGAACTGCTGACATCCAGTCACTAGAAAAGGCATGACTGGGGTGCCAGATGTTTACAGGAATTATCTGGGAGACCTTGGCACCCGTAGAATATCACCACCCTCATCCACATAGAGGGCAGAGCTTGCGTGCTGCTCCAACATCTAGATAAATATGTATACTTGGATCCAAAAAGCTGGTTGTTTAGTCATTCCACAGTAAACACTCAGGATCCTTTCCAGATATTGCTCAGTGCAATACAGTTTTTTAATTGAACCAGTATGTTTATTCACTGAAAAAATTTTAAAAAATTAATCAAGCCAGACGTAGATGAAGACATAAAGAATTTCAGGTTCACCGATGTAAGCATAGATAGGTAGATAGATGGATACATAGAGCATTTACTCTTTGTTGAAAACCTAAGAATGAAAAGGAAGTGGTAGTAAAAGTACAAAACATATTTGAAGATTATTTTAGTAACAATAATCATTTTGCATAACTTTCCTTATGTGAACTTATCTGACTTAACTCTGGATTGCATGGTACACTATTACATATATCAGTTCTAAGCTCCCTTTTCTAAAGGTCTGATTCTCCAAACATTTTGTTTGGTCGTCCCTTGATAGTGGATAGAAATCTATGTTAAATGACATTTTTTTTTTTTTAACTGTAAATTCATTGGGGCAAGGGTAGTAAATGGCAATATATCAAAATAAGTGACCTGGGCCCTGGGGCTGGTCTTTATGGAAAGCTCTCACAGCATTTTGTGACCTTAAGCTGTAGGAATTTATGAGCCCTTGGTCTCTGCTTGGCTACTCTATAAGGCACTTCCATTCATGTCAGGTTTAGCGAATAATAAACACAACCTCAAAGGAAAGAAATCAGGCTTTATACTGTGAAGTACACATTAGATTTTTTTGCACTAAAAGTGCATAGAGAAGAGAATCATTATGCATGGCATTGTTTTCAAAATAGAAAAATTGCATCTATTGGGGCATTCTTTAGGCTTGTTCAAAATGAAAATGTTCTTCTCTCCATTTTTTTTAAGTATTAACAAGGGAAATGACTTCTGACTGTCTTGTTACTATAGGAAACTATATTTTCAGCAGGAGAGAAATAGGATTGCTTTCATTACTTTAATTGCAAGACAGTTTTCCCAATGCAGAAAAAAATTGACTTCGGAGGCTTAAAAAGCACTCCTACAAAGCACTCATATGTAATGAAAACTCCTTGACACATTGCAAATGCCTATGATATTGTCCTACCTTTCAAAAAGATGTGAAACTTTCTGCAGCTGTTTCACATAAAGTATTGTGACACTGAGTAATTTAACTTTTGAGATATTTCATCCTTAAAAATTGTTTTTGGAGACAGAGTTATAGATAACCCAACTGTATTCATTCATATTTACTGTTGCTTTTGTTGAATGCAAAAATGATTTGCCCAACTGTGTAATGAAGTTTATTCCAAGTTTTCCCTAAACTCTCTGCATTTTCCTTTAGAATGGGATAGATGAGTTATATAAAATCTTCAATTTATGTGCAATGAGGTAAAATGCTAACAATGAAAGTGTTCTGATTTTACTACAGGGAAAATATTTAGTTGGGGGCAGGTAGCTGTTCTATGTTTGTATCCTCAGTTTTCTTTTTTAGGTGCTGGTTTATTATCACACAGTAGCAATGAAAGGGTAAATGGTAAACATTCATCATCTAAGCATTGCATTTATTGATTTTCTTTTATGCAGCACTTTGCATACTTAGTGATATATGTAAGAAGCCAAGAAAAAGGAAAGGTTATAACTGTTCACTGATTACGAATTGCTCATGAGAGTTTTTTTAAAAACTCTGTAACAGTTCATTAATAGGAAAACACTCATTTAACATGTTTTATATGCCTCATCTACAGCTTAAAGGGATAAAGAATTTTGTGCATGCTAACACGCACATGCCTTTACTTACTGAAAAGCCTCCACGTCTATTTCATATTTATGCACACACTGCCATTCTCAAACAAGGTAAATAACTGTTTGTTTTAGGTGACAGTGATTTCCTGATGTTTTAATTTTCCATAACATAATTAGATATTGCGAGTAGCTGTGTACTTTTTGTTTTATTGTATTGGCAGCTGAAGCAGTAACATAGCAATCTAAATGTGTTAATGAAAGCTTTTTGCTTACAAATGGATTTACATGGATACATGACTAGGCTTCATGAAAATGGATTCCCATTTAGCTTTGAAAATTCATTTAATTACTGAGCATAATGGATGCACAGTAGAATTAAGTTTAAGTATTGATTAGTGATTGATAGACATTAGGGCTAAAATACTACATAAAAGTTAGTTTCCACCACTTGTCTTGTTAACTACCTGTGTCCAATATGATTATCATCTCTCAACACACCATTAAGAAAAAAAAATCAGTTTAATGTTCTCAAATTATGCAAACTAGACTTTTTTGAGTATGTTTTTCAAATGCTATTTGTAATCCATATAAATGAGGTTAAATGGTAGAAATTCATATATTCTAAAGTTCACAAACTCAGGTTGACAATAGGAAACTAATGTTAATCAACGTAGGTAGCAGTAGCTGAGAATCAGAAGTCCTCAGTTTGTAATTTTGGATCCATCATCCTTTCTGTGATTTGGGGCAAATCACTTTCTTCATTTTGCCTCTACTTTATACTTTGTAAAAGGTAAAAGATTTCTCTATTTCACATAGCTCTAGATTTTAGTGTAGTCACTTTGAAGGCAGAAATACTGCCTAAATGGAAGAAATAGTACTATTAATAAGCACACTTAACTGAAAAATGAGAATCTAGTGCATTATTTGTATGAAGTATAAAACCAAGCTAATTTAAGTTCTGTCCATCTTTTCTATCGGACGCTGCAACATGCATAAAATGTCAAGGCACTAATTTACATTCTATACATTCTCTGAAAAGGTCAGTGTCCAGTGCTATGCCACTTATCCAGTGGCTTGTTTTCCAGAAACTTCATTTCTCTGTAACAGAGTCAAATGTGAGAATAGATGTCAATCATCTAAAATAGCTCTTGTTAGGCCCACCTATAGAGCTATGCTATTGTTTTCTGTCTTCACTCAGAATCTTATTGACTATAGATAATTTAACATATTATTGTTTGCAGTTTGGGCTATTTTTTTTTCACAATTCACAGCAAGTAAGAAACAGTTGAGCACAAATAGCTTGAGAATGATGACACCTGGAAAAGCTCAGCCCAGGGATAGATCAGAAATGTCAATTTGACAGTCAGGTATCAAAAAAATATGACAGAAAAGTTATAAAAAATTGAAGCAATATGGTGAGTTTTCCTACTGTTGACCCTGAATCTACAACAAACCAAAAAAATGAAACCATCTTTGATGTCTTCTGATTACATAAAGTTTATAATCCATTTTTTAAAAGACATCATAAAACCATAGAAAATTAAACCAGGGAAGGAGGTGAGAGATTATCTGAGACTATAAATCCTCATTTTGCAGATGAAAAACTGAAGCAATATGAGTCTTATAATTTACCTAAGGTTATGAATAAAGATTTAAAATTAATAAAATTTTACTTGGGTAAACTTTAGTGATTTATAAAGTTCTCTATGTAAAATAGTTTATTCCTTAGCAATATAGTGTGTGTGATATTATATAGCTATATGTATATATTCATATTTATTTATATACCAACATATGCATCTTTCCAGCAACTATATATGAGAGACATATGTCTTAGTTGTCAAATATAACATTCCTCCAATATTTCTACAATATTTTTTAAACTCATATTTGAGGTTGAACATATTTATGCTATTAGGATTCACCCTAAATTTACAAGTCTATATCTGGAAAATAAACCTGATTCAGTCCAGAATTGCTTAATCGGTGTTGGAATGGGAGTGAGGAAGTGCTCCCTGTTGGGTCTTGTTATCTTTCAGACAGATACAACAGATGCAGTTCACTTAGGTAAATCTGTTATGTATATGCTAAAAGACAAGCCAGAATGGCAGAGGTAGAAAAAGACAATGGGGTATATAGGAGACCTTCAACCCATGTACAGACCTTTATTGTAGAACAGTTCATCTTTTCCAAATGTGATCTGTGAGCACTTGCATGAGAATCACTGCCATCATGTACTAATGATGTAGCTCTGACACCTGTGTAGGGAGAGAAGGAAGGAAAGAGGCATGAATTGGAAGCATCTCAGATTGCAGTGCAAGTCTGAAAACACTGTGACCCAGCCAAAAGGAGATCCAGAGCAAAATGTGCGAGTTATGCTGAATTCTCCCTCTCCATGTGGTCCCAGCCCTGTAGAATCTGTTTCCTAAATAAGCACCTATTTTGCTTTTGTTCCTTCAATTTTCTTGCCAGCAAACTAGGCAACAGTTATTAATTGCTTGCGTATCTGTGCCAGCATCCTTAGCGCATTCCTGACGTAAGCATTGCCCCTTATCAATCTAACCCACAAAATCCAGCCAGATTAACATTTTAAAATATAATTATGAATTCTGTTCTTGTCACTCTTCTAATAAACCTAGCATGTTCCTTCAAGTTTGTATAAATATTTTTTTCCATTTACTAGATTAATTTCATTGGGATAGTTAGATATGCACCAGCTTAAATAAAGGACTGAAGTTCTGCCAAACTTAGAATTATCAAGGAAAGAATAAAATAATACTCTATCACTACCAGAGTATGCCTAATCAATAGTGGGTCATTCATTTCCATTTATATTATATATATATTATTTGGTTGATGCATATCATATATATGATGGAAAGATTACAGCTGTACACAGTTCCAATCAATAAAAACACAGAACCTTCAAAAATTGATCCATTCACTTCCATTATACATACCTCATTCTAATAGAATACCACCCTTGATCCCTACATATTTTCTTCCATATGTTTTGCCAGTTCCAAACCTAGCAGCTTGAAAAGTGATGGGAGCTACAAAAAGAAACAGACCCTTCCCTTAGCTTCTATAGCTCAACACTCTAGTGTTTTCTTTTTTCCTTTTTCTTCTTCTTCTTCTTTCATCTTTCTTCTCCTTTTCTCCTTCTCCTCCTCCCCATCCTCCTCCTCCTCCTTCTCCCCCCTTCCCTCCTCCTCCTCCTCCCCTTCTTCTTCCCCTCTTTCTCCTTCCTCTTCTTCTTCTTCTTCTTTGTCTGCACCTTCTCATTAGGCTTGAGTTAGAAAGCAACTTACGCTACTAAAATACAAAAATACAAGACTGCGACCACAGAGAATATGTCTGTTGTGTTTACTGCTCTAACCCTAACACGTGAAACAGTACCTGGAGCACAGCAACCTTTCTCTGTGCTCAGAGCCTCCAATGAATGAATGAATCTAGAACCTGTGCTGCCAGATTCTTTTTTGAGAATTTTTGACCAAAATTGCAGAAAGAACTCATCAGTCGACAGTAGGTATTTAAAATGAGAAGTCATTGTGTAGAAAGATCAAGAGAGGTTGTTAATTTCCAATTATGGTCTAACCAAAGTAATGTGAAGCACACACTATGAAAAAAACAGAAAGTTAATTTAATGAGAAATAAGGAAACAAATGTGGAATATAGTTGAATCCTATTACCTGATTGGCATTAGAAAAGACCCAGGAAGTCTTCCAACTAGTACTGTCTTTTTGTGTCCTTACCTAATAGAACCACATGTTTGTGGAGTCCCACGAGCACTTGTTCTGAATTTATCTGCTGCATCTCATTGATAAACAGCCATATACTTAGTGACCAAAATGCCCAATTAACGGTTGTCAAATCTTGTAGATTGGTAGCAAAGTACACTAAATAAGTGTCTGAAGTAGAATGAAAGAAACAACACTGCTGAAACAACACCTTGTTTCATTGTGCTTCGCTTTATTGCACTTCATAGAAATTGTAGTTTTTACAAATTGCAGGTTTGTGAAAACCCTGTATCCAGCAAGTCTATTGGCATCATTTTTCCAACGTCATTTGCTACTTTGTGTATGTGTCACATTTGGTAATTCTCACTTTTCAAACTTTTCAGGATTATTATATTTGTTACGGTGATCTGTGATCAGTGATCTTTGACATTACTCTTATAGTTGTTTGGGGGATACCACAAGCCATGCCCATATAAGACAGCAAACTAATCCATAAATGTTGTGTGTGTTCTGACTGCTCCACCAGCTGGGTGTTCCTCATCTCGCTCATGAATCACAACAATATTGAAATTAGGCCAATTAATAGCCTTACAAAGACCTCTAAGTGTTCAAGTGAAAGGAAGGGTCACACATCTTTCACTTTAAGTCAAAGGCCAGAAATGATTAAGTTTAGTGAGGAAGGCATGTCAAAAGCTGAGACAGGTGAAAAACTAGGCCTTTTGTGCCAGTTTGCCAAGTTGTGAACACAAAAGAAAAGTTCTTGAAGGAAATTATAAGTGCTACTCCTGTAAACACATGAATAATAAGAAAGTGAAACAGCCCGATTGCTGATACAGAGAATGTTTTAGTGGTCTGGATAGAAGATAAAAGCAGCCAAGATTCCCTTAAGCCAAAGCCTAATCCAGAGGAAGTTCCAAACTGTTTTTCAATCTATGAAAGCCAACAGAGATGAGGAAGCTGCAGAAGAAAAGTTTGAAGCTAGCAGAGGTTAGTTCATGAGGTTTAAGGAAAGACGTCATCTCCACAGATGCAAGGTGAAATAGCAAGTGCTGATGTAGAAGCTGCAGCAAGTCCTCCAGAAGATCTAGCTAAAGTAATAAAAATGGCTCCACTAAACAACAGATTTTCAGTGCAGACAAAACAGGCTTAGTTTGGAAGTTGACATCTAGGACTTTCATAGCTAGAGAGAAGTCAATGCCTGGCTTCAAACATTTAAAGATAAGACTGACCCTCTCATTAGGGACTAATGCAGCTGGTGACTTTAAGCCAATGCTCATTTACCATTCTGAAAATCCTAGGGTCCTTAAGAATCATGCTAAATCTACTCTGCCTGTGCTCTATAAATGGAACAACAAAACCCAGATGTTTACAACATGGTTTACTGGATATTTTAAGCCCACTGTTGAGGCCTACTACTCAGAAAAAAAAAGATTCCCTTTACAATATTACTGCTCATTGACAATGCACCTGGTCACCCAAGAGCTTTAACAGATGTACAACAAGATCAATGTTGTTTGCATACCTGCTAACACAACATGTTGATACACTCTGCAGCCAATGAGTAGTTTCCACTTTCAAGTCATTATTTAAGAAATACATTTTGTAAGGCTATAGCTTCCATAGATAGTGATGCCTCTGATGGATCTGGGCAAAGTCGATTGAAAACCTTGTGGAAATTATTCTAGATGCCATTAAGAATGTTCATGACTCACGGGAAGAGGTCAAAACATCAACATTAACAGGAGTTTGAAAGAAGTTGATTCCAACCCTCATGGATGACTTTGAAGGGTTCAAGTCTTCAGTGGAGGAAGGAACTGCAGATGTGGTGGAGGTAGCAAGAGAACTAGAATTAGAAGTGGAGCCTGAAGATGTGACTGAATTGCTGTGATCTCATGATAAAACTTTAATGGTTGAGGAATTGCTTCTTATGGATGAGAAAAGAAAGTGGTTTCTTGAAATGGAAACTACTCCTGTTGAAGATGTTGTGCAGATTGTTGAAATGACAACAAAGGATTTAGACTACTACATCAACTTAATTCATAAAGCAGTGGCAGGGTTTGAGAGGATTGACTCCAATTTTGAAAGAAGTTCTACTGTGGGTAAAATGCTATCAAACAGCTTTGCATGTTACAGATAATTCATTTGTGAAAGGAAGAGTCAGTCAATGCTGCAAATTTCACTGTTGTCTTATTTTAAGAAATTGCCACGGCCATCCCAAACTTCAGCATCCGACAACCTGAGCAGTAAACGTCCATCAACATTGAGGCAAGACCCTCCACCAGAAAAAAGACTACGACCTGCTGAGGGCTCAGATGATGGTTAATAATTTTTAGCAATTAATTTTTAATTAATGTATGCATATTGTTTTTTAGATATAACTCTATTGCTCACTTAATAGACTACAGTAGAGTATAAATATAAATTTTAAATGCACTGTGAAACCAAAAAATTCATGTGACTCATTTTATTGCAATATTTGCTCTATTGCTGTGGTCTGTAACTGAACCTGCAATATCTCTGAGGTCTGCCTGAACTCTCTTCCTTTGTAGATGAAATTAAAACTAGTAGCAACCTGGAAACACATGCTAGTTGAGACAGCATACAGAAGATAAAGCGATGAGTGTAATGGATAAATAATTGGAACAAGATCTTCTGGATTTTCATCTCAATTCTGATGCTTCCTAACAGTGATGCCCTGGGGAATTCACTTAATCTCCTTAGGTTTGGTTTTCACCTGTGTAAAATAAGGATAAAAACTACTGTGTCTACCTCCCTGAGGCTTTTGGGGGGACCAGGGTTGATAATATCTGTGAAACAACTTTATGAAATTTATAGTTATCTTTAAATAATCAGTTTTGTTATAATCATCATCATAAAGCACTCTACCGTGTACAGTGGAACTTCTTTACCAAAGCTGTGTCTTTTGTCTTTTAAGTCAGATTCTAACGTGGGCTTCACCTTTGTATTCAGTGCTAACTGAAGCAGCTTATCCCCGGAGTCTGCAAAGTCAAAGCAGAGCATAAGGAACTGCAAGTACAGGTCTGAAACCCTACTAAAGATCAGGGGACTACAGAGAGTGTAGTTCAAGGGAAAGCTTCCTCTTGATCACTTTCTCTGGAGAGTGAAAAAAAAGAAAAAAGAACAAGGAACAAGAAGGAAAGGCAAAAAGACACTGCCACCCAGAATGGAAGTCTTGATATAATAATGTCTGAGCCTGGCTCCTTGAGAGTTTAATCACTGCTTACTTAAGGAGGAAGCAAAAGGAAGCTGTCACCTCAGCCTCTGAACAGCGAGGTCAGAAACCTGCCTCTGCTTTTTTGCGGCAATTAATCCCATTGCGTTCTCCCTGTCAGAGATCCTCGGCGGAGGGTGGGATCAAGGGTTTTATATATAAGGAATCTTTCGCCTTGTTGCACATCTAGATTCCAAGCAGAATGTGTATCTAGTATTTTCAGCAGTGTGTCTCTTCCATTCTACTTCAAAGTGTCCATTACAGTGGATAATGACAGTATTCTTAAAGAATACTTATACAAAAAGAGGAGATAAAAGAATCTCAGCACCCAGCTACTTAATTACAGATGCAATGTGTTTCGACGCTCGGTTGGCATTTTGAAAACATTTCTGTGGTACCGTCAGTGAAGCCTGAATTTAAATACTGTGGTTCATCTGAAATTTGGGGCCCATAGTGATTTAAAATCAGAAATGAATCCAGTTGCTCCAATGTTTCTTCTTACAGCAGATATAGAATTAGGAGCAAGGATTTGGCTTGGGAAAAATAAGAACCTACCTCAGCCCATAACAAATCAAAGCAAGGCTAGTTTTATTTCCTTGTTCACTTTTAGTTGATTCTAAGCAAAAGTGGGGAAAGAAGGAGTGGTTTGATTTTGGATGGCTTTATACTTCCCAACTCTCAATGGTTTACCACATCTTTAAGCAATCACCCAATGTCACTAAACAATTTATAGCTTTGTGGTATATAGCAAAGTTACAAGAAAAAGCAATTGCAACAGTAACTAGCAGTGGCCAAAGTCACATACTTCAATATCATGAAAATGTTGAAGATAATTTATTTATGCCCTTTTAATTTGTAGGTCAGAGAAATGAGATCTAGAAAAACTAAATGACTTACAAGGCCACAAAACTGATTAATGTTGAAATCAGGATGTGAACCCGTTTTTTGACTCCTGTATCAGTGAAGTTCCCAATTTGCATTATCTGTCTCCCTCTTTTCCACAGAAATAGTTCTGTACTAATGCTTCCAAACAAGAACTCATTGCTCTATAAACATGTCACATGCACTAGGCTGAAAGAATAAACTATGGTGGTAATACATTTTTGTATTTTTCCTATAGTGATAGGCCCAGAACAAGTGGTGAAAAACTCATTTGACGTCTTTCAAAAATATCTGTTGTAAATAAACGTCCCCTTCTGAGTTGCAGAGACAGAGTTGAAACTCTATGAACAAACGTGCCAGTAATAGTGACTGTGCTCTGTGCCGTTTTTCTGTATATTCAGTAAGGAATATATATAAATAAGCTGATACAAACTTCTAAAGAAGAAAAATAAACATAAGATGAAATTATAAAAATCCAGTAATGCTTGGAAGTGCAATAAAATATTAGAACAAAATCATGGATCCTGAAATAAGCACCAACTACATATGCCCAATCATTAAAATTAAGTTAAAAAATTAATATATAAATAATAATGTATTTTTTCATAGATGAGGCAAAAACCAACACAGTTACAATTATTCGTATGGATTATTGTGATTAAGGCGGTTGTATATTTGAGTTCCTATTTTTAGGGATGACATCCCAAAAATCTAAAAATGAATAAAGAAGTAAAAACAAGTGCTTGTATAATTACAAATATTTGGCTTTCACCGAGATGTCAAATTCTCTTCACCTGACTGAAAATCCATCCAATAGGGAAAAATAGGGAGTTTATTTAAATTTTATTCTGATATACGTGTATCTTGAATCCTGTAGGTTCCTGGATACATAACTACAGTAGGCTTTAATAACATCTCCCACTCCCCACCCCCCTAAAAAATCCACATCCTAATCCCTGGAACCTGTGAATGCTACCTTATTTGGAAAAAGGAAATTTGGAGATGCAATTAAGTTAACAGTGTTGAGATGGACAGATTATTCTTGATTATCCGTGTGGGTCCATATATGATCATAAGAGTCCTTATAAGAGTCAAGCAGAAGGAAATTGACTACAGAAGAGGAGTCAATTTGACCATGGAAATATGTGGCTTTGAGCCAAGGAATGGGCAGCTGCCAGAAGCTGAGAGAGAATAGATATTCCCCTGGAGCCTACAGAAGGAGCCAGCCCTGTCACCACTGCGATTTTATCCCCCAAAGACTCTTTTCAGTCACCTGGCCTCTAGGGCTGTAAGAGAATAAATGTCTATTGTTTTAAGCCACTAAGTTTATGGTAATGTGTTACAGTAGCAATAGAAAACCAGTACAATAGCAATAGATATGTTCATTAAGAAAGGTATCATCTAATCAGAAAAATATTGAAATTAAACAATGTCCTTACCTGGAACTCTCAAGGAAAAGTTTCACTGAAAAGTTTAGTATCTTTTTATGATCATCTTGTGTTTCTGTTGTTAAATTCATTAGAAATAGGAACTATGTAATAGGTTATCTAACCTGTGCCCTGGAGAGAAGAAAAATAGACATTGGCAGGATTTTTGGCAATTCCTCATAGCTTTGAAGATGGCTTGTCCAGGATATCTGTACATAACTTCCGCAATAACAGGCTGCTCCCAGTGGCATTTAGTTCCAACTTACAACCTTCATTGCTAATTTTTTTCTCTCTATATCTTGTAACACTCATTTAAAATAAAGCTAGTATTTAAGGTAGATACAGTGCTAGGTTTGCACATGGACATTCCCAGGATTATAATGAGGGTACCTAACAGTAAATTTTTGCCAGCCATGCTGTCATGAACAATCTTTAGCACGCCTGGAGGAGAAGATAAATGAAAGCAGGTGAGATGTCCCAAGCTCTTATTCTCACATCTGCTCCCCCAGCACCATCCCCATCTATGTACAGGGCACTCCTGTGTGGTGTTAGAAGCCAATTCTAATCAAGACTGGGAAATCTCCAGGGAGCAATAATCTGAATCGAATAAAGGTCAAGCTGTTTACAAGAATGCAAATGTGAAGTTGTCTGCTCATTTTATTTTATGGACCCATTCAAAAACTGCCCTGGGAAAGAGAACAGGAGATTAAATCAAAAGTATGGTTTACTAGGTAGAACATAGAATTTGGGGGCTGAAAATCTGGAAGGGAATCCAAGTTCACCATTTTTTACTTTTCTTTCTCATGTATGGTGGCAGATACACACTAAGGTACACCCTAATGAGTCACACCTAGGTATAATACCTTCCCCTTGAGTGTGGGTGGAATCTGTGATTTGCTTCTACTCAATAGAATATTGCAAAGGTGGTGGGATGTCACTCCCACATTATGTTACATTATGTGAGACTCCATCTCAGCAGACCAGACAGATTCTCTTGCTGGCCTTGAAGACCTTAGGTGCCATGTTGTGAGAGGACCTGTGAGTGAGTCACGTGGTGGAGAACTGAGGGAGAAGGGCAGCTTTAGAAGCTGAGTGGTCCGTGCATGCCAGCCAGCAAGAAAACAGGACCTCAGTCATAGAGCTGCAAGAGAATGAATTCTGCCAACAATCACGTGAACTTAGAAGAGGACCCCTACCCCAGGAAGAAACATAGCTGGATGGCATCTTGATTGCAGCCAGGGGAGACCCTAGAGGATTCAGCCAAGCCTCATCCCAACTCCTGACCCAACAGAAACTATGAGATGACAAGTATGTGTTGTATTAAGTCGCTAGGTTTGCGGCAATTTGTTAAACAATAGAAAAAGAATACAACTGTAAAATTTGTAAATCAGCTTCTTATAACTTGTCAAACAATGCATGCAGAATAACTTGTGCATAGTAAAACTCAGTGATTAGTTTTCAATATTGTTAATTTACTATTTTGAAAAATAAAGGATTAAAACCATGCAGGATCTATAAGATCTGTAATTCTATAATGTTTTTCATATATAAGAGTGCTTGACCATCCTTAAGCTTTGAGAAATTTGTTAAACCTCATACTTTCCAAACCAAAATAAACAATCTAATTATTCTAAAGATTTGGAAGACAAACATTTTATCACTCAGTCAATGTATGTGAATTCCACTGTTTTACGTTTTGATATATCTAGTCTTTGAGACTGAAATCATGTTTTCTCAATATAAATTATTTCATGAAAATTATTTTGAAATATTCACCATAACCATAACAGACACTTGTGAGTTAATTATCTGGGGAAAAGGGTTCATGGACAAGAAACCTAGACTTTCTAGATCTTAACTTGGACACAACTTGGCAATGGTGGTGCAAACACCTATCTGTTGTCCGGGCTTTGAGGTCAAAGGCCCAGGCTTACATCTAAGTTCTGTTGTCACTTTTTATTTGACTTTGAAAGTCACCTAACTTCTCTTGGGACCTGAATTTCCCTAACTTTAAAATGAAAGTATCCTTGGTAATTATTGTTGATGTCCATGAAGATATTTTCTAAATTGTAACCTTCCATAAAATGCTAGTTATTATTTATTATTTTCTTTTTACTACTCTTTTATAAACATAAACATGACAAATAAGAAAAAGAGGTGAGTCCCTGATGTGTTCTTATTTTCTACAATCTCAATAATGTAGTTACCTTCTTGTTCTGTGATAGTCATTTTTAAAAGTCATGTCATTTTTTTTTCTTTTCGGACAGTTGCTTCTGAAGCTCTCGCAGCCATTTTCCTTTCCATCTCTTCAGTTTCTTTCATTCAAGTGAGAAATTCCATCAAAGAAAATATCAAACATGGTAAGAATTTGAGTTAGATGATCAGCACATTTCAAAGATTTCTGACTATGCCACTATCACAGGGAAGTAAGTATCTAGCAAATTATCAAAATCACTGATCACGTTTTAGAAGAAATTAATTGTGCTACGTATTAAAACTTGTGATACAGAGTCACAGCTTTTATAACTCCTCAAAATCAGCATTTTGTATGTTGTAGTATTGTATATAGTGTAACAAGTATTAGTAGATTTGGAAAACAGAACCTCTGTTTCGATGAGTGGTTGATAGTCATAAAGATTACTCAATTTAACTTTGAATTCAGCACCTAGGAAGAAATTTATAACCATTGTCCCTAAGGAAGAACCCAGTAAATAATGTTCTAAAATAGCACATTTCTTAAATATATGGAGGAATATGTAATTTTGGAGAGTAGGTAATGACCTGTTTGCTTTTTTGTTTTGTTTTTGTTTTAATTAATCCCAGGATCCCAAGCAATTATTGCAAAGCTCAGCATATGATGGCAATTAGGTGAGCTCGGTGACATAGAAGTTGGAAGCACAGGCTTTGTCATTAGATAATCTGGGTTTCACAGTATGATTTAGGGTGAGCTACTTATATTCTCTTAGCCTCGAGTTTATCTAATATAAAAGGTAGATGATAATATTATGTTCCTTGTAGATTATTGTGAGGACTAAATAAGATAATGCCTATAAGGTGCCTGGCCCTATACATAGTATATATGAGTAAACAACTATAATCTTGGATCACAATGGAAAAAAAAGTATTTGCTTAGATATTTCAATTTAGATAGTCCTTGTATTGGTTAAAATTAGTCTCAGGACTAGTTTTTAACAGTGGTTTAAAGAAGAGAGAGTTTTGGAAGGTGGTGGTTTGCTTGTCTGCTTGTTTGTATTTCCTCTGACCTACCGTTCAAGGGCAGGCAGTCTAGAACTGTCTCTTGCTCCATGGTGTCTCAACCCAGACTCCTTTGCTGTATTTTCATTCCCCAAATCAACCCATGGTTCTAGATCGGTTCTTCACCTACCAGCTTTGATGATCACATCCAAATCAGTAGGAAGGAGAAAATGGAATCAGAAAGGCCAGCCCTTCCCTAAAAGCACATTCCTTGGAATTTGCACATTCCACTTCTTTCATATCCTATATTTTAGTACTTAGCCATCTGGCCACAGCTATTCGTATTCAAGGGAGCCTGGGAATTGTAGTTGTTTTCAGAGAATACATATGTGTAACTAAAAATCTAGGTTTCTCTTACTTTAGAAGAAGGGGAGAATGGATATTAATGGGGGATAAACATCTAGATCACATCTGCTATACAAACTTAACCACTTCAGTTGTTGTACACTCCTAGTAAAGATTAACTTCATGTACTCTTTATGCTAGGCAATTTTTTTTTTATTGAAGTATAGTTGATTTACAATGTTGTGTTAGTTTCTGGTGTACAGCAAAGTGATTCAGTTTTATATATATATATATATATATATATATATATATATATATATATATATATATATATATATATATATTCTTTTTCATATTCTTTTCCATTATGGTTCATTACAGGATATTGAATATAGTTCCCTGTGCTATATAGTAGGACCTTTGTTCTTATCTATTTTATATACAGTGGTTTGTATCTGCTAATCCCAAACTCCTAATTTATCCCTCCCCCACCCTCTTTCCCCTTTGGTAACCATAAATTTGTTTTCTATGTCTGTGAGTCTGTTTCTGTTTTGTAAATAAGTTCATTTGTGTCATATTTTAGCTTCCACATATAAGTAATATCATATGATTTTTGTCTTTCTCTTTCTGACTTACTTCACTTAGTATGATAGTCTCTAGGTCTATCCATGTTGCTGCAAATGGCATTATTTCATTCTTTTTTATGGCTGAGTAGTATCCCACTGTGTGTGTGTATATATATATATACCACATCTTCTTTTTCTTTATCCATTCATCTGTCAATGGACATTTAGTTTGCTTCCATGTCTTGGCTATTGTAAATAATGCTGCTATGAACATTGTGGTGCATATATCTTTTTGAATTAGAGTTTGATCTGGATATATGCTCAGGGGTGGGATTGCTGGATCATATGGCAACTCTATTTTTAGTTTTTTAAGGAACTTCCATACTGTTTTCCATAGTGGGTGCACTAATTTACATTCCCATCAACAATGTAGGAGGGTTCCCTTTTCTCCACACCCTCTCAAACATTTGTTATTTGCAGGCTTTTTAATGATGGCCATTCTGACCGGTATAAGGTGATACCTCATTATAGTTTTGATTTGCATTTCTGTAATAATTAGCAGCATTGAGAATCTTTTCATGTCCCTATAGGTCATCTGTATGTCTTCTTTGGAGAAATGCCTATTTAGGTCTTCTGTCCATTTTTTGATTGGGTTGTTGTTTTTTGTTATTGAGTTGTATGAACTGCTAGGTAAGTATATTTAAATTTAAGTGAACACTGTCAAGATTGAGGAGAGAGGATACAGACCTCTTCGGATTGGAAGAATATCAAAGAGCATGTGGCCATCTTTATTTTTACATACGTGGCAATGATACAAACAGGAGAGGGAAAGCCCTACTGTTGAGCACATTTTGAGTCTTGGTTACATTATATCACTTCTGCCAACATCCCTTTGACCAAGTCCAAAGTCAGGGGACTGGAAAGTGAACTCCCCCACAAGTGAGAAAAACTGCAATGTTACACTGTAAAGGGCAGAGAGGATACGTATTTGTGGTCAATATGTCAGTCTACCTTAGGAGCTCCTAGTGTCAAAACATAGTCTACTTCCTTTCCTCTACCTTCATATCAAAAAATCCTTTCATGGTATTAAGGCAGCAGGTGTAACAGGCATTTCATCTATCTATGTGGAATGGGGAAGTGTTTGGACCAGGTTCCAGAGAGGGAGAAGTGTCCTAATTTTCACTGAATCTGGGTCCTGTTCTGCTGTTGTATTTACCACATACTCCAACTCTGTCCAAAGAGAAAATTGAGAGATACATGGAAGGAGAGAGACTTCTTCAAACTGGGTGTCTCATAAAGTTTCATATGAATTGAATAATCATGTTATTGTAAATAGAAAGCATTTTTAGTCATGAAATGAGGTTTCCTTTTACCAGAGAGAGGCAAGAATGGAAAGAGCACAATTTGTACCATTCACTTTTTGATGGTAATAGAATTATAATTAGATAGATCAGTTGTACCCAAATACATACCACTGATGTTTAGGAAAGAAAAACTCAGTAATTATGTGTATATTGTGCTACTGTCCCATTAGGAAATAGAAAATCACATTCCTAGAAGAGCTTTCAATTAACACCAATTATGTATTATCACATATCTAGTTTCTTATAGTGCCATTGATTGTTAATATGGTACAATTAGTCCTTAAGTATGTGATAAATATTCTACTAACTGTTTAATGCTGTTTGGCATTCATTACCAATGAATAGTCATTTAATTAGTGCCAACTTATTCCATGGCAACAACACAGCTGAAGTTTTCTCGCTTCTCTGTGAATATATTCAGCTTTCTCTATCTTCACCTCCCAAGAAGACTTCAGCCTTTATAGTGACACCCATTTAAAGAAATATCAATATATGTTGACAGTGTTATAGTTTATCTTTTTAAAGATGTTATTGTTTTATAAATAAAACATTTATTTAGAATATAAAATATATATTAGAATTTAAAATATAAAATATTTAGAATATAAAATATTTTAGAATATACATTATTTCTTTTTAACCCTAACTGAGAATTTATGAACAATGTTTCTGCTTCCTTTTCATCCTTAATTCATAAACTACAGCTACTCTAAAGAAAGTAAACTAAATTCCATAATTAAAAATCAATATAAGTACACCAGGATGATGTCACCCCATCAAAAGACAATAGAAAGTTCAAAAGTTAAATGAATATATCAAAGAAAGGTATTCATTTGACTCTGAAATAGTGTGAATAAATTATTCCTGAAACATAGTTGTTTCTCAGAGGGAAGGTAAAAGTTACTTGGCAAAGGGCAGAAAGGAGCAAATGTATATGGTCATAGAATTTTCATATTCTATCAATATAGCTGACATAAGCAAGGGGTTGAAATCTAGAGAATGAGAACACAATGATTTCAAGCTTCTACTCTTATCTTCACTTCCTTTCAATTTATACTTTATTTCATGGCAGGTGTTATTATTTATAAATATCTAACATGAAGACTGACATGAAATATGAAAACCTCCTGGAAGGTGTTAGAGATTTTTAAATGATGGTCACTCTCATTAGTTTTCAGTCTTTACAGGAGCTTTGTATCAAACGAGGCATGTTGATTTCTTGATGTATTTTACTTATTTCTGAACATCTATAACTTTACATATGTATGCATATAACTGTTATTCTAAGTAAGTAGTAAATAGGATGAGATTAGAAGCTAGTCTTTTTATTTCTTAGATGGAAGTTAGAATACCATGCACTTTGCCCACCCGCCCCCAAAAAAAACCCCCACAATTCTTCTAAGACAAAACAAATGGGCAGAGGAGTATACCTGTAACTTACAACACAGTAGCAGCTCTCTTAAAGGAAATCCTCCTCAAAATACTTTCTACTGATTCTTTTACAGTCTTGTTTTCAGCTGTAGTCCTGACAAACTCATTTGTAGCCACACTATGGTGATGTGCAAGCTTTAGGTTTCTATCTCACAATTTTCTTTACTATCTATCATTTTTCATATCTTGATGCATCAGTTGAATTCTCTGTTTTATCTTCCTGTTGCATATCATAAAGTTGACCTCATTGAGGACATCAGAGAAAGTCCAGGATAAGAGATAAAAACCATAAAACATTAATATATATTTGTGCACTATTTAGGAAGGGAACAATTTTCTTCAGCATTCTTTAGGGTCCCTGGTTAGGTCTGAAAATTAAACTGACAAAGACAGATTAACAGGAGAAAAGCATATATATTTATTTAATCCATGTAAATTTTATGTGACACAGGCACTGTCATAAGGAAATGAAGACTCAAAAGAATGGTCGAACCTTAGTATGTTTATGCTAGATTTGACGACAAGTGGAGAAATATGGCAGGTCAAAGAGCATGAGGTAATTGCAGCAAACTGGGGGAAACATAGCAAGGCTTGCTTGTTTAGAGTCTTCTCAGTGTCCCTTTGCCTTCAGAGATAAGGATGCTCCTTTCGGCAGGGTACAGAGAGCACCTGCCACATAAAGGCTTTATGGAGGTCAGAGTTACCTTCTTGCTTCTGCCATTTTCTCAGACTTCTTCAGCTTAAAATAGTCAGGAAGCTAGCTAAGTTGCCATATTTTGAAGTAGTGGCTCCTGAACCCCATCAATTAACATACTATATAAGCAAATTCTTAGCATACCTAGAAAAAGAATGAGTAATTAAAGTTACCTGGATTTTATGAAGGACATTTTAATGAGGAAGAAAGTTTTGAGGCTGGGTATTGAAGACAGGTGGAAAGGAAGGAAACAAGAGGCCCTCGAGCTCATGCAGAGATAACACTACGCCAGTTCTGTTCACCACCCCCCTTCCTGTTATTTTGTTCGTTTAAAGTTAAGCACACTTTTCTTCTCCCCTTCTCTCCCCAATACACACACTCACTCACTCACAAATGACCTCTTTTTTTCTGCTTTCTTGTGATGCTTTTAACCTCAGAACAAAGAGTAAGTAATTTATCTTCCACATCTGCTGTATTGGACTAAAACAAAAAGTGTTGTAATTAATTTTAAAATAGCCAAGTACTATAAAGAAAAGACATAGTTTTAACTTTCTTTATATACATAGTTGCGGGATTTTTTAAAATATAAAAATCCCTGTAACACCACATAACTCCCTCCAAGACAAGGAATGTGTGCATGTGTGCATGGATATGGTGTGTATATGTGTATGTGTTTGGATATATGTATGAGTATATATATGCATATGTTTAAGGATATATATATCAGGATAGTCCCTAAAAGGGTGTGGGAGAATGGACAACTCAACTAGCCAACTAGGGCAGTCCCAGCAAGGATAAGTGCACTAGGAAAGAGGCTACGTGGGGCTCAACCCTTAAATGTGTTTTTTGGCACACCATTAAAGACAAGAAAATAACACTGAGTTATACTGATTTTCAGAAAAGCGGTATCCCCTGTAGCCCTCTTACAGGACCAGAATATAAATGTATTATTTTGGGGGGAGTGATATTTGTTTTCATATCATAGAATTTATTAGGTGATTTAAACAGAATGTTTTTTAGTTTGTCATTTAAATGCATGAAAAATGAATTCATCCTTTCATACCTCTAGGTCGATGTTACAAATTTTGAGCATGATAAAAATGACAATAATTTTCTTTCATAAATGGTTATAAGAAAACAAAGGTGATCCTTTGCAGATAAATGCCAGTTTTGCACCTAGGTTTCTGTTTGGTGCCAGAAAGCTGAGAAAAATATGTAGAACGTTCTATTAAAATATCTATTCTTTCCACCAGTCTTCATGAATGCATACTTTTTGTCTTAGGCTATCCATTTTCTTCTGTCCTCCTTTAACCTACTAAAGTTTAAAATGATTGAAGGTCATTTGTCAGTTTAAAATGATTGATGTCAATTGTTCCCTGCAGGACATGAAATAGTTAATAATTTCTTGGAGCTTGGTGTACTTAGGCTAGGTGAAAAAGCAGTAAGACACTGGCAGAGTTTGGGAAATAAAATTCCCATGAAGAACTCCACATTCCCAGATGGCTAGCAGCACTGAAACATGTGTCCATATTCAGCAGGAGATTTTTAGGCCTATTGATGTTTCCAGGCAACTGGTATCAAAATAATAACTTTAAGTCACGGAGAAATACTGTAATCGGTGCAAATCATTTATCTGTGAAAGAGGTGCATTTATAGTGATAGTGTAAGTAAAATGGATACTTTGTGCACTTATTCCAAATTTAGTATCATAGTCTATATAGTTCTAGATATTGTTTAATTCTCCTCCGAAGAGGTAAATACATGTTCTTCTCTTGAATTGCCATCACACAGCAAAGGTAAATAGTCCTCCGGCTCACAGGATGGGTATAATGGTTAAACTCTGACTTAGAAAGAATTTCAGTGTCAGAGATTTACCCAGAGTCCTCTCCATTCAGTTGGTATAAAACATTACATTATATAACATTTAAAATTGTCTTGTCTTCCTCCCTCTCCCTCTTCACCCCCTGCCATGTCTATCTTCTCTCATTTTTTTCACGTTAACTAAAAAAAAAGCAACTATCCCTACTCTAGTCGTTCCCAAAGTAGGGTTTTCTGAATGTTTGAGTTGAGACACTGTGTAGAATTGGCTAAAAGAAATTTAATGAAGGGAAATGACTTTTGCTAAGACCAGGTTTCCTAAATTTAATTTTCCACATTTATTTTTAATCATATTCTTCATTATGTCTTATGAAAAACAATGTTTTTATGTAATGCTAATTTATATGTAAATTAGCCTCCAGGATATTCTAGAAAATTATTGCTTACGCTATTATGTAATTTTAATGACATTTTAGAATTCTAAAACAACAATACCTTATTAGCTTCAAAATGGGAGACTGAGGCATTTACAAAGGAGAACGAGAGTTCTTGATAGATACCTTCCTTCAGACAGAGATTGAGAATAGCTTCTCATACTCTGAAAGTGTGGGAGGGAAATAAATGAAACATGCCGATGAACTCACTGTTGTGCTGAAAAGTCTTTGCCACAGATGCTAAAGGTCACCTTGGATATTCAGCTGCATTTGATTGTTTACATGCTGGAGTGGGGAGGACCCACAGGTCAAAGGTTTCCAGCACTATCAGAGGCTGTGCTGCCATTTTACAACAAACATTCTGTGATGTACCTTTACCCATAACTTCAAAACAACATATGATGTCTTCATTTTCATGTCATGATGAAGAAAGGAATGCAATATCTAATAAAATAATATGCCTTAATATGTAAATAATTGTGACCAGAGCAAATGTGGATGAAAATGGCATAGGACCTTGGCTCCACGTGTCCAGACAGTCTGCTTTAAATAATCTGTGGTGCAGCCTGGGAGTTAGAATTTGTTAAGGACTTTTCAGAAGATTCTGATATATAGCCAGTGTTGAGCTGATTGGTATAAAATACATGTAGAATTCCTTTGACGGTGACAGCCATGAATCTGCTGGTATATATTGATGACTCCAGTGGGACAAGCTATGTTGCATCACTGATGTGATTATCTGAAATTATGAACATCTCTTAAAGGTATTTCTAATAAAACAATGCATAATCTTCCTTTGATTTTTTAAAAAATATTCATATTAAACTCTATAATGAAGTCTGGATATTTATATGTAAATTTAATTTCTGTTCTATTATCACATGATTATACACACATATGTCACTATAATGCTGAAAAGGATATCAGAAAATTGAAGAGGAACCTACTAAGATGTTCCTTAACCTAGTTGCCACGATTATATCCCCAATCATGGAGAAAAGCAGAAATACCCCCATACTTCTGCAAATAGCTCCTCAGGTGGTATTGTTGTTGAGAATCATAGGGAAAATCTATTGCATGAACTGAAAAATATATTCCTTTCTAGAAGTAAGTCATCTATAACAAACATTACTTGAGTTACATTTTTTTCTTCTTGCTTCCACTTATATAAAAGTATTCATTGTATTTTCAGCTCCTCATTTTATGCACACCTATTTTCTTATATTTGCTTTGTCTGAGCTAATGGCATGTTTTAAGGGCTCACTTTCCAATTTCAGCTATATGTTAGCCACAACTTTATGTTTAAAAAAAGTAGGATTATATGGAAGTCTTATTGATTTCAATGTGGAAGCTTCTTTGATTTTACAGTTTGGATATTAACCCATGCCAAATCATTGACATATTTGACATCTTACATTAACTCTAATGAGATATAGCTCATTAGTTTGAATTAATTTGTTTGGAATATATATATATATATATATATATTTATATATATAGCACACAAGAATATATATGGCACATTACCTGCAATTTCAAAATTCTGTATACCTATATATGATAGTTCTCATTTTAGTAATGTTAATTTCTTCAGTAATTAACATCATGTGGTTAATTGTCTCTTCAATATGGCTGTGTTCCTAAGAAAATGTAAGAAACAATCTGGCAAATTATCATGCACGTGTGTATCCTTCTTCCATAGATGAAGGACCAGAACTGAAATAGATTTCACACTGAGATTCTAGCATAAAATGAACTGCAGTATTCAAGACTGATTTTTATCTTGGACTAGATCCTCGGTAGTTTCTAGTTCACTTGTCATGGAAAAAAAATAAATATGTAAATTAACGTAAGAAGCCTCAATAATTAAGAGATTATAGTCATTTTTAATGTTATTGGTTATTCTCTTGTACATTAGTGTTGCATTGTTAGTATCTTCCTGGCTTAACTGATTTTGTATCTATTCTCCAACGCAGAATGCAACAAATGCAGAATGATCTACTAGAGGTTCCCACTTTAGAAGGAAAGGATTTATTTGAAATTCCTCTCAAATGGTTGTTTAACAAGTTAATTTATTGTTTGCTAGTTGGTTCACTGGTTTGTTGTTTTTCTGTTGCCTTTTTTTCTTCTATTTTGTGAAGTAGTCACAATGTATGTTAAATGCTAGCCTATTTAATAGATTTGATGAAGTGAGTTTTCCTTGGAAACATTAAGGTCTGATTAAAATACTCATCTGGAGATGGAAAAATATAATTCTGGCAAAAATGAAAGTGATTTTTTTTACTAAATGGGAAGAATGCAGGCTTTTGAATCAGTCAAAGTTACAAACTCCAGCTCTCTAGAGCCTAAGGATAAACATAACCTGGGCAAGTTTTGTACAACTCTAATCTTAATTTCCTCAAAAGTGAAGTAAGGATAATAATATCAGCTTTATGGAGTTTTTGTGAGAATTAGAGATAATATAAAGTGCCTGATACTTGGTAGATTCTCAATAAAGGATAATAAATAACACATATTAAATTGCTACCATGTGTATTTAAACATTACAATTGCTACCCAAATATGAAAAGTTATGACTTGTGAATTTATGCCTATGTATATTTTTTAAATGATAATTCTGAATGTATGCCTGTGTATATTTGGTTTAAATATAATCCTTACTTTGGTGTATGAAAATATATCTTCATTTATTTTGTTTATACCCTAACCCTTCCTAAAATTAGAATCTTAGAGATTTTTTAATTAATATATTATATATAACAGCACTATCTTTAAATAACTCATGAACAGATGATTGAAGATTTTAGGGTATTATTTAAGACATTCATTATTTAACCCTCCTACATAAAGTCCAAATATGGCAGGTTTTACTAAGCTACATAGGTAAATGTTTGTATTCATTCATTTAACAATTATTTATTAAGCACTTATCTACGAAAAGTTTTGTGCGTGAAATACCTAAGTGACTTCCATTTTTGCTTGGGAAGCAGATATTGAACAACAAAGCATGAAATATTTTATTAAAATTGTAGTAAATGTTAAGAAAGTAATGCAGGATGTTATGAGACGTTTATAATGAAGGATCTGACATAATTTGGGGGGGGCGGGTAGATAAGGCTTCTTTGAAGAAAATATATCTGAATTGAGCTAAGAATAATTTGTAGACATTAATCAGGTGAAAATGTAAGTGTGCTGGAGGGAGACTTTCTAGGCAGAGGTACAAAATGAACCAATATCTTGAGGTAGGAAAGAGAAGAGCAAGATTGAGGAACTTCGTGAAGGCTAATGGAACTGGGAAGCAGAGTAAAGATTAGAGTTGTATAAGAGGCTGATGGTTTTTCAAGGCAGAGGAAATGTAGGCTCCTGTAATGTTAAGGATTTCTTTTTTCTTTATCTCATGAGCAATACTGAGCCACTGGATTGTTTTAGGCAGGAAAAAAAGAGGAATCTTAAGAATGAAAACAGAAAGGATATTTTAGGTGTAGCTAGACAGGAGTAGAAACATACCAGAAATATGGAACTATAAAATTGATAGGAATTAATGAGTGAGAAAAAGTGGTGTACATGCAAAGGGGGAACTAAGCTCGTGGAAACCCAGTCTACACACTGAAGTTCTGTTCACACTTCTGGAGCACTGACCCTCCCTTGGGACTAGTGCTACACACATAGGTAGTATCATCTCTCCTTTGGATGAAAACCCCACGGAGAAGCCCCAAGCATATTCTCAAAGCAGGCTCCAGGCTATTTGGACAGGGAATCTGGGGCTCAGGTAGCTAACACATGGTCTAAAAGGGCTTGGGTGGCAGACTCTGGATGGGTACACACCCTTGGCCTACAGACTCCTTTCCCTGTGAAGGATGCAGACCCAGACAAGGGCTAGAGTGGGGTGCTGTAAAGCGAGGTGCCCAGAGCAAGTGCTACTGCCATCGGGGTTATTTTAGCCATTCTTCCAGTGTGTAGTGATACCACACCATGGTTTTGTATGGCATTTCCCTGATGAGATTGAGAAATTTTTCAGGTTTATTGGGCTTTTGGATATTCTCTTTTGAGGTGTAGCTATTCAATTTTTGTGTGTTTTTCTTCCTAAGAGAATGCCTGATTTTTAAGAAATTTAATTATATGAGAATATGTATATGTGTATATATATGTGAGTGTGTGTGTATATTCTTGCTATAATCCTATTATTACAAATACCTTCTCCCACTTGTGGCTTTCCATTTTACTCTCGTAATGGTGTGTCTTTTTAATGCAGTCTGATTCATCACTTTCTTTCCATATGGTTATTTAGAAACTTTTGATTTACCTTTAATACAGTGATCATATGGAAATTAGACAACTTGAATAAATACTATCTGAACAATCAAGTTCAACATATTCCTTCACCAGCTTTTGCTAGCAATTCCTTCATATGTTGTTGAATTGCTGTGAATTGCTCTTAGGTTATAACTATTCCACTTGCATCCATGTGATTCACTCGCTAACCTCAGCCTACAAACACTGCATTCTTCTTCCACATGTGACACACATACATTCATTCACACCTGCTCATGAACTCACACACATATGTTCCCATATACACACACTCAAGCACAAACTCAGGTGCTTACACACTCCAATACTCATACACAAACACACACTCCCACTCTGATAAATACACACACACAGTTTCTCTAGTTTAGAGCAAGTGAGAGGTTATTACTCTTAGTAGTTTTTCTCTTAAAATTTTTAAAGATTCCTTTACCTATGAAATCATATTGATTTTGAAAGTTGCTTCTATATAGGAAATCTATCCCATCACCCGCTCTAATGCATCTGCTGACATTGTCAGAGAAGCCATTATGGCCAAAGCATCAGCTATTTTCTAAAATAGACTTATTCTGAGGCAAAGAGTATTATTAGGACATGAAGTAGAAATCAAAAGAAAATGTTCATGTATTAAATTTGTTACAAATGAGTAAAATTGAATTGCAAAGGCAGTTCAAGTTATACCATGGGTTAAGTAGACTACTGACCTGTCCTGAGAATTGGACATTTTAAAACATCTCCTATAAAGGAAAATATGCCATGATTTCCAGAGAACTGATTTACAAGTAGACTTTTTAATATAGAAATAAATGTGTCCAAAAATAAACTAATTATGATCTCAAAAGTATTCATTAAATATTTAGCAAGCCTACTTTTTTGTCATTCAACTTGGAATATTATCAAGGTGTCATTTATGTTCATGAAGGGAAATATTGATATAGAAAATAAACAGGGGTATAAGAACAGGGCATGTTCTTTCTGAACTCGAGAAAAGACAGATGCCAATTTCCCATTCTTAAATCATCCCATGTGTTCATATCTCTGCCTGGCCTGTTGAATTTACTGTATGGATTTCATGACAGGTGTAAACGGCAAGGTTAAACAGGGGCGACAGTTCAGCCAGAATTTCATGGTAGATCGTTCCTAAAATGTTTGCCTTTGTTCTGTTGTTTGCTTTTGGTTAAGAGCTGGGCCCTTGAGGTTCACGAAGATATGCCCTAGAGTCTGTTGTCCTTCCAACTTATCACCTGACAGCACTGATTGTACAGTGTAATTAAAAGTCAAAGCTAGCTTTGGGGATATATACTCTGATGAAGGAGCCATCTGAAATTAGGACTTAAATAATGAAGGGTTCAGGGACACGGAGGCTGGTATTTGTTATACATTTTAATAGCAGAAGTTTGCAGCTAATTGGAGGCTAACTAAACTCCTTGGACATATTTCAAGTCACGTCAATTAATTTTGCTCCCCAAGGAACCTGATAGGACATGCAGCTTAGTACTGCTTTTTTCTATCTTAATTACCACATTGAGTTGTGCTAATATAGATTTACGTTTGAGACATGTTCTATGATTATAACCAGGCAAACATTGTTGGCATTTGTTTTCAATTTTATGAGCTCAGACTCTCACCCAACATTAAAAAATAATTGTCAATTTACAGATAAATTGAAATATTTTGAAATCATTGAAATACCATTCAAGTGTGCAATTGGTAGAAATTTATATTTATTGAATATTGAGACAAGTTTAAAAAGTAAAAATGACAACTCAAGTGTTACTTCAAAGATTAGATTTACATATTTTCATGGTTTCAATATTCAGTTGATTCTAAGCCATGATGTGCTAAATCCAGCTTATAAACACACGCTCAGATAGAATGCACCAGATTTTTAAATAATAGAGAAAGCTAAAAACAAATTAATTTAACCCTGAGGAGCATTGTATACT
Source organism: Eschrichtius robustus (assembly GCF_028021215.1). NCBI lineage: Eukaryota > Metazoa > Chordata > Mammalia > Artiodactyla > Eschrichtiidae > Eschrichtius > Eschrichtius robustus. The sequence continues at coordinate 88,565,754 of NC_090837.1, forward strand.
CTTCTTTAAAGCAGAGTTTTAGTCAGGAAATTGTGTAAATTTCGCTTACTACACTTGAAATTCCTAAGATATTTTCTAAAATACTTTGCAAAGCAGGTCACAAAACCTCATGAGCTAATACCTTTGAAATAAAAACAGCAGATTTCCTGGAGTGCAAATTTTGATTATAAGATTAATTTGTATTTTAACTTTGAAGAATGTTTTTAAAACTTTTTTGTGTTAAATTTTTATCATTTTAAATAATTCTTCTTTTTTTAACTTAAAATACTTTGCCTCCATTGCAAAAATAAAATGTTTTGGCTTAAAACTAGATTAAGACAGTTCAACTGCATACTCTTATCATTGTTTATATAGTTTGTTAATACAGAATTATGATGTTTCATTGGAAGTCTTATGTATCATGAGACCCAGGAATCATAGCGATCACTTCCTCTGAGCCCCTGATTTCCTTCCTTTGCTTCCAAAAAGTAACAAGAAAGGAATAATGTATGAAATTAAAGCCTATAAATGCATCAATTCTTACCTTATGATGCTATTATTTTGTTCTGTCCTTAAGCATGTGAAATATCGTATTTTAGTAGTGTTTTTATATACCAGAGGGAACTCTTGGTCATAAGGCAATTAGGTGTAAGCAGAATAGGTTATTGAGTGAGACAAAGTGCTAAATTAAAACACACACACACACAACTGAAAATTCCATTATGGATTTAATCTAAATAATCCTGTTCAGTGCACTCACTTGTGGGCACAAACAAATAATCCTGTCTTCCTTTTCTAATCCACACACCCTATAAAATACTTCCACAAAGAAGTATTTGTGGGAAAGGAAAATAACCACAAAGACCATGGCAAAAATTGCAAGAAAAATGGGCTTCAGGAAAAATATATACCTGAGTTCAAATACCACCTCAGTGTGAGTTTGGAAAATTACTTAGTCCTTAATGTTCGATTTTCTCATCTGGAAAAAAATGGGTAAAAATACGCAGTGCAGGAAATTGTTGAAGCTCTAATGAGGTGCTAATGCAAGACTCCTGGATAATATGTTGGTCCCTTCTTCTCTTCTATGTAAGAAATATTCTATATATAAAAATAAGAACTTCAGAAATTAGAGGACGTTTAAGAGATTTATTTTCGTAAGCCATTTTTCAAAAAGACCATACCTAAAATATTGTTTGTAAAAGGCTGAAAAATATCTTTTACTTTTAAAATTCTCCAGTCAAGGATTTCTCCCACTTCGGTGGTGAGTAGCCTTCATGAGGCTCCTTGTAATTAACCGAATTATCTCAGGCTGAATTTCTCTAGTCTCTCTACAATTGATCTGGAGAAAGCGTATCATCATTTTCTGTTCAAAAGCCCTTTGCACACTCAGAGAATATTATTTGGACACTTCTAAGCTATCTGCAATTCTGGCTCAAAAATACTTTTTATAAAATCAGAGAATAACAGCTTCATGAAAAAGTCAAAACAACAAACAAAACTAAACAAAACTGACATCCTTCCTGATTTCAGAAACTAAAATACCAGAGCCCCAACTTAGAGAAGGAAAATAGGTAAATGTATTTTTAAAAGTTATCTGTGGTCATGGCTCCCCATGCCAATATAACTAGATGAAAAGTAAGAAAAAAATCACTTTGACGTTTTGGATATTTGGGGGTTTTGTCTAATAGAAATGTAGTGTAATGGGATGGATATATCAGGTTTTGATATAAACAGATCTGGGTTTGATTCTTGGCTCCTGTTTTTTTCATATTTAGAATTTGTTTAATATTGTCTACTTGTATTATTCTAAGAATTAAGAATTAAGTATCATTCTAAGAATTATGTTAAGTATGACAACTGAGATCTAGATAGACACATAGCTGATACAAAATGCCCCTCTAGATTCTGTGCTTCAGATCACTAGTCTCTAGATTTTTATGGTCTCTTTTTTGTTTGCTTTACTTTTTAATTCATCATCATCTGATGTAATAGATCTCTCTCTCCTTTTTCTTTCCCCATTTGAAGTGGCTTGTAGGCAAGACAGAGCAGATGCTTCCTGTTTGAGAGTTATGGTAGCAAGGAGCCATTGGATAGGAAATCTCACTGCTCTCATTGGTTATTAATTTCTGTGAGGACTAAAGGCCTACAAAATAGCACAATATTTCCCTTCTTTTCCGTCCTTCTGACTTCTAAGACTCTGGTATTATTATGTCTAAATCACTATACCTGTTATATTTAATAGTTTATTCTAGGTATTTATTCTAGGCGTGTGCCTGTTTGCTTATTTTTTTGTTGAAATATGTGTTGATTTAGGTGTTGGTATCTTTGATAAGTTTGACAGACAACTTAGTTTTGTCTTATTTTAAAATAATTTCTCTTAAACTTTTCCATACAATTTACAATAATATATTGGGTACTTAACATTTTTGTGTTCTAGAAGACAATACATTATCTTTTTCTCATCCAAATTTAACCTCCATATTGCATGTCTGTATAGATCCCACTATTTCAATTCTGCTAACAACAAAAAGACCATAGCTCTACCTACAAAACTCTTGATTTATCTTTAACAATATCTTTAGCTGTGTCATATAATTTAAATTGTGCTTTAATTTCTCAAGAGCTGTAAGTTCCAAATAAACAGGCCTAATTTTCAAGAAAAGAGATAAAAATTATTGGAAAATATTCCAATTTTTAGTGAAGGAATATGAAGAAAAATAAACAGAATTTTCTGAAGTGATATCAAACACTTTCTTGGTATGAAACTGGGGTCAGTTCTTTATCTCAGGCTTTTCTATATATTCCCTGTCGTTTATTTGAAGCTATTATTTAAAATCCATGATTGGTACAGGTTTACTTTTCATGTCAAACAACTTTTCTGGCAATGATTAAAAATATATTTAATTTAATGTGGGAAATTTTGATAATCCACAGTAAGCTTTGACTCTTCCCCTAGATATTAATATTTTGTGATCAAATGTGAGTGTATTCTTTACTATGCATTCATAGAGGTGCTTTAAATTTACCATTCATGGATTTTAATTACTTTTAAGGCATTTGCTCTTCTCAGTGTTTCCAAATCATGCACCCCTTCTCTGCTATTCCCTTCAGGAGACAGTCCCCTGGACTCCTCCTACTTTACCAGTGTGTAAAGAGCAGATCAAAATCCACCTCTACTGGGTTTTCTTCCTTGATTCACTGAAAATGCAGCCACATCCAGAAATGATTTCTCCTTCTTTTGAATTATCATGACAGTGCATTTGGTGTTTCCCTTAAGGGTGTTTTTCATGTTGGAAACATTATCAGACTCTCTTTTAGTGTGTAAGCCATTAAGGGGCCATTTCTTATTTAACGTGTATCTCCTAGGTGCCCTCATCCAATGCTTCATACATCGTGGTTAGTAAGGAAATTTTGGTTGAAATAAATCATAGCAAGAGTAATACACTAATATTTTTAAGACATCTTGAAAAGTTATTTAATTCACATTTATCCAGTCATCTATTTCAAGAAACACACAACTGTAAATCAAATATCTTTCCTTAATATACAAAAACATTTAAAGAGTAGACAAAATCTTGGATGAATACAAGACTCTTTATTAAAATATGTCTATATTATCAGATTTGGGTAATTCCAAAGAATATAAAACACTGCATATCTCATTTTTCTGGCAGGATATTCCCAAACACACTGCCGTATCACTTCGAAATTTGAGGACCAATGAAATGATACTTACCATATCAACGTTTTCAATCTACAAACAACAGACTCTGCTTTGTAAATCCAACAAATATTCATGGGAAAATCTATTGAAATTTAACATAGAGAAAAAATTAAATTTGACCTCAAATGTAATTGTATGCTTGATCAGAATCCAGTGACAAAAGAGAAAGAAAGATAGAAACCAACACAGATACACACCTTTTGTATTAATACATACCAGTAAATATATATTTTAATATATAATAAATAAATTTATTTATTTATTTTTGCATGTGAGATTCTGGAGAGTGGCGTTTGAGACAAACACTAAATCAGATAACTCACATGAGGCACTACAGCACTGAAGGAATTATCGTAGATAAGACAAAAGTGCAAAATGAATTTTCATTTACACAGAATTTTCATTTCTGTGTAATTGTAAATCGTTTTGTTCTGGAGCAAAAAGATATAGCATTTAAGAGAAAAAAGGCAAGGTTGATGTTGTTTCAGTTGGCAAATAGGATAGTCATTTTTTCCCTGCACGGTACCATATATTAAATATTTAAAACACCATTATATCAGAGTGTGTTGCTAAATAAAAGGGTAAAATTTTGAATTCAATTTAATTTTATTTAAATATAGTTCACAGATGTTGATAGGATAGATAGTGGTTAGGGTTTTCAATACAAACATACTATGGACGTGGTGAGAAGCCAGCTTTATATTTCTGTGTAATTATCTCAATGGATTATGTATATCGTATATTTTTTTAAAGTGACAGGGCTAGAAATGAAGCCTGTGGATTGAAGAGCCAATATATCAAAATATATAAGCTTGAATATTAACCCACTTTCATCAAAGTGATAGATGGTTTCTAGGCCAATTCCTTTAGTCAGTGATATTACCAGTGCAATTCCAGCAGAACTGTTCCAGAGAACAGCTGCCTCTTATATGCAGAGGATGGAGAATGGGTGTCTGCAGTTTCAATTTTGAGATCAAAGAGCCACCCATAGGGAGGTAGGGAGGGTTCTGGCATGGTTTTCTTGGCCATTAAGAGAAAGTTTTCATTTTTCTTCTCAAATGTTTTCCATATGTAAGTCGATTTTATATTATTATTTTTAATAATAGTCTTTATAATAACTCTCAAAAGTGTTATTTTGATAGAGCTGTGTACACACACAATCACATTACATCCTAGTGGATATCAGATATTGAATGCAAAATATATCGATCAGTATGAAGATTCCATTAAGTAATTTTGTCTAAATTATAGCAGTTGCAGCAAAAATTGCATTATGTAGTTATATCACTGATTCAGTCAAAAATTAGTAAATAACCCTTCTTTGAAATACAATATATTAACATTTTTTTCTCAACTATGCTTTCATTTTCCCTCATATACCTCTTTGTCTTATTCTGCCTCTCTCTTCTACAGTTCCCTCTATATTGTCTCTTTAATTCTCTCCATGGAATACTGCCAAGAAAAGCCTAGGAAGCTTCTAAATTTCCCAGAATCTCAGGATGAATTTCTTATACTTCATCATGAATACCACCATTAGACACTTCACAATTACCCCTTCTATTCCAGGCAGCTTTATCAAATTTACTGTATTCTGAGTTTTCCCGTGTGTATAGGGCCCTTCTATATATAATGCCCTTCCCAACAAGTAAACTTGACCTGAGGGTAGCTAAATTCTCACCTTCCACACTAAACTTGTGTGATCTCACATCCTAAATAAAATACTACTTGACCTCCATAAAAAACACAGCATTTTTTCAGCATCTTCTTAACTTTGGATTAAAGGCAATATGGCTAACACTCCACTGATTTCCAAGATTGACTTGGTTGGCTGATCAAGTATAAAGGTGGCTGTCTCCTTCTCACTTCATTGCTTCATGTGTACACATGAGGTCAAGAGAAAGGAAAGTTTTCTCAATAAACAAGCTCTATTCTTCAGTCATTGGACCTGACAACAGCCATCTCCTGCTAGAGCCACCTAATATATTCTCATCAACCATGAATTGGCATAAATACATTCATTGTTTCAATAGTTTTTACTTACTTTAAAATTATATATAATTTTAAAGATATTTCATATCACTTATATAACTTTATATTCACTGGCTTGTTATAAGCAAGCATGTTTAAGAATTATGCTATAAAACATGATGGGTAAATTTCTGATATTTTTTCTAACATATTTTCTAGGCGTTGTCACATTCATAATTGGTTTATTAAAATTTTACTTAAGACAGCCACAAAAATTAATGGATATTTATACATGCTTAAGTGATTCTCAACATAAATGAGCTTTCAGTCATTCTTTATATATTTCTCCATAAAGGTATTACAATCTACTAGTAGTTCTAAAAGTTCTACTTATGTGTACCAAAATTGCATTTGGTCTCTAAGAATTGCTTTTATCTCAACTACATTTCCTTTTTCATTCCATAAATAGTTGTAATATGTTATAACTTTTCTATGACCTGATTTCAATACTGAAAAATTTTTATCTGAAATATAGTTTTGTTCAAATTATTCACATGGGTCAACAACAACAAAAATTGATATTGAATGCCTACTAGGTGCTGTTCTAGGTTCTGATTTTCTTCTTTACAACTATTTTCCAAACTTGTAGTAATGTTGCTATTTTACTTTTATAATGTAAAAATGCTTATAGTGTTCTAATAGTTCTTAGGGATGGGGAAAGTAGGATGTCATATTTTATTGTTACATCAGTTGATTTAATTTTTTATTTATTCATCACCCTATATACCACTTTTCTAAATTGTGAATCAGCAGTTAAGTGATGTCGCTCTATTTTTTCACAGGAGATTTTTTTGTACCACTAAATACAACTCTAGAGCCAAGAGTTATTTCTACGTTGTTCTATTCATTATAGCATGTGCAGAATTTTAACTACCACACAGAATGCAGATTTCCCCCAAGGGCACCCACTGTGGAAAATTTTTAAATGTAATCATAATAAATCTTCTTATCCTTATTATTTAAAACATTCATCATTAAAACTTTGGGTTTTCCTGAAGTACTGTTCCTTCCAGATCTCATTCAGAAAAGTCATGCATGAAGAGAACAATAATAAAACAGGTCCAAAAAAATTTTAGTTAAAAGTGATGAAGACATTTTCATAGTCTGCCACTTACCATTGTCTCTGCAAGCCAAGGACATTTTTTATGATTTTACAGTTATCTAATTTAGTGTTTATAATATAGGGAAGTTCATTTATTCTCTAGGTATCTGAGCTTTAACTATCTTGGTGAGATTTTTATGAGTCACCCAACAAATTAAAAACATTTTAAGAAGAATGGAGAATGAAATAGAGAAATAAAGGGAGTCTGAAAAATCAGAAAATAGGAATATAGTTCCGGTAAAGCAACTTTAAGAATATATATATAAAATCATGAACCATCCATCTTTTATTTATCTCTTTAAGTAACAACAATAATCCGCAGTAAAGTTCTAGTTTCTCTTATCAAGCTACTTTCAAACACAAACAGAAATGATAAACAGTAATTTAGTGTATCCAGTTTACTAAATACTAATGATAAATAAGCACACAAAAAGCAGATACTTTTAGTTGCAAAGTAAGCACTTTCTAATGTTATTTGATTTAAAGACACTATGTTTAAGCTCCACAAACCCACCTGAAAGTTTAGAATTGCATAAAATGTAAAATGTTAAATTTTTGCTTGACTTTGAAGAAACATATAAACTACAGCTGGAATATGTGGTGTTATAATGTTAATAACCTTGGGTAGGAGAGCAACCAATGTCCACCAGTTTGTCAGTTAAAGGCAAGAATTTCCAGGCCTTTTTAAAAAATAAATTACTCTTCCATTTCTCATTTATTAGCGGAATTTTGTAAAATTTCTAGGTCACCTGATGAATTAGTTCATTTATTTTAATGATATATATACAGCAATCTATGAAAGATAAAAATCCTGTAAGCATTGTGGGATCCTAAGTAGAAATGGTATTCCTGACAGCTATCTAGTAATCAAGCTTTGCAAAGCTGTGACTTGGAAAATTTGTTTTACTTTTCCCTCTTATGAACATTTTCAATTAAATATGAAGAATTTTTTTGCTTCACATGGTGGTTTTAAACTGGTATTTCATCATTTGAAATATGGCACTGGCTCTGGGTTATTTAGTATTTATTAATAATTTCCATTTTGACCTTTCCCAGGTTTTGCTATTTATTAGGTGTTTTTGCACTATTGCAGACATGACTGAACAGAATTGGGGAATTTTTTTGCCCTTTTTTGAAACTTCATTTAAATTATTTTTACATTGACCTTTAAAGTTGGTATGTAACTATGATTTGAAAGTTCTGTTTAAAAACCACCCTGCTGAAACATCAGACAATCCCAAAAGTTCAAAACAGATTGGCCAGCTGATGGCTGAAAGCGAAGGAAACCAGGCAGAAGAGAGACCTGAGAACAGAGAAAGGAGCCAAGATATGTCAGGGCACAGGGAGATCTTCAGCATATTTGTCATGACTATTTTTTTTTTAACATCTTTATTGGAGTATAATTGCTTTACAACGTTGTCTTAGTTTCTGCTGTGTAACAAAGTGAATCAGCTATACGTATACATATATTCCCTATGACTATTTCTTTTATAATTCCTTACTGACTTCGGAAAGCAGGAAGCACACCATGTGTAAATAAATTGTGTTTGATGGAAAGTGACTTCTGAACACATCTGGGTATATATGGAGAGTGAGCGTTTTATTTTTCCATTTGTTTATTCTACCTGGAATGGATCACCCTGTTTTCATTTAGTTAATTTCATAAACTAGGTCATCTTTGATCCAGGTTAAAATCTGAGGCATCTTCAGGTCTTAGGGATGCAGTCACTGATTGGTTTATGTCTTATGCTTGGTTTATACTTAGAGTTCTTTTGTCAGTAGTTACAAAATGGCTTAAACAATAGAAGCTGTCTGACATGAGGTCAGAAGGATTATAATTCTTTAATTGCTTGCAGCCAGTAAAAGCATAGCCATGCCTAATTGTGTTCTGCTGAATCCCATAAAATAGTAGAGGAATGCTCTTCTCCATTTGGAATTTTTCCTGACTGCTCATATTTCACCAAGGCCTTGGCATCTGCAAGAAACTATTTGTTACCTGCATTTTCTAACGGGCAACAACATTCTCTTTTCCTTCATTAAAGTGTCATCCAGTGAAAGATGAAATCTCATTTTTAATCAAGCAGCAAAGTGTAGCTGATTATATGTAACAAAAGAGTTTGATTTTGTTTATTGAGCTATTTAAAATAAAAAGGCATCATTGACTGAGATGAACTATAGTGTAAGTAACCCATGCGTAGCCATAAAGTGGCCAATTACATGACGCACGGTGCCAAAGTATTCAACTTTCATCAAAGAGCTATATTTTTTAAAAATTTTAATCCAATTGGCCGTCTTTCTTCTTCTGTCTTTGAAGAATGGAGAACATATATTTAGTTAAGCTTGGAAATGTGCTGTTGAACCATGATTGCTAAAATATTTGACAAAACTGAAATACGTATGTGGTGTCTTTGCAAAAAATTCATAACTAGTTATTTATACTCATTCTGGGTTTCAGAAGTGAATTCTCCAAACTTTGCTCGTGTATTCTGCCAGGTATTGTGCTAGGTACTTAGGAGGACACAGGTATAAGTCACAACGGCTCACATATGGAGCTTCTGTCCTCAGGAACATAGCCTAGGGGCTGCGTTTATCCTCCGTTAGTATCTGCTCTTTTATGAAGAGTGAATGTTGGGTATTAACTTTGGGAATATGGATTTATGAAGGGAGGTGAATGTCATCTCTATTTGACTGAACTGACCGTCCTAATGGCAGAAAAGACATCTAATGTCCTTTGTCATCACGGTTATATTTTCTTTTTAAAAATAATTTATTGAGGTGAAATTCACATAACATAAAATTAACCCTTTTAATATGACATTAAGGAGCATTTAGTGCATCCACAATGTTGTGCAACCACTATCTCTATCTAGTTCCGAAACATTTCTAAACCCATTAAGAAGTTTATCCTCATTGCCCTATTCCCCCACCCCACCCCAAACCCTAGCAGCCACCAATCTAAGTTCTGTCCCTATGGATTTACCTATTCTGGACATTTCATGTAAATGCAGTCATATAATATGTGACCATGTTGTGTCTGGCTTCGTTCATTCAGTATGTTTCAGAGGCTTATATTTTCTATGCATTGCTAAATTATACTCATCCTCAAAATGTTTTAGGGTGGACATAACACAAGCTATTTGTTCAGATAGACCTGGTCCAAATCCTGGAGTTTCCATTCTCAGTAGTTGGGATATAGTGCATGTTATTTAACCTTTCTGGACCATGTATTCTTGTGTGTAACTAAGAAAGAAATATCTGTCTTTTAGGATAATTTTAGGAAATAAATGACAATGTTTAAGAAGTCCTAGAACATAATAGGCCCTCACATGAGGTTTATTCCATTTGGCTGTAACAGAGATAAAATTGTTGCATTCTCTTCACAATTCAATGATTTAAATGATAATCACTCAGAAATATTTCTGTCAATATGTATTGCCATGTAGGTAAGTAAACAATAAATATCACTCATTTTGCTTATATAAATTTTTAAATTTTGATTCCATATCTATGAAAGTATTCTAACACTTTTACATCATAAATTTCAGTAAAAGGATAAATTAATGGAAATTACCCTTAAAAAAGTCACATCACCTCCATGCTTGGGTTGCAGCCCATTTTGCCTGAGTTGTAATATTTTTTTTTCATTCTGATCCATTTTACAAGATTTTTATGTTAACAATGATGAAATTCTTCCATGGAAAGCAGTGTACTTCTAAGGACAGAAATTTCAACAAAAGCAAAGCCATGTTAGGTCACAAAGTTGTTTCTGCCTTATGTGGAGATTGTTATTCAAAATTACACACACAGTTAAACTGCTTTTACCAAAATTTAAAAATTTTAGTTTGTAGGCTTGATTGAGACATGAAAGACAATAAAGTTTTATTTTTATATACTGGAGAGCTGATATTTGAATATGAACATGGCCAAGGCTCAGCCAATGTTATTTATGACTCCATAGTAGTTCAGAGCGAAAAGTCTTAAACGTAGACTGCAAAAATCAAGAACAAACACCTAGTTATCTGTCCTTATCAAAAGGAGCTTGTCACTGACTAAAGCAAAATGACATTTTTCAAAAGGCAGGGAATGTTTTCTGGAAGTTTTAAATAAGTGACTCTTCCCACTCTGTCCAGGTATCTGTCTCTTTGCTCATTTCTCGTTCTCATTGGACAGTTCCTTGGTTAAATTTCGTTTGTATTGCTTCCTTTCTCCTTATTGCTCTATTTTAGCTCATTCCTTATTAGCTCTTGACCCATGTGACCCATTATATTTGTGGAAATTTTATCTGTTCTAGGTCATTTTACATCATAATGTTATTGAAATAAGTCTTATCTGAAATTCCTTTGAAGTTCGAGAAATGAAATATCTACCTGTGCACTGTTTTATAGGATTTTATTATGATCCTTCCTTACGGAATATTACACATTCTCTCTCTCTCTCATAAAGAGCAAAATAAACTTGCATTCCCTGATTTCTTACCTAGAAAGTAAAACATGATTTCCCTCTTAGTTTGGTTGTGTACTATCACTTCTCAAGTCACTTTTTAATGAGATGTCATTTCTGTGGGATGAATGACTATCTATAATCAAGTTATATTTCAAAATCACAGTCCCTTCATAAAGTATTTAATAGGTTGATTTTTAGGGCTTGGAAACTAGTTATGGAACATATTTACTGTTGGCATTTACTCAAACCTCCCAGCTCAAAAGTTTGTTTCTAAAATCAAAATAATAGCAGGCCATGTGACTGTATACAGTTAGTAATATAAAGTGTGTGATATATCTTCCGTATGGATGCACCAAATGCATACATCTTAAAAATATGTTAATCTTCTCCCCTGGAAAACTATTTTATATATTCCACACCATACTTCATTAAATTATGTGTGATGATAAAATACAGGTCCAGTTTTAAAATCAAACTTCAAAGGAAGGTTATGCTAAAACTCAAATGTCTGTATGCTTATTATGCACTTGTCACCAATCTAAAAATTATTTAAAGGTTAGTTTTCTAGTATAATTGCACAGCTAAGAGTCTAAGGTCATTATAATGCTAGAGAGTTGAAAAAAATAGCCTTCTAGCCTTGACAGATACAAGAGAAAGAGAAAGGAAGGAACTAATTTGAATCGTATATAAATACAAAGTAAAATAAAATAAATGGTCTCTTTCATGGTACACAAGCAACAAGATAAGCTCTGATGTCCCAAGTTAGGAGAAAAAAAATTTTTAAAGAATTAAGCTGTCATTTTGAATTGTAGCCAAAGAATATTCTCCCTTCTCTTTGGATAAAAAGTACCGAACCAGGAAGAGTAAGATGTGAGTCTGAATTGGACTAACAATAATATGAGATTTACCAGAATTCCATAAAAGTGGGATTATCTAATATTTTAAAGACATGTGGTGAGGACAATCTTAATACCAGAACTCACAGAAAAATACTACTACTTTATTGAAATTATTCCTAAATTATGGATTCTGGATTTTAAATCCAAGGGCGTTTTACAGTTGTATCCTTTATGGAACCTTATCATAATCACAGGAGGAAAAATATCACACTGTCAAAATTGCCTTGTGTGATGAGGCACGTATCTTCCCATGTTCAGCTACTTTCTGCTGGTTAACCTTGTCGCGGAGGGCGCTGCCGAGACCACCAACCAAAGGAAACCCACAGTAATTACACCAATCCAGTGAGAAACGGAGTCGCTCGAGGCAGGCACTTTTAACCCCACAATCAACATTCTGCGACTCAAGGAAAACACAAACATGACCCTGCTCAAATTAGGCATGAACAAATGTTTCACGTTAAGTGAGTTAAAGGACCTTGCTGCAAATTACAAAGGCTGCTTAGGAAAGCAATGGATCCCATTATGGAAGCAATAGGTCTCAAAGAAAGCAGCGTGTTAGAGATCCATGTATAGTTGGAGGAGGTAGACATCTTAGTAAAGCAGTCCCCCTCCCCCATCCTGAACACAATGCTTCAACACCGCACTCTCTGGGAGGAGGAATCCAAGCCAGCCCCCCTCCTGACTCTTTTCTCCCTCCCTCCATCCTCACTACCTTCTTCCTCTCTACCTCCCACACCCTTGATTCCTCCTTTGTCACCGCCCTCCTGCCTGCCTCTCCTCTGCCCCCTCCTCTCCTACCCCTCTTCCCCCAGCATCCACGTGGGACCCTTGCTCTGCTGCAGGCAGCACTGGGCGCTAGGACCGTCCCCGACAGGGTGCGACAAACTCACCCGTGGAACGACACGGCCTTTTTTTTTCTTCGCGATCCCCTTGACTGGGCTGGGCACCCCCCCCCAGGAGCCTCGGGGACCAGCTGGGGGGGAGGCGGGTCCCCGGCTTCATCCCCGACCTCATGGATCTCTTTGGACTGCCAGATCGTCTTCACGACGCTCGCCATGGCGTCGTGGGGGACGGGGGGCGGCTCCCAGGAGCTCCTTCCTCTGAGACTCTCCACCTACACTGACCACTGACCCTCAAGGTCCCCTGTCCCCATAAGCCTGCCTCATAAAGGACCCAAGCACTGGGCCCCAGTAAGGGGGGGACACAAGGGTAGACAAACGTGACTCAGCACGTTCCCCCAGGGGGCTCAGTGAACTCTTCTTGTTCAGGTTTCTAGTTCTGCCCTGATCTGTCCCTCCCCTTCAGAAACACAGTGAAATGTATTCTAGTCCAGAACTTACAGTGGAAGGACCCACTGTATTAATTCATCATGTAATACGCCGGATTTGTCACTTTCCCAGGATCTGGGGGATGATGGGGGTTGAATACCAGCGCTGGAGGATCTTACATTCTGTGGGGGGTTGGAAGGGGACAGGCAGGCAATAGAAACAAACCAAAAATACCAGATGTCCGAACGTGATATAAAGGGAATCAAAACTGGGCGATGGCCATGTGGACATTTGTCAAAGCTTGTCGATTTGTGCACCCGGGATTTGAGCCTTTTATTGTGCGTGAATTCTACCTATTAAAAAATCTAAACAAGAAAAAAAATGTAATTAAAAAGTAAAATACTGCTTTCTATTACCTCAAGCAATTTTACTATGAAAAACCAGAAGGAAAACAATCTTACATTTCTCCCTGAGTTTAAAAACACTCCATTGTTCTGGTAACACCTGATTTGAATTCATCTACTGCACATTACAGAAGATACGTGGACATTTATACCTCCAACAGGAATTACTTCCATATTAGGGTAAATCGGCTTGAGATACAGGTACTTCTAAATAACAATCTTTGTGAAATATATTATTTTAGTACGCATTTCCCCTGCCTTCCACTTCATTGACAGGTGGGTTAGGAGTTACTATTCTTTAAACACGAATGAGACTGGGCAGTGCTCCATTTAAGTCTTTCCCCTGCTTCAGTGATAATGTAATTCATAGGAAATTCCTCCTCGACTCTGCTTCATAGTATTTTCTAATGGCTTGCTACACTCTGAAAAAGTGTGCAGTTTTATTCAAGCCCATTCTGTTGTGGAAAAAATAAAATTGAAGTGGGAAGAGCAGAAGAAAAGATATATGTAGCAAACAAGCATAAATATGTCGATGGAGGGGCTTAACAGAAAATGAAGTCAGCAGGGGCCCACTCCATGCACCACCATTACAAAATATAGGATAAATCACCACCAACCTATGTTTTGCAGGTTTCCATTAAGGGAATCTTTATGTGTGAGTAAATGGCCTGTAAATTCAAGCCTTTTTTTGTGGTTTGACTTTAAAAGGTACCTGTTTTATATCATGTGTTTTACGCTAACATGTTGGTGTATTTTTTTATGGTAAACTAAATCCGAAAAAAAGGTCCAATGGAGAAGAATTTATTATACAATCTATCCCAATTTCATCAGTTCCTTGTTGGATATAAGCTATATAGTCTATAAACGGCTCTGAATTTTTTTCTTTTGATCAATGGGCCTTCTTAGATGAGCTATAAAACCATTAACCTTCTTTTCCATTTTTCATATTTCAGTTAAAAAACTCTCATGGTACACTTGTTGCATCTATCTCTTAATGAAATATAAATTACTCATGTATGAAATTCATTGAATTTATGTGTCAAAGTTTAAATAATTTGGAATTAATGAGCCCATAAGTATAATTGATACAAATACACACTGTATAGGTTTAACTGAAAGTCTCACAACTGACCCACATAAATTTCATTAATATAAAATGTACTAATAGTAATTTATAATTAAAAGGCAAATATAGGAGTAATAAAAAATTATGTGACCCACTCAGAAGCATACTGATGATACCCAAATACTAGAATCACTGCTATTCTTGGGCCTGTGGGTGTAGAAAGGGAGATGTATGTTTGTCAAGCATTGTGTGGCCGCTAAATTTCTTAATAGCATGTTTTTTCAGCTTTCTTAAAGTATCACTGATAAATAAAATTTATAAATATTTAAGTTGCACAGCATAATGATTTGAGGTACTCACGCATCGCGAAATAATTAACACAGTCAAGCAGATTAGCACATGCGTCATCTCACATAGTTACCATACTGTGCGTATGTGTGTGTGTGGTGAGAACACTTAAGATATACTCTCAGCAAATTTCCAGTATACAATACGGTATTGTTAACTATAATCGCCATGCTGTACATTAGATCCTCAGCGCTTATTTATCTTATAACTGAAAGTTTATATTCTTTGACCATCTCCCCACTTCCTCCAATTCCAAGCCCCTGGAAACCACCATCGTAGTCTCTGTTTCTGTGAGTTCAACTATTTTTAGGTTCCACATATAAGTGAGAGCATACAGTATTTGTCTTTCTCACTCTGGTTTACTTCACTTGGCATCATGTCCTCCAGTTTCGCTCATGTTGTCACACTGGAGGGTTTCCTTCTTCTCATGGCTAATATTCCATTGCATTTTATACCATATTTTCTTTATCCATTCATCTGTCTATGGACACTTGGGTCATTTCCATATCTTGACTATTGTGAATAATGCTGTAATAAACTTGAGGAAGCAGATATCTCTTTGAGATCCTGATTTCATTTCCTTTGAATTTATACATAGGAGTGGGATTGCTGGATCATATGGTAGTTCTATTTTTAATGTTCTATTTTTCATTTTTTAGGAGAAACTCTGTACTGTTTTCCAAAATGACTGTTCCAATTTACATTTCCATTAACAGTGCACAAGGGTTCCCTTTTCTACATGCCCTCATCAACACTTATCTCTTCCCCTTTTGATAACAGCCATCCTACTGGGTTTAAGGAGATATCTCATTGTGGTTTTGATTTGCCTTTCCCTGATGATTCGTGATGTTGAGCACCTTTTTACATACCTGTTGGCCACTTTTTATGTCTTCCTTGGAAAAATATTTATTCAGGTCCTTTGCCCATTTTTAAATTGAGTTATTTGGTTTTGTTTTTTGCTATTGAGTTGTATAAGTTCTTTATATATTTTGGATATTATCCCCTCATTAGATATGTGCTTTGCAATATTTTCTCCCGTTCTGTAGGTTGCCATTTCATTTTGTTGACTGTTTCCTTTGTTGTGCAGAAGAATTTTAGTTTGATGCAGTCCCACTCATTTATTTCTGGTTTTGTTGCCTGAGCTTTTGACATCATATCCAGAAAACTCTGATCTCTTCCCTGGGGACACGTCACCTCCTATAAACCATGTGTTCCTTCTATCCACAGAGAGCAGAAAGCTTACAGAGAAATGCTGTGTCTAGTGGATTTTTCTTGCAGTAAGTTATTATTATTATTACTTTATTGTTTAACCTAACCTTGGCTAGCCTATGTGAAGTTTTCTTGCTGTCTTTTTCTCTAGGAATTTCTCAAGGTACTTCCTGTAAAAAGTCTATAACTACTCACCTTATCCTTTAATTTTATCTTACTTGCCACTCTTCGGTGTGCAATAAATTTCACTTGAACTCTCACTGCTAAATCTGGACTCTGGACTCCCCCATTCTAAGTAAGCAAACATTAGTTTAGTCAGTTAGAGTTCTGCTATTTAATTCTTACCTTTCTAACAGATTTGAAGAGGATTATCTTGCCTTTCAAGGATTTCTTTGAATTTGGCCAAAATTGCATTGTAATATTTGACTATTCTCCATAGAATTTTGGTTGAGATCATGGTGATCTAATATTTTCCTTCCTGATAACTCAGTGTTCTTTTGTGGTTGTTTTGTTTGGCACAGGAGAGAGGATTGCCAAGAAATACTTTTTCTCGACTCTAGTAAACAAAAATGGTGTTCTTAAAAATATGAAATTTACTGCTAGAATCAGTGAAAGAGTTTTAATGGTTCTATATTCTTTTGTAAAATAATATTAATTACTTGTGCCATATAACATGAGCCAATTTTTATACACACTATCCCTAAGCTTATCCTTAAAACTCTGAAAATTATGTCAGATATTTCCTATTTTATAAGTGGAAGCACTGAGGCTCAAAGAAACTACCTTGCCAGAGTCTAATTAATAATTAAGATATCATAACTTGATACACACATAATTTATAATCTTACCCAAACTTCCTCTTTGGTCTAATTTCTTCTTACTCTTTCACATGCATTATCCACTCTTGATACAGTGAATAAAAACAGTTACTTGCCTTTACATAGCACCTAATGGACACATAACTAGTAGCTAGTATTTTCCCTTCTGCTGCATGTCCTATAATTTTAATAACACAGCCAAAAGCCTTTTTCTTTTACATAATCAGAATGTTCAGCTTAATTTGTCCATCTACTCGATATAAGCTACCTTGTTCATTCCTTGGAACTTTTTACACTGCTTTTAATGAGCAGGGTATTTGTGTAATAATTGTTCAGACAATTATTCTGTCTAGTAAGGATAGAAGGGACTTGGTAGAAGTCCCAATTATTGTGTCTCTTTTGTCCAAGTTTATTGTCATTTTTGGAGCTTTTAAAGATTTGGTTAAAATAATTTAATTTGTTAAATTATTGTCCTCTTTTGATATTTTTATGATTTGTACCATTCCTTGGCTTCTTTGCTGGTCTGGATATTTTGTTTCTTATTCTATAAACTTTTTCATCTCATTCTTTTCTAACTTTGGTCTTCTATATCAAAATCTTGCGTTTTCAATCAGATGTTTTTCCCTGCCGAGAGGGCAGATGAGATTTGAAACTTGGCCTGCTTTTATTGATATCTGTCATCTAAACATCGAAATACAAAATCAACAATCTGTAGAGCTGTTTTGAGTTAATTTTACCTTATCCTCTTTCCCAAGAGTTATAAATACATGAGCTGCTTACTACGAGCTGAGAGTAAAAAGAGGAGACTGGAGTTGTTGATGCAGTGTGTTTGCGATGTGGCTGTCTGGCAATCGGAACACTTCCATTTTCATCCTCACTTTCTGACTAACTGGGATCTTAGTCAATTAAACACTCTGGTATAATATTTCTTTATAGAAAAAAATGAAAGAGGCTGGCTTAGATTACTCAGAGGTCCCTTCTAGTTAAAAAAGCAAACAAACAAAAATAAAAAACCTTTAGTTCTATTTTTTTTGGTGTGTGGAAATCTTTGAAAACTGAGTTTAGCTGAAAAATGTAAAATATAAAATACCATGTGTCTGGGGCAGATGATGAATCCAGGCTGGAATGAGGGTTTAGTCTGGTGCAATTAGGTGGAGACTTCAGTGATAAATCCAGATAGTTTTACTATAATGGGCAGAAAATCATTCAGGGTTTTGAACTGAGTACTGACCAACAGAAAATGAAAATGATACTTTAATATTTGGGAAGTGTGGTGCAATTGAATGAGAAGCAAGTAGAAGCAAATAGAACAGTAAGGTTATCAAGTATTATCTATAAAAACACTCATAAGCTTAATATACAATGATTTATAGCATTTATTTTGCAACTAATAAAGAATTTTGAGTAAATGATGGGGAATAGTACCTAAGCAAACAGCATGACACAGTTTAGAAAATCATGAGCTGTAGTGTATCACAGAGGGTCTTCTTCAAGAACTGAGCTCCCGCCCACTCAAGTAAGCCCCTTTAGTAATATTATATTAATAAATCTTTCTACCTCTTTTCTCTGTCCCCTAAATCTACCCCCCACAATACCAATAACAGGCAAAGATGCTAAGAAAAGTCAACTGACAAAAATGAGCCAAACAGTATTCTCTCTTAGGAATCTGGACTACAAAAAAAGCATGACTTTTGTTATTAAGTTTTGGATGGTGAAACTGGGAAAAATCATCGTAATTTGCAGAGGGAAGCAAATATTACCTGGATAAAACAGGCCAGATTGAGACTAGATTCAGCATGGTGTCACTCTAAAATTAAAAAAATTACAAATGCAATCCAAAAAGCGTAGAAAGGCAATATAACATTTTAATACAGGTGCCTTTGGGGGCCTGACAAAGGAAAGATTTTACTGCATAAAAAAACTAGGGACTTCCTGATAACCACACTTCCACATTCTCTCCCCAAAGGGACACTGACCACCACATCCATAGCAAAAATCAGTCCTCCTCTTTCTCCCCTCATCATTTTCCAAAATGATTCTGTGCCATATGAGTGCCACTTTATTATTAAAACTTTCCTCTCCAATACCATTCATATGTAAAATATTCTAGTTTCTCAAGTCTTCTTCAGACTCTTCTATCCCCCTCCGTTTTGAATAAATACAAGGAAAGCTCTACAAGTTGTCAAATTTGCAAGGAGTACATGTGTCTTAGTAAGCTGGAGCAGGACATAAGAGGCTGGGCATTGGGGCAGCCAGTGTGGCAAACTCTTATAATATGCTAAATTTGTTTTACCTGACCCTGACCCACTGAGGACAATATGTCTAGGGTGAGAGGATACAGTAAAGCAGATGCACAGGGAGGAGAGACCATAACGCTTGAGAAGGAGAGAAAATAGCTCTTTTCATTTATGATTCTCATCCATACTTACTTTCTTCCTTTTCTGAGACCCAGCTACACATCCAGACTTGTGGAAAGTGAGACCCTGGATTTCTCATTTAATCCCTGTCTGTCCTGCCTTGTTATTCACACTTAATCAGAAAGTTACTCACAATAAAAAAAAAACACACACACACAAAAAAACCCCTCAGGCCAACTTCCTCTACATGGAAACAGTCTAAAAGTGCATCTTTCAAAAATGCAGAGATGCAAGTAATTCATGAGCTAGAGCAGTTATTCTGCAAATTAAACTATTAGCTGTACTTAAATCAAAGGGGAAAGAAAATTAAAACTAAGAACAGAAGGAGGGAATAACTATGTCATATAAATAATTTCTCATAAGCTTTAGTACCTACATTTCAAAGCAAATATACTTTTTATATAAATCATGTAATTATGAGACAGCCTGACTGAAAAAATTAATATAAATAGTGAGGTAATAGCCACTCATTATTTTTGCATCCTTTCCTAATATGATACTTGAGAAATTCAAGAAATTTTATCTTAAATGTTTGTTTCTTTTATCATTAGGAAACTAGAAAATGTTATTATATTGCTTATATAATGTTTATATGATAAGTTTGCATGACAAATTTTATATAAGCTTATATATTGTTTATATTCTTAATTAAAATTATAATCTTCATAGAAAAATACTTGCTATAAAACTACCATATTTATCATCATAGTGTCCTATTTTTAATCCTTTATTAATATTTAAAGTTATCTTGTTTGTCTATTTTCTATATCCTCTCACCGGATAGACAGTTTTGCTTCCTTATTCATTGCTTTTCTCCATACCTAGAACAGTTTCTGAAACATATTATAGACTCAATATCCAAACAGTCCTAAAAAGATAATAGAAAAAACAGTCATTGTGTTTTTCTGTTTTTATACAATATAAGGATACACTATAGCTTATGACATATTCTTGCAAAAATGTTTAAGACCTAATCAGAGATTTAGATTTAATTTCCAATTTACAGAAGATACAGAACATTTAGACACAAGTCAAATACAATGTGGAAACCATAAATAAACATAGAATAAGAGACATCCATAAGACAAATGCCTGGAATCCCCCCAAATTCAAAGTTTTGGGTACAGTGAGGAAAAGGGGTGAGCAAGATGAAAAGGCAGCATGGGCTGTCTGTAGATCAAAGGTTGTTTTACCCTGTGGTCAGCCTATTCCTGGAGTGGACTCTTAAGGAGGGGCTGTACGCCAGCTCAGGCTGAGGGTGCGTAAGGTTCAGGGACCTGAGTAAAGGAGAGAAGCTTAAACAAAGTTACTTAGCAAGCATTTGTTCCAATTGATCAGTGAGGACCAACTAGTTCAGTGAATCATTTATGAGGCAAAAAATGGGAATTTGGAGGGTCTGTGTCTGGCTTTGTCATAGAAAAGCATGAAGACATCTGTGAGTCTAAGTTATGTGGGCAAGGGTGGTTCTTTGTAGTAAGCCATTTCCTGGGACACAAGGGTGTGTGTGTGGTGTGTGTGGGGTGTTCTTTAACCATTGTTGTTTCCCAGAATCACAGGACTCAGACAAAATTCATCATTGTCATGCCTCAAATGGCCTTTATGGGACTGGCCACATGATGTACAATCGAGACAGAGAGAAAAAATTTTTAAGTGGAACAAAGAGAACAGAGAGAAGGAGACAAAAACACACACATGTTAGACGTTGGGCTGAGGCTCCCATGCGGTGGTGTAAGACATGTCCACAGGTTCTTGGATATTTCTTCCTTCAATAGGGCGCTGGACTTAAGGACTTCTGGGCAATAGAATAAAGCAGAAGTGATGGTGTACAACCTCAGAGACTAGATCATAAAAACGCTGTACGGTTTCTGGCTTGTCCTCTTGTTTCTCTCTTGGATCAGTCATTTTGGGCAAATGCAGCTCTCAGAGCCCCACGTGGAAAGGAAAACATGGCTTCCTGACAATAACCAGTGAGGAACTAATGTCTCCAGCCACCAGCCATATGGGTGAGCGAGCTTAGATCCTCCATCCTCATCAAGTCTCCAGATGGCTGCAGTTTAGGGCGACATTTTAAACACGATCTTATGAGACCCTGAGTAGGAAGTACCCAGTTAAGCTGCTCCTGAATTTCTGACCTCTGAACCTGTGAGATAATAAATGTTTAAACTGCTAAATGTGAAGCAATTTATTACTCTGCAATAGTTAACTAATCCAAGTCCTTTGAAAAAACACTAGTTTGATTTTCTGCACTGGATTTGCTAATCTTATCCCCCACACTGTAATATAATGTTTCTGAAATCAAGAATGTTGACTTCTTTTATATTTTCCAGAGCATCTGCAATTCCAGCAGTCTTGTATAAAAGTGTTCAAAAAATTCTTCCTTATTGCATGCATATTAGGAGAGCCAGGACCAAAATCAAAAGTGAAGAGAAAAGCAGAAACATAAAGTAAAAGGAATAGACAGAAACAAGACAGAAATAGAAAAAAATAAATATGCACAAGAAAATGTAGGGAAATGTTCAAAGTCAATAAAATGTGTATCTTTGATTATAACTGGTAACAAACTTAGTTCACATTATTTTTGTTTTAATCTGAGGCTTTTTGCATTTCACTTTGAGCACTTAATTTTTTTTTACTTGCCTCAACTTCAACAATAAAAATTTAAAGATCCAAAGATTGGTCTCAGATACAAGTAAAGTAGTAGATAAAATATTTATATTCACAATTGAAAGCTGTGCTCTTTTAACTTACTGTTTAGAATTGACATATAATTTTTTTTAAAACAGTAATTGCCTCTAACTCTTAATGTTGTTTTTTTTTTCCTAGTGGACAAATCATAATTACAAGATCATCACTGATAATAATCAATAAATTGGTGGCATTTTATAAAAATAGAGGAGCAATAACTTTGCAAGTGTTCCCTCGGCAGTGTTTGCACTGAAGACTAGCATTCTGTTTGGGAACTGATTCACTTTACTTGCTTTTACGGAGCAGTAGAAATGACTCCAGTGCAGGGTCAGGTCGGGGATTTTTAGGGTAAGAGTGGAGGTGTTGAATACCCTGGCTTGCTTGACTATATATGTAACTTCAAATTTCTTTTATTTCCACAAAACTTACTATTAATTCTTTGGTATCTTCCTGTTGTCATTTCTTCATAAGACCTTATGCAAAGAGGTTAATAAGGAAAATTGTGTTTTCTGAAATGATTAGGTTAGCAGCATAGATAGAATAGAAATAAGTGCTACCTCTCTGTTCCAAATAGAGCAGGCTTAACAAAATTTCTGAAAATGTTAAAGACAAATAATTCAAGAACGTTCTGAGGACTCAAACAAGAAAATAAATATAAGCAGAGAAAGGTCATTAGGTAATTTCTAACCATCTTAACTTGTTTCAACTGTATCTATTTTGGTGCCTTAATAAAGGAAATCTTTACTGATGATAGGACACTGTGAAATGTGTAGTGAGAGGACTAAACCGAAGGAAAGGGGTCCAGTGAGTTACTTTAGAGTTAACAATGCTGGACAGGTAATTTCCCACGTACCCTCCAGTTGTTTTCCTAGAACGAACATAAATGTTAATTTGTATGTTCACCTAATTAACATTTTGTGTGAGTACTTTGTGGAAGGTGAAGTGGTAAACACAAAAAACAAGACATAAAAAACTGTTTTGTGTCTCGTTTTCTGCATTTAGATAAGATTTTCCCATAGAAATGACCATATGTTTGTCTCCTAATAGAGCTTCATGCTCTTCCTTGCTTTCTGTCTCCAAGGAAAGATCCAGCATTTTATTTGGCCAGAGTTCTACGGAGTGGATTGAACTGATTCAACGGGAAGAGTTGCTTTTGGTTTGCAGTTCCCTGGGACTCCATTCCAAGGCTCTCCTCCTCATGAGTTTGAAGTCAGTTAGTCAGAGAACCAGGTCTAGCTTCAAAAATCTGCCCT
This sequence comes from Eschrichtius robustus, assembly GCF_028021215.1. Classification (NCBI taxonomy): domain Eukaryota; kingdom Metazoa; phylum Chordata; class Mammalia; order Artiodactyla; family Eschrichtiidae; genus Eschrichtius; species Eschrichtius robustus. Next base: position 88,589,397 of record NC_090837.1, read on the forward strand.
AGTTGGAAGGCACATGAAACATGGGACTTTGTCCTTTGTGAAGGGCACTGGGGAACATCCTGTGTGCATGATCGTTCCATAGTTCATTATGGAAGTTCATTTCCAAGTTCACTTTCTGGACCAGATTTTTCTCACTATCACAGGGTGGTTATATTGAAAAAGGCAAGATTTGGTTCTGATCTTAGAGAATAAGACAGTGTTCAATCTAGACTAGTTCAATCTAGACAGTGTTCAATCTAGACAATCTAGTTTATACTGCAACCCTAAGCTTAACCTAAGCATACGTTTTTCTCTGTAATATTTATTCCCAAATATAGAAAATTACCAGCTGAAGTCAGTGCTTCAGTTTGAAACTGATTATAGAGCTCTATGTTAGGTGGGGAAAAATTAAACCCCACAAGCTGGTCCATTAATTAATTTCAAATGGTAGCTCTGAGCACATCCTTCCAGAATCTAATGATGCCATTTGAAGACTATTTTCCTTTTCTGCTGTAACCCTGAAACTAAATGCACATTTTTCTTACTGACTAGTTTCACTAACAAGACCAAAAGGTAGCTAAAGCCTGTCTCTCTATGAGAGAAAATCACCTCTGAGCAATAGTTCCACTCGGATCCTCACTCTGTAATGTATATCAGAGCTCAAACTACAAGAGGCTGAGTGACCCGCTGCCATCCGCCGCATGGCCAGGAGCCAGTGAGCCACTTAGTGACGCCCTCTCTCCTCACTGCCAACCTCTGAAGGCAATTTTTGCATCTAAACATTGGGAGTTTCTTTTACCTCCCCTACAGGAAAGAGATTTCACTCTGATATTGTTACAAAAGAAAATCATTCAAGAATCCAGCATGTTTACTTTCTAGTCAAACGTTGCTATCAAAATGTTTATTCAAAATGACTTGTAGTGTGGATTATTCTACTCCAAGAAGTACAGTGTAATTAAAAATAAACCTGGAAAGGTAATATTAGAATTCAATACAATCCAAAATGACCCTATATGACGCTATGCTTTGTTTCATTCTTAATAGTGTATTACACAAAATCAAAAGCAGCATTTGCTCTTGATTGAATGAAAAAGCAAAAGTTTAAATTATGAGATATTTCAAGTGACACTAGCTGCGGACAGGCTAAAGTAGATAAAATGCTAGTAAAATCTCCAGACAGCATTTGGAGGAGAAAAATACAGTATAACCAGTAAAAGAGCATATGTTTTGAATACAAATGAAAATTGCACACCCACTTCCTCTGCCTCACCAATAATAAAGCAAATATTCTTGCTGAGCATTACTTAAAACTTGCTTAAATTATCACTTCTAAGTCATCAAATTTATTTACTGTAATAATGGAAACAATTCACCTAGCACCAAAATTTGTTTGTGAAAAATAATCAAATAATTTTCTGGTTTTTTCTGTGGAAATAATAAATTTCATGACTATCTATATCTGGTATATTGGTTTTGTTTCATACTAGTTTATTTAACAGTTAAAATGTTGTTCATGGTATAAAATGGAAAACTGTATCTGATTCTAAATAAAAATTGCCCACTGCCTCCCATTGCTCCTTGGTCCCTGCAATGTGAGAACCTACCCCTTGAGTCAATGTACAGAGAAAAATGTTTCCTGTCTTCTTCAAAGTTCTGCTTGAAATGTCATTCAACTTTAAGTGGCAGGTTCCACGGCCAACCAAATTTCTTACCGTTGATTCAAAAAGTGATTCTAATACACAGTGCTTGCTGTATGTGGGTATATATGTAATCACCTCTTATGTTTGTAACTTATGATGAATTCAGTGGAAGAATAAGATATATCCTATTTCTCTGAAATGACACAGTGTGAGATTTAAAATAGTTGTGCTCACTAAATAATGTTATAATGTGATGCAGAGTATTATTCCATAAATCTTATTAGTAAATAATATTTCATTGTATGAATAACCCAAAATATATGGATCTACTGTACTGAAACAGGGTTCGGGGTTTTTTGCTATGTGTGGGTGCATGTGCATGTGCATGTGTGTTTTTAGTTATTGACAGTGCTTCCAAAGGTACATTATTTTACATGTCATCTGATGAATATGTGCGTATTCTGTGGCATGTGTTTATGTGTGTGACCTTTTGCATGTATACATGTTTTATATATGTGTATATATATTTGTATGTGTGTGTATATATATATATGCCTATAGTTAACTGTTTTCTTGTAGTATATGTGCATGGTCAACTTTACTAGGCAACGCCTAATTGATTTTTAATGTGGCTGTATCATTTTTTCCTCCTATCAAATGTGGATAGTTATCCCACAAGTACCTATTCTTGAAAACACCTGTTATTATCAGATTTTAATATTTTGTTCATATGGTGAGTGTAAATTTTATTTTGCATTTCTTGTTTAACAAGATAGTTGAGAGTGTACTCACATATAATGATTATTTGTTTCCAATTCTATGAAGTTATATTTATACCTTTTATTCACTTTTCAGCTGGTTTGTTTGCCCTTTTTTTCTGATTTGTAGAAAGTTTTTTTTTTTTTTAAATATATATATATTCTGGATGTAAATAATTTGTTGGTAAAATAGGATGATAGTATTTTACTTTGTTTATGGATTATGTTTTTATTTTTTGTTCTTTTATGGTATTTGCTAATAAATGTAAGTTTTTGATTTAAGATTGTTAAATATATTATTTCCCCTTTTTTACTTCATCTTCTTTAAAACATCCTTTTAAACCTTATTGTAGAAATATCTTCTATTTTAATCTAGAAACATTTCTTTTATCTTTTAAATTTAAATTTCCCAAATTATTTTAGTTATGTGAATTGAAAATGTCAATTCATTTCAACTGTATTAAAAGAACTGTTATACATGATTTGATTTCTACTCTAATATTTGTGTCTGTTTTCCTATTTTTTCCCTATTTCTTTCTTTCCTCATTTTTGGCTGTTTATTTGGATTGAGTTCCCACTCAATATTTCATTATTTTTCCTTAACTAACATGAGAGTTACACATACTATTTTTTATTATTTTGTAGTTGCCTTTGGAATTTTAATATTCATATTTAACTTAAAGCATAAATGATATCTTTTCCTTTTTCCCGGACAATACAAGGACCTGAGAATTATTCTACTTCAAACCCCCTTCTCTCCCCTTCCCCTCCCCAATAACACAGAGCTGTTCCCTTTTAATCCTGGATTTTAGTTCTTTCTGCCTTGGATCCTTTACTCACAAAACCTAGATGTTATCTTCATCATTTGCATTCATGCTATGTTTAACATTTACGTTATTTACCATTATTTCATACATTTAATACTTTCTTCTTGGTTCACTGAGACCCAACTTCTATTTATTTCACTTTTTTTTTTTTAAACATCTTTATTGAAGTATAATTGCTTTACAATGGTGTGTTAGTTTCTGCTTTATAACAAAGTGAATCAGTTATACATATACATATGTTCCCATATCTCTTCCCTCTTGCATCTCCCTCCCTCCCACCCTCCCCATCCCACCCCTCTTGAGACCCAACTTCTAGAATCCTACATATTGACAAATAAACCCAGGCAGATGCTGATTCCATTGTTGTTTACCCTTACAAACTTTTCTGTTGTCATTTCTTACCTCTTTTTTTTTTTTTTTAATTTCCAAATGTTTAGCCATGACTTTTAAGCTCTCATTGTTAATATATTATACAGGTGGAATTTTACTTGACATCTAGTTTACCATTTTGGGAAAAATGGAAATAAAAACAGTTTTTTGAAAAAAAAAAAAGGAATGACAAGAAAAGTTTTCAGAGGATTACTTGTTGCATAAGGTGCCAATATACATAAATTATTTGAAAATTTTAGAAGACAAAATAACTTGAAAATTTTAGCAAAAGGTGATATATAAGTTCCCCCAAATATCTATATGACCCATTGAGATAGGAATTATGAATGGAAGAGGTAGTGTATACAACTGGGCATCATTAACAGACAGAGGAATGTCTGTAACAATGGCATCTTAGGAAAGCTAGAAAGATATGGGTTTATGAAATTAAAATAACTCTTTATATATTTGAAGGCCTGTCACGATGAAGTAAATTCACCAGTAAACAGCGTTTCCTCTAAGTTGATTGGTATTTTTTTTGACTTGACTGTCATAACTTTCACTGAGTTCTTTACCTGACAATGACTATTGATATCAAGGTTAAAGGATGGGATTTTTTAAAGCCCACTCATATACATTCAGAAGGAAATAGAGTTGAAAGTTAAATGTTTCTCATGGGAAAAATCATTCTTTTGATTTTCTGCCCACTAAAGTGTTGCCATCACATGCCGTTTTAATACACAGTTAACCAGAGGATGGAAATGTTATGATTTATCATGACAGGGTAAATAAAGCAATAAGAGCAAATCTAATTTAAGAACGCATCATTGAGCATGCCTTTTCACTCCTGCTTGATAGCTACCCAAAATGATCCAACGAAACATGAAAGGCAAGATGCATTAAAAGTGAGAGACTGGCTTTGGAGCACTAAAGGCCTGTTGTGTACTTAGGGGTTCTGCAGCCTCCTCCTAAATCACTGACTTCTGGCTGAGATCTGGAAAAGGCTTCTCATATCTTCTTAAGCATTTACACTTCTTGCTGCTCTTTGAATCAGCTGATTCTTCTAACAGGAACCCTAGATTTGAAATGTATCTCTACTGTTTACTAGCAGGGGGTTACTGGACAAATTCCCTAACAAGCCATGCCTCCATTTCTATTTCTATAAAGGGGAAATACAAATCATGTCAAACGAGTAGAGTTTTGGAGCATTGAATGAGATAATACATGCAAAGCATTTATGGCATTGTCTAGTAGTTATAAAAGCTCAGTAAATATTAGTCATGTTATTAATATTAGGCTTAATAGTTATATTAAGCTGAAGTATAAGCTTAAAAAATGCCTTAAATAAGTGCAGTCACTAAATTTAACACCTTGCTCTCAAACAGGAAAATAATATGAAAACATGCGGCTTGTCCTCCAGGCTGCCAAGTAACTAGATTTAAGAGTAAGTATTTAAAATTCCATGTTAAACATATGGAACTCTTAATGGCCCCATATATGCAATCTGTCTAGGGTCAGTATTTATTTTAAAAGACCCAGAGGTGGCTTAAATTTTCATTCTGTTTGCTTTCTCCCACTCTACTCTCATTTGTGTAACAGTCTTCTTTTCAAGATTTTCCTGATAACCTTAATTTCTGTTTCCAAAGACCAAGAATGAAGCATTATCACGAAGAAACAACAACAACAACAAAGAAACCAAACAGGCTTTCTTTAAGAATTCCGCTTGACTTCTGGACCAAAATACTCAAAGTCCACATGGATTTTTTAAAAAAGGGGTTTACTTCTTCCCCTTACAAAAGACTGTTTTGTGCCTGAAAAATGCATAGTAAAAACACTTTTCAAAATAGGCCCAATTGTGTTACTCTGGTGGGGTAGGGGTTCTTGTTGAGAGCCTAGGGCATAATTGTGGCTTTTTCACATTCTATCAGCGATTGAAAAATGTGATAAGATGATGTTTTCAGGGAACCCCATGGCATTAGTGTTGCAGCTTGAAAAGAAATATAGAGCGAGGAAAGATGAAGGACAGCTGACGTGTCGTGCTCACTGAGCGCCAGGCATTCATTTATACATCAGCTCTATGAGAAATATTACTAAATTCATTTTTCACAGAAGAAACTGGAGGTTACAGAAGTTGCTCAAGGTCCCGTGGCCAGAACTTGAACCTAAGCTTTGGACTCACATTAACTACTGCTAATTCTAATTACGCTAATAATATTTCTGTTGAGTAGCCTGCATTGCTATTGAACAGAAAACCACAGAAGCCTGTGTAGCCAACTTTAGTGAGTTTGCTATCTTGTGAAAGTATTATTTCACAAGATCTCATTTTTCTCCTGCAGTTGTGGTTGAGCAAGTGTTTCGGTTACAAGTATATAGCTTACTTTACTTCCAATCTCTTAATAACATAAATGCAGTAAACATTCTGGATTCACTGAATTTATCACCAATCTTTTAATATCTTGACCTTAAAAACTTTATGCTTAATGTGGAATAGGAGTTGGGTTTCAAAATAAAGTTTAAAGGACTAGTTCAATTTTTCAAGAAAAGGTGTGAAAATACAAAGTAACTGAAATCACTCATGTTTGTGACACACATTAAAGCTCATGAGGTTTTCCAAAATGAACAACTCTGAAAAGAAACTGAGAGCAAATGCCATCCACTATGGTATGTTTTGTAGTGTGTCACATCCTCCAGTGTAGGAGGTACTTAGGTGTTAATGAGGTGCATTTCGCTATTATATTTACGTCATACCTTGCAATGACACCTACACCCTGGTGGCCTGGCAGACTGGGTTGTCCATTCTCTGCACAGGACTTGGCGCAGGAGAGACTATTTGTCCATCTTTCCGAAAGGAATGAATGTGTAGCTGACAAACGAAGGAATTTCTGAATTGTGTGACTATGAGCAGATATATTTTGCTTTACTTTTCTACGCTTTTCATATTTTTTACCCCCAAGCTTCTATGATTTTTATATAGTAATAATAATCTTTATTTTAAAGAGTCAGTTTGCTTAGAGAAGTGAGGGTGTAGGGTGAATGTCACTGAAGAGATTACGCACATTTATTCCCCAAAGTTTCAAACCCACTAAAGCTGTGATGCTTGGTAGTTCAGTTAGCTAAGTTTCAACCCCAAATCTCCTCATTAGCATTCCATACCAGAGATGTAGCATGAAGGAGGCCTTCCATTTGCTAACAGAAACATGAAAAGGAAGGGAGATGGAAAGAACCGTAAGAAGGAAAACACTTCGTTATGAGGAGAAACATCCTCGGTTACAGTTCTTGTTCCTTACAAGAAGAATTTAGGCATAATTATGAAAACATCGAAAAGTGTGTATTTTAAGACTATTTTCACTCTGTAGGCCATTGATGAGGAGTGTGAGGTTTATCCGGAAAATATTTTAAAAGTTACTCAATCAACAACACAAGATCAAATATAATGAAACATCTTCTGCATTTGTAAACTTCTAGGGGTGTTTTGTAACATTACTTTTCATTATCTTCTCTGGATTGACTGGTCCCTCTCCCATTATTAAAGAATATCAAGGTCAAACATTTTGCCACTGCCTTTGATGAATCTCTCTTATACTCCAGAAATTCAACAGATTTCTCTGTGTGTGCCTATAGACTATTGTCTGTGTGTGTGCGCTCCTTAAAGTGAAAAAACAAAAATATTAATATTTATTTATATATTTATTTAATTTCATATTTTTATCACTAGAGTTGACAATTAAATACTTAAATCTTTGTGATGAGCGAATGAAAGAAAGTTCTGCCTCCCTTGATAAAAGGGACAGTGAATTTAGATCCTGGAAAATTTTATGGTCTTTAAACATATCTCAGATTAAATGCCCACAGAACTTCGGTAAAATGGAAGATTAAGTAAATCGGTTAAAGTCACACAACTAGGAAGTGGCAGAGCTCTGTTTCCAACTGAGGCAGTAGAATTCCAATGCCCATTCCCTTTACCATGATATGATGCTAAAGTTGCAGATTTTTTGTGAAGATTAAATGAGACAATGTCTATAAAATAATGTTACATATTTTTTAAAAGTAAATAATTGATAATAAATTTTATATTATTATAGTTACATTAAAAATAACTCCTGACATGCTAGAAGGAAATGTTTCAGGAATACAGCAAAAAGATTGGCTTAACCAGGGGACACAGGATGCATAAGAGGATGTTAAAGGTAGTAAGTTAAAGTTCAAAATGCCATTGGGCCAGATAGTGAGGCTTTTTATTTTTTTTTTTTTTAAACATCTTTATTGGAGTATAATTGCCTTACAATGGTGTGTTAGCTTCTGCTTTATAACAAAGTGAATCAGTTATACATATACAATATGTTCCCATTTCTCTTCCCTCTTGCATCTCCCTCCCTCCCACCCTCCCCATCCCACCCCTCTAGGTGGTCACAAAGCACCGAGCTGCTCTCCCTGTGCTATGCGGCTGCTTCCCACTAGTTATCTATTTTACATTTGGTAGTGTATATATGTCCATGACACTCTCTTACCCTGTCACATCTCACCCCACCCCCTCCCCATATCCTCAAGTCCATTCTCTAGTAGGTCTGTGTCTTTATTCCCGTCTTGCCACTAGGTTCTTCATGGCCTTTTTTTTTTTTTTCCCTTAGATTCCGTATATATGTGTTAGCATACTGTATTTGTTTTTCTCTTTCTGACTTACTTCACTCTGTATGACAGACTCTAACTCCATCCACCTCATTACAAATACCTCCATTTCATTTCTTTTTATGGCTGAGTAATATTCCATTGTATATATGTGCCACATCTTCTTTATCCATTCATCTGTCGATGGACATTTAGGTTGCTTCCATGTCCTGGCTATTGTAAATAGAGCTGCAATGAACATTTTGGTACATGACTCTTTTTGACCTATGGTTTTCTCAGGGTATACGCCCAGTATTGGGATTGCTGGGTCGTATGGTAGTTCTATTTGTAGTTTTTTAAGGAACCTCCATACTGTTCTCCATAGTGGCTGTATCAATTTACATTCCCACCAACAGTGCAAGAGTGTTCCCTTTCCTCCACACCCTCTCCAGCATTTATTGTTTCTAGATTTTTTGATGATGGCCATTCTGACCGGTGTGAGATGATATCTCATTGTAGTTTTGATTTGCATTTCTCTAATGATTAATGATGTTGAGCATTCTTTCATGTGTCTGTAGGCCATCTGTATATCTTCTTTGGAGAAATGTCTATTTAGGTCTTCTGCCCATTTTTGGATTGGGTTGTTCGTTTTTTTGTTATTGAGCTGCATGAGCTGCTTGTAGATCTTGGAGATTAATCCTTTGTCAGTTGCTTCATTTGCAAATATTTTCTCCCATTCTGATGGTTGTCTTTTGGTCTTGTTTATGGTTTCCTTTGCTGTGCAAAAGCTTTGAAGTTTCATTAGGTCCCATTTGTTTATTTGTGTTCTTATTTCCATTTCTCTGGGAGCTGGGTCAAAAAGAATCTTGCTGTGATGTATGTCATAGAGTGTTCTGCCTATGTTTTCCTCTAAGAGTTTGATAGTGTCTGCCCTTACACTTAGGTCTTTAATCCATTTTGAGTTTATTTTTGTGCATGGTGTCAGGGAGTGTTCTAATTTCATACTTTTACATGTACCTGTCCAATTTTCCCAGCACCACTTATTGAAGAGGCTGTCTTTTCTCCACTGTATATGCTTGCCTCCTTTATCAAAGATAAGGTGACCATATGTGTGTGGGTTTATCTCTGGGCTTTCTATCCTGTTCCATTGATCTATATTTCTGTTTTTGTGCCAGTACCAAACTGTCTTGATTACTGAAGCTTTGTAATATAGTCTGAAGTCAGGGAGCCTGATTCCCCCAGCTCCATTTTTCGTTCTCAAGATTGCTTTGGCTATTCGGGGTCTTTTGTGTTTCCATACAAATTGTGAAATTTTTTGTTCTAGTTCTGTGAAAAATGCCAGTGGTAGTTTGATAGGGATTGCACTGAATCTGTAGATTGCTTTGGGTAGTAGAGTCATTTTCACAATGTTGATTCTTCCAATCCAGGAACATGGTATATCTCTCCATCTATTTGTATCATCTTTAATTTCTTTCATCAGTGTCTTATAATTTTCTGCATACAGGTCTTTTGTCTCCTTAGGCAGGTTTATTCCTAGATATTTTATTCTTTTTGTTGCAATGGTAAACGGGAGTGTTTTTCTTAATTTCACTTTCAGATTTTTCGTCATTAGTGTATAGAAATGCAAGAGATTTCTGTGCATTTATTTTGTATCCTGCTACTTTACCAAATTCATTGATTAGCTCTAGGAGTTTTCTGGTAGCATCTTTAGGATTCTCTATGTATAGTATCATGTCATCTGCAAATAGTGACAGCTTTACTTCTTCTTTTCCGATTTGGATTCCTTTTATTTCTTTGTCTTCTCTGATTGCTGTGGCTAACACTTCCAAAACTATGTTGAATAATAGTGGTGAGAGTGGGCAACCTTGTCTTGTTCCTGATCTTAGTGGAAATGGTTTCAGTTTTTCACCATTGAGGACAATGTTGGCTGTGGGTTTGTCATATATGGCCTTTATTATGTTGAGGAAAGTTCCCTCTATGCCTACTTTCTGCAGGGCTTTTATCATAAATGGGTGTTGAATTTTGTCGAAAGCTTTCTCTGCATCTATTGAGATGATCATATGGTTTTTCTCCTTCAATTTGTTAATATGGTGTATCACATTGATTGATTTGCGTATGTTGAAGAATCCTTGCATTCCTGGGATAAACCCCACTTGATCATGGTGTATGATCCTTTTAATGTGCTGTTGGATTCTGTTTGCTAGTATTTTGTTGAGGATTTTTGCATCTATGTTCATCAGTGATATTGGCCTGTAGTTTTCTTTCTTTGTGACATCTTTGTCTGGTTTTGGTATCAGGGTGATGGTGGCCTCGTAGAATGAGTTTGGGAGTGTTCCTCCCTCTGCAATATTTTGGAAGAGTTTGAGAAGGATAGGTGTTAGCTCGTCTCTAAATGTTTGATAGAATTCGGCTGTGAAGCCATCTGGTCCTGGGCTTTTGTTTGTTGGAAGGTTTTTAATCACAGTTTCAATTTCAGTGCTTGTGATTGGTCTGTTCATATTTTCTATTTCTTCCTGGTTCAGTCTCGGCCGTTTGTGCATTTCTAAGAATCTGTCCATTTCTTCCAGGTTGTCCATTTTATTGGCATAGAGTTGCTTGTAGTAATCTCTCATGATCTTTTGTATTTCTGCAGTGTCAGTGGTTACTTCTCCTTTTTCATTTCTAATTCTATTGATTTGAGTCTTCTCCCTTTTTCTCTTGATGAGTCTGGCTAATGGTTTATCAATTTTGTTTATCTTCTCAAAGAACCAGCTTTTAGTTTCATTGATTTTTGCTATTGTTTCCTTCATTTCTTTTTCATTTATTTCTGACCTGATCTTTATAGTTTCTTTCCTTCTGCTGGCTTTGGGGTTTTTTTGTTCTTCTTTCTTTAATTGCTTCAGGTGCAAGGTTAGGTTGTTTATTCGAGATGTTTCCTGTTTCTTGAGGTAGGCTTGTATTGCTATAAACTTCCCTCTTAGCACTGCTTTTGCTGCGTCCCATAGGTTTTGGGTCGTCGTATCTCCATTGTCATTTGTTTCTAGGTATTTTTTGATTTCCCCTTTGATTTCTTCAGTGATCACTTCGTTATTAAGTAGTGTATTGTGTAGCCTCCATGTGTTTGTATTTTTTACAGATCTTTTCCTGTAATTGATATCTAGTCTCATAGCGTTGTGGTCGGAAAAGATACTTGATACGATTTCAATTTTCTTAAATTTACCAAGGCTTGATTTGTGACCCAAGATATGATCTATCCTGGAGAATGTTCCATGAGCACTTGAGAAAAATGTGTATTCTGTTGTTTTTGGGTGGAATGTCCTATAAATATCAATTAAGTCCATCTTGTTTAATGTATCATTTAAAGCTTGTGTTTCCTTATTTATTTTCATTTTGGATGATCTGTCCATTGGTGAAAGTGGGGTGTTAAAGTCCCCTACTATGATTGTGTTGCTGTTGATTTCCCCTTTTATGGCTGTTAGTATTTGCCTTATGTATTGAGGTGCTCCTATGTTGGGTGCATAAATATTTACAATTGTTATAGCTTCCTCTTGGATCGATCCCTTGATCATTATATAGTGTCCTTCTTTGTCTCTTGTAATAGTCTTTATTTTAAAGTCTATTTTGTCTGATATGAGAATTGCTACTCCAGCTTTCTTTTGATTTCCATTTGCATGGAATATCATTTTCCATCCCCTCACTTTCAGTCTGTATGTGTCTCTAGGTCTGAAGTGGGTCTCTTGTAGACAGCATATATATGGGTCTTGTTTTTGTATCCATTCAGCCAGCCTGTGTCTTTTGGTGGGAGCATTTAATCCATTTACATTCAAGGTAATTATCGATATGTATGTTCCTATTCCCATTTTCTTAAATGTTTTGGGTTTGTTATTGTAGGTGTTTTCCTTCTCTTGTGTTTCTTGCCTAGAGAAGTTCCTTTAGCATTTGTTGTAAAGCTGGTTTGGTGGTGCTGAACTCTCTCAGCTTTTGCTTGTCTGTAAAGGTTTTAATTTCTCCATCGAATCTGAATGAGATCCTTGCTGGGTAGAGTAATCTTGGTTGTAGGTTTTTCTCCTTCATCACTTTAAGTATATCCTGCCACTCCCTTCTGGCTTGCAGAGTTTCTGCTGAAAGATCAGATGTTAACCTTATGGGGATTCCCTTGTGTGTTATTTGTTGTTTTTCCCTTGCTGCCTTTAATATGTTTTCCTTATATTTAATTTTTGACAGTTTGATTAATATGTGTCTTGGCGTGTTTCTCCTTGGGTTTATCCTGTATGGGACTCTCTGTGCTTCCAGGACTTGATTAACTATTTCCTTTCCCATATTAGGGAAGTTTTCAACTATAATCTCTTCAAATATTTTCTCAGTCCCTTTCTTTTTCTCTTCTTCTTCTGGGACCCCTATAATTCGAATGTTGGTGCCTTTAATGTTGTCCCAGAGGTCTCTGAGACTGTCCTCAGTTCTTTTCATTCTTTTTTCTTTATCCTGCTCTGCAGTAGTTATTTCCACCATTTTATCTTCCAGGTCACTTATCCTTTCTTCTGCCTCAGTTATTCTGCTATTGATCCCACCTAGAGTATTTTTAATTTCATTTATTGTGTTTTTCATCGTTGCTTGGTTCCTCTTTAGTTCTTCTACGTCCTTGTTAAATGTTTCTTGCATTTTGTCTATTCTGTTTCCAAGATTTTGGATCATCCTTACTATCATTATTCTGAATTCTTTTTCAGGTAGACTACCTATTTCCTCTTCATTTGTTAAGTCTGGTGTGCTTTGACCCTGCTCCTTCATCTGCTGTGTGTTTTTCTGTCGTCTCATTTTGCTTATCTTACTGTGTTTGGGGTCTCCTTTTCACAGACTGCAGGTTTGTAGTTCCCGTTGTTTTTGGTATCTGTCCCCAGTGGCTAAGGTTGGTTCAGTGGGTTGTGTAGGCTTCCTGGTGGAGGGAACTAGTGCCTGAGCTCTGGTGGATGAGGCTGGATCTCGTCTTTCTGGTGGGCACATCCACGTCTGGTGGTGTATTTTGGGGTGTCTGTGGCCTTATTATGATTTTAGGCAGCCTCTCTGCTAATGGATGGGGCTGTGTTCCTGTCTTGCTAGTTGTTTGGCATAGGGTGTTCAGCACTGTAGCTTGCTGGTCATTGAGTGATGCTGGGTCTTGATGTTGAGATGGAGATCTCTGAGAGATTTTTGCCGTTTGGTATTACGTGGAGCTGGGAGGTCTCTTGTGGACCAGTGTCCTGAAGTTGGCTCTCCCACCTCAGAGGTACGGCCCTGATGCCTGGCTGGAGCACCAAGAGCCTTTCGTCCACATGGCTCAGAGTAAAAGGGAGAAAAAATAGAAAGAAAGAAAGAAAGAAAGAAAGAGGCTATAATATAGTGAAGTAAAATAAAGCTATTATAAAGCAGAGCTATACAGACAAAATCTCACCCAGAAGCATATACATATACACTCACAAAAAAAAAGGAACAGGGGAAAAATTAATATATCCTGCTCCCAAAGTCCACCTCCTGAATTTGGGATGATTCGTTGTCTATTCAGGTATTCAACAGATGCAGGCACATCAAGTTGTTTGTGGAGTTTTGATCCGCTGCTTCTGAGGCTGCTGGGAGAGATTTCCCCTTCTCTTCCCTGTTCGCACAGCTCCTGGGGTTCAGCTTTGGATTTGGACCCGCCTCTGCGTGTAGGTCGCCTGAGGGCGTCTATTCCCCGCCCAGACAGAACGGGGTTAAAGGAGCCGCTGCTTCGGGGGCGCTGGCTCACTCAGGCCGCGGGGAGGGAGGGGTACGGAGGAGGCGGGGCGAGCCTGCGGCGTCAGAGGCCGGTGTGACGTTGCAGCAGCCTGAGGCGCGCAGTGCGTTCTCCCGGGGAATTTGTCCCTGGATCATGGGACCCTGGCGGTGGCGGGCTGCACCGGCTCCCGGGAGGGGCGGTGTGGAGAGTGACTTGTGCTCACACACAGGCTTTTTGGAGGCGGCAGCAGCAGCCCCAGCGTCTCACGCCCGTCTCTGGGGTCTGCGCTGATCGCCGCGGCTCGCACCCTTCTCTGGAGTTCGTTTAGGCGGCGCTCTGAATCCCCTCTCCTTGCGCGCAGCGAAACAAAGAGGCCAGAAAAAGTCTCTTGCCTCTTCGGCAGCTGCAGACTTTTTCCCGGTCTCCCTCCCAGCCAGCTGTGGTGCGCTAACCCCTTCAGGCTGTGTTCACGCCGCCAGCCCCAGTCCTCTCCCTGCGATCCGACCGAAGCCCGAGCCTCAGCTCCCAGCCCCGCCCGCCCCGGCGGGGGAGCAGAGAAGCCTCTAGGGCTGGAGAGTGCTGGTCGGCACCGCTCCTCCGTGCGGGAACCTCTCCGCTTTGCCCTCCGCACCCCTGTGGCTGCGCTCTCCTCCGTGGCTCCGAAGCTTCCCCCCTCTGCCACCCGCAGTCTCTGCCCGCGAAGGGGCTTCCTAGTGCGTGGAAATCTTTCCTCCTTCACAGCTCCCTCCCACTGGTGCAGGTGCCGTCCCTTTTCTTTTGTCTCTGTTATTTCTTTTTTCTTTTGCCCTACCCGAGTACAGGGGGAGTTTCTTGCCTTTTTGGAGGTCGGATGTTTTCTGCCAGCGTTCAGTGGGTGTTCTGTAGGAGCAGTTCCACGTGTAGATGTATTTCTACTGTATCTGTGGGAAGGAAGGTGATCTCCGCGTCTTACTCTTCCGCCATCTTCTCTCCTCCCCCCAGATAGTGAGGCTTTTAAATGCCAAGTTTAGTAGCTTTTGCTTTTTAAATGCAACCTAGAGGGATATCTAACATATTTTGTAAAGATGCAACATGGTGAGTTCTATACTTTAAGAAAGAAACTAAAAATAGAACTACCATATGATCCAGCAATTCCACTCCTGGGTATTTATCTAAAACAAAACAAAACAAAAACACTAATCCAAAAAGATACATGAACCCCAATGTTCATAGCCGCATTATTAACAATAGTTAAGATGTGGAAGCAACCCAAGTGTCCATCAACAGATTAATGGATTAAAGAAGAAGTGGTATTACCGTCCCATAAAAAAGAATGAAATTCTGCTGTTTGCAACTGTGAATGGACCTAGAGAGTATGCTTAGTAAAATAGGTCAGACGGAGAAAGACAAATATTGTATGTTATCACTTATATGTGGAATCTAAAAAATAAAACCATCGAATGTATATAGCAGAAACAGGCTCACAGGTATGGAAAACAAACTAGTGGATACCAATGGAGAGAGGGAAGGGGGAGAGACAAGATGGGGGTATGGGATTAAGAGGTATAAAATAGATAAGCAACAAGGATATATGGTACAGAACAGGGAATTGTAACTATTATTTTATAATAACTTTAAATGGAGTATAAACTGTAAAAATACTGAATCGCTATTCTGTATACCTGAAACTAATATAATGTTGTAAATCATCTATACTTCTATAAAAAAAAGAAAGTTGTAGAAACAATATACAACATGGTTGGGGAGGGTAGGCAGGAGGAGGTGGCAGGGTAACCCATTAATTTGCCATTGTATTGATACTAGTTGAAGCAGGGTGTGTTTACATGGTTAGTGGCAGTGGAAATGATAAACAGAGGATGATTAAAAGTGTATATGAATGGAACAATGTATAATGAATCAAGAATATAGAAGCAGGGTTAAAATCATTTGAGTGCCTTTTCTATTCCAGATTTTGCTAGAAATTCTACATTCTGTCATCATACCAGAGTTTAGGATATATTTATGAGATTCATTTACTTCCCATTGTACAGTTGAGAAAACAAACTCTCAAAAAGTTAAATAGGCCTACATCATGCAACAAATACAAAGCAGAAATAGGAGTGACATGTGGATGTTTGTCTTCAAAACTTGAGTTACTCCTGTCACCCCAAGTACCCCATGTCATACAATATTGGAGAAAACAAATGTAAAATGAATAAAAAATCTCAAATTTGTTTACCAGGGATGATGGTGGCAATTCTAAGCAAAGTAGGTGATGTAGGAATTGGGGGTGTGTATTTTGATGAGACAGTGATAATACAGAGATGACAGCAGGAATTAGAAAATTCCACTGCATACAGCATATAACTGTAGCTACGTGATATGATGCCATTAATCATTATTATGTCTAAGTCCAAAAATTAAGACGATTTCACATATCACTATGTGTAGTAGACCTTTGACAAAAAAAAATATTGTGATGTAGTTTACCTTGATCCAGTAACATAACTCTCTCCTCCCAAAATATAGTATCGTCCACTTTGAAGAATTTAAGGAACAATTAATCCTTTTATTGCCATCACCAAGTCTGTAAGAGACTATGTATATAAATCCTGCCAGTTTTCATCAAACCAAATTACTAATTTCTGTGATCTTAGGAAACTATGAATCATCTTTGACAAGCAGAATGATGTAGAAAATAAGAACATGAAGAATGCAAGATTTAATGTAAGTTTCCTGACATGGAATGAGAATTGAATCACTATAATCCCTGGGTTCCAACTTTTCTCTCTTGCTTTTAGCTTCTTGCATCACATGGTATCAGTGTTTGCTCAGATGGTAGGATTATCATGTCTGATCTTCAAGAAGTACAGTCACTAACTTACCATTGGTATTCCTACACAGCATGGTACTGCATGCTAGTTAGGGTCATGAGAATTGTTCATGGATCTAGAGAACCTAAGGCCTAAATTGCTAAGTCAGACTTAGGCTTATGCATGATCTACTGTGAGAATCAGTGAAACCTAGAATTGGCATTTACCTTCCTCACCAAAATGCAAGAACATTTCCTAAAGTTTCCTGATCAGTTGTCATCAACCTGTTTTTAATCACCTGTAGATCCCTGATGTCTTCAGCCAATGGAGGATGCCAGTTAGATAAGATATGGGCTGAACTTCAAAATTCGTTCCCTTTCTCTCTGAATGTCTTCTTTCTTTGGCGTTATGTCACATGTATTTCCTTAAAGTTCTTGTAAATTCTATATTCTTGATGTCTTGGAGTGAATGAACACATACACACACTAAAATTTATTTAAAAATTTGATAGCCCTACTATCAGCCAGATTTGAAGCTAGTTATAAGTCAGTTATTAACATAATAAAAATATATAAAATTGGACAACATTTATATGGAAAACCAGTGCACTGAAATAATCCTGTAACCCAAAGATTTAAATTCTATCCAATGTTGCCATTAGGGATAAGCCATTTTATTTTTCTGAGTTTCACTCTTCTTTTCAGTGTGATGTGAAAAGCAAAATAGTAATACTCATTTCCACAGGTTGTTGTTAAGAGTCATACGAGTTTATGTAAGCAAATGTGCTAAAAATATTATAACATTTTCCTTATTGTTAATATTATTTTTATTTATACTTTGCCTCTTTCTATAAAAGTTTGAAGTGGCTTATGAAAATATTCTAATAACACATAGAAATGTAAATCATATTTAGACATTCAAAACAAAGAATGATACAAGTCAGAAGGATAAAGCCAAGATGAATGCATTATTACTATTAATAAAAGCATAGAAAGAAATAAATGAGGGGTAATTTGAGTTCTTCAATTTTAAAAGCATTTTACTTGCCTTATTTTGTTTTAGCTCTATTTTGTACACCCCTAGGATTGTGCAGTCTGTAACAAAGGTTGGTTAATGCATCAAGTAACAGCATTATTTTTTTTTCAATTTTTCCTTTATGTTGATGAAGGACAGTTATTTTTTTAGTAGAAGATAAAATCAAGATCATTCTAATTTCTAATAGCTTAGGATTTAGTATCATGAAAATTGCACAAATAAAACTATAGACATTGCATTGGTTAAGCCACGTACTATTTTATTAATATGTGATGTCAATTGAATGCCCATTTCCAGAAATGTAACAACTGCAAGGGATGTAGATGAGAACCCGTAACAGATGTTTGCAAGATTTTTTTTCCCCTACTTAGAACATAATAAACATATGGAATGGCCTATCAGGCACAATTGCTGAGGCAAAACACAAGGATCATTCAAGAAACAATTAGATTCTGTTCTAAAGAAATGGAATACTTTAAAGGATGAGTCCTGATGGGCCTATCGTCCTGATGAGCAAATAGCTCTAGCTAAACCCTTTATGATCTTATCTCCATTTGAATGTAAATATCACTGCAATGTAATCATATCTAGAGTTGGGAATGCTGTGGAGAGTTTCCTTCTCTGCAAGAAAAGCAAGTGTGTTGACAATATTCCACATCTATGTTGTAAAATGCCCACATGTGGTAACTTTGTTTTCATTCTCTTTGATATTAAATGTAAGGAAGATGTCTCTCATCATTGTAACATCTTCATTTTTTGGATAATGTTTAGTGGGGCTAAACAGTGATTTTTTTTTTTTTTTTTATAGTCCAATTTTTTCCTTTTTAATTTTTTTGTTACTTTTTTTTTTTTTCACACACACACACTGTATTTTATTTTTACAAGAGATAAATAGACTGACACCAAGCATTGTACATGGATGACCACAACAAAAGCAACAATGATTGCAATTACCAAACATGAAACACACTCATACTATGTCATAATATTGACATTCAGTCCAGTAATCCTCCACTGTAACAGCTCCTTTACTTTGCAGTGAAAATTGATTTGTATATTCTTTGCCTCTGAGTCCTTGTGGGATTTTTTTTTTTTTTTTAATTCAGACAGAAAGTCACAAAAATTATACTCATCCTCCTCAGTTCACTCAGTCCCATGTAATTAATTTTTTTTTTCATCTTGATCTTTTGTTAGCACTTTTATGAGTTCATCAGTTTTTCATTAGAGTTCTGAAAATGCTTATTCATTCAGTTCAGCAGTACAGTCAGTTCTGGGTGTACTCTGATGATTTTGCAAACAGTGATATTTTTAAAAGAGGAAAATTTTAGGAGTATTTCAAGGCACATACTCTGAACTGCATTAGGACGTGAATTAGGGAAATTTATTAGGGAGTGAATAAAAATTATGAATGTACAAGAAAGAATTCAACATAATAGCATACGTAAAATCTAAGAGATCTTTGGAAATCAATGCCATCTTTAAAGTGGTTTGCCCTCAGAAAGCTAACTCTGCTGTAGCATGACTGAACGTGGCCTTGAGAAAATTTTATTTTATTTATTACTTTTGAGAACAATAGTCTATCCTTATTGGGAAAGGCAGTCTTTTGACACCCTGGGTGGCTGCATAAGAATGGGCTTTGGGCCTGGAACACTTCCCTACCTAGAGATAAAGAGCCCTTGTAGTCTGTGCTGGGCTTTTCTCCTAGTGTAGAAATAGCTTTCTCTGTTCTGGACCCAAGCTGTGCTCTCATATTTGTCTTCAGTGCTTGCTTCATACGGCACCTGGCCAATCCCAGTACTACATCTATTCTGTGCATGGCAGGAACTAGGTCCTTTTCCTGCAGCATAAGAGGGGTGCAGGCAGGCCATCACCCTGAGAACATTGCTGGGGGAGACCCACTGGCCTCGGGGGACTGACCCTCACTATTGAAGGTGATCCTGCTCTGTCTCTTCTCTGTGTGAGTAAAGCATTTTTTCATGCAAAGCTTGTGTAAGTCTTGCCTTTCTTGGTCATCCCACACCATGCAGCGGGTTGACATCTTGGATCAGCTGTTCCTGGTGGCAGGCATTGTTATGTTCTTTGCTATGCTCCATGAGGTGGGACTCCTCCCCTGGAGGTGGAAACAGGTGTTACTTGCTTGAGTTCCACAATACTAAAATTAAACACACTTTTCTTCCTTTTTTTGTCCCAATGCACTTTTTTTTTTTAAATTTAATTAATTAATTAATTAATTTTTGGCTGTGTTGGGTCTTCGTTTCTGTGAGGGCTTTCTCTAGTTGCGGCAAGCGGGGGCCACTCTTCATCGCAGTGCGCGGGCCTCTCACTATCGTGGCTTCTCTTATTGCGGAGCACAGGCTCCAGACGCGCAGGCTCAGTAGTTGTGGCTCACGGGCCCAGTTGCTCCGCGGCATGTGGGAGCTTCCCAGACCAGGGCTCGAACCCGTGTCCCCTGCATTAGCAGGCAGATTCTCAACCACTGCGCCACCAAGGAAGGCCCCCAATAAACTTTTTTTAGAAACCTATAATTTTTTTACACCATCCTAGAGAATAGAAGGTATTCAATCTATATTCCATAGCTCTCTATTAGGCATAACGACTTGATTGAATAATTTTGTGTAGTATATATTATAAAAATGAATAACTTTGTGTTTTCCAAAAATAAAAATAATAATTGAATGTGTTTTTCAGACTACATATAGTACTAACATCCTAAGATTCAGCTATGCTCTCCAGGAGCTGTTAATTATTCCTTCTCTTTTCCTGTTGGGGATTAACTTATCTATTAATGTAAGATCAATACGTATGATTGATGTATTGTTTTAGATAGCCATAATAGATACATCTTGAGAAAAATATTCAGTAATCAGACAAAAGATATTTGCTCTTCAATAAATCATGAAAAGTCAAAGTTATTTTAATAAATATCATTTTTATATTATCATTCACATGATAAATGGTGACCCTCAAAATAGTAATAATTTGTAATATACTCTGAATTCTTCATTTTGTTACTTACTGAAGTTACCAAACAGACCAAAACAGGGACATTGGAAAAGCATGAATTGTATTTCCCAAGTGATCTTAAATTGACCAACTTAGTACTTGTGCTTAACATTTAAGAATAGAGGGAAGAAATTTTAGTTTTAGCTTACTCAATAAAAATTGTTAGTGAATGTGTGTGTCTCCCTACGAGAAGTTACCTTCTTGAGAGAAAGGGCTATATGACCTAATCAACTCTGTATCTCTGACGTGTAACAGGTTATCACAAAATGCTTATGGACTAGAAATTAATTGTTAACACAGATTTGCTTAATTTATTGATGTATCCTTCTGAAGCATGCACTTTTATCTTATTAAGCTTACACAAATTAGATGCTAAGTGTAGAATGGCAAATTTTAAGACTGTCCTTGAACATTTGCTTCTCACAATTTAAATCTACTTTGGCGCAATGAAATATGGCCCTATAGGGCTTTCTAGTTTCAATGCACACAGTCTCATCCACTGGATGCCCTTTAACTACTAATTGCTGTGCATTATTCACATTCATTTATGTGAATTTTTGGCTTACTGTCAACAATTAAAACACACACACATACACACACACACACACACACACACACAAACATAGAGTAAAGCATGGAGTGTATTTTTCCAAGATTAAATCTTCAAAGCCAGGCTTCCCTGGTAGTGCAGTGGTTAAGAATCTGCCTGCCAATGCAGGGGACATGGATTCAAGCCCTGGCCTTGGAAGATCCCACATGCCACGGAGCAACTAAGCCCTTGAGCCACAACTACTGAGCCCGCGAGCCTAGAGCCCATGCTCCGCAACAAGAGAAGCCACCGCAATGAGAAGCCCGCGCAACGGAACAAAGAGTAGCCCCCGGTCACTGCAACTAGAGAAAGCCCACGCGCAGCATTGAAGACCCAAAGCAGCCAAAAATAATAAATAAATTAAATAAATAAATTTTAAAAAAACAATGTAAAATTGAAGCCAAGAGATTTATTTAAAAAAAAAAACTTCAAAGCCTTGTATGAGGTATATCTATAGGATATTGGATTGGTATATGTATCTTGACTGATCTCAAACATAATTTCTATTTTACAGGTGAAAATTTTATGCAACTTGATTGCTTATTTAAGTAGATTTAATAAAGATATATTGTGCACCTAATAGTCACATAAATTTGGATCATCTGCTAGTAATTGTACAATTAGGTTAAAACATTTTTTTCCTCTCTTAATAAGTTTGGGACTTTATTTTTATTAATAGTTACAATGTGCTTCTTAAATTATAGTATTATAAGACAAGCTCTTGTCATGTAATTAATTTTTTGTAATCTAGTGGTAAATTTACTAAGTGTCTTAACACTCACCATTCATAGAACTAAAAGATTATTCTACATTAGTTTTCTTAATATGCTGAAACAGGGTATTTACTTCCAAATATGAGATATTGCCATGAAAATTACCGAGATTAACCTGAGCAGATCATATGAGTACATTTTAAAATATGGTTTCCCATTGAAAGGTTTAAAGAAAATTTTATTTTTAATAAAGTATAGTTTAAATTAAAATTTTAAATTAATATATTTACAAACATAAAATTGTAATGAAGTCTCTATGCTTATAGTGCTTATGCAACTTTAAAACCAATCCACAGGTACATTAAGTATAAGCAAAATAAAAATACCAAACCAATCAAAATAAAGTTTGCAGTATTAATGTGATCTGACAGATGTTTTTTTGGGTGGGGCAACAATTCGGTTACCATGTACAATACAAGGTGATTCTGCCAGCAGTGACCAAGATGAGATAATGATTCATCTAAATTTGGACATCCATACTATTTGTATGCCACCATTTTGCCATTGCCTTTCTCCATTGCTACCTATATGTAATATACTGTGAGATCACTTAGCCATCACTTGATCCAAAGACCTGTCAATATTAAAGTTGCTTCTATTCTTGTATCCTAGATAATCCATGAGATAATGAGAACAATTTTATTGATGTGATATTAAACCCAGTTGAAAATTCCATCACTGAAATCCTGTGATGGTTCTCAGAAATAAGACATCCAACCAAGTGATAAAAGTTTTATTTATGGGCTTCCCTGGTGGCGCAGTGGTTGAGAATCTGCCTGCCAATGCAGGGGACACGGGTTCGAGCCCTGGTCTGGGAAGATCCCACATGCCACGGAGCAACTGGGCCCGTGAGCCACAATTACTGAGCCTGCGCGTCTGGAGCCTGTGCTCCGCAACAAGAGAGGCTGCGATGGTGAGAGGCCCGCGCACCGCGATGAAGAGTGGTCCCCACTTGCCGCAACTAGAGAAAGCCCTCGCACAGAAACGAAGACTCAACACAGTCATAAATAAATAAATAAATAAATAAAAGAACGTGAATTTCTAAAAAAAAAAAAAAAAAAGTTTTATTTATGTAATGGGAATACCATCACTCTTTCCATTGTGGACCCTTCATGTCTGGCCCTAACAGGAAACTACCACATCACTCTCATTTCTCCTCCCATTCATCCTTAAAGAAGGCTTAGTTATTTATTGGTCTGTTCATCTGTTGGTTTATTTATATAGTATGTATCTATTTATTTATATTAATCATTGAGAGAAATTCTTCAATCTTTCTTTAGGTTCCTAGTGTAATTGCAATCATGAATCATTTTTGAGAAACCAATGACCCAAAGAGTTGCAGGTAACGCTCCCTCCATCCTTGATCCCTACAGGTAGACATACAGATTCTGAGTCAATAAACACCCTGAAATGGGAAAAGAGAAAGGTTCATCTCTCAGAAGAAAAAAATTGGTTAATCTCTCAAATACAGTATGAAATCTTACAAAGAAAAACTCTATGTACCTTAGCTAGAGAAAAAGAAGTTAAATACTTAAGAACCCTGAAATTTCTTGCACTGACATGCTTTTAGGTATCTAATATCTACCTACAGGATATATGCCTTCTCAAGACTTTTGTTTTTAGTGTAGATATTTAAAGTTTAGCATGCGTACAAAAAAAGTGCAAAAATCATGGGTACATCTCAATTAATTTTTACAGAGTGAGCACATTCATGTACCCAGTATTCAGATCAAATCACAAAAAATACAAGTGCCCGGGAACTCTCTCCCCCCCACACTAACCAAAGATGCCTCCTACTAATTAAATCACAGAGGGTAAAGACTATTCATTCACTTCTGACAGCATAAATTAGTTTTGCCTGCTTTCATACTTGATATAAATGAATCATACAGTATTCGTGCTGTGTCTGCTTTCTTGTACTCTAAACTGTACCTGTGAAATTTATTTATTATCTTGGCGTACAGTTTATTCTCATTGTTGTCTGGTATCTGATTATTTATTTGGTTTATTTGTTTATTTATTGCCTTATCACACTAGGGTATCTAAGTAATGATGTTTTTCTTGTTATTAGTAATGTGTGTTTTCTTTCTTCTTTTAGTGATTAGTCTTGCTAGGGGGTTATCAATTTTATTAATATTTTCAAACAATAAAGTTTGGCCTAGGTCGATGTTCTCTGTTGTGTTTGTGTTTTCTATTTCACTAATATCTGTTCTTCTTTTTATTTATTCCTCTTTTCTAATTTCTGTTAACTTGATATGCTTTTTAAAAATCCAGCTTCTTGAGATAAAGATTCAATCATGAATCATTATAAAAGCCTCAAAATCTATCAGGCATTTTCAGGTCTTCATATATACAGATATGTGTTTATATGTATTACATGCTTTATATTTCTCTCTAAACAATTTAGAATTTCATGAACTTTGATATGTCATAACCACACTATAATTCTGATTTCTGTGGTGACTTCTTCTTTTATCCATGAGTTATTCAGTAGTATGCAGTGTACTTTCCAAATAATTGGGAATTTCCTAGATATCTTCTATTATGGATCTAGGAAAAGTACTCTGAACTATATCAATGTTTTGAGATTTATTGAGACTTCCTCTATAGCTTAGCAAATAAATGGTCAAATTTTTTAATGTTACAGGTGCACTTAAAAGAAAATATATTCTGGCTTTGTTGTGTGCAACGTTCTATATATGTCAATTAGTTTCATGTGTGTTAATTGTGCTGTTTATTGCTTCTGTGTTCTTCTTGTGTGTGTTTGTATGTGTGTGGCTGCTATTTCTCTCAGCTCTTTGAGGGGAATGTTAAAATCTGACTATATTTATGGGTTTGTCTTTCATTCAGTTCTCAATTTTGCTTTATATATTTTTAAGATAAATTATGAGGAAACAGAGTAATATTTCTTCCTTAGCACCTAAGTTGGCTGATAAAAATACAACAATGACAGCTTTCTTTTGGTTAGTGTTTTCATGACAGAACTTATTTCATGCTTTTTGTTTTTAACTTTACTGTGCTTCTTGTGAGCCATATATAGATTTTGTTTTTGCTGTTGTTTAATTCAGTTTGACAATGCTAGTCTTATGATTATTTTTAGCCTAGTTATATTTAAAGTAATTCCTGATATATACAGGTTTATATTACTATTATTCATTTTCTCTTTGACCCTCTAGTTCATGTTTACTTCTCTCCTTTCCTATTCCTTTCATACTAGACATTTTATAGTCTATATTTTCTCTCTAGTATTAATTACACATTATTTTATGACTTCTTAGTGTTTTTCATGCAGATTAAAATATGAATACTTCATGAAAACTTGATTAACTACCCTTGAACAATAATATCCCTTTTATAATTTTCCCAGTAAAGTAAGAACTGTAGAACATTTAACTCCATTTGCTCCCTTTCCTCCATTCATGCTGTTTCAGCCACTTTTGCTCTACATATATTTGGGTCTGCATAGAAGAGCATTATTGTTGTTTTAAACACACAATATTCACTTTCTTGTAATTCAGGTATGCTGGCTAGAAATTCTCTTTGAATTTCTCAGTAAACTTTTAATTTTACTTTTATTTTTGAAGGATATGTTCGTTGAGTACAGTTGACCCTTGAACAACATGAGTTTGAATGGTATGGGTTCGCTTATAACCTGGATTTTTTTCAAGAAATACATACTACAGTACTACATGAACCACAGTCAGTTGAATCCATAGATGCGGAACCACAGGTGTGGAGATCTGACTGTAAAATTATGTGTGGATTTTTGTGTGTGTAGGGGGTCGGGACGCCTAACCCCCGCATTGTTCAAGAGTCAACTGTATATAAATTTAGGTTAGAGATTATTTTCTTCAGCACTTTAAAAATGATAATGTATTGACTTCTGGCTTCTAGATTTTGTTTTTATTATTATTTTTTGATACTGTTGTTGCTTCTCGTAACTAATTTGAGCCCCCTCTCTGGATGATTTTAACTCCTTTGTTTTTAAGCAGTTTTACTAAGATAGTCCAAAATGTGACTTTCTTTGTGCTGTTTTGGGCTCAATGAGCTTCTTGATCTATAGGTTGATATTTGTTCTGTCTGTTGCTACTTCACAAACCACTCTAAAATGTAGTGGCTTAAATTAATGACCATATTATTAGCTCATGTTTGTGTGGGTTGATTGAATACAGCTGGGGATTCCTTTTGTGAGTCTTGCCCAGATTTTCTTATTATGTCATTACCTGCAGATGGTGGCTGGGTATGGAGTCATTTGGATGCTAGAATACTCCAGTCCAGTTGGGCTGTCCAAAATGATTTCTTCACTCACATATAAGGTGACTTGCGCTTCTGTGTAAAATCATCATTTGCCTCTGGTGTCCTGGCCTCCAGGGCCTCTTTCCAGCAGGGTAGCTGGAATTCCTATGTGGTGGGTCAGTGATCCTAAGAACTCAAAAGAAGAAGACACCATTTTAAGGCTCAAGCCTGATGCTGGCACAGTGACTGTATTGTCACATTCTCTTGCTTAAGGAAAGGCACAGTTCTGGTCCATATTTAATAAAGGAGGGCAACACCGGGCATGAATATAATGATGTATAGTTCTTTTGGGGACCAACTCTGGAGACCCCTTTCACAATATCTTTCTTATTTTTTGGAATTTCTCTGCCATTATCTCTTTAAATTTCATTTCTTCCCCTTTCTCTTGCAAATTTCCACCTGGAACAGAAATTGTAGGTATGCTATACATTTCCTCTGTGTCTGACATTTCTCTTTTCTATATTTTCCATCCCCTTTACTTTCTTTTCTTCAGTGTGTTTATCTTCTATTGACATGTATTCAGACCACTAATCCTGTGTTCTGCTGTGTCTAATCTGTTGCTAAATCCATCTTTCTTAATTTTAAAACATTTATTTTTTCAGTTCTAGATTTTCATTATATTCCTTTTATGTATGTCAGTATTCTGGTATAATTCATCACCACTTTACCTTCTCAACCTTTTCATGTATTTTGTTTTAACAATTTGATCATAGTTCTTTTAATGTTCTCTTCTGCTAACTAAATATCTGTAGTACTATCTCTGGCTCTGTTTCAATCATCTCTTTTGTTCCCTTGGTTTTGGATTTTACGGACTGCTGGCTTGCAGTTTGGGCAATGTATAGTTCTACCTCTGGTTTGCCCTCCCATTGGCCCCAGTCCTCTCGGTGTTTTCAGATGAGCACTTGGCGTTGTCTCCAAGACGGTTTACTGGATGTTGAACCAAGTAAGTCATTATGTCCTCAACAAGGCTAGACTTGCTCTGTTCTGCTTTACAGAGGCTTTCTGTTGAGCCTTTTTAGCCTCCTCATCCTCCATGCAACTTTAGAGAGGGAATCTATATATTTAGAAGCCATCATGTTTCCATTTTCTCTTCCCAGTCCCATGGGACCACCACAAGCTCTGTTAATTTTTCTCCTCTCAGCAGCAGACCACTCTGGGGGCACAGCTAACATTTTCAGCCTATCAGCAAATCCCCTCAGGGAAAACACTTCTGTGAAAGCTTAGTTTTCAGAAGGTCTTTTCTCTCTGGAATATTGCCATCTCTAATGATCCTGGTTTCAGTACTTCTCTGATACCTTGGACATGATCTTTATATTTTATCCAAATTTTCTAGTTGTTTATGGTGGAAGCATTGGTCTGCTCCATTTAACTCTTCTTTACCAAAATATTTAGGTGTCACACACTCTTGACTGCCCGCCTGCCCCATTCCTCAAGGGTCTCTGTAATTCCCTCTACTCCAGGACAAGCTTATTACACAGAATAAGAGTGTTTGATAGGCTCAGTCTCCCACTAGACTGTATGCTTTTAGAATAGAGAAACACTGTATTATTCATCTGTGTTTTCTCGGTATCTAGCACTTGGTGTCTGAGAAACGAATGAGAGTATTTTCTTTCTTTAATATACTGCTGAGTCAGATGGATTTTTTGGTAACATATTTGAGGTTATAAGCTAAATATCTTAGAGGCCAAAATTCCCATAATTATATATGACATCCCCATGTTGATCATCTTGGGATATGTTCATTCTAGAGCAATCAGATAATAATACAATCATCAACACATGTTGCTCACTGTTACTTCAGTTGTCTTTTAGCAGCAACTTTAAACCATAACCTCCTCAAAATTGAAGCAATTTTTTTCCTCTGGATTCCACAATAACTCAAGTGTTGTCACTTGACATCTCATCACTGATAACTCTTAACAAAAACATGGCACCCTGAATGGTAGGGGAGAAAATATCCTAAAGAACAAGGTACACTATGAATTAAAGATTATTTGTTTGGTTCATTTTATATATACGGTTTAATGATTTACCAAAGGAATAAATAATACGTTTTGTTTAAGTAAAATGTTGTTGTTGACATATGTATTATTTTAATTTTTAACTATTTTTCCATTCCACAATATAGAAACTTTATAATGGAAAAGAAACATAATAGTTATATAAGTACAAGTAAAACCACATGGAAATCACAAAGTTGGAAAACTACATGAATTATTAATCCTGACCCTTGTAGAAAATTAATAGTTTTAAAATAATTTTTGAACGTAACTATGAATGAATATGATAAAATGATACATATTATTCAGTGTAGTTTTAGAATGAACTTTCTGGGGCGCTTCAAAAACAGAAATGCCATGCATTTTCAGTTGTTCAAATAAATATATGCATTCATAGTTGAAAACAGCAGGCAAAATTAGATGAATATCAAAGAATTTTTCTATTCTTGGGATCATGATAAAATTTTTCTACCTGGTTAAAGTAAAACGGAGATGAATTTTGCTGCTCATGGAAGATAGGGCTAGTCTAGCTATGACCATGTTTTTTGAGGCCCCTCTGTGTGGTTAATTGACACTTATGAGTGTAATCTTACACTCAACATAATGTATGTTGTGATTTTACAGATTATTGTTTTCATTCTAAGGGACACTTTAAAATATTGATTTAATTTTTTATTATAGTGACTTTTAGATTATCTAGATTCTTTGTTGACTATTTTATTTTGCATAGCACTACTGGGCTAATATTAGATACATACTTCATATAGCATCCCATACTTTTAATGTTAAAACACTGTAGAAAGAAAAAACTCCCACTGCTTTTTCATCTTTACTTCCTTCTTGAGTAATTTCAAAGTGATTAATATGTAAACATATATGGAATTTATCTTATATATTTTGATTCATCTGTTCATAACTGTTATGACAATACATTCAAAGAAAACGGTGTGACAGAGAGCGTATTTGAGGAAAATAACACAAGAAAATAAAGCAAAGGGTATTTGTGACAAATATGACAGCTCTAACTTTCAAAGGAAAATGAAAGCAGGGGATTTGTCCTTGAAACTGGCATTATGACCTTTTATTTTATAACCATTTACTCCATGTTAAATGAGAATATGGCATATTTCCTCTCAGGTTAAGGGAAAATAGCAGCTTTAGACATTATCTTTGACCCTCCAACTATAGAGGGGATATGAATAATGATGAAGCAAGGAGTAGAGAGCATTTTAAAATAGCCTACTATGTCTCAAATAGGTGCATTCAACTATTAGTGCCAAGAATAACTTCTTGTAAGTGAAATATTTAGCATAGGTCATTTTCAAAAGTGGATACTTTTTAAAAAAAACTATAATATAAAATCGTAGGGCTAAAAGGGACGTTGTAACTTGTTAGTCCAAGTACCGATTTTGCAGAAAAGAAACTGAGGCCTGGAGATATTAAGTGATTTTTCCCAGCCATTTAATACAGAGCATGATGTGATACACTAGCCTCTGTCCCCCTGTCTTACCACAGGATTGAGGTGACATGTAATTACATTATGTTATGCACTTTCATTTCTAATAACACCTAGAAATAGATTAAGTGCCATATTATCATTCTGTCTAAAGTATGTGTGAGATGGTAAGGATGAAAAATCTATTTATTAACATATGGCCTAGACAATTAAATAAAATAGATAGCAAATCTCTTTTCATTGCCACCGTCTAGATTTAATATCCTAATTTTCTGTTTTACTTATAGGTACCTTTATTTCTTTTAAGTTGTCTACACTTACAGAATAAGGAAAGGTAAACAAATAAAAAGTGCATAACTCCAGCAATAATAACCATTTGTCTAAGAAGAAAGCACCTAGAGGCGCTTAGATAGATGTCAACATTATAGAAGAGATATTATTACTCAGCTGAAACAGTGTGTGCATCAGGAGAGGTAAATGAATACTTTAAGTTCTTAATATAAGGATCATTTGTATTTGCTAGATCATGAGTTACCTTTAGGAGATTAACTGTGTCTGCTCACTGTCATCCATGCCAGCCATCTCTTGTGTTACTCAGCGTGACCCTTGAAGCAACACCAGCAGCATCACCTGGGAGCTTGTTAGTGCAGAATCCCAGGTCCCAGCCCAGACCTACTAAATCACAATCTGCATTTTAACCATTTCCCAGGTTATTTGTGTGCACTTTCAAGGGTGATAAGTCCTGACCCAGACCCCATCAACCTTCCCCACCTGCTTGCTGACTTACTATCCATTTCTAGTTCCTCTAGCACAGAGACACCTGAGCCTGTTTACTGAAAGAGACCTTAATAGCTATCTATCTAAACCTTTAGTTGCACCTGTGAGGGGCGAGACTGGTGTGATCTTGGCCAGGGTCAGATCACATGCTGACCTATCTGGGACTAGAGACAATGAACTTGATCCAGGAAATAGATGCCTGTGTGTAAGCAGGTGATATTGTTCTTCCAGTCAATGTATCATTCCCTACAGATGGCTCTAAATAGTCAAACAGGGCTCTTGCTGACCTAGCTAGATACAGACATGCAAGGCCGTGGTGAGAATGCCAGCACCACATTGACCTATGGCATCTGTGACTTTAAAATGGACTGCTCTGAGTAGTATACAAAACAATAAAAATAAAAAATAAACACTGTGACAAAAAATCATTTTCACAAATAAGTTCAATGGCAACTACTGATATCTTAAATCTCACCTTTAACATTTCATTAATGTGAAAATTCAGCAAGAGTTTGGCCTTGTTGTATTATGCTCTCTTCTATAACTCTAAATCAAAAGTTTTATTATTCATAGGTGAAAATTTTGCTTTTGAAGTCAGACTTCTATGTATATGTGGGCTGGACTTTGCATATATTGTTCATAGTATTTACTAACTTGCTCACTGATACTGTATAATATAGATAATAAAGACATTGAGACAAAGAAAAACACAGATGATTTTCATTGTTCATATTATAGTAGGTATAGACATTGAGAATATGCTTAGCTTTTTAACATCAAAGTATATTTTTTCAAAATAAATGCCTATCAATGGAGAGAATTTCCAAGAAAACAAAAGATTCTGATTCATCTTACTGATAATATTGTCAGGTAACTTAAATGCTAATAGACCGTAATGTTTATAGGAAAAGTCAGTCCTCTAAAGTATTAACTCTTAAAAATGAAGATGGCACATCTACTGAGTCTTGATAATATTGACTATTTACACAAAACAAATTCATATAATTTTACCTCAATTACACACAATTCTAGACAATGAAAGACAAGCTTATACCACTAATAAAATCAACATTGATAACAATAAGTATTATGACACATGAAACTCACATGCAAGTTAAGTTATAGAGAAGAAATGGCGGCCATGATCAGTGTAAGACTCACAGAACCACTTAATACATCTTTCCAAAAGAGACAAGCCTCTCCTATGAAATAAATCTACCCTGTCCCTCTTCTTGAATGATCTTAAAAGAAAATTTTATATTGGAAAAGCATCCAAAGCCACTATATAGACCTTATTTGGTCAGAGAGAAGGAATAGAAATACATAGACATATTTTTAATTCTCTAGATTATGTTTATTAAATATTTAGTGCTGATCAGTTTATTTATGTGTATATATTCATACAGAGAAACATAAGTAGAATAAAAGTATGTTTTTAATTTCCATTTTGCCATATTTACTATATTTGATTTCATTCTTATAGATTTTCAAATTCTAATCTTAAGCACAACAATTATTCATTTTGTTTCAGTCCTCTAGGGCTATGTAATATTGTTTCTTCTAAAATGACCTTGATACATAAATTCAATAAATTGATAAATACTTCTGTTAAATAAAAATATATCAACTAATTATAGTATTTAAAATTATCATCTAAATTATCTAATTAAATTTTAAAAAGTAAATCATTTTAGAAAGTATAATACTTTGCCTTGTAAATTTAAATTCCACACAAGGTTGGCTAATTGACCCATAATTGGTCAATTATAGGTATAATTATATGCAGTTGCTGTCTCTTGCATTCACATATAATTACAGATGACAAATATGTATACACTGAAGAAGTAACCATTTTTAAAAATAAAGCCCTCAGTTTATGTCTTCCAAGGTCATGTGGTTATATGAAATTCTAACTGGCAAGCACAAAATGTTTTATACCCGTTGAAGAAATTTTAATCACCCAGGAAAATACTTTCTATATAATAACATAGAATAAGAAACAATTACTATCAAAATTTGTATCTTTCTAAACATCTTGCTCTATGAAAACCAATTTAACTGAAGAGTGGTTCTCACCTTTAACACAGAGCCAATTTCTTGTTGGATTGATGTCCTACCTAGTTGAACTCTTGACTGCTTTGCTATAATGGAATGTTAACAAGGACAACTGACATAGTGAAATGAGCTATCGCCACTAGTGGTCAGGGTGTGATCTAGAGCAGTCACAGAGCAAATCTAAAATGAATAGCTTACAGAGGAAGGAAGAGGGAAATATGCTATTCAAACTTCTCAAACCTTATAGATAATGGCCTTTAGGGCATCAGAGAGACTTTCTAGGATTAACATTTTTTTGACATAACGTAAATCAACCCAAAGTAGCAGTAACCTTTGTTATCATGCAGCTTACTGAAATATAAAGCACCTCAAAACCACATTGATTAGCAGACAAATACCTTCTGTTTCCACACATGCTAAGTACTTATTGATTTGGTTTCACCTGCTAGTGGTCATTAAGGCCTGAAAAAAATAATGACCACAACACCATAAATCATTATCATGCTGAAGCATTGATTAAGTACCTTCATATACATGAAGGCATTTGGTGAAAGCATACAAGGCAAATCATGTAAAAATAAGAACAGTTGGAGGATGTGATGATGAAAGAGATAATGTGTTTGCAGATGTGGATTAAAGCAGAAAGCACTGCTCTAAAGGCTCTGTGTGGAATCACTCGAGTCTAATGGAAGAAGAGCAAGCACACCCAGTGTCTCAATATGTGCTAGTGTTTGGTGGGGGATTTATCCAGGCATATCGTCAAATATGGTGTTACATCAAAACTAGATCTGTCTTCAATATTCTGTGCATCTCCACAGAAAATATTAGAAATATATTTGTGTTGTGTTTTGATCTTTTTTTGTTTTTTATTGTTCTAATTTTCATAAATTGGCTAGAAAATTTAAAAATCTGAATGAGACACAATTTTTTTGTTTTGTTTTGATGTTGATTGGGCTCTTAATCCTTAAGAGGACATGGGTTTGTCCAGAATGTTCTGGCTTCCTCCTAATCACAGGCAAGCAGAGGGTCCTATGAAAATGACAGGAATTGATCAGTTAGAATGAACAAAGGAATTCGTTTTTAAGGAGGTTAACATAACTTTCAAAACCACAAAAAATTGCAAAATGCCTTATATGTGCTATCCCTTACATGATTTTCCCTTGACAACCTGACACTAAAGAAGAACTACATGATTTCAAAGAAACCGCAGCTCAGCCCTAATCTTCAAAGGAGCCAGAGAGCGCTCATAAGGGCAGGAACTTTTTCTTTCCACTCTGCACCCTCACTGGCAAGTGCAAGACCACACACCTTTGAGCTGATTGAAGAAAAGCAAAGCTAACTATTTGCTCCAAGAATCAGACTTTGGCTTTAGGCTACAGCTCAGAACAGAAGTGATCTCTGCTGAACAGAAAGTTAAACAGATGCAATCCTCAGTGACAATCAAGAGAGACAACACTGATGCAGGAGAAAAAAATTCTAAGGGCAAGTCGACATTCAAGCAACGGCACAGACATTGAACCCATAAACTAAATGAAGCATTAACAGGTTATACAATTCCAATTTGAGTTTGGGGATGAGTGAAACTTTTTGTAATCTTGACTCAAGGAAATACGCAGACCAAACTGAAAATGGAAATCAAATCCTTGCAAACCACTGTTTCACCTTCATCGATATGGTTAAGAATTTGACCTTCAATGCTAAACAGTTGTCTGTATCATGGGAAGAACATATCAGGATCAACGTTTTTATGTTTCAAAAATGAATGCCCTGACTCATGATTAAAGCAACTAGTGGGTAGAATCATACTCTTCAGGCTTCTAAAACTTATTATTAGTTCAAAAAATTATTGGCAAAACTTCCTTAGCTTATATATTAATTTATTCAAACATTTATTGAATGTCTACTCTATGCCAGGTACTGAATTAGGCACTTGGTACATAAAGCTGATAAGGACCTGTCTTTGTAGTAAAGAAGCTTATGGTCATAAAGAAGAACTTAAAATAAGCCAACATCAGCCGACAATAATGGAGGTGATGATGAGCAAATTTACTTATAAGTTTTACTTATCCGCCAGAAGATTTTAATGATTGGTAGATCTAGGTACCTTGCCCATACCAAAATTAAAGATGGTTTTTAAACTCTCTTATTTAACATGCTATAAATATTTTAAACAACAACACAAATGAAAATAGCCTAACATTCCGTGGGCCCCAAACAATTTCTCTAGTGGCAGGGATTAATTATGTGCAAGTGGCTACATTGCTTTTTGTTTTTTTTCCAAAATATAAACTCTTTTGTTCTTAGGAGACCTCGCCTTGAGATTCCTGCACTGACTAGGGACTATCAATGTAGAGCTGGAAAACAGAGAGGGATATTT
This sequence comes from Eschrichtius robustus, assembly GCF_028021215.1. NCBI lineage: Eukaryota > Metazoa > Chordata > Mammalia > Artiodactyla > Eschrichtiidae > Eschrichtius > Eschrichtius robustus. Next base: position 88,624,435 of record NC_090837.1, read on the forward strand.
CACTTGAGCGGGAAGCAATGAATAAGAAAAAGTTTCTTCCTATAAATTTGTTTGTGGGACCCAAAGACCTTGTCTTGGAGGAATCCAGACCAAGAAATGAAGTTGTTGCCTTTCTCTTGACTGAGGACAGAAACTAAGGTAGATTTTAAGAAAGCAGTCAAAGTTAAGGGGAAAAGAACTTGGTTTACAAAAGTAATTGTATCAGCCTAATTTAAGTATGTGAGTAAGCTTAACTAATACAAGTTGAGATACGGAAAGTACCCACAGGTCTAGAATAGACTGAGAATAACCACAAAAGGAAAAAAATTTTACCATAAAAATAGGGTGGCACAAAATACACTTAATTGGAATTATGTTTCAGAGAACCCAGAAATTCAAGTAGAATAAGCTTTCTTTTGGTCTTCTCTGCCTTTTTTCAAATACTATACTAGTTTTCATAGACATTCCTTTTCTAAACATGTTACCTACGTGGAGTAGGTTGTGTTCAGGCCGGTGTTCTCTCCGGATGAGTGTGATAGCAGCATACATTTTATCAGCTTCGAAATGGAAAACTAGAGCACTCAGCAGAGCCTGGGAGGAAGAGAGATTCTGAACTAGTTTGGAGTATTTTTATTCTTCTTCACATCAAGGAATGCTGCTCCAGGGTCTCATTTATGCTTTTATAGCCTCAATTCCTTACAAACCACCTCAGTTTGATTATACAGCAACCGCTGTACTGAAAGATCTCTAATGGCATTCAAATTGATCACTGGACACTTTTCAATGTTATTTTATTTGAACTCTCAGCATCATTTGACCTCTTTAACCACTTCTCCCTTTTTGAAATTCTTCTCACTCTGCTTGGACAACACTATATTCTTCTTGTTTTCTTTACTTTCATCAGATCTTTCTTTTTAAATGTCAGTGTCCCTAAGTATCCACTGTGACCTCTTCCCTCTCATTATGTGCACTCATTTGGCTAATTTTTGTAGCCTGACCAATTCATATTTGTCCTTCAAGGGCCATTCAGTCCAAGCGTCACCAATTTTGGAAACCTTCCCTCTTGCTATGCTCCAGCTTGAAGCTGAGTATCTCATAATCATTATTCCACTGTAAGATTCCTTGTCGTTGTGTACAAATCTCTTATGACAACACAGTGAATTATAATTTTGCACTACATTGTTTTTCATTTTCTTTTTTTATCCACCAGATTTTAAGATTCTTGAGATAGGAGTCTTTATCTTGTGTCATCATATCCCACCTTATCCCCAGTTTTGTCAGAATTACTGAATAAAGTAGGTGATGTTTGTTAAATGAATGAATCAAGTAAAAATGAACAAACTAATATCTCCTATTGCCAAAACAGTTAGTGTGTGACTTTCCTCAAAAATTATGGGAATTTAAGAAATGTTTGCATTTTCCATAAGTTTTGAGTACAGAGCAGCCTGGTGAAATATTTTACAACAGTATATTCTGCTCTGAAGCACACAATTAAACATATATATTTTCCTATGAGTGTAATTATATGTAAATGTATATAAAATGTTTTTGACTTTATTGCTCATTGCATTTTATCTGAAAATCCATGCTTCATGCAGACAAGGAATAACTTACATACAAATGTTTCTACACAAAACAATATTGATAAAGAACTAAGAAGTGCATTGAATATATCTTGATTATGTATATTATGCTGAAGCAAGAGACCAAACAGACTAAAAACAAACCAAGTAAAATATAGGCCACCTGTTTCTCAAATTAAAATGGGGGAGGACTATAAAAATAAGAGATTTCATTGGAAATATTTTCACGTAACTATTGCATATTTCCTATTTCTTAAATCACATGAAAAAAAAAAAACAACAACCAAATTTGTTGATACCTGTGCAAGAAGAGAGCAGCGTTGGTAATAGAAAACTATAGGCCATTAAGCCGGACATGTTAGGGGATGGAGTGCCCGTGAGTGTCCAAAATTTTCACTACAAGTATCTTTGTTACAAGAATTTTCGCCACATAACTGCATAATTGGCCATAAGACAATTTTGCCGTGAATAAGAAAACAACTGGTTGACAGGTTTGGGTTTGAAAGTTTGGTTTCAACTGGTTGAAATGCGTTAACATTTTTTTCAGCTAGCAACGTTATTGACTTCATGGAGCTGACAGGTGATTATGATTTGCCCCAGGAGTTGGTTTCTTATTTTGAAACACACTATATCGGAGGAGAAAGCAGCTGAGGGCCTTGAGCAGAGTTGAACCCACAGTTTCCACAGAACTTTGGAACATCTGTCAAGGAACAAGTGACAATATGTGAACAACAAACAGAAGTGTAGAGGCTTTCCCAACTCAGTACGAAGCTCAGTTACAAACAGGCATTCCAGTGTTTGGAAACTGATACCTTTCCTAATGGAGGAAGAAATTTTAGCAAAAAAAAAGTGAGATGCCCAATGAGGAGACACACCAACAAGCAAACAAAAATAAGTGTATAATACTACGAAGGAGAGACTTGGAAGACAAGGACTTAGGTACAACCCACAAAATAAAATCAAGTTATTTGCCCAGTATTGCCATGAATCTACACATGTTTTAAATGTATTTAAATACTTTGTATTTCACCATAAAGCCTTTAATTATTACACACTTCTCATATTTCATTATGTTCTTTTTAATGCCCCTCTTTTATTTTTCATTATTTTATCTTTTATGGCAAAATTGCCTTATGGCCAGTTAGTTATACGGCAAAAATATATGCGACAAAAGTTCTTTCTTTCAGCAAAGATGTCTACGAAAAAGAAGCTTGTGGTGAAAATACCTAGAACTGGAGCTCCAGGATCCTGAGCCAAATGTAGGGTCGCATCTGGGTAGCAAGTAATGCAGAGGGCGTGATAACCTCATGTCTAAAGAAAAAGAAGGTGTCTAGAGCCTAAGGACAATCAACAATGCATGTAATTGAAATTTACAAAACAGGGCATTATTCCTAGGTGAAGTTCAGAAATACTCAGCTCACAAGAATCATTTTTACAGCTACACTGAAGTTTACACAGGTGACACTGGTTTAATGCAAGATGTCAAAGGTATGAACAGATGAAGGGAGGTTAATTTATTACTTATTTTAGAGTCAGTGGCAGAGGAAACATGATTCTGCTTTCAGTTTCCTTGTAAATATATTTAGACCATTGGATAAAAGCCTTACATACATTTTTCTCAAAAAGAAAATGTTACTTGCGACTAAAGCCCAAATTCAAGTGTAATAAACAGTCATAAAAGGGTCCTTGGTTGTGAACAGATACATATAAATAGAAAGGAACATATAAATAGAAAGAGGACACAAGCAGAGGTAAGAAAACTAAAATAAATAATCCAGTGTATTTCAGTATTTAGGACCAAGAATAGTTCTGAAAATGCCCTAGATATTGGCCTGAGGAAAAAAAATTAGTATGGAGTAGACAGTGTGTGAGGACAGGACCAAAAGCATCCCCTCAAGAAATATCTTTGATACCTTTTTGTGCTGTAGGAGATATATTTACCCTTGTTTCCTAGAGTGTGGACAGAACTGTGTGCAGGAGAAAGAAGGAAAGCTGGAAGACATTGTAGGTGAATCTCAGTGCGAGCCTCTTCATCTGCTTCAGAACACCGCCTCCTCTGGCGCCTGTGCTTCTCAGGAGGTGTCATTCCACTAAGTACAGTTTACTTCTAAGGAAACTGCTGCTGTTGCGAGCTGGCCTCTCCTTTGTCTTCCTGCACAAAACTTAGAAGAGTTCTTTACTAAATTCTACACTATACACACATTTAAAAATCATCATTCTTAAGGAAATAATCAGAAATTTAAAGGAAAGTAAAATTCAGAAAAGCAATTACAACTGCTTTTACATATGAGTGCTTTCAGAGCTCAGAGGTTCTGACATATGGAAACATACAGGTTGACTTGCTTTGTCCTCTAGGCAGAGAAGGTGGTGAATGGGAGGGAGATGGCAGCTTCTGACATTTGTTACACAGGAATTGAGTGTTATGTAGCTCACTGTGGAGGTTTCCTAGGGCTAAAAAAGAGAAATTAATTTTGATTAAGTACAACTAGATAGTATTAGGCTTTAAATACTATCTACTCCACATGTATTCTCACAAAAACTTGTCCATGAATGTTCATAGTGGCCTTATTCATAATAACTAAAAAGGTGAAACAACCTATATGTCCATCTACTGCTGAATGGATAAACCAAATGTAGGATACTGAATGAAATATTATTCAGCCATGTAAAGGAAGTACTGATGGATGCTAAAACAGAGCTGACCTTTGAACACATTATGCTAAATGAAAGAAGCCAGACCCCAAAGGCTACATATTGTATAATTCCATTATTTGAAATCTCCAGAACACAAAAATCCATAGAGACCAGATTAGCAGTTGCCTGGGGCTGGGGGTGGGAGGAATTTGGAAGTGCAGGGTTTTTTTGGGGGGAGGCTATGGATATGTTCTGTAATTAGAGAATGGTGATGATTGCACAACATTGTAAGTAGACAAAAAACCACTGGATTGTATACTTTAAAATGTTTAAACTGCTAAATTTTAAGTCACGTGAATTTTATCTCAAAAAATATTGGTAAAATATTATCTAATCCAATATTCAATATAAGGCTGTGAGGTAAGCATTTAAACGTAACTGTTTTAAAATGAGAAAGATAAAAAATTTGTTCTTGAACACTATACTAGGAAATAGAAGAACTGATTACAATCTACTTGATCCCCTTTATACCACAATGCTTCATGAGATGAATCTTAAGTAACTTCCTAGTGAATTGGGTCAGAGTCAATAATACATAATAAAGGTACCTTTAAATATTTCCTTACCATATTGTTCATCAGTATATTTCATGATCCATATTTATTTGAAATTTCCAGAGTTCCTTCAAGTTGAATTCCATCATGTTTTCTATTACTGAGTTTCAAATTCCTACAGGGCAGGCATCCTGTACAGCCCTTTTTGAATTACTCAAAGTGCATATTCAAGGAACACTACATATTTCTTATATAAAATAATGCTACTTTTTCTTGATACGTATTATTTTATTTTAAGGGTTTAATGATCCCCTTAAGTCATTTGCTTTTATAAGGTTTATGTAACTGATATTATTTTAAAATATTTTGGTTTTATTTACAATTATCAAACATCTTATGGTATTTCAAACATCAGCATTTTAATTTCCAGAACTTTTTGTAAGTAAAAGTAAATCGTGTTATCAAAAATTAAGCATGTGTTTCTCTTTTTAATGTAGTAAATACATTTTCAGCTAAATGCATAGATATTTTTTGCTTAGAGTCTATCACTTCCAGATTTGAAAGATTCACTTGACCTTGGAAATGTGTTCTTTCTCCTGTTTAGCTCTTCGTAGAATAGGATAACACTGAGTTCCCAGGAAGCAATGGTAATGTCAAAAATTACAGCCTCATAAAAGCTTTAATTCTCACCATAAAAATAATATATAAAGTAGAGAACTATGAGGGTGCCTCGCATATTGCAATGTCAGGTTTAGGAGCAGTACTATAAAATTGATAACACCTATCTATTTGATAGTGGGTAAGAGTGCAAAAAGTGTTGCTTAAATATAACTGGGTTATAAACAAGTGAATGCTTTGGGGGAAAAGTTTGGGGCATGTTCTGTGGTACAAATGAAGCTGATATTTAAAAAGCCTGTTTCCTTAAGATGCATCTCTAAAAGTTAAGTTTCATCATCAAAACATAATGAGTCAAAATTATAGAATACCGCTTGCTATATTTTGGATATACGGTGGAGTGCAGAGCTGTGATTAAATGAAGACACAAAAACAAAAGATAAAAAAATGAATTCACCAAATATGCTGCTGGGGTGACATAAACAGAAATGGACTGAGCATAGAAGCATCTACAAGCGAGGCGCTCCACATGCCGCATTAGGCAGGGTGAGCTCTGCTTGGCCAATGAAAGTCTCAAGTCCCAGATTTTTCAGTTGGATCCTGATCCACTAGGTTCCCTTCCTTACCATTTGAATTTGGGGTGGAATGAACATTGTGTTGATTTTCTGTCTTGGCACTGGTGGAACACAAGACCAGGTTTTGAAAGTGCATGACACCAAATAGGCAGGTAGGACTGTTCTGGATGAATTAACGTTGACTTACTCCTCCGCATGGGTAGAACAACTGCTGGTGCATAATCCATTCAGCAACAGCTCTTTTCTTTCTAGGGCTTTACATGAAGACAGATGTCTTTGTTGATTTTTTGCCATTTTTAGACAAACTGTTTGGGTCAGGTTAACTATAAAATTTACGGTTTTGCTTTGGCAAGGTCATCTGCTACTTGTGAATTTTCTTTCCTACCCACATCATTTTGCTTTCTTTAATCCAACACTTCATTAAGAAAAAAAGTTCTTTGCATATCCTTTATTTTGTCTACTATTTTGAAAACTATTTTTCCCCAAATCATGTTTCTATTCATGTGTCTACACCCCATCCTTCCAATTCCACCTCTGCAGCAGCTCAAGTAACTCCATAATCTACTTCAGAGATGGGAGGGGTGGATGTCACTGGAGAAGCAACAAACAAACTAACAAAAACTCAAAGCTAATTTCCCTTATTTAGGTTTTATTAGGAAAAAAACTGTGACCCAGTTTGGTCAAAGAAACATCTAGAAATGTTCTATTTTGGGAAAGGTTTTCTTGTTTCCTGTGAGAGGGCCTCTTTATCTCTCCTTGTGTCCACAAACAAGAGGGTGTCCATTCCTGGCTGCTTCTGTTGGTCATCCCACAACAAGCCTAGGAATTAGGTTAAGATGAAGCCAACCTTGTGGATTCAGAGCAAAATGACCCAAGGAGTTTGGATCCCTGATGACTTCATTAAGCCAGTGGATCAATGAAAGCTGATCTCCCATTTACAGCTGTATATTCTCTCATGTAAATTATTTAATTTTCATATTTTTAAAGCTGTTTTAAATATGATTCTCTGTTACTTGCTCCAAGAGCAAATTATCTGACTGCTTTTCTGCCATGTTATGTTGTCCCGGTATGTGGAATCCTAGTGTTCACCATCTCTAGCCTTCTCATGCTCCCATTGATTTAATATTTAATGTCACAAACAGTTTCTCAGTATATTATATTGCTGAGTTTAGTACAACACACTAAATGGATAGCCGATCTCAGTGAGTTACGGGCTTTGTCTTCCAGGATCTTGCAGTCTAGTGAAAGATGTTGCTGTAACTTCTGCATGACTTTATGGCATTATTGACTGACATACTCCTGAGTCTTCCCCAGGAGACCACAGAAACAGAGCCTATTTCACAACTGAAATGAAAAAGAAAATCTAACAGTAAAATAAGCAAAGTATATTTATTGTAATTGTTATCGTCTTGAAAGAAACAAGATATATGATGGCCTTTCCAGTCTATCAAAATCACGGAGTTAGAGCCTCTTCCGGCAGAGCTGAGGATTCATATGAATGTTGCTTGCTTCACAGAGCTGAGCTTTGGAGAAGCCCTTCTCCCTGTGCACCTGGGTGTAGGTTTAGTATGCTGCTGAGTTCTTGTTTTGTGCAGGAAGGCAGTCATGGAACACATGCCATAGCAAACACCTGCTGTCTAGTCATATGAATATTTTTGAACCCTGCAAAAATAGGCAGAGAGTAGGTGCAGATACAATTATTGCTACAGATTTGTAATTTTCAAAGGAAAATTGCAGCTTTCATTACTGCTGTCTAAATTTAGATGAATGAGAGCAAAATCAGCAAAGTAACTTTTTGATGTTATATATGTATAAATTAAGAGTTTGCATCGGAATCTACATTTGCCCATTTTCTGTCTTCTTATTTTATTACAAATATTTTAGAAGATGGAGATTAACGAATAAATTCTAAAACTACATAAATTATGTTTTGTTCCCCGATGTAGTTTATTTAGTCATTTTATATCTGAGAAGTGAAAGTAACACTGAGAAATGGAAGAAATACTATATATAAAGTAATACCTCTTCCTTTAAGTGGAGCTATTCTTACATGGCATTGAAAAGCCAACAAAAGCTGTAGAAACTCTCCACAAAAAAAAAAAACAAGCACACCAAATCTTGCATATAATTTTAGGGTATTATGGATTAATTCTATTTAATAATTGATATGTTAAGTAGCCTTGCCTCCCTAAAAATATAAAATAAATAAAAGGAAAGATGCACTTTGGTTAAAAAAAAAAAAGATCTAAAGGTGAAAGTGACTGAAGAACTACCTTTTTGGCTTCTTTTAGTAAATAAAACATTCTTAGGGAACAGAACTTTTCCCTTGTATCTAACTAAGCACATAACTAGCAGTATATTCAAGTTTTTATTCCAAAATGTATAAATACAGAGAAATTCAGAAAATAAACACTTTTTCATAAACTTTAAAGTACTTCAGATAGTATATATGTGTATATAATATATTTAATTATATCTGTATATATATGGTAATGAAAAATTTTCCTTAATAATCTCTTTTTCTATAAAATAGCTTAAGTACTTTAAATATACTTTGGAGAGGTCATTAATTAACCCCAGTTTGTTGGCTTGTGCTTGGTTGCATTCAGGATCCTATATATAGTGGCTTAATGAAAAAGTGTTTCCTCCTCACCTTCCAGGAAATCCACATGTTGGCATTCCAGAACTGACCATGTGATGCTACAGTATCATGAGTATTTCAGGGTTTTTCTTTCTGGTCAACTATCTTTGACATGAGGTTCACATCTCCACAGCTTTCTCCTAGTCAAGACATGGGTGCAGTCTTTGGTCTGCACTGAAGGCAGGAAGGAAAACATGAGAAAAATGAAGGTGATCGGCCTCTGTGAAAAATAAACTCACTGGCCAGAACTGTGTCACTACTACAAACCTGAAGCCAGGAAACATATGCTTGGAGGTAAACACATTGCTGCTCTAAACAAGGCTGTGATCTTTAGGAAAGACAATGGTAAGAATGCATATCCAAGGCAACTAGCAGTTTCTGAAACAATCACTAATATTTTCATTATTCTATTTTTTATTCAGTCACTTTTTACATAATGCCTTTGGCATATATTTTTTACCACCCAGATGAATTACTGCCCTGACTGAATTTAAAATTGTAATGAATGAGGTAGTTTCCTAAGTCAATAATAATGAGACTAATTTAGATTTGAAAGGTATGAAAGGTATGTGAAGGAAATATACCTAATTCAAATGGACATGGGAGAGTTAATTAGAGGACATTTCACCCAAAAAGTTTTTGGTCACAAAGAACGAGGAGGCAGGCTTTCCTGGAGGTCATTATAATGTTACCTATCTTTACGGTGTGCTTACTATTTGCCAGACACAGTGACTGCATGCCTTATGCCTTATTTATGCTGCCTTACTTAGCCCTCATAACAACTTTACAGGGCAGGTACTAAAATTAGCCTTAAGGACAGCAAGATTTCTCCTCCTGCCCATCTCCGCTCCTACAGCTCGGAGCCACCTTGTCTTCTTCCAGTTGACTTTACATTTTCAAAGTTGAGAGAGAAGGTGTGTAGAGGAAGCTTCCATTTGACTGGATTTCTGAGTGACTCCAATGAATGAACAGATTGTCTACAAACTGACATTGGAAATGAACCACAAAAAATAAGCATCAATCAGTTAGTAGAAAAACATTTAAAATTTAATTAAATTATTGAGGGGGCGCCTTCAAGATAGTGGAGGAGTAAGACGTGGAGATCACCTTCCTCCCCACAAATACATCAAAACTACATCTACATGTGGAACAACTCCTACAAAACACCTACTGAACACTGGCAGAAGACCTCAGACCTCCCAAAAGACACCCTTAGGCGACCTACATGTAGAGGCGAGGCCAAATCCAAAGCTGAACCCCAGGAGCTGTGCGAACTAAGAAGAGAAAGGGAAATCTCTCCCAGCAGCCTCAGGAGCAGCGAATTAAATCTCCACAATCAACTTGATGTACCTGCATCTGTGGAATACCTGAATAGACAACGAATCATCCCAAATTGAGGAGGTGGACTTTGGGAGCAACTGTAGACTTGGAGTTTCCTTTCTGCATCTAATTTGTTTCTGCTTTTATGTTTATCTTAGTTTAGTATTTAGAGCTTATTATCATTGGTAGATTTGTTTATTGATTTGGTTGCTCTCTTCTTTTTAAAACTTTTTAAATATATATATATTTTTTTCTTTTTTCTCTTTTTGTGAGTGTGTATGTGTATGCTTCTTTGTGTGATTTTGTTGGTATAGCTTTGCTTTTGCCATTTGTCCTAGGGTTCTGACTGTCCATTTTTTGTTTTTCTGTTTTTTGTTTTTTGTTTTTTAGTATAGTTTTTAGCACTTGTTATCATTGGTGGTTTTATTTTTTGGTTTGGTTGCTCTCTTTTTTCATTCTCTCTTTTTCTTTTTTTATTACTTTTTTATTCTTTTATTTTTAAATAACTTTTTCTATTTTAATAACTTTATTTAATTTTTTTATCTTCCTTCCTTCCTTCCTTCCTTCCTTCCTTCCTTTCTTTTTTTTCTCCCTTATCTTCTGAGCTGTGTGGCTGACAGGGTCTTGGTGCTCTGGCCAGGTATCAGGCCTGAGCCTCTGAGGTGGGAGAGCCAAGTTCAGGACATTGGTCCACCAGAGACCTCCCGGCCCCATGTAATATAAAACTGCGGAAGCTCTCCCAGAGATCTCCATCTCAATGCTAAGGCCCAGCTCCACTCAAGGACCAGAAAGCTACAGTGCTGGACACCTTATGCGAAACAACTAGCAAGACAGGAACACAAACCCACCCATTAGCAGAGGGGCTGCCTAAAATCATAATCAGGTCACAAACACCCCCAAAACACACTACCGGACGTGGTCCTGCCCACCAGAAAGACAAGATCCAGTCTCATACACCAGAACATGGGCAACAGTCCCCTCCACCAGAAAGCTGACACAACCCACTGAACCAAACTTCGCCAATGGGGGCAGACACCAAAAACAATGGGAAATAGGAACCTGCAGCCTGTGAAATGCAGATCCCAAACACAGTAAGTTAAGCAAAATGAGAAGACAGAGAAATACACAGCAGATGAAGGAGCAAGGTAAAAACCCACCAGAACAAACAAATGAAGAGGAATTAGGCAGTCTACCTGAAAAAGAGTTCAGAGTAATGATAGTAAAAATGATCCAAAATCTTGGAAACAGAATGGAGAAAATACAAGAAACGTTTAACAAGGATCTAGAGGAACTAAAGAGTAAACAAACAATGATGAACAACACAATACATGAAATTAAAAATTCTCTAGAAGGAATCAATAGCAGAATAACTGAGGCAGAAGAACGGATAAGTGACCTGGAAGACAAAATAGTGGAAATCACTACCACAGAGCAGAATAAAGAAAAAAGAATGAAAATAATTGAGGACCATCTCAGAGACCTCTGGGACAACATTAAATGCACCAAAATTTGAATTATAGGGGTCCCAGAGAAGAACAGAAAAAAAAAAAGGACTGAGTAAATATTTGAAGAGATTATAGTTGAAAACTTCCCTAATATGGCAAAGGAAATAGTCAATCAAGTCCAGGAAGTGCAGATAGTCCCAGGCAGGATAAATCCAAGGAGAAACATGCCAAGACAAATATTAATCAAACTATCAAAAATTAAATACAAAGAAAAAATATTAAAAGCAGCAAGGGAAAAGCAACAATTAACATACAAGGGAAACCCCATAAGGTTAACAACTGATCTTTCAGCAGAAACTCTGCACACCAGAAGGGAGTAGCAGTACATATTTAAGGTGATTAAAGGGAAAAACCTACAACCAAGATTACCCTACCCAGCAAGGATCTCATTCAGATTTGATGGAGATATTAAAACCTTTACAGACAAGCAGAAGTTAAGAGAATTCAGCACCACCAAACCAGCTCTACAACAAATGCTAAAGGAACTTCTCTAGACAGGAAACACAAGAGAAGGAAAAGACATACAATAACAAACCCAAAACAATTAAGAAAATGGTAATAGGAACATACATAACGATAACTACCTTAAATGTAAATGGATTAAATGCTCCAACCAAAAGACATAGACTGGCTGAATGGATACAAAACAAGACCTGTATATATGCTGTCTACGAGAGACCCACTTCAGACCTAGGGACACATACAGAGTGAAAGTGAGGGTATGGAAAAAGATATTCCATGCAAATGGAAATCAAAAGAAAGCTGGAGTAGCAATTCTCATATAAGACAAAATAGACTTAAAAATAAAGACTATTACCAGAGACAAAGTAGGACACTACATAATGATCAAGGGATCAATCCAAGAAGAAGATATAACAATTGCAAATATTTATGCACCCAACATAGGAGCACCTAAATACATAGGGCAAATGCTAACAGCCATAAAAGGGGAAATTGACAGTGACACAATAGTAGTGGGGGACTTAAACACCCCATTTTCACCAATGGACAGATCATCCAAAATGAAAATAAATACGGAAACACAAGCTTTAAGTGACACATTAGACATGATGGACTTAATTGATATTTATAGGACATTCCATCCAAAAACAACAGAAAACACTTTCTTCTCAAGTGCTCATGGAACATTCTCCAAGATAGATCGTATCTTGGGTCACAAATCAAGCCTTGGTAAATTTAAGAAAATTGAAATCGTATCAAGTATCTTTTCCAACCACAACACTATGATACTAGATATCAGTTACAAGAAAAAAATCTGTAAAATATACAGACACATGGAAGTTACACAATACATTACTAAATAACGAAGAGATCACTGAAGAAATCAAAGAGGAAATCAAAAAATACCTAGAAACAAAGGACAATGAAAACACGACGACCCAAAACCTATGGGATGCAGCAAAAGCAGTTCTAAGAGGGAAGTTTATAGCAATACAATCCCACCTCAAGAAACAAGAAACATCTCAAATAAACAACCTAACCTTACACCTAAAGCAATTAGAGAATGAAGAACAAAAAATCCCCAAAGTTAGCAGAAGGAAAGAAATCATAAAGATCAGTTCAGAAATAAATGAAAAAGAAATGAACTAAACAATAGCAAAGATCAATAAAACTAAAAGCTGGTTCTTTGAGAAGAAAAACAAAATTGATAAACCATTAGCCAGACTCATCAAGAAGAAAAGGGAGAAGACTCAAATCAATAGAATTAGAAATGAAAAAGGAGAAGTAACAACTGACACTGCAGAAATACAAAGGATCATGAGAGATTACTACAAGCAACTATATGCCAATAAAATGGACAACCAGGAAGAAATGGACAAATTCTTAGAAAAGCACAATGTTCCAATACTGAATCAGAGAAGTCAAGTAATTTTCTCAAGAACCCTCAGCTATTAATATGTTTTGCTGAGAATTTAACACACTTCTCTCTAATGCCAACACTCACACTTTTAACCATTATGTAGCACTAATTTGTCTGCAAGCAAAAATGTGGAAACATAGAACTACTTTGGAAGGGTGTGGTGTTGCTAAAGAATAAGTTGACTCATGAAATCTCAAGAGAGGTGTTTAGGGAAGAAGCTTGAGCTACATTACTTAATAATTTAATTCAATTGAGAGTCCATTGAAGGATTTATGCAGAAGGATGTCAGAGCAGGGCTTTTTAAACTTCAGTGTACATACAAATCATTGGGGGAGCTTATTAAAATTCAGATTCAGGGGTTCTAGAGGGAGGCTGGTGACCCTGCATTTCTTTCTAAAAAGCCCTCCCTCTCAGAGACACTTGAACGCTACTAATGCTGTGACCTTGGTAGGAAGGTCAGTGATCACTCTGGAGGTTCTGGAGAGTGGGTTTTGAGGCGTATACTGGAAGCTCAAAACATATTTGTTGATGAACAAGACAAGACTCCAGTTAGGAAAACCCATTAATAAGATGTTTTGGGTGTGTTGCTGTGTTAGTGAGATGAGAAGATGAGGTGGGATCAACTGGAGAAACTGCAGTGCATGTCAATATAAGCTGTGGGATGCAAAGATGAAAGAGACTTTGACTCAGCCGAGGTAATTGAGGATAGCAAGCAATATATGAATTGCACTTGCTTTGCCAGCAATGGTGTGAAATGTACTGATGACAAAGCTTTGAAGAATTCAAACAGGGAGAGTCAATTCCCCGTTATCCAGTAGTCTCTGGCTACTTTGGAAGGGGAAAAGGATTGTTTATGTCTATTCTAAACAAACCCTTCTTATTTATAAGTAGTACTTTCCTCGCATCAATTGTAAAGTAACACATTTTTACCACTGCTGTTCCGAGTAGACCACTGCCATAGTTCTAAAGAAAATATACACATAAAAGTTTCAGCCAGGAGATGATGAATATCATAGCTAATGTGCCTGGGCCAGGCAAATTTCTGGTAGGACAAATAGAAATGCATTAATTGTAAAATAGCTTATTGAAGCGCATAATTGGGTAATGGCAGGATAAATGGGAATATATGAAACAAATCCAGTAGCATAATAATTTTTATTTTGTGTAATGTGATGAAGGTGAAATAAGCCTGAAAAACAAGAACAAAAACTGTTTCTTGGCCAACAGGGGCTATGCTGCTCTTTTTGCTTATGCCGGATTTTGGAGTTTAATGAAGACAAAAAGAATGCAAATGTCTCAAGTAGTGCCATTTGGCTTCAGTATACTCATAACTTCTCTTAATTAAAATATAACCAGGCTAAACACAGAATCTGCCTTTTCAACAGCATCCATCCATTCATTCATTCAGAAAAATGTTTACTGAGGGTCTACTATTATCGGATACTGTGGTTTCGGAGGTAAAAAATAAAAGATGGAATGAGACCCCTGCTTTCATGATGCTTTATATTAGAATGTGGGAAGGTCAGAAGTAAACAATAAAATGAATGGGAGAATACTTTCAAATAATAGTGGAGATATCAAGTAAAAAAACTTAAGAAAAAATAACTGGGGCAAGAATGTAACTTAAATATAGTGATATTAAAAGCCTTCTTTGAAGAACTACCAGTTCAGGTGAGATCTTCATTTTAAAGCCACTATCAAAATGTCTAGGTGGGAAGTGTGTATCATGTTGAAGAAATGGTTAGTGTATGGGTCTGAGGTTTGACTAATCATGGTGTAATCAAGAAAGGGAGGGCTTCCCTGGTGGCACAGTGGTTGAGAGTCTGCCTGCTAATGCAGGGGACATGGGTTCGAGCCCTGGTCTGGGAAGATCCCACATGCCGCGGAGCAACTAGGCCCGTGAGCCACAATTACTGAGCCTGCGCGTCTGGAGCCTGTGCTCCGCAACAAGAGAGGCCGCGATAGTGAGAGGCCCATACCCCGCGATGAAGAGTGGCCCCCGTTTGCCGCAACTAGAGAAAGCCCTCGCACAGAAACGAAGACCCAACACAGCCAAAAATAAATAATAAATAAACAAATAAATAAAATAAATTAAAAAAAAAAAAGAAAGGGAAAGAAGGGTAGTTGGAATGGTAATGTTGAGCAGTAGGAGGGGTCCCAGGAACTAAGGCATACGATGCAGTGGAGAGAAAGCCAATGAGCTTAGATTTGATGTAATGTGACAGGACACAAGCGACAGGTTCAAGAAAGCAAGAAAAGTTATCTGAATTTGGTTTCTAAAGAAGTACTCTGCTTGTTGGGTGGAGAATGGTTTGAAAGAGGGTGAGCTAGAGTAGAAGAAGAAAAGTTTTCCAATAGTTCAAGGCCAACTCAAGAGTTCTGATGTGGACAAGCAGATGCTTATAAGATACTTGCCTATTAGACGTTGAAGGGATGATGTCAAGTGGGCAGTTGTAGTTTAGGGAAATCGTGCTTAGGTAGATGTCTGGGAAACGGATGTCACGTAGATGGCTTTTAAAATGGTTGAGGTCAAGGCAAGTATCAGAAGTGAATAAAAGAGGCTGAAAAGTATAGACCGTAAAGGGGAGAACCCTCCCCCAGAGGGCAGCATCACAGAATGAAAGAGACCACTGTCTCAAGGAGGCAGAAATAGGGAACTGCGTCGACTGCTGCTGAGAGCTGAGTTATGGTGAAGACAAATGCGCGGTCACTGAATTTTACCACGTGGAGCAACTGGGAACATATATTAAATCAGTTTCACTAGAACCATAGGATGGAAGTTGAATTGGAGTGAGCTTCAGGGAGCATGTGCATTGAATGAATTAAAATGTATAAAACATGTTTTCAAGAAAACTGCTCTGTAAGGGAAAGGAGAAAAATAAGGTCATAGCTGGAGCAGCGTGCAGGATCCAGGGGGTATTTGTTCCCCAGAGAGGGGATAAGTTTTGTGCAGAGATATTTTAGTTAACCCTTGGATTATATCCCATGAGACAAAAAATATCAGAGTTTTAGGGTTTCCACTTCCTCCACAAATATCATTATTTTCACTTCTCAACAAATTTAGCAACATAAATCAGATCTACTGTTGAGAAATAATAATCATTTATTGACAGTATTTAATATCACTCCTTTTTTGGAGGTACTGAAAAATAGGACACAATAGATATGAATTTTTAACAAATTTGTAAGTATCTTTTTAAAATGCTGCCATATTCAGTTTTTTCCCAAGTCTTCTGTGTTTCAGTTTTCCTGTAGTCTAGACAAAGTGCTAATGCATCAACTGTTGAGTTCAAAGCTACATTCCTGAAACTCTCATTTGTTTAAATGAACAATCTCCTCACTCGTAGGAACCTAGAAAGACAATCAATTCTAGACAGATCATAACTAAAGCTTTCTGAAAGAAAACGTTTTCTGTGTTTTAAAAAACTTTCAAAAGGAAATTTCAAACTCTTGTAAAAACCAGTCTGAACAAAACCAGTTGCTTAATAGTATATTTTCAGTCCCTCCATCATTGTCACATAATGCAATTATTTTTAAAGTGTTGCAGCACAAGTGTAGTCTTGCTTAAGGTTAACTGGTTTATATGTTTTTAAGATAATTCATTTTCCATAACTATGCTTGCTCGAATCAAAGCGCCATCTAGACTTGCAGGGTCTTAACTGTGAGAGGTCACTTTTGATTGGTGATTTTATGTTGTTCAGCATATACATTAGTAAAATTATGTATTGGATCAAATAGAGCATCCTCATTGTTCTGTCCTGAAGCTGATCAAGTATTCTCATGTTTATGCCAAGCACCTTCTTCTACTGGCTATGCATAGTTCTCCCAGGGCTATTAATGTTTAAACACAAACAACACTAAAGAAATGATGCTCTAACAGAGAACATTTAGGCACTAGCCAGGAATCAAGCGAGTTACCTGGATAGCACAGTAGAGTAATCCCTGATTTTGAAACAGAGCTGTTTGTCCATAAACTGTCTTATTTTGGAAAATGAGTTCCAGAAGTAGTCCCTGAAAGGAAAAGAATAAATGACATTTTATAGAAGCATCATTTGTTCTATTGATGTCACTATGCGCACAAACTGTGATACTGTTATGCTATAATTTATACGACATTTTGATGACACTTGATGCCTTTTATAGGCACCCTAAAAATACTAATTACTGTAAAGAATATGTAAGGATATTGTTCTTATGAACCTTTAAATTTTTTGTTGTTGTTTTAATAAGGTAACGCTAATGCAGCAGATTGTTGATAGTCTTTCAACCACACAAGATTGGAAAAACAAAGCTCATTTCTTTGAAGTTTACTTTTTCATGATTCTGTCTGCCAAAGGGTCAGTTAAAAATTTAAATACAGCACCCAGATTACTCAAGTTTTGCCAACAGCGTACTTGTTATTACACCCATATTTGAGATGCTTCACTAGCTTCCAATTATCCAATCTGAGGGAACTGCATTCTGCTTTCAATTTTTAATGCCCAACTCCTGTGGATTTCAGCATGAGATCTGTGGGTAGCAAAGTGTCAGAATATACTGACTTTAAGAGGGCACTTACAGTTTTATAAGGCAGTAAATGACATAAAGTTTCCATATGTGGAAATTTCACTGCATGTTACATTATTGAAGGTATACCAGTTTGGTGGTCCATCTCAGAGCTCTGTGGCAGTAAGGGAAAGTTGTGGGGTTTTTTGTTTGTTTGTTTGTTTTCCCCATTATGACACAATTTAAACTTCTAGCCCTTGAGAACAGTAAACTTTAATATTTCATTTTATGATTAAGAATTGTTATTCTAAACCAGATTTTGAATAGCAGGTGAGCTCAATGTGCTCTTTTGAGATAGTTTGTGATCTCGGCTTAGATTTTGTACACCCAGTTTGTCTCCACTGTTCTTGGGGAATCTAAGAAAAGGGGCATTTTTATTGTATTTTGAAAGCTGTTCTAAGGAAAACCAAAGAAGTAACTGTGACAATACTGATGCAATTGAAGACTTGACTATACGTTTTTGGTTTGTTAATATATATAGAATATGTTTATGCATATGAATAAATGACATAGTAAATAAAATGTATTATTTAGATGTGTTTTTCATACATTTTGAACACAGTGCGAGTTTCATAAATTTGTAATAGGTTTGTTTCTGACATTACTATGAGAAACTCATTAATTAACATATTATTAATTCAAAAAATAGATATCCAGTGGATATTACGTGCCAAGCACATGCGAGGAGTCATGGATGATGCCAGACTATATGAACAACATCTCTTCTCAGGAAATGAAAGGGAAAAAAAACATACAAAAACTCTAATAAAACTCACGAAGAGCTATATATTTTGGGGGAGAGAAAGGTTCCTTCTTGCCTTAAAAAAAAAAAAAAAAGGGTATTTGAAGATAATGTTACGAGAGCAAAGGCATGAAAACCTGAAAACATGTAATACTTCTGCAGAATAAAAAGTAACTCATTAGGTAACATTTTACTCTGTGAGTGTGTGAAAGGAAGTAGCAAGAGACAAACCTGAAAAGGCAGGACAGGAAGGGATTATGAAGGACTGTTTTGGAGACTAAAGATATGAACAATGTCCTGTAGGCAACAGGAATCCATTAACTGGTCTTGAGTAGTGTAACATAATTCTATCAGCATTTAGGAATATTAATCCCCACCACTGGATAAAATGAATTTAAAGAGGATTATAAAAAGGAGTTAAAAAGATCTGATACAATTATTTTCATATGGTTTAATTTGGACAGAATAAGGGTGTGAAAGTATTGGAAGGAATGAAGAGGGGGAAAGACTAGAGACAGATCATGGTAGAAGAATGTACAGAACTTAACATTTCAATGCCAGTGGACAATAGGGAAGGTTATCCCAGATCACTGAGGATGATGGCAGAAGCAACAGGATGGGAATTTCAAGAGAAGCCAAAGCAGATATACAGGAATAATGATTTGGCATGATATAATTAAGGCTTGGTAGAATATCCAAATAATGAATTAACAGGCAATGTGAAAAGTTGGCTTGAATTTTGGGAGTGATTTTGAGATGGAATATATTGGATAATATGAAGAAGGCAATGGTTGAAGTCATGCAAGTGGATGAAACTAATCAAAGTAAATGTATAGAAATGTGAAAGTAAATGAATATACGCAGGATATTCTCACTACCTTCCTAGTGTCCTCCCTTACATGAAAGATAACTGTGGCAGACACTATTAGGGTGGCCAAGGATCCACACCTTCGTGCGTTTTTGTCCCTTTGTGATCTTCTTCCCTTGAGTATGAGTGAGATGTATAGAATCTCAGTTTAACTCAGCAGACCTTTGATGGT
The DNA here is from genome assembly GCF_028021215.1 of Eschrichtius robustus. Classification (NCBI taxonomy): domain Eukaryota; kingdom Metazoa; phylum Chordata; class Mammalia; order Artiodactyla; family Eschrichtiidae; genus Eschrichtius; species Eschrichtius robustus. Next base: position 88,644,050 of record NC_090837.1, read on the forward strand.
GAAATATGGCTTTTTGAAGCTGTGGGAACAAAGACAACGTATGTTGTAGATTAATGTATCAATGTCTACATGGAGAAAGAATACTTTATTAATTTGTCAGGAGATTCCATGTTTCTACCCATCCATTTCAATATGATTTTTAATCAAATTAGAAAAATAAAAGGAACACAAATAAACCTAGGTGTAGACTCAAACCCAATTAAAATAATTTTCATTCTCGCTTAGCCTCAGATCTTATGGGTCAACAATCCTGCAAATTTCAACTACATATAACCTTTTTTTCATCCCTACTTATAACGCTTAAATTCAGGTCTGTATTTTTTATTTGAAGAATTTCAATAGCTTCAAATTGACATTCCCCTCACATTATGAGCTCCACACTATTTGCAAAACTATCTTACTAAAATGCTGATCAGAAATAAGCTCCATGAATTCAAGGTTTTATCTGTTTTTTGTCATTACTGATTCCCTAGCATTTAGCATGGGAATACTCAATAATTTTAACTGAATAAACATGAATAAATGATATTGAGCGAATCATGCTGTTTCTTTTGCTTAAAGATTTCAAATGATTCCCAAATGAATAATCTCTAACAGTTGGTCCTAGTAGAGTAGGCTCTTTATGATCTGGTTCCTACCTCTCAGACTTCTATCTAATTTTAATATAGCTCACCTTGTTTTTCCATGTATGGTCAACTCATAAAATACATAGAAGTATTTGTAATTTCACCCTCATTTCCTATTTCACAATTCCTCAGTTTTGTACAGGAAATTCTATACTTGCTTTTAAGTTGACTGCCTAGAAAGATAATACCAACCCATCTTTCAACATCAGGGTTTCATTTTTCTTCTAAACCCTCATCTGACCCACAGTAGTAAACTGAGTGCCAGCTTCTATTATGCTATTAACCTACACCATTAAGATGTGCATTCATCTGTTATAGACCTTGCAAATTTGTATTGCATTTATCTGTGTGCATATGTCTTTACTTTTCATGCTAAAGCACCTTTATTGAAGAAACATATACTTTGTTAATTTTTACACGTCCAGTGTCTAATAGAGCACTTGACACAGATGAAGCTGAGCACTTGTAAGATGCTTTATGAAAATTCCACTACCACTATTTAGATGCCTATGACGCTCCTGATTACTAACTGTGACATAGGGGAAGTTTCTTAACCACTTTGTGACTCACTCTGCCAACTCAATTATGAGAATATTAATAACACCTAATCCAAAGAGTTTTTTAAAGATCAAAAAAGACAGTGCTTAGTACCTGATATGAAGCAAGAGCTCAACAATACTGTATATTATTATTTTGTTGGAAAATCACCGACTTGGTCTGAGAGGGTTTTCTTATTTGCATAAGTTAAGGATAAAAATGCCTACCTCAGAGAATTTATTGTGAAGATTAAATGAGTAAATTATTTTGAAATGACGATTTAAATAAATGTTATTTTATAAATAAAATAAGTGAAATGAAATTTGTAAGCAAAACTGTTAGTGTTATTATGAGAGTCATAAATTTAATAGTCTCCCAAGGGTAGGCAGGATCATGCAGTGGAGTGTACCCAGGAAGGAAGACTCACGTGAGAGAGAGTCAGAACTAAGGACAGGGAAGGGAATCAGGGACAAAATTAGACACACAGAAAGGCCTGGGTATGTTGACTTGGGTTAAGAACATACTTGTCATGCACATGATAGTTCTCTCCAAATATTGAAATGATTAAGTTGAAGAGATACTGATGCAGTTTTTGACACCCCCCAACCCCCAAATGACAGTTTCAGACTACAGAGTGGACGGCTCATATGAGCTCAATATAAGAAAGTATTTTCTAAAATTTGATTTATACAAAATAGGAATCCATTTCTTCATATGGAGGTGAGAATTTAAAAGCACATGCTGAATGATCAACTCTTTAGATGTCAGAGTGTTACTCTCTGAAACGAATCCTCATTGGCAAAATGAGCTCTAAAATTCAATTTTTATATTTTGTTATATTATTTTGCTCTTTTTATTGAACTTTACTTCTCAGTTTAATCTAAAAATATAAACCAATTGTTTCCATTTTCTTACAAATATGCAGTGTTGGAGATAGCTACTTAAGGCAATACAATGTCTTCTCTTCACCTGCTTTTGTATACTCGATAAGCAGCATGACCAATTTTGTGGGAGAAAAAAAATTGAGGCCACCCCAATTTTAGAAGATCTAGCTTTGAAGTTCCTTTAAGCATGAATTTATTTTTCTTCTCCTCTTTCAGAAGCAATGCCCATCAAAAGGAGCCTGCTGTTTTTCAAGCTTTCAAATGAGTTTTGTAATTATTATTTTCATGAATGATTAATCCCTAGCATAAGAAAATTAAGAGGATGCAAAAAAGCCTATGGAATTAAATAAAGCAGAATGTTGCTTGGTGAAGCAGCAGCTGTTGAATATTTCACAGCAGCCCTGATCCCCGTTGTAGGGTTGTGCCAGGTCTATGATGACAACCGAAGCACACATTTTTCGAGCCCCAGTGGGACATTTGATCAATGTTCAAGTGGCAGACAAGCCTCGTTATTACGGTGTCCGGCAGGTGGAGGCATTCAGAAGGGGGCTGTCATTAAAACGTTTTGTATGTATCTGCTAATTATATTTCTCAGTTCCAAACAGCAGCATTGTCATCCCTTTAGCATTTGTCACTCCTGCAGCAGGTAGCAAGGGTACAATGAAAGATAAAATATTGTCTTCATGATCATGTGGAGTGGTGCCGGAATTCTGGGAAAGGTATGATAAGAAAATCCATCCTTTTCGTCCAAAATGTCATTAGGAGAAAGCCAGGTGAGTCAGACAGTCACGTCTGACAAGGGTGATCTCTAAATGTGTGTGTGTGTGTTTGCATGTGCCAAAATCTGTGCTTTTTAAAATTGGTCCTTGTTATCACACGCAAGCTTTCTTCATTGTTTAGATTAATAATAAGAATTTTCTTGTATTTCATTATATAGTTTACAAAACATGTGGACATATGTCATTTTATTTAATACCTAATGAAGGCTATACATTTAATTTCATGAATTTGAAACTAAAAGAGTAAATGATGTGCCCAAAGACCAAGAGACACAAAGAGTAAACCCAGAATTTCACTTGCGACTTCTGATTCTAAAGTCCAAGGCCACTCTCTGCCTACCCACATTGCATCTTTTTTGAACTTGTTACCCAAACTTTAAATTGAAATAAATAAATAGAAAACATTAAAGAAGAAATAGAGCAATATAAAGCATTGTGAGATATAATTGGATTTGCCCTGTGAACGTCATCAATAGTCAATTTGTTTTATTAGTTCTGAAATGTGCTCTGCAATCAGTTTTACGAACCACTCTATTGGTTTTTAGATACAACAACAAAGCCAAATGTCCAAACAGCTCAGCCACATAACTTCCAATTTTATATCATTTACCCTTCAACACTTTCTTCTGACCCTCAGCTAGTTATGAGGGGATTAAAAAGAAATGTGAAATTTAAAAAAAATTTTACACTATAAAGCAGCTAGATTATAATACTTCTTAAATTTTTGACTTCCAAAGAATTACTTGCAAAATACAATTTTTACCAAAATAGTTACAAAAATCACTGTGTTTAAAAAATAAACAGAACTTTAAATATCAATATTTCACATAATAAAATAATGTCTTTGAAAGCTTCAATTTTTAGATCTTTTTAAAATTTAATTGTAGAAATTTAAAATATATTTTTATCTACCATTATTAGAATCTAAGTTAGACAGCAATTCTACACCCATAGGCACCCCATTTACTTTGCTCTTTCTCTGTTAAGCTTGCTTATAGTTAAATTTATTCCTTTTTAAATTCAATTAAGGAATAAACTGAGCACTTTAGTATTATTGTGTCTTTCATATTTTTGTTACTTTACTCTTTTTACTCATATTGTTAAAAGGCAATGGGTTTGGGAAATTAGCCCATTATCCTAAAATAATTATCCTTTTTTTGCTCTTGTCCTTGACCTGTCTTTCTGTACTGTAGCCAGAATGATCTTCCTAAAATGCAAACCTATTCATTCAGTCACCAGTTCAAAATGCTTCAATAGCTACATATCGAAGATGGTATAAATTCCAGTGTCCTAACCTAACACCTAAGGACTTTTACTGTCTGATCTGTTTCAAATGCAACGCCTTCCATTGACACGGATGTAATATTTGGCCCTTCCATGATAAAACAGTCATCGGAATGCTTCATATATTTTTAATGTTTTACACCTTTTTAGATGTTTTTGCTTTTTCTTCCAGGCCTTTCCCATTTCTCATATAATTAGTAAACTATTCCTTAGTGGCAAAGAAGCTGGTTCATCCTCAATTCCCACACTCCTTTACCCTCATGGTACTAGAATTATTGGCTGGTGAATGGCTGTCTACAAAATACAACGTTTCCCAACATCCCTTGAGGCTAAGTGTAGCCTTGTGGTTAGGTTCTGACCAATAGGATATATGCAGTTGTCTTATGGTCTCCTTCTGAAACTCTCCTGAAGTGGCAGTGGGCATGTATCTTTTGGCCCTCTGTTTCATCATTGCCTCCTTCCTGCTTTCTGAAACGGGGTGACTGAGGGTCACACCAGGATCAGACAACAAAGTGTTCATTTGGAAGAGCCAAGGTCACCAGGAATTTGTAATGCAGAATATAGACTAGACCTGGATCACTTACTTCCAATATCATTTTAATAGAGAGAAAAATGTCATCCTGTCTTGTTTCAGTCATTGTAATATTCAGGTCACTTGCTGCAGAACCTAATTCTAACCATATATCATTTTTCAAGATCAAGCTCAATTTTAACACTATGAGAACTAATAATATTAGACTGAGCTACATAAAATTGAAATTTCTGTAGGTCAAAGCCCATCAAATCTCTGCAATTTCATATGGTCAAATTTAATACTGCTAATGGCAGTATTCTTTACTGTATCTTTTATAATCCTGTAACAATTTATATCTCTCTCAATTATATCATATATCTAGTATTGTAATTAGGTCTTTACATTCCTATCTCTGAAACAACCACGAGTGCTTTAAGAGAAAACACAAGACTTATTCATTCTCAGATTCTCAAATTAGAGCGTAATTCCTGGTTCTTAGAGGCATAAGTACTTTTTAATGGAAAGAATGAATCAATTAAATATAGTATTTCTATGTTGTACCTATATAACTTTTTAAACTCTTAGCCTTTTGAGATTGAGTTTTATATATTTTCACAGATTATTAAGTTTCCAGTTATGCCGTTTAATGATTACTTGCTTACTTGATAGGGGCTATGGTTTGGGAAAAAGACGAGTGGTGTTCCTTTGTGGTTTATTGTACTAAGAAGTACTTAAAGACCTTTAAATAAAACCTAAGTGAGTCAACTTCTCAACCAGTGGATCAAGGGTCTTTGTTTCTATAAACCTGTTTGGGCAAGTTAATTTATTTGACAATAAGGTTTGGAATAAGGAAGATTAAGTGATCCAGACTCTCCATAGGAAAGAAGTTAATCCATTACACAAAACTGATATTATCTAGGGCATTAGAGCCTAAATCTCTCCTGAAACCACTGTTGAGAAAGGCTGTCTTAAACTATTGAGAAATTAGCTAAGTATAATTTAAATTACTTCCATAGCTATCGGTAAGGCTTTAATTTTATATAAATTATGGTTTACTTTTCTATGAAGAACAATATCCTACTCTCCACCTTCTACATTTATCGAGCCAGACTAAAATGAGACCTAGAAAGGGATATCTACAGTTTTGCAGAAGTAGAAACAATAATGTAATAGTAGCAACCTTAGCATATTAAGCTGCCAGGAAGTACAGACATGAGTTTGCTGATGAACACAAGGTCGTTTTATTATGCCCGTGGCATAATTTAAAAGTAAGCTGCAAGTGACATTCAGCCTTAGATGTCCCCTTTTCAGGTAGCATGTTATAATTTCAAGGAGAGAGGTGGGAGCCTTTTCTGCTGACCCTTTCCACTATACGTCAGGTAACTGCCTTAGTTTATACAAAAATAGTTACATGTATCGATTTGGACAAAGTGCAGAAAGATCTTCTGAGGTGTTGTTTCTAATACCCATCCTATCCCTCTGTGTAACTCCCTTACTCTTTCTGCTGATTGGCAACATGTGAGAATAGTCCAGTGTTAAACGGAACCTTTAAGTGTAAGAAAGTCTTCCATAGAACCAACCATAATCAAATCCACCAGGAGCAAGCTGAGGGGGGAGTGGGGGGGGGGTGGGTAGACTGAGAGAGATCATTACAAGATAATTGTTGCCTAGTGGTTTTGGAAATTCCTTTAATAATCATTATCCTTGTCCTCTCTTAAAAAGGTAGGTAGTGAATATTTTCTTCATCCTTTATCATACAGTACACATAGCTCTAATCTGTTTGATAAAACATACAAAGAGCACTTTTTACACTTTTATTCTTTTTTAATTTTTTTATTAGAGTATAGTTGATTTACAATGTTGTGCTAGTTTCAGGTGTACAGCAAAGTGTATTTTTTTTTAACATCTTTACTAGAGTATAATTGCTTTATAATGTTGTGTTAGTTTCTGCTGTATCACAAAGTGAATCAGCTATACATGAACATATATCCGCATGTCCCCTCCCTCTTGTGTCTCCCTCCCACCCTCCCTATCCCACCCCTCTAGGTAGTCACAAAGCACCGAGCTGATCTCCCTGTGCTATGCGGCTGCTTCCCACTAGCTATCTATTTTACACTTGGCAGTGTATATATGTCAATGTTACTCTCTCACTTCATCCCAGCTTACCCTTCACTCTCCCTGTGTCATCAAGTCCATTCTCTACAGCTGCGTCTTTATTCCTGTCCTGCCCCTAGGTTCATCAGAACCATTTTTTTTCTCTTTAGATTCCATATATATGTGTTAGCATAAGGTATTTGTTTCTCTCTTTCTGACTTACTTCACTCTGTATGACAATCTCTAGGTCCATCCACCTCACTACAAATAACTCAATTTCGTTTCTTTTTATGGCTGAGTAATATTCCATTGTATATATGTGCCATATCTTCTTTATCCATTCATCTGTTGATGGACACTTAGGTTGCTTCCATGTCCTGGCAATTGTAAATAGTGCTGCAATGAACATTGTGGTACATGTCTCTTTTTGAATTATGGTTTTCTCACGGTATTAGCCCAGTAGTGGTATTGCTGGGTCATATGGTAATTCTAGTTTTAGTTTTTTAAGGAACCTCCATACTGTTCCCCATAGTGGCTATATCAATTTACATTCCCACCAACAGTGCAAGAGGGTTCCCTTTTCTCCACACCCTCTCCAGCATTTCTTGTTTGTAGATTTTTTTGATGATGACCATTCTGACTGGTGTGAGGTGATACCTCACTGTAGTTTTGATTTGCATTTCTCTAATGATTAGTGATGTTGAGCATCCTTTCATGTGTTTGTTGGCAATCTGTATATCTTCTTTAGAGAAATGTCTGTTTAAGTCTTCTGACCATTTTTGGATTGGGTTGTTTGTTTTTTTGATATTGAGCTGCCTGAGCTGCTTGTATATTTTGGAAATTGTCAAAGCTGTCCTTTGTCAGCTGCTTCGTTTGTTAATATTTACTCCCATTCTGAAGGTTGTCTTTTCATCTTGTTTATGGTTTCCTTTGCTGTGCAAAAGCTTTTAAGTTTCATTAGGTCCCATTTCTTTATTTTTGCTTTTATTTCCATTTCTCTAGGAGGTGGGTCAAATAGGATCTTGTTGTAATTTATATCATAGAGAATTCTGCCTATGTTTTCCTCTAAGAGTTTTATAGTGTCTGGCCTTACATTAGGTCTTTAATCCATTTTGAGTTTATTTTTGTGTACGGTGTTAGGAAGTGTTCTAATTTCATTCTTTTACAATTAGCTGTCCAGTTTTCCCAGCACCACTTATTGAAGAGGCTGTCTTTTCTCCATTGCATTTTCTTGCCTCCTTTATCAAAGATAAGGTGACCATATGTGCGTCGGTTTATCTCTGGGCTTTCTATCCTGTTCCACTGATCTATATTTCTGTTTTTGTGCCAGTACCATGCTGTCTTGATTACTGTAGCTTTGTAGTATAGTCTGAAGTCTGGGAGCCTGATTCCTCCAGCTCCATTTTTCTTTCTCAGGATTGCTTTCACTATTCGGGGTCTTTTGTGTTTCCATACAAATTGTGAAATTTTTTGTTCTGGTTCTGTGAATAATGCCCTTGGTAGTTTGATAGGGATTGCATTGAATCTGTAGATTGCTTTGGGTAGTATAGTCATTTTCATAATGTTGATTCTTCCAATGCAAGAATATGGTATATCTCTCCATCTCCTTGTATCATCTTTAATTTCTTTCATCAGTGTCTTATAGTTTTCTGCATACAGGTCTTTTGTCCCCTTAGGTAGGTTTCTTCCTAGGTATTTTATTCTTTTTGTTGAAATGGTAAATGGGAGTGTTTCCTTAATTTCTCTTTCAGAATTTTGTCCTTAGTGTATAGGAATGCAAGACATTTGTGCTCATTACTTTTGTATCTTGCTACTTTACCAAATTCATTGATTAGCTCTAGTAGTTTTCTGGTAGCATCTTTAGGATTCTCTATATATAGTATCATATCATCTGCAAACAGTGACAGTTTTACTTCTTCTTTTCCAATTTGGATTCCTTTATTTCTTTTTCTTGTCTGATTGCTGTGGCTAAAACTTCCAAAACTATGTTGAATAATGTTAGTGAAAATGGGCAACCTTGTCTTGTTCCTGATCGTAGAGGAAAAGGTTTCAGTTTTTCGCCATTGAGAATGATGTTGGCTGTGAGTTTGTCATATATGGCCTTTATTACGTTGAGGTAGGTTCCCTCTATGCCTACTTTCTGGAGAGTTTTTATCATATATGGGTGTTGAATTTTGTCAAAAGCTTTTTCTGCATCTATTGAGATGATCATATGGTTTTTATCCTTCAGTTTGTTAATATGGTATATCACATTGACTGATTTGCGTATATTGAAGAATTGTTGCATTCCTGGGATAAACACCACTTGATCACGGTGTATGATCCTTTTAATGTGCTGTTGGAGTCTGTTTGCTAGTATTTTGTTGAGGATTTTTGCATCTATATTCATCAGTGATATTGACCTGTAGTTTTCTTTCTTTGTGACGTCTTTGTCTGGTTTTGGTATCAGGGTGATGGTGGCCTCGTAGAATGAGTTTGGGAGTGTTCCTCCCTCTGCTATATTTTGGAACACTTTGAGAAGAATAGGTGTTAGCTCTTCTCTAAATGTTTCATAGAATTCACCTGTGAAGCCATGTGGTCCTGGACTTTTGCTTGTTATGTATACAGCTTTATACCCTGTATTCATAGTACTTCATATCACTTATTATTACCTGATTATCTTGTATCTATCAACTATCTACCCTAATTAATTATTACCTCAATCCTCTGTAACATAAACTCAGTGAAATCAAAGATTTCTTTCTACAGTTCACTGCTGTATTTCCAGAGTATAAAGCAGGAAGTCAACAAATATTTGTTCATTTAATTACACAGCTATTAAATGTATAATTGAAAAAAAATGTTACGGAAGCATTTTGTTTTATCTTTATTTTAAAATAGGACTTTACCTGCTATAACAAAACTTTTCTAAAAAAAGATAAATCACTTCCAAATATAGAGGGTAAATATTTCTTATAATCAGGGGTCACCCACTCTTAATCAAATCAAATCAAATTGGGTTTCCTACATTACTAAAAATTAGTAGATGTTTAAAAATTATTCAGAGAAATAAGTCAGTAACAAAAAGACATTTATGTTATGATTCCACTTTTAAGAGTTACTAAACTAGTCAAATTTATAGAACCAGAAAGTAGAATGTGGTTACCTGTGGCTGGTTGGAAGGAGGAAAGGGGAAGTTGTTATTTAACAGCTATAGTTTCAGTTTTACAAAATGAAAAAGTTCTGGGGATCTGTTTCACAACAGCATGAATACACTTAACACTATTAAGCTGTACACTCCTCACAGATTTATACACTACTTCTATTTGTCTTGTTTAGAATCATTTCATTACTGAAATCCTCTGTATCTTTTCAGCACACATTAAAATGCAAATGCACTTAAATTATAGGTGAAGATGGAGATGAACATATATCCTTAGATTAGAAAAGTACTTTTGTGGCCCAAGAGAGCACAAATGGATACTTACAGGGCAATGACTATGTCACATGAGACCACAATTCAGTACTAGCATTACGAAATGATTTTACTTTACAAAACTGAAGTGGCAAAATTACCCACCAACTTATAATATCTTAAATAGTCCCCCATTGTGTTCAAGATAAAATTCAACGTTCTTGATTTACTTACAGATCTGGACCCTTCACAATCTGCTTCAGATTTCCCAGCCTCATCATTTACCATTAATACACCCACTCATCCCAGACAATTCAGTATTCCACCTACATGCACATTCCAGGCAAGTTTGCATTTCAAAAGCCTTTTTACCGTGCTCTCTTCCATTGCAAGAATGTCTTTCAATTCATTCTTTTACCTTTTAAATCCTACTAAAAAGGATCTTCCTCAAATCACTTCTTTGGAAACCCTCCCTGATACACTCCTCACTATTCAGACAAACCTTATAGCAAATTTAATTAATTCCTCTACCAGGCCCTCAAAGACTTAGCATACTAAAGAGGGGAATAAGGATAAGACAATATTTGGCCTAGTCAGAAACTCAGGACCCCAAAAACTAATCATGTCCAATCTACCAATCGTCTATGGCACTCGCACGCGTTTTGTGTGAGCATGTTTGTGTGGATATATATGTGTTTGAATGTCTGTACATATTTATTTTGATAATCAAGGAAGTTCTGACTTTCAAATTTGGCTTGTATGGTATGGAACAGAGACAACACACAAGAAGCCCAGATCCGTTACTGGCCTTCAGAACAGAAGCACCCCAACACAGGACTCTTTGGGCATCTTAGAAAAGAATGTGGGCTTTTCAGAAAGAAAAAAATAGCCACACAAACTATTTGTTTTTCAGTCTCATATGTCTTGGAGGAACATTTGATACTTAAGTGGTGGTTTTAAGTTGTATTTATCAGATAATTAAAGATATTGAGCACTTTTTCATGTGCTTATTGGTTATTGTCATGTCTTCTTTGGTAAAATATTCTTTCAAAACCTCTGTTCATTTTTAATGGGTTGTATATCAACTTACTGGATTTTAAAAGTTTATTAATGTAACAATTATTTATTAGATATACATTTGCCAGTATTATATTCCAGGCTGTGGTTTGCCTTCTGCATCTCATAAGCATCTTTGAAGGGGCAGAATTATTTGATTTTGATGAACTGCAACAGCATTCTGGGGGGATTTATGAATTTTGTGTTCTAAGAAATACTGGTTTAGCCAAAAGTCATATTAGTTTTCTATTGTTTCATAACAAATTACCACAAACTTAGTATTTTAAATCAACAGCCATTTATTAGTTAGGTAAGTTAGAAGTACAGACACGTTGTGTCCTACTTCTCAGCTCAGAACTTCACAAGGTCAAAATCAAGGTGCTAGCAAGGCTATGTTCTCATCTGTAGTCAGTGGTTCTCTTTTAAGCTCATGTTTATAGCAGAGTTCAATTTCTTATGGTTGTAGGACTGAGTACCCTATCTCCTTGCTAGCTGTCAGCTGGGGACCACTCTCAGTTCCTAGAGGCTGCCCAAATTCCTTGCCTCTGCCCCCCTATATTTCCAAAGTCAGCATTAGAGAATCTTCGTCACATCAAATCTCTCCCCTGCTTAAAAGATATTTCTCCAGGAAGAGTCCAGTCCCCCCTAGATTAGTGTTTGATAAATACTTGGGAAAAGGTCTAAGTATACCAGGGGGTGGATATCTTGTGGAATCATTTTAGGTTCTGCCTATCACATTTCCTAAGAATTTCTCTTATATGTTATTCTCAAGTTTTATAGTTCTGCCTTTTACCTTTAGGACTATGATCCATTTTGAGTTATTGTAGAAGGTCCGAGGTAAGGGATCCTGTTCACTTTCTTTTAGTGGATGTGGATATACAACCTTTCCAGCACCATTTGATGAAAATACTACCCTTACCCATTGAGTTAACTTTACACATTAAAACAAATTGAATATATATGTGTAGTTCTATTTCTAGACTCTATTCTATTTATCTATGTCTATTGCTACTTTAATACTTCACTGTTCTGAATACAGTAATTTTATTTTTTATTTTTTATTTTTTTTCTTTAAAAATAATTTATTAGTTTTGGATCACAAAATATAGGGAAGACACAAGGGCAATGCCTGTGACCCCTTGGGCCGTACTTCCCTTCCATAAACACCTTTTAGAACCCCAGACTCGTGCTGCCCAAGCATTCTCTCACATCCTAACAGCTGCAGAGTATAGTACCTGACCATGTGGGAAGCTTAGACTCCCTGTAGGCGACATGAGTGGCCCTTCCACTTAGGTCTTCCAGCTCACTTTTGACAGTATTGCAACAGCACGGGTTGTTCGAACTGTCCATGTCCTAAAACTCTCATGAATGAATAGGTCACAGGCAAATTCTGCCTGCACAGCCCTTACAACTGTCTACGCTTTTAAAAAGGCCTTTCTTAAACAGCAGTGGCTAAGGCCCCTTTGCTATACCCAGTCTTCTAAGCCCCAGGCTGCCTGTGGCACCTGGACGGCAGCCCCTGGGGGTCCCCCACATCCTAGGGTGGCGATGGAGGAAGGGCAGGCCAGGCCAAGCATGAAGAAGAAACGGTCAATTTTATTGGGCTCAGACTAAGAATCCATGGGTCTTGAGGACCTCTGTGAATCGGTCGATTTTCTTCTCTATGTTCTTTTCGGCCTGCTTCCGTAGCCTCATGAGCTGCTTCTTTTTCCGGTAGTGGATCTTGGCCTTCTCCTTTCTCTTCTCCTCCAGTGTAGCCGTTACTGCCTGGTACTTCCAGCCAACCTCATGAGCCAGGCGCCCTAGGTAGGCAAACTTCCGTGTAGGCTTCAGACGCACAACCTTGAGGGCGGCAGGAACCACCATCCGCTTTTTCTTGTCATAGGGTGGCGGGATCCCATCAAACACCTTGAGGCGGTCCAGAGCGGCCTGGCCTCGCTTGGTCTTGTGGGGCAGCATGCCTCGCACTTTCCGCCAGAAGATGCGGCTGGGGGCTTGGAAGTGGTAGGGGCCACGGGAGGGGTTGGTGTTCATCCGCTTGCGGAGGAATGCCAGGTACTTCAACTTGTTTCTATAGAAATTGCCAGAAATGTTGATGCCCTCACAGCGCACAACCACCACCTTTCGACCCAGAAGCACCTGCTTAGCCACTATGGCTGCCAGGCGGCCCAGGAGATGGCCTCAGCCATCGAGAACCAGGACCTGTCCCTCCGCCATCTTCGGCAGCCGCCTGGGAAAGAAAAAAGCCAGTAATTTTATATTAAATGTTGAAATCAGGTGGTTCATTTCTTCTTTCTTTCCAGAAGTGTTTTGGCACTTCTAGATCCTTTACATTTCCATAAAAATTTCAGAATCATCTTGTTATATTTTATAAAACATGCTGAAATTTTAATTGGGATTATATGGCATCTATAGGTCTATTTGGAGGGATATGATGTTTTCAAACTGTTGAATCTTACAATCCATGAATATGGTATATAGCTCTCCATTTGTATAATTTCTCTCAGCAATTTTTTTTCTTAGTTGTCACTGGGCATTTTTTGTTGTTGTTGTTAAATTTATTCCTAAGTATTTCCAATTTGTTAATGTTATTGTAAATTAATTGTTTTATAATTAAAATGTCCTATGGTTTGTTGTTAGTATATAGAAATATATCTGATTTTTGTTATGTTGCCCTAGTAGCTTACAAATTTCCTTAAAAAGTTCCAGCAGCATTTTTATAAATGACTTTGGCTTTTCTGTAGGCTATCATGTTTGCAAACAGATCTTTACTATTTCCTTTCCAATTTTTATAGCTTTTATTTATTTTTCTTTATTTTTTTTTTCCTTTTATTTGTTTCCCTGACTAGGACCTCCAGTAGCAGGTAGAATAAAATTGGTAAGAGTGAGTATTCTTTCTCTTTCTTATCTTAGTTAGACAGCTTCATTCCTTCATGATTTAGTATGATGCTAGCTATATTGGTTTAAAAAGATGGCTTCCTATTGAGTTAAAGAAATTCCCTTCTGTTCCTAGTTTTTAAATTTTTTTAAGTTCTTTTTTTTCCTTTTATAACTAATGAATTTTTTCAAATGCTTCTTTTGTACCTATTGAGAAGATCATACAGTTTTTCCTTCTTAGTCTGTCCATAAAGTGAATTGCATTAATTTTCACATATCAAACCATATCTCTAATAAACTCTTCTTGCTCAAAATATAATGTTAATCATGGTGTAATCTTGCTCATCATGTGATATGTGTACATATACACACGTACACACACATATACATATACATGGATTTACTTCATTAATATTCTCTTAAGAATATTTGCATTTAGTTCCTTGAAGAAAATTTGCCTGCAGTTTTCTATTTTTTTTTATAGCTTTGTCACGTATTGGTATCAGAGTAATTCTGTAAAATGAGATGGGAAACGTTTTCTTCTCCTCAGTTTTCCGGATGATTGTTGTAGAATTGCCAGTATTTTTCTTTAGGTATTTTGTTGATTTCTCCTAATTTTCTTTAGGTATTTTGTTGATTTCAGGTTCAAACCATTTGAACCTGAAGTTTTCTTTGTGGAAGAAATTAAACTATAAATTCAATATATTTAGAAGATAGAAAACTACTCAGTTTATTTATTTCTTCATGACTGAAATTTGGTAGATTTTAACTCACAAATTTATCTTTCTCTAAGATATCAAATTTATGGGCATAAAATTCTTAATGTATATTTATTTTCCATTTACTACAGGATCTACATTGCAGTCCCATGTACATCAGCTATTTTTAATTTGTATCTCTTCTCCTTTTGTTACTAATTAACCTCAGCAGAAGTTTATCAAATTTATTCATATTTTCCAACTACCTTTTGGTGTCACTTATTTTCTCTACTATTTTTATACCTTCTCTGTAATTAATTTAGCAGCATAAAACAGTGTATGTTTATTATGTCGCTGTTTCTATGGTTCAGGATTTTTTTTCATCCTTCAACACTTTATTATTTGCTTATTCACATATGACTAGCCATCTATTGAGTAAGTTTTTGAAATTAATTCACATTTTTACAGTTGCATTGGGGTATAATTGATAAAGATTAAATTGCATATACCTAAAGTATTCAATTTGGTATATTTTGGTATATGTATACACCTGTGAAAACAGCGTCACAACTAATTAAAAAAACCTCCCTACCACCTCATCTGCAGACACCAAGTGATCCATTTTCTGCCACTATAGATTCGTTTTCATTTTCTATAATTTATATAAATGGAATAAAATTGTATGCACTTTATTTTTGTCTGACTTCTTTCTTTTAGAGTAATTATCTTGAGTCTCATCCATGTTGCTGTTTGTATCAATAGTTCATTCCTTTCATTGCCGAATTGTATTCCACTTTACAAATATACCAAATTTTGTTTATCCATTCACTAGCTTATGGACATTTGGATTGTTTCCACTTCCTGATTATTATGAATAGTGTTGCTATGAGTCAACACTATTAAGTGTTACATGTAAGTCTTTGTGTGAAGCTGTGTCTTTCATTTCTCTTGGGTGGAATTGTTGGCTTAAGTTGTATGGTAAATTAATGTTTAGCACTTTAAGAAACTCTATAGCAGTTTTGCATGACTGCACCATTTTTCATTTCCAGCAGCAATGTATGCATGTTCAGGCAACTGTAAGTGTCCCCAAGGATATAGTAAAGCAGGGCAATACATACATTGCTGGGTTTAGGATTAAAGCCCAGCTCAGTCCTTTGTTCAGTGTATGACAACACTACAATCATAATATCAGCCAGGCTCCTCTTAACTGAAGTTCAGCATGCTTTTCCAACTTTATTCAAGTTGTTGGAAGAATTCAGTTCCTTTTGATGGCAGGACTGAGTTCCTTAGCAACTAGAAGCCACCCCTCCCCTTAGCCAGTTCACAACATGGCTGCTTGGTTTTTCAAGATGAGCAGGTGAGATAGCCTCTGAATTCTAGACTCTCTCTTCAGGGGTTCCCCTGATTCAGTCAAGACCACCAGGATAATCTTCCTTTGATCGAATTAAAGCTAAGTACTTAGGGAACTTAATTATATCCACAAAAATTTTCACCTTAGCCATATGACAGCATAATTGCAGGCATGCTATCTCATCACCTTTGCCATATTCTATTAGTTAGAAGCAAGTTACTCTCAATGGAAGTGTATTATACAATGGCACAAGTCATTGGGGGTCACTTTAGTATTCTAGCTTGCATACCATCACTTTGGATTTAAATTGCTTTTTATTATTAACTTCTTGAAGTTTAAGCTTACACCATTGATTGAGAATTTCTTTCTCTTCTGATACAGGCATTTAAAGTTTTAGGCATCTAAGCACTACTTCAGCATCACTTCACATATTTTAATATACTGTGCTTTCATTGTCACCCAGTGTAAATTATTTTCTAATTTTTTGTGTGAATTTTTTTCTTGAATCATTATTTTTAAAAATGTCTTTCTTAATATTATATGTGGGGCCTTCGAGATATTTGTGTTCTTAGTTTATACTGTTATGCTATTTTGGTCAAATAGCAACTTCTGTGATATATTAACCATTTTAATTTTATTGAGAATTGGTTTTTGGCCCACAGTATGTTCAATGATGGTGAATACTGTGTGCACTTGAAAGTAATGTATATTCTGCTATGGTTGTGTGGAATTCTCAAAATCTTAATCGAATCCAGTGGTTTGAAGATAGTGTCCAAGTCTTTTATATTATTACTGATTTTTGTCTCTCAGATGTTTTACATACCCCTTAATGTTTCCGATGAAAGCCCAGTGGAGGCACATGGGAGAGAGAGGCGGGTGGAGGCAGGACTCCCACGCCCACAGCCAGAGGTTCCCAGGGATCATACATTTGATGCTCACCTGCACTTGTCCTTTAAGAAGTCATTAAAATTTCATTTGATTATTTTCAAACCAGGTTTTATGGTTGCCAGCTCTGCCACCAATGCTCTGCCAAAGGTGAAACAGTTGTACGTGACTTGTCTCTCTTCAGAGGGACTTATCACTAAGTTCACCTAAGTTTACCTTGCGAACTTAGCTCTGATGGAATCTGAAAAACGCTTTTTAACGTTTAGGGTGGTAGAGACCTTCTCTTGTGGGTTTCCTATAGCCTAAGTACTCAGCAGAACTATAAAACCTTGGGGCTGTAAAACTGTCAGACATGTTTCCGGCACTGCAGCTCCAAGCCGGAGCCTGACTGGGCCAGGTCCGTGCTCCCACACGTCCGTGTCCTCCTCCCAGGATGCCCACTGTTCCCTCCTGCAGCTATGGGTAAATACATTGCGATAGATTAAAATCTTCAAAACAACAAATAACAAAAGACGAGTCTTGAGGCTTCCCTGGTGGCGCAGTGGTTAAGAATCCGCCTGCCAATGCAGGGCACACGGGTTCGAGCCCTGGTCTGGGAAGATCCCACATGCCGCGGAGCAACTAAGCCCCGTGCGCCACAACTACTGAGCCCGCGCTCTAGAGCCCACGAGCCACAACTACTGATCCCGCGCGCCTAGAGCCCGTGCTCCGCAGCAAGAGAAGCCACCGCAATGAGAAGGCCGCACACCGCAGCGAAGAGTAGCCCCCGCTCGCCACAACTAGAGAAAGCCCGCGCACAACAAGGAAGACCCAACGCAGCCAAAAATAAATTAAAAAAAAAAAAAAGAGATTAAATAAAAAAAGACGAGTCTTTACTGATAAATATTGGGAATGGTAAAATATTGGAAATCAGTGTTGTAAAAGACAACCTGGAGATTTACCTCGCAAAACTTAATCCCTCCTTTCTCTATTGGTAATGCCGAGGGCTTTTGTGAGGAAAAGAAAACACCTGTCACAGATGATACCGTGCCACCTCTGGATCTTTTACTCTGTTGTTTGTGGTTTTTATTGGAATAGGAGAAAGCGGTGCAAAGATTTCCAGAGAGATACATCCTCAATGTTAAATAGCAGCCTGAGAGGTAGAATTGTTATTTACTGATCATCCATGTGTATATATGTGTGAACATGTGTGAACATGCATTGTGTTAGGGACAGAGTGCCCTTATGAAATACTCAGTACCTATTTACAAAACAAGCAAACACCTGTTAGCTTTTAAAATGAGATACATTCCAGATTATATATTTATTTAAAGTAGTTTATTTTTTATTGCTCTTTAGCGTGCAGTGCAAATTACCACAACTAATGTATTTTCTAAAATAGGCATGCATTTTAAATGAAAATCATACTACAGTATGAAATCTTATGAGCATATTAGGAAATAAAGAGTACACTGGAATAGGAGGAGTGAAAGGGCCACAGAGAGTGAACCTCTGATTTCTTCAGATCTCTAAAGACAAAATCTAGCAGGAAAAAAACGTTCCTGTTCTGTGAACCAATCCAATCCTGATTCTACTGTCTATGTGCAATTTGTTTTAAAAAATCTAATCATCCTCTCCTGTTCCAGATATAACCTCTCCACCCCATGTGGTTCATATTATGTAAATGGAGCCAGAAATGTAATAGCTCAAATTTGATTATAGTGGCCTGTTGCCCGTGGTATCATTAAAAGTGCAAGTTGACACATGAACTTCTAGTTTATGGAACTGTGTCGTAAGCACATTAGTTAAGGCAGTAACAGCCCCTGTTAGCTTTTACACTGAAACTGACAAAAGGCATGATATTTGTAGAACATGCAACTGCTGTAACACAAATAACTTCCAAATCTCATTGGCTTACTCAACAAGTTTCCCACCCGCATCTCAGTGGAGTGATGTAGGTTGGCAGGATGCAGGGAGGGTCCTCCTCTCCTCAGGCTCTAACCCTCCCTTGGGTCTCCCAGCCACTCAATGGATCCTTTTGCCTCTGGGGACAAATGAATTAGGAGAGATTGCACAGAAGACTTAAATAAGAGGTGTAGGGGCGCCTTCAAGTGGCACCCATCACTTCAGCTCTTTTCATTGCATAGATCTTAGTCACATGGCCAAGCGTTAAAGGGGATTGGAAAATGTGTCAGCAGTGTGCCGAGAGCAAGCATGGAAATTGCTGGACAGCTTATTGGGATCTGCATCAAACAATACTCAGTAAATGAGTAAAGAGCTAATGTGTAATGTGATTTGTTCCTGAAGGTGTGTGGTTAATGGAAGGAAACAATCATTTTTCTGTAGCTCAATAAATTGCAGACTGATCTGAGAAGTGTTTATTAAAAATAAGTGTTTTACAGGGGTAGTATTTTAAGCTTCTAGCAAAAAAAAAAAGTTTTCTATATACAACAAATCACTAAGAATATAGGAAGTTAACTTCAGAAACGAAAAATTATTTTTAAAACTGTAAATAATTTATTCACTAGATCATCTTATTATAACCTTGTAAAAGTCACTGGAGAGTGGCACAGGTGGAAGGGAAATGTGAGACGGGAGAAATATGTTTCCTGTTTCTCTAGCATCCTTGGTCCCAGGGGTAGAATTGTCTGGTAATTCTGAAGAGGTCAATCCCTTAAGCTATTATTTCGGTGAAGATGGTTAAACACATACTGACAAATGGACTCCTCTTTTTTCTAATTTTTACTATGTGTGGAACTTATTTCTGAGCTTAGGGTATTAGTTTAACTTCCTTCACACTATGAAGCAACAAAAGAGGGTTAGATGGGTCATTTTCTTGTCACTCTGGTACCTCTTAAAAGTGGTGTAATGCATCAGAGCGTACTTTATTTTGTCAGGACAGAGAAAGATCAGATTCTATTATAGGAAAAGCAACAGACATGGGATCAGAGAATCCTCAAGAGTGTACGTTCTGTAGCTCAGCCAGGCTATTTGTAAGGGTAAAGTTATGGAAACTGATACACCATCATACACCATATGACTGAAAGACAACCTTGAGAGGGTTGATAATGTTTCACAAAGGAGTAGAATCAGCTTCAAGTAAGAGAAAAGGAACCAATTGTTATTATTACCAATTGTGTACACTTAATATTGAACTATATTAGGTTTTCCATACACATTGCTTTGTGTCATTGTTAAGACACCCTAAAAGTATCATCGTCATCAACATTGTTTATGTTAAATGATGATAGATTTTAGTAAAGGATGAATCTGCATATCTCATTACCCAATAAATCTGACAAAACACAGAAGAGCAAAAAAGGAAAAAGAATAAATAATTCCACTCCATAGAGACAAGTGTTACCACCCGGGAATGTCTCTTTCCAGAATACTTTTCCATATTTTAATGTGATCATACTACGTGTTGAGGATGATGGGTTGAGCAGTTCATTCATCATCTACTTCCTATGGTAAATTTATGTGAAACGTTAAAGTAAATTCCATTTATTTTCATAAAGTGTTTAGAATTATTTACTTATCCTTACATAGAATAGACCTTTAGAAAAAGAGAGACTGAGACCTCTATTCTAAACTCACCACTTCAGAGGTGAAAAAAAATGAGTCAGACAGATCCTGGACTATACCAACATTCCTCTCATTCCAAAATGCCATTTCCCATCCCCTGGGCTATAAAAAGCACACAGATGCCTCAAAACTTTTGCGACCTCCCAAGAGTAAAATGTATATTTGGCCTCTTCTTTTGAATTGCATATTTAGCCATTTTTCTAGCAATCACTTTGTGTCATTTACAAATGGAGTCTCATAAATATTCCAGTTTGCACTTTCTCGGGTACAGAGCATTCACATTTGATGGTGTAATTTCATTTTGGTTAGAGGAAAATTTTATGCATTTGGGATCCTTTTAGTTCCCAACGTGATTAAACCTGGTGTTGTAGCTAAAAAGCTCTTATGGCAGTTTATCATGTGTTGGCTTAAAGAAATTTTCATTACTTCATCTCAAGACATTGCTTTCCTTGCAAGTTGCAAAGCAGATTTTTCACTTAAAGACACTTTCTCTTTTACATACTACTCTCCATTATTGCCCAGATCTTCTTTCACCCCAAACTTTTTCTTTTTTCCTTGAGGCAGATCCAAGAGGGTACTTATGCAAAGAAAGAGATAGTTTCTGCATTTCTTCTTCTGAACCTTGGAACTAATTCCACAGAATTCCTTAGTCTTTCCATTCACTGTCTGTATTTTTTACCAAAATATATTAGGAGCTACAAAAGGAAATGAGGCAACTGCTCACTTCCTTTCAAATAGAAACAATAAAAATGATGTTCATTTCCCAAAGGCCCATCATGTGCTTTGATTTATTTTTGGTGCTTGAAATTAATTATTTAACTTAATGCTTTCAGCTTCTAACCAAGAATATTGTTCATCTTAACTTACAGAGGGAAACTGAGGATCTTAAAGTCATTGTAAATTTTGTAGGGTTCACATTATAAGCAGAACAGGCGTTTTCAGGCGTGACTTATCCAAATCTTCAAGGTATTACTACCCTGCCATCTTGTTTGACTCCAAAATACCTGACAGAAAAGTTGTTTGGTAGAAAGAAAAGAAATTATAAGTTAAAATGATTTTGTGTAATTGATTAAACTTATTATGATTTCTTTCTCAGACTATCACAGAAAATTAAGAGCTGCCTGTACCACAAACTAAGAAATTGTGTGGGGGTTCAGATAATGTAGTTTGCTGATTACTTCGCTATGATATCTACCTCCACCTCCTTATGTTTAGGATAGAAAAGATAATAGTTTCTTTGAAAATAATCTTAAAATGGTTTATAAATAATTTATCTTTTAAACTTCTTTTTAGAAATTATTTTGATTCACAGAAAAACTGCATATTTGTGTATGGTTTACTTTGTCTTTAACCTGAGAGTATACAGCCAACAGACTGTTTCCAGAACATAACTGGTCTAGTTCTTCTCACTTAGCATAGTTATGTTATTCACTTTCAATGCAGTAAGATTTATTTGTTTGTGTTTTTATTCCACCCTTTTCCCACCTTCACTGCCGATTTTATTTTATTTTTGTGTGTGAAAGGTTGGCATGATTCTAAAAGCTGGAACTCTATAAAAAGGTAAACTCAAAGAATTGACACTCCCTCACCCTTTTCTAGCCATTCCCATAGACTCCCTGCAGAGAACAGATCTCACTGGTTACTGATTCATCTTCCTGTAATTATTCTTTTTACACAAACGAGCATATCCAGGTATATTTCTTATCCCAACATTTTTCTTACACAAAAGGCAGCACACTGTAGATATTCCTTTGAATTTTGTGTTTTTTCGTATCTGGCTTCTTTCACTTAGCATAGGGAATGACAAACTACAGCCTGTGGGCCAATTAAATCCCAAGGCCTGTAAGCAAAGAATAGCTTTTACATTGGTAAAGGGTTGTAGAAAAGAAAAGAAAAAAATATGTTATAGAGCTTGTATGTGGCTGGCAAGCCTGAAATATTTACAGAAAAAGTTGTCCTACCCGTGACAGCATACTGTATTTAAGTTCATCCATGTTGGAGGATGTACCCATAGTTCACCCTTTTTATTGTTCAATATTATTCCAGTGCCAAGATATAGCACATTGGGTTTATCCACTTATCAGTTTATGGGCATTTGTGCTATTTCCACTTTGAACTATTATGAATAATGTTTTTATGAATATTCATACATACAAATCTTTGAGGGGACATATATTTTCATTTCTCTTGGGTAGATACCTAGGAGTGGAATTGCTGGGCTTCATGGTAAATATATGTTCAACTTAAAAAATTCCAAACTGCTTTCCAAAATGGCTGTACCATTTTTCTATTCCCAGCAATATAGGAGGGTCCCCTTTTATTTATATTCTTGTCAATATTTGTTATTTTCTTTCCTTTTTATTACAATGACTCTACTAGATGTGACATGATATATCAATGTGTTTTTTTAATGTAAAACTATTTTATCGCAAATTATACTGCTGTAAAATAAACAAAGGAAATGGATTCCAAAAAGCATTAAAGAAAACAGAACCTCTTTCTCAAGTGCAAGGGAATTCTAAGTAAGAAAAGCACACAGTCCGCGGTGAAAAGCTGAGCTCAGACTTGGCAGTCAGCCCTGTGTTCCCGCCTGGCCTCAGTCCCCAACTAGCTGTGTGACCCTCCACAAGCATTTCATCTCTCTGAGCCTCAAGATCCCGTATGGGAAAAATGCTACGTTGTTGGGAGGGTTAAATGAGATGAGCGGAGAGGGAGAAAGTTACGAGCTCAGACACTACACATCTCAAGCATACATGGCTGGTCAGTAGAAGAGTCTGGAATGGTGATGCCTGAGTCTGGGCTCGGAGCATCTCCACTCCTCTGAGAAGACTCACCCTCAGGCTGATGGTGCAGAGCAGTCAACTGAGGCCCGGGAAGGTCAAAGATCTGTGCACGGTGTGTGTGTACGTGTTTTATAATGTATCTAATGTATCCGTAGAATAGTATTTATGTACTCAAAGTTGTGTGCTCAAAAAAAAATTTTTTTTAATGCTAGTGATATGTGATCAAAAAAGTTTGGAGCGTACTGGAAGAGTTGCTCTCTAAGCTGTCCTGGAGTGGAAAGAGCCTGGCTGGGCCTTTGGTCCAGAGGTGACTCTTGTGATCTGACCTGTCGCTGCCAAACGGGGAGAGGAGCTAGGCATTCACTGATTCATCAATGTGGTTTTGATATTTATTCTCCTAATGACTAATGATGATGAACATCTTTAAAAGCACTCTTAAATTACATTTGGGTTGGATGTCTTCTAATTATGAGCAGAAAGAATTCTTTTTGTATTTTGAATACAAATCCTTATTCAGATATGTGATTTGCAAATATATTCTCATACTTTCTGGCTTTTTCTTTCATTTTCATAATACTTATACTTGAAATAGGAACGTTTTTATGTTGCCTACTTTGTTTTCTTGAGAATTTAAACCTATATTCATGATGAATATTGGTCCAGTTTTATATCCTTGTAATGCCTTTGCCTGGTTTTGGTATCAAAGAAATATCGCTCCCATTTAATGAATTTGAAAGGATTTCTATCTCTTCAGTTTTCTGGGATAGACTGGGTAGGATTGGTATTTTTACTTTGTAAACAGTTTGGGAGAATTCACCAATGAAAGCATCTTGTTGAGGAATGATCTGTAACTACAGATTTAATTTTTTTAATATACAGGACTATTTAGGTAATCTATTCTTGATTGGAATTTGATAGATTGTATCTTTCAAGTAATTTGTCTATTTCATCTAACTTGTCATAAAGTTGTTTACAATATTCCTTTATTACTCTTTTAATATTTGTAGAATTTGTAGACTCTGTAGGAATATCATTTCTCTCGTTTATATATTTGTAAATTGTGTGTTTTTTCCTGAAAGAAGTTTATCCATTTTATTGATTTTTCTCATAGCACAAGCTTTTGGTTTCACCAATTTTTCTCTATTTTTTTTCTGTTCTCAAGTCTATTGATTTTATACCAATTTTTATTATTTCCTTTGGGTTTAATTTATTCTTCCTTTTGTAGTTACATTATCTAGAAGTTGAGGACAATGGTTTGAGGCCTTTATTGCTTTCTAATACAGGTGTTTAGTGCCATAACTTTCCCCCTAAGTACTGCTTTATCAGCATCCCACAAGGTTTAATAGGTTGTAATTCCATTTTCTTTATTTAAAAATACTTTCTAATTTCTATTCTGTTTTCTTCTTTAACCTATATGTTATTTGGTTAAGAATTCTTAATCATTCTATTTTTATCTCTTTTTTAGTTAATTAGCTATAACTTCATTTTTGTTTATTTTAGTACTTGCTTTAGGGTTTATAACATACGTATTTAACTTATCTCACTTTACTCTCAAGTCATATCATACCATTTCTTAAATAGTATAAGATAAAATAACTTCAAAATGGCATACTTCCATTGCTCCCCTGCAAACATTTATGCTGTTATTATACATTTTTGTTTTATGTATGTTATAAATGTAATATTTCATTATTTTTATTCTTGCTTGAACAGTTATTTTTTAAATAGATTTGGGTAATAAGAAAATTTCTTATACCTTCATCTATGAAACTACCATTTCTAGTCATCCTTTTGTGTAGATCCATGTTTCTATATTGTGTCATTTTTCTCTTCTCTGAAGGACTTCTTTCACATTCCTTTCAGTGGGATCCTACTCTTGATATGTATCATTAGCCTTTAGATCTCTCAAAAAAAATTTTTTTAACTTCATTTTTTTCCTCGGACATAGAATTTTAGGTTGGAAAGAGTTTTGTTTTTTCTATTTTTTTCTTTTATTCAGTTTATTAAAGATATTGCTCCACTGTCTTTTCATTCAAATTATTTCCAGTGGGAAACTTCTGTTCTCCTTAATTTTGTCTCTCCTAGTAATGTCCTTTTTAATCTGACTGCTATTAAGATTCTCTGTTTATGATTGGTTTTGAACAAGTTAATTATCATATGTTTTGTTGTAATTTTCTTCATGTTTCTTGTTCTTCATGTTTGTTGAACTTCTTGGATCTGTGAGTTTATAGTTTTCATCAAATTTAGAAAAATTTCAGCCATTTTTTTCTTCCAATATTTTTTCTACCCTTACCCTCTCTTTCAGGGACTCAAATTGTACATCTATCAGCCTACCTGAAGTTGTCCCACAGATTATTCTCTGTTTCTTTTGGTTCTTGTTGTCTATTCTCTCTTCTCTCTTAATTTTGAATAGTTTCTATGGCTATCTTCAGGTTCACTAATCTTTATTCTACTAAATGTAATGTGTTGTTTATCTCAAAATTCCATTATTTTTCATCTCACTCATAATAATGTTCATCTCTGGAAATTCAATCTGAGTCAGTTTTGATTGATCTAATTCCTCATTATGGGTCACATTTCCCTACATCTTTGCATGCCTAGTAATTTTTTAATTTTTTATTATAAGCTAGATACTGTGAATTTTACCTTGTTGGATGCTGTGTATTTTTGTATTCCCATAAATAATCTTCAGCTTTTTCTTGGGACACATTTAAATTATTTGGAAATTGTTTGATCCTTTCAGATCTTGATTCTCAGGTTCATTTTGTGAAATAAGAGTGTTGTTTCAGTTCGAGTTTATTTCTCACTGCCATGTACCTTACCCAACACCCATGCTTCACACAGTATACCAATATGGCTGTGCCATCCACTGACTGATATGTTTCCCTCATGTTGCTTCACTTCCCACACCACCCATTACCTGAAGAGTAAGTAAGGAGTTAGGGATAGTATTTCTAGCCTGCAACACCCTTAGTCACATATACCCTACAGTTTTTAGTGTCCACTTGAGTTCCTTTAGTTATTATACTGGTTCTTTCACACTCACATGGTTGTGTTGATATCTTTGGTCTAAGACTTTTAGGGTCATGACACTAAAATTTAGGGTCTGTGTTTTCTGCTTAAAGACTAATGTCTTAACTTGTCCACAGGCTATTTCCTCACTCAAGTATAGATTCCAAGTTTCATGGAACTCCAAAGTATGGTAACAGTAGCTGTGTATGTACTTATTTGTTGAAATAGATTTTTATTTTTATTTTTGTTACCGGGATTTTGAGGAAATGAGTAGTACCTTAAAAATGTTCTTTCTTGATTTTCCCTGCAAAATTTATGAAACAATGCTTTCCTGATGAGAGAGAGAGAGAGAGAGAGAGAGAAATATTTTTCCATTTTATGAAGCTAGTTTGTACACAGCAAAGTGCCTATTGAGTTATGTCTTTTATGAGTGTTCTCTGCTTTTTATAGTATTTTTGTTGCTACCAGGAGAAATGCAAAGGCTTTGAGTCTAAAGATAATAGCATATCATTTTTTATGGGACACTGTTTAATTCATATCCAGCAATAGGCTTGGAAAAACTCTATACAGCAATAATTCACAAAAATTATAATTTTGTTGATTTTCCTTTAGTCCTCACTCCTGGTTTGTTGAACAGATTAAGTTTATTTCTTCTGGTAGTAATTTGTCAGCTTTCATCACTTTTCAGAAGATTGGTTTTATGTGAACTCCAACGACTTTAGAACTATCATTCTGTACTTTATACAACCAATTACCTCAATATTAGGTAGTATTTACTTAATTAGAATTATAATAAAATGATGAAAAATAAAACATTTATGTGTTTAGAAGTAGTATGTTTTTCTAAATGGAGTAGACTATATTTATTATGCCATAAAAGGTTTTGACATCATTGTAAATAACAAGTGACTTAGTAATTAACTGCTCTTGTATAGCCTGTAGAGAAAAATTAAAATGAGAGGAAAGGAGTGATCACCTTAGTGATTTGTAACCCAATAATTTATTGGAGTTTGGTAAGATTACAAATTAACATTGTGTTTCCAGTTATTTGCAGACAGAGACTCTTGTCAAAACCGCGCAAATCCTGGGGGTGATGGTGGGATATTTAAATATCATGTCCAAGCCTGATGATATAGGCAAGTCAAATATGAATTGGAACAGGCAGGCATCATTTAGGAGATTGATGCAATCTCCTAAACTCAGGTTCGCTTGGCAATATACTTCTGAGGTTAGGAATAATGCCTTCCTATCGATAAGTCCTGTTTGCTGACTCACTACTAAACTGGGCATATTTCTGCTTGGGAGATTGATAATAAATAGAATTTCAAACACAGAGTTTACCTGATATTTACTTTTGAAATAGGACAAATATGACTTACCACCTCTGGTCTTAATAATGGATTGACTTTCATTTCTAAAATATTTCTAACTTCTCAAATATCTAAAAGATTGAACAATGCTCACTACTTGCTGCCCTGTTATATATTTGAATTTATTATTTTTACTTCAAATGGACATTTTTATTTTTGGTTTTTGTTTTGTTTTTTGATTGACTTTTTAAAATACTTGAACATGTAATGGTATTATCTTCTTCTTACACTTACCTTCTCTCTCTCTCTCTCTATACATATATAAACACATACACACACATATATGGCATGTGTTAATTATTAATATCAATTAGTTTAGAACACCATGGATCATCATGTAGCATGATCGCTAGTGTTATATTAAAAGACGATTTAAATCAAATTAAGTATGAAAAAGACATACAGGGCTCATCTAATTTCAGTTATAATCAATGAATTGCTAGCCCTTTTTTGATTCCTCTCCAAGATTAAACACCCTTCATTGTAGCTGCTTTGATTATTTGTTCTATATTTTCCCAAATTTCTACTGATTTGGGTAATTCCATGAATAGGGGAATAAAAGCCTTTGCACATTTTCTGACACCTTCCATCAGTCCTGTTTCTAGAATGTCACATGAAAAAGTACCATAGCTAGTCACTCATGTAAGGTATAGCTTTCAACTAATTTGGTCCAGTGAAAAAGCTGAGACTATATATTTATTTTGTAGTATAAATCTGAGAACAAGATTTAGTTTAAAAGAGAATTAGAATATAATTGTGTCAAATACACATATCAGCACATAAAATTTACATGATATAGTTTCATTAAGAGAATATTAATCATCATTAACTAATATGCATATAGCATTGAGTTCTTCTGATTGTAATTATTGTAATATTCAGCAAACTTTTCACCATTCATCACAAGATACAAATGAACCTAACAAATGATAAAAATCTGAATATTTCATCAAACCCATTTTCTTATCTCTTTTGGTCACTGAATTACTGAGCAGACAACTATCTTTCACTTTCAATTTGAAAGTCATGACAACTTTAAACATTTGATAAACATTTTTTACATGTTGATTCACTAAAATTTAAAAAAAAAACATTATTTAGAAAAATGTCCCTTTGATTTACATTAGACAAGAGAGGTTCCTTGATTTTTCTGACAAACTTTTATTTAAAAAAATTCAGTAACCTTCAGTAGACATTCAGCAGGACTTGACAAAGTTTTGATTGAGGAAAGATTGATTCTCTAAAGTTTGAGTGGTCAGACATGCACTGAATTTGCTGCGGTTCATTGCTATATCCCAGAAAGGATTTCTAGCCATTCTCACCTAATGAGCTTATTAGTAAAAGGCTGAAAGGATCACAGATGGTCTATCAAGGAAGATTGTCAGTCACAAGCTGTTAGCAACTCTGCTGTGACTTACACACCATGAGTAAAGAACAGAATGGTGCTAAAATGCTGCTTATTATGTCCGCAGTAACACAAATAAAATATGTGGAGCAAAGGTTTAAAGGAAAAAAGGTAAGTTCTGAAGAAGAAAATCAGAGGAAATTAGACAGAAGAGTGCTTTACCACCTCCCATTGCCTTTAGTGGTAATTATAATGCAGAGGAGAAATCAAGGCACCTGCAGCAATAATAGCCATAGTCCAAAATGATGCTATTAAACTCCTGTTGAAAAAAAAAAAAATAAAGAAACCCCCAAACTAAAAGTCTACTTAACTGCTGTTAGCAACAGGCAGAATTGACTTTTGTCCTTGGAGATATACTTTTTTCTGTTTCAAACAGATATTTGGAATTCTGCTCCATTCCACAACCCTTTGTTTATACCTTAGTTTAGCTTTAAAGTCAGTATTTTGTAATCAATGCAGTCTGTATATCTCATTTGTAGTTAGGTAAGTATCTCTGAACCAAATGAATTTGTTGATGAAAACTTCTGAATTTGATTTAAAAATAGGCAATTCTAACTTGTATGTATTTGGTAATTCTTTCATATTCTAATTCACATTGTTATACAACTAATAGAATTATATTTATATATTTTTCTTTCCTGACAATTGATTAGGGACAATATCTAAAACCCCTATTTAAAGTGGATGAGGATTGAATTTCATTGCCAGTGCTTATTTATTGTAGGTAAAGTAGTTTTGAATTTTTTTGTTTTGTTTTAAAAAGGTTTATAGACTCCCTCTTTAATGAATAAACACATTTCTTTGTTCTCTACACCTACACTACTGAATTAGTTGATCTTCCATCCTGACACAACTTACTACATATAATCTCTTCTAATAATCATCACTGGGGCTGATGAAGTTAAATTGACTGTCTTATGATCCGTTCACATCCTTACCAGGCTATACTATCAAGGGAAAGAAAGTAAAGCAGGCACTGGTCTAAATTTCCTTTCTAACATAATATATGGAACTCTAGGCAAATAGACTAATGATATTTGGTAGAAAAATGGTCCTTATTACAGAATGTTCTTAATAGGATGTCCCTAATAAAAGATGGCTTAAATTCAGAATCTATGAAGTTGAGAGATATGTCCCCTGGGAAAGAGTGTATGAGCTGGGGTATGAAATGGAGATATTTAATAGAGTAAATATTTCTGGTGTGTGATAAGAACCCACTTAACTCATTTGGAGACTTCATCTACTCTGGGCCAGAGAACATGTATTAGATGCTGGAGGAAAGGACCTAGGGAGCTGTCCTCAATGTCTAGATTCCAACCTGCTTTTCCTGAAGTCTTTAGAACTCATAACTTTGAAATTATTATTGAATCTTGATCTTATTTGTGTGATTTCTGTAAGTCTGATTTGTTTGAGTGGACAATCAGATTATTCATGTTAA
This sequence comes from Eschrichtius robustus, assembly GCF_028021215.1. Lineage (NCBI taxonomy): Eukaryota > Metazoa > Chordata > Mammalia > Artiodactyla > Eschrichtiidae > Eschrichtius > Eschrichtius robustus. The sequence continues at coordinate 88,674,601 of NC_090837.1, forward strand.
GTCAATGCTAAAACACTACTTTTATTATGTCACATGCTTGGCAAAAGCAAAGAATGAAATTCTGTAGTTCCACAACATCTGTTGTAATGTTTTTGGAAGTCTTTCCACCACTATTCTCCTAAGTCAATCTTCTAGTTGGATGAAACTTGCTAACTCACAGGCCTACAAAGCACTTCAAATATTCCCATCCCTGCACTTTTGTTGATATTCTTCCCCCCAAGGTGTGGCTATAACCTACTTCCTTCCTGACAATTACAGTTTAAAAGTGATCTCTTTACTAAACTGGATTCCTACAACCTCCTTAATCACCCCACACTCCACCCACACACCCTTACATCCCCCCCCCCAAAATCAATGTTTCTTTAAATTTAAAATGGGAAACAAAAAAATTAATAAAATACAGCTAAATTTCATTAGGAAATTTGTGTAGAAAAACTCATGAAGACAAAGTGCATGAGCTTGACTATATAAAAATTTAAAATTTCTGTTCAAGAGGACAAATAAGGCCCCAAGAAAACAGATTAGGAAAAAAATTTGTGAGATATGTAATACACAAAGAGTTAGTATTCCTATTCTGTGAAGACCTCTCATAAATCTATAAGGAGAATATGCAAGACATGTAAAGGGGTAAAACACAGAGAAAAATAAACTCAATGACAAATAAATATGAGAATAGTTACATAATCTTGTACAGGCATTAATACCCTGAGCTACAGGTTTTCCTAAAAAATTTGAAGGCCAAAGTTTGAATACACATCCTTAATGAGAAGGCTAGGACATGGACATTTTCACATACTGTTCCTGGATATGTAAGCAATGAAACCTTTTAAAATTAAGTTAACTTGTCAGAAATTTAAATGGGTATTCCTTTTACCAACTGATTTTGAAAACTGTACTCTTAGGTTGCATAAAACAAAACAATATCACAAATATAAAGCATATGGATTGAAATATCATTTACAATAATATGAAATTAGAAATGACTTAAATATAAATCAAGATGGTATAATTGATTACGTTGCAGTACAGAAACTGGAACCTAATGCAGATCTTAAAATATATGATAGACCTGTAATTATTCATGGGAAAAGATATCCTCTTAGAGTGTTAAAAAATCACATATCACATATGTTGAATACGATGACCTAGTTGTAAAATATATGTATATACGTACGTATGTATATAATTTGTGATACTATGGAAGGTACACACACACACATACTATTCAGACTGGGAAAGATGCACCATTATTTCCAGTGACTCTCTGTGATATTTGTATATAATGGGGTTTTCACTAACCATATATTCTTTCAATACCTAATATTTTAAGATAAGAAGTATATTTTGTTTTCAGAATGAGAGAAAAATTAGTGTCTTTGCTACCTTTTTAAAATTAGTTTAGCAAAACTCACATTTACCTCACTGTTATGTAGTGTGATTTCATGAAACCAGAATAAGAGTAGGAGTGACACGGTAGATGACTCCACTCCTGCTGTAGCTGTTAACAGTGAAAGATTAATAGTGAAGTTTGATCTTGTGGGAGTGAAAGCTATCTTCACTGTGGATGTTGGATTTCCTGATAAAAGAGTCATCGACAAAACCTGCCTAAATGGAAACACGATAAAGACAGCAGCACTCAGAAAAAGTTTGGAGGCAGCCATTTCCATTCTATTAGCAGTTTGCAATTACAGTCACGGTAATCAGTAACTGTCATCAGGCGCTTGATGGGGATCTTTGTTAGAAAGCTCTTCTTTAAGTATTGTCAATAAAAATCTGTATTACTAATGTAGAGACTTAGAATTCTCTGAAATCACTCAAAAGGAACCTGACCAAAAATGAATAAATGGATGAATAAATAAGCACACAACAAATAGAGTGAAGAGCAGACGATCCCAGTGAAGTGCATTATGTGACAACTTTATCATGGGACAGAGTGATAAAGATTCAATAAACCTAGAAAACAGACACACACACACACACACACACACACCCACACGAGAGGGGAAGAAAAATAAGGAGAAAAGAGAAGAAAAGAAAAGAAAAAAAATCGGCCCAGATTGAAGTCATTGTAATTAATTCCATTAGTCTCATCTGACTAAAAGTAGAATTGGCATATCATTTATGTTTTCAAAGGTAATTATGCCTAAATAGACTGTGAAAAATATTCTCAATCAAACTATTACTTTTTTTTAGTTCTGAATTACAGAATACTTCTAAGTAGTTTTATACTTAAATAATAGGATTGCCCAATCAAGATATTGGAGCCCATTGAGGGACATCAAGTAACATCCACTGGAATGTGCTGTCCGGCTGAGCAGGATACAGCTATAGTTGAGCCCCCAAATAGGATGCCATAAGCTTCAGGAGTAAGGACAGTTGCATCACTTAACCATCCGCTGTAGTATCTGTATTGTTATTATTATTTATAAACAGTAAGAGTGAGAAAGAGGAGATATAAATGCTCATTATAGAAAAATTTTCAATATATTTATATATTTCCTTATTTCAGAAGTAATTAAAGCAAATGCATTTCACAGTCTTTTGGAAATAGGATTTTCTATTTGGATTAATTATTCCTTATATGAAATACCTGCAAACATATTTTTGCTTTATTCTTCTACCAAATTGATCCATGTACTATCAAATAACCAGACTAGCTGTTTTTATGAATGTCAAAGTCACAGCCTCACTTGAAGTTCAGGTTCTCAACCAAATTCTAAGGCTATAAATTTCATCACTTCTATTATATTATACTATATATATTATATTCTTTTCAAGCTTATAATAGTCTTAACTTTGTGTACATTTTCTGAAAACTTACAAATTTTTGATGTAGGTTACTTTTGCAGGAGAAAAGACATATTGTATTAATATTGACACTGACACTAATTTGGTATGCAAAATGCTAATTAAATACATAATAAAATTATTCAAGATAAAGATAACCTTAACAACAATTACACGCACAATGACCTTTTTAATTATAAATTTCCCTAGAAGTCCAAAATCTTTGTAAATACTGTTCATCTCATGTAAATATAGAGAAATAATGTAAGCATTATCCTAACATATTCATAAATATAAAATGTTATGTGGTTTAGTTATATTTGGCTGAAATATTTCCCATCCTTCATAGTGTATAAAATGTGCTAGAAAGAAGGAAACCAGGTTTAGCTAATAGATTTCACTTCCAAAATCAAAGACTGATAGTGACCGGCAGTTCTTCAGAAATGATGGTCTTGAAGTTTCTAAAGAGAATAGGTTGCACTTTCTTACATCTACCAGAGTCCTGACAGCTGATCTGCTGTTAAGGGTTTCCTGATGGCTCTCCAGTGAGATGCTACCACCCTTCTCAAAGCTGTTAAGCTAGAACTAGTTCCACTGGAAATAAAAGAACAAGAGATAGTTGAAGAGAAGATAAATAATCAGAAATGAATGTTCCTAAAGGTGATTACAAGATGATCCCACTAGCTGATGATATAGAAAATAATAATTGAGTCGTTCTAAAACAAAAGGTAAATAAACCACACTCTTGTGAACTTAAAAGTACTGATATTTTGTGTGTCAATAAGATGAATACAGAGGATGTAGCGGATGGGTCAAACTCTTTGAAGAACTATTTGCCTTTTCCTACTTCAAAGTAAACATTTCTGGAACACATGTCCTTAGTTGCAATTAGTTGTCTGTTAGCTGTTTAGTTAACTTTCTAAACTTATTTTTACTGATGCAAAACATTCCCATCATATTTTACCTACTCTATAATTAAAATACAGGATTTTAGTAACTCTTTAAATTAGGTTTCCTGATTCTTAGCCTCCTTCTTGAAACTACTTCTGAGATTATTTTTCTTTTTGTACTGCATTATTTGCTCATCGATTTTTATACTTGGGGAGAAAAGTTCAAATAGCCATTCTCCTAAAAGATTTTTTTAATTTTTTTGAAATACTTAAGATTGAAAACATACTACACTTGATAATTTGAACTTGTTTCCCAATGAACAGAAATAGCTTCACACACATGTATCAAGGCATGTTTTCATTTCAAATCGAACTTGGAATAATATTTAAAATATTTCACCAGTTAGCAAAATCACCAGTTAGCAATTTCACCGGTTAGCAAAATCACCCACCACTGATTATTAATTGTTATGGAGTGAATTGTGTTCCCTTAAAATTCATTGGTTGAAAATCTAACTCACAACGTGACTGTATTTAGACATAAGGCCTTTAGGGAGGTAATTAAGGGTAAATGAGGTCAGAAGGGTGGAGTTCTAGTCCCATAGAGCTGTTGTCCTCATAAGCAAAGGAGGAAACTCCAGAGATCTCTCTCTCCATGGTGAGCACAGAGACAAGGCCAAGTGAGGACTCAGTGAGAAAGCGTCTTCTGCAACTCAAGGAGAGAGGCTGCCCCAGACAGCAACCCTCCAGCACCTTGACCTTGTGTATTTAGAATCAAGAAATGTAAGGAAATCCATTTCTGTTGTTTAAGTCACCCAGTCTGGGGCATTTTGTTATGGCAATCCTTGTAGTCTAATCCACTAATACTTCAAAATTTCCTTCAGTTACTTAATAATATATTTTCCATCAGATAGCGCAGTTTTGCTTTTCTGAACTAAAAAAGGAAGAGTCAGTTTTAAGCCACGTGTTCTTGAAAATTTGGAGGGAAAAATTGATACTCTAGTAGTTATAGGCTATGAGTGACTCAAAATCATTTCCCTTTATTACGTTAAGAGGGAAACAAATGTAGTTGGGATGGAACATACTCAATCCCTAAGTTAAGGCTGAGTTAGCCCTGTATTTGCATAAGCATCCTATAGAAAACATGCTCCTTAAAATATTTTCTATTTTACAGTTAGAAATTATATACAGCATATAAAAGGTAAACTTGGGGCCAAACTTAATTTTAAAATTGTGTAGGAATAGGGATGAAAGAATTACAGACCTAATGTGATATTCATGTAGTAATTTGGGGTCCTCTAAAATGAAAGTTCAAAGAGGAAATTTAATTTATGTCGCTTGCCAATGTTTCTGCAGCTCCTAGAACCGTGCCTACCACACAATGGGCACTAAGTAAATATCAAATATTGAGTTTTATTAATTTACTTACACATATGATCACAATGACATAAAATAAAATCAGTTTAGAAATATTGCCTTTCCACTCAGGTTTTATGAAACTATCCATAGGTACACTTAACATCAGTGTTTTTTCATCACCAAACCCACTTTCTGAGTCATCTAATCAAGACTCCCACATCAGCTTTACTTGCATTTAAATTGCTTGAGATACAGCATTTTTGGAGTTGTGTATTTTTTTGTCCCTGGAAATATTTCCCCAGGTCACAGGTATCCAATCACATAAAATCAAAATGAAATCAGTTTTTCTCTCTTAAGCATCGTGGAGATGTTTGTGTGGATCTCCACACAACCTGATAACTACTCAGTATGTTGCATTTTAAGTGGTTGGTTACAAGGCTTGTTCACAGTGATGGCCAGCACTTGTTGTCCTGCAGCCATATCCCAAGAATAATTACTCAAACTCTTTAACATTTATTTGTTTTTTTAAAAAGTACGTTTTACTGTTGACTCTGAACATATAAAAAAATGGTGTATGTTTAAACAGGCATTAATTAGGATCTGATGTATTCTCCCAAATGCACTTTGTCTTTTCAAAACAAAGGGTTGTATTATAATAAGTATAATAAGTTAAATTATAATAAGTATGTCCTCTGTGAGAATTTGAATACAAGTCTAACTTTTGTGGGAAAAATGTATACACATTAAAAATATATTAATACATAATGATACTAATAAGTAGCATTAAGATATTAATAACAACACTTTAATACTATATTAATAAATATAAATTAATCTAGTTCCACCAATTTTTATTTCATTTTTCATTGAATGTTGTAGCCGACCACACAGTTCACATCTTTCCTTTGGAATCTCACTGACAACTTAATTCATAATTTATAATTCATAAATTTCTTTAAAATCTATGTGTACATTAGTGTTTCTTATCTCCATTGTGCCATGTGCCCACTCATGAAACTTGAAACTTCTCAATCAATTACTTCAACTTGCAAAATATTTCAATGTATCTACTCCACATTATCTCTGTGCCTAAACCCTAGTCCACAGAAAATCTGATTGAGGGTAAAAATTCTGGAGACAGACTGTTTATTCTTCTCTCCCATGTCGTCCACTTATCTGCTTTTACTATCTTGAGCAAATTATTTATGCCCTCCTGAACTTCAGTTTCCCCACAGGTGAAGCAGTGATAAGAGCAGTTGTCTTTTAATGTTCCTGTGTGGAAATATACCAAAGACACTACCTGGCACATAAAAATTTCATGCTCAAAGACAGTGAGCAATTACTTTTAACTTGCCTGAGTCATTTATAAACCATTGCTACAGCTTTCTCACCAATCTACCCTGGTCGATTCTTTAAAAGAATATATGATCCTTTCATATCCTTTCTTAAAATATTTCAATGGTTTGCAATCTCTCCCAGCATAACAACAGTCCCTGTACCACAGGCTCCTGCCGACTCCCCAGCGGCTCTCACTAGCCCCGCTCCCTCACTGTCCTCAAGCAATGTGGGTTTTCTTGAACCCCATTGAGGTACTGAGCTGTTTCCCATCTCAGGGCTGAGGCACATATTGTTTCCTCTGCTAGGAAATAGTTCCCCTTTGCTCTCTTAACTCAACTTAAAACGTATGAGAATTATTTAGGTGTCTGACCCCCAGAAAAATGTAGGTACCGTCTACTACAAGGTGACATAATCTTTATAGTTATTCTTTTTTTTTCTTTTTATAAATTTATTGATTGATTGATTGATTTTTGGCTGCGTTTGGTCTTTGTTGCTGCGCGCGGGCTAATTGATTAGCGGCGAGCAGGGGCTACTCTTAGTTGCGGAGCTTCTTATTGCGGCGGCTTCTCTTCTTGCAGAGCACGGACTCTACGCACACGGGGTTCAGTAGTTGTGGCACGTGGGCTCAGTAGTTGTGGCTCACGGGCTTAGTTGCTCTGCGGCATGTGGGATATAGTTATTCTTTATTGGTATTTAGAAAAGTTGATCTGTTTAATTATTAGTTTTATGTTGATCACTCCTTCCAAAATAAGTTTTTTGACATTAGAGACCATGCCTGCCTTGTTTACTGCAAAGTCCCAGCGTATGTTATAAAGCATCCCCCTGATTAAACAATAGTTATGTATTTTTTAAATACATAAATGGATGAACACAGGAGAGTAAGAATAAATGAATTAACTAATGAATTAATGAAGAAATGACTCTTTCAGTGCTAACCTAGTATCTGCAAAAATGTCAATTCTTCCAAACTTTATTTAATCACAATTATGAAGTAGTATTTTAGTTGTCTTCCAAAGAATTTCTAAGTGAGGAAAATTTTATCTCAAATGCCTCTTTTTACAAATACAATTACAATGAGCCAGAAAGATGCTGTAACTAGCTTAGGGTTATAAAACAAGCTCCTTGGCACATATATGCTTAGTATACCCTGCTTCTAATGCAAAGTCTGGAATCCTTATATTCAATGATTTAATACATTTATTCCAAATACATTTTATATAAAACCAGTTATCAACTATTTTAAGAAAATTAAGGAACAGTTGCAGGCTTGCATTTTTTATGTCTGCTGTTACACATATTGTAGTCTAATAATTCTGAAAAGAACTATTTGAATTAGTGCTTTAGTTAGCAGGACTGGAGAACAAAAAGAAAGACCAGCATAATAGAGGTGAAGGTTACAACATTTGTCATTTATATGGTATATTTTTTACTTCCTAAGGCAAATGTTAACACTTTCCTTCTGTTACTTTTCAAAAGATTCAAAAAAATCTTTAGCTTGAATATGTATTTTATTTTGGACTTTTTAAAGAAAAGATGATCACTGCCTAAAATGAAGATTATTTGAGAACTCTTCACAGCAACACCATAGACAATTGCTTATGTTTCTCTTATACCTAAAGTATTAGATTACAATTTGGGAAATAGATATAGGCATAACATGTATTTTTCAACTGAGTTATTTCAAAGTGCATTTAATCTATTAAGCATGATACGTAAACATTCTTTCTTTGTCATGAAACGTTACATAAGTAGTGGTTTTTATATGTAATAAAATAGACATTTCTCTAGTGTTTCAATCATTAAATGATTTATTAAAATTCACTTTATTTCACCATATGTATAAAAACATGTTATATAACATGTAAGAAAAGAAAAAATGAACCATAATTTTGTTTCTGGTTAAAGGTTTCTCATTTACTGTTACTGATTTTCTACAATTATAACTTATTTACTCTTAACAAGAAATGCAGCTTTGACTAACAATTTCATGCTCATAGTTCAACCCAGAGTTTCAAAGGACCAGAATTTCCCACTTTATCTATCTGTGATAGTTTGGAATGTTATTCAACAAATATTTGCTTCACATGCTACTATGGAAGGAGTGCATTTCCCTACTGATATGACCATGTGATTCTCTTTGGTCAATGGGATGTTTAAGTCTGTTGACCTCCAGCTGACCCTCAGGTACATAAACAAGAGTAAATGATTGATTGGTAGCCACCAAGTTTTGGGATGATTGGTTACTCAGAAATAAGGGAGAGCATTCCTTATATGGTTTAATGCACAAAATGTCTTTCATAGTTTTCATAAGGTATGAGACATATCCTCACTGATAATTTCTATTTGAGACAGAATATGACATAATTTCATGGAGTTGAAGACAGGTAATGTTCTAAATGTATGTCCCATTCAGACAAACCCAGGATTTGGGCATGATTTCCAAATATGTCATTCCGCATGTAGAATATATGCCATTCATTTTTTAATATAGAGGTAAAAAACTTAAAATATAAAGAATTAGATGTAAGCAAGTCTTAAGACAAATCCATGACTACATTTTTTGGCAATCTGTTTAGAAGTCCTGCTCAATAAAACAGACTTTAATTTTTCTCATATTTCTAGATCATTATAGTCTCAATAATAAATATGAAAATTGTCATGTCTTATATTTGAAGATACTGAATTTAGCAACAGCTCACTTGATCCTTCTTCATCAAAAACTCAGAAATTAGAAAAAAATATGTTTATGTATGTTCATGTGGATGTGTACCCATGCAAATATACACACATGTACCCACAAATACACCCATAATAAAATTAATAATTGTACCTGTACCAATATTGTAAACTTCTCCTTTTAAAATTCCACTAGTTTAAAAATTAAGGAATAGACTGTGGAACAAGTATTTGCAACATACATAGCAGATATGGGATTATTGTCCAAAATATATAATAAGATGAATTAAACAACCTGTTGTTAAATTGGCAAGAACAGGGACACAAAACATACACAAGTCAAAAATTAAAATTAAAAATGAAATTCATCGGCTTCCCTGGTGGCGCAGTGGTTGAGAATCTGCCTGCCAAGGCAGGGGACACGGGTTCAAGCCCTGGTCTGGGAAGATCCCACATGCCGCGGAGCAACTGGGCCCGTGAGCCACAACTACTGAGCCTGCGCGTCTGGAGCCTGTGCTCCGCAACAAGAGAGGCCACGATAGTGAGAGGCCCGCGCACCGCAATGAAGAGTGACCCCCGCTCGCCGCAACTAGAGAAAGCCCTCGCACAGAAATGAAGACCTAACGCAGCCAAAAATAAATAAATAAATAATTAAATAATTTTTTTAAAAAATGAAATTCATTATTAATTGAAAATGCAAATTAAAACTCATGAGATTACCAAAAACTAAATTAAATATCAAGTGTAGATGAGTGTGGAGAAAAGGAATAGTCTTTTATACTATAAGAACAATTTGGTTGTAATCTAGTGAAATTTAGAATGTGCACACTATAATATCTCTACTCTTTTTGTATCTACACTAGAGAAAAAAATACACACAATAAGACATATAGAATAGCATCAATAATTCATTGTTTATAATAATACAATACTAGAAATATTTTAAAAGTTTATTAATAGAGGAAAGGCTAAAACTTTATGGCATACCTATAACTATGACATAACATGCATTAATTAAGAATAATGGGATACTTTATAGCCTAACATAAAAAATCTAAAAATATTTAAATTTAACTAAAATAATGTAATAATAAAAGTTTCTTTCAATGGTATTTAAACTAAAAAGTTAGTATTATGTTTATATAGTGCACATATTGGCTAATTTAATTCTCAAAATAATCAACCATCCAGTTATCCCCATTATATAAATAAGGAAATGGAGATACAGAAAACATATGTAACATATTTGTTACATAAGCAACAAGGTAACGTAGCTATTAAATGGCAGAACTGAAATTTAGACCCAAGCACACTGGCTCCAGAATCCATGCTTTTAAGCAAGTTATAGAATTATAAGTATACTAGAGAAATAATGCAAACCAAATGCAAACCAATAATGTATATTTAATATATCTATATTCAATCAATATATATTAAACACAGCTAAAGAACAGGAATATTATACATCATATTGATATAGGTGAAACCTCTGGGAATGAAACATTTCAGAATTTAGGTTAGTTATCTTTATTATTCATGTTTTAATCAAGGAGAAGGAGACTGTATTCACATATGTTTCTCTAATTAGAATATAATAAAAATTAAAAGTGTCAATTAATTATAAATTGACTTAATAAAGTAACAATGCAATTAATTTTCTATTTTTGAGAAAAATTAAAGACATATTCTGTGCATATAAGCAGAAAGTGAAAAATTATTGAGAATGTGACTTTAAAAAGTCTTGAAGTGAAAAAGAATTAATTGATTCAAAATTGAGTGTTATCTTTTCATTAGTATAATACATGATTGAATACCTAAATCAATAAAGCTTTTTCTTCTGTATATAGCATTTCAAGAAGATATGATCTCATTAATAGTATTGGGTGACTTTTTTTATATCTAACAGAAGTTGAGACAGAGTGACAGTGAGTTCTCAACACATTGCTAATTTTAATGTACAAAAATTTAAACCCACAGAATAAAATGAATACTTAATTCGAATTCTTTTGTTTATAAGTAAAATGAATCAAACTGAGAGGAAGCTTTGGGATGAGTAAAATAATTTATGAGTAAAATATCAGAAAGTTTTACAAAATCCAAGTTAGGAGATTCATTAGGTTTCAGGAATGAACTCACACCAACTCATCATTTTTATTACTAAAGCGTTTTAAAATTATTTCTACAGTTTTTTTTGTTTCACTCTCTCTATATAGATATGTTTCTAAAATTAGATACATATACGGGAAAACATGGCTTAGCCACCCAGAAAGAGAAAAAGCTAGAGAAAAATGTTTTTCTTTATCTTAATCACAGAGTAAGGATTAAGAGCATCCAAGTTCCCATCAGGTCCTTATCCCTCTTCCAGGACACATTTTATATTGTAAAAATGAATGTCAGATTTCATTACTTTAAACCATAAAAATTAGGAGCTTGGCAATTTCCCAGTAAAAGGAGCACTCAGTAAATGTTTCCTACTTATACAGAATTGTTATTTAAAACGACAATGACAACAACTCTTATTTAACGGAGCAGTCGTGTATCACCTGGACTCTACTACCTTACTGGTGAGAATGTAAAATGGTCCAACCACTTTGGAAAATCCTTTGGCAGTTTCTTGTAAACTTAAACCTACATCTACTGGCGCATTCCTTTCCTAGGTATTTACCCAAGTGAAATGAAAGCATAAGAGCACAACAAGAATTGCAAAGGAACATTTATAGCTTTTGTATCCACAGTAAGAAAAACTGGAAACAATACAAATTGTCCACCACCAGAAGAATGGATAAACAACTTGTATATTGATACAATGCAATACTACTTACGGTAAAAGAAGGAGGAGGAGGAGAAGAAGAAGGAGAAGAAAAGAACTCTGATACATCCAACAATATGGATGAATCTCAGAAACATAATTATGTGCAGAAAAAAGCTGGACAAAAGCGAGACATACAGCATCATTTCATTCATATACAGCTCAAGAACAGATGGATTTAATCTGTGGTGCTAGAAATTGGAAAAAATGATTGCCTATGGAGGGTAGAAATTACTTAGAATGGGTTAAAGGTTATTTTGAGGGATTTACAATGGTTCTGTATCTTGATTAGGGAGCAGTTATATTGTTGTATACATTTGTGAAAACACATCACTTGTGACATATTTATGATATGTGAATTCCACTCTGTACATTTTACTTCAATTTTTAAAATATATATGCAACACCTTAAAAAAAATGAGGTCCTGAAAAAAACCTGCAGATTGAAGACAGTCCTGACCATGCCAGCACAAACAAGTCCTGGGATGGAAGTGCTGACCATTTCTCTCTCCTAATACTCTCTTTTTGCTGCTACATTAATGTTACTCCAAAAAATTGATACTCTGATCACATTTAAATACCTAATAGAAAGGCTACTTTGAAAAAAATAGGCATCTTGTGTAAACTTACTGTTAACGTAATTAAACGAGGTCATCAGACTGGTGTGGTTCTTATACCTCCTGAGCTCATGTTAAGTAAATCAAAACCTAAGCCATGAATGGACATTTTCCCAAAGAGGACACGCAGATGGCCAACAGCCATGTGAAAATATGCTCCACATCGCTAATTATCAGGGAAATGCAAATCAAAACCACCATGAGATGTCACCTCACACCTGTCAGAATGGCTATCATCAAAAAGAACACAAATAACAAATGATGGCTAGGATGTGGAGAAAAGGGAACCCTCCTACACTGTTGGTGGGAAGGTAAATTGGTGCAGCCTCTGTGGAAAATAGTATGGAGGTTTCTCAAAAAACTAAAAATAGAGCTACCATATGACTCCTGAGTATATATCCCCCCGAACCCAAAAACACTAATTCAAAAAGTTACATGCACCCCAATGTTCACAGCAGCACTATTTACAATAGCCAAGATATGGAAGCAACCTAAGTGTCCATCAACAGATGAATGGATAAAGAAGTTTTGGTATATATTACAATGACATACTACTCAGCCATAAAAAAGAATGAAATTTTACCGTTTGCAGCAATATGGATGGACTTGGAAGGTATTAAGGTAAGTGACATAAGTCAGACAGAAAAAGATAAATACCATATGATATCACTTATATGTGGAATCTAAAAATACAACAACCTAGTGAATAAAACAAAAAAGAAGCAGACTCACAGTTATAGAGAACAAACTAGTGGTTACCAGTGGGGAGAGGGAATGTGGCAGAAGCATTAAAGGCTAGGGGATTAAGAGGTACAAACTATTATGTATAGAATAATCCACAGGGATATATTGTACAACATGGGGAATATAGTCAATATTTTATAATAACTATAAATGGAGTATAAACTTTAAAACTTGTGAATCACTATATTGTACACCTGTAACTTATATAACACTGTACATCAACTATATTTCAATTAAGAAAAAAAAAAAATGACCCTAAGCCAGAGTCAACATGCTGTAATAAGAGAAAGTAAAACTTAAGAACAACCAATCAAAAATGGTCAACCAGGCTTTCCCAAATAAGGCAACCTCTTAAGCTGTAGCCAATCAAATAATTACTCTGCTTTGCTTCAGCTTCATTCCTATAAAAACTTTGCCCCTAGCTCCTTTCAGAGTGCTCCTAATCACCTTTGGTTGGTGCTGCCTGATTCGAATCCATGTATGCTCAAATAAAATCTTGAAAATTTTCATGTTCCTCAGTTCACTTTTTAATGTTACAAAGACAGCATCACTCCTGAAATTCAATCAAGGGATGATTCGCAAGCTTGGTTTTGAAGTGAATAAGTCAAAGTTGAGCCAATTATGAACAACTCTATACAAGGTATAATCAAAGTGATGCTATGAAAACAAGAGCTATAACATTATTTAGAATATTTCAATACTCTGCACTGAGGGAAATGGCTGTGAAAATTTTTTATTAATTTCCAGATGTTCACTGATCATCATATGGCAAAGCATGTCATACCTGCATATTTTAAAACTCTGGAGACATCCTTATCTAAACTGTTTGAAAATCTACTAAGTAGATAATTTCACTAGGTTCGGAGCTGTTAGTTTAAAATTATATATTCACAGAATCCACAAGAACAATGGACATCAGGGAAGAAAAAGGGAATTATACTAGTCAAAAAAATTAAGCAATAATTATCATGATAATGAAATAATAAAAATAAGTAAATAATAAAACTAATTATCAATATTAACTCAGATTCACACCTTACCTTGTTCATATCAAAGCATTAAAATTTGTTTTTCAAAATTAGTGAACAATATTTAATCACATTGTTCATTTTGGAAAATATTATTGATACAATTGGATCATTAATATATGAAATAAAATAATTTAAATTATTTTTCTAGAATCTTATTCTCCTTTTCTTAAAAATTCCATGTTTATATATGAATTTAATGTATATGCTATATTGGTACAATATTACATATAAGAGAGATATTTTATAATTCTCAAGACATGAGAACTGATACTTTATTATTGTTATTGTTATTATGATTGGTTGAAAGACTTACATAGCTTTATGATCCTGGCAGATTTTCAAATGTTCTCTCTTTCAACTATGTTTATCAAAGGAATAAATAATATAGTGAATAAAACACTTAAGGAAGCATAGTTAGCTATAATTTGAAGGAATAATTAATTTCTTGTTTTGCTTCAATTTGGGATTCTATCCAGCCAAAGAGACATGGTAAAGCTCTCACTTGTATCAATAAGTTTATTATATTTCCAGATTCCCATTTTCTTCTCTCCAAACATAGTAGAAATTAATTAGCACATTTTTAATTTTCTTGATGCTACCATTTTTTTCATTTATACCAAATTAATTAGCTTAGAATATATTAGGCATTCTTAGCATATTGGGACTTGAATACCATTGAGATAGTTGAAAATATTGTATTGTGCATATTTGAAATTAGGAAATCTGCTATCAAATTGGAAAATGTTTGGCCAAATAATAAAGGTCCTCTCACCATGGGAAGAATTGTTTTGTTTTGTGTTTTGTTTTTCTTTTCAGAAGACAGAATGATAATGAATAATTTAATAGCTATTAAAATACTATTGACTCCTTGACTTAGCTTAAACCATTCTCATTTCAAGAGTTTCTTTTGCTATTCTCTACTCTTAGCTATATTTCAAGATAAAAGTAAGCTTTTGCTATTAAGTGAGTTTTGTGATAAACCTCACAGTATGGACTAAGCTTAATTTTCCCTTTGTTCTTTCATATATAATATCTCTGCTCCTAAAAGCAACCCTTAGAATAACTGGGGAATAAAATCTTCCTTGTTCAACCTCCCTAGGGTGACAGCTACTGGACCATGTGCGCTGCCGATCTATGGACTATATCATGACACACTGGATGATCAAAAGTTTAAACATTTAAATAAAGCAGTGATTCTCATTATTTTGATACATTCTTCAGGCTATTTCAGGATTTGTCCAGAAAGGTCAGACTTGTGAGCTGGTGCCAGGGCAGCCTGTTTCCCAGGTGCAGAGGCATCTCAGAAAGCCACAAGCTTCCTTTCTGTAAACGGTATGTCTATTTCTGCCCAGATACTTTTCCCTCCTCAGAGAAATGAAATTAACTAGGGCCACTCTTTCTCTCAGCCTGATGACAGTAAGAATTAAACTACCTTCCTCCAGAGAGCGCTGATTCTATGGGAAACCTTTCTCACTCTATGTGTGCTGTCATCTAATTCAGTTAAACCTATTGCTTTTCACCTTTTAGCTTTAATGAAATGTTACCCTTCACCTCTCTCCATACCATAGTAGCTACAGCCTTGGGTATTTCAAGCCCTCTTCACACTGGGGCTTACCTCCAAGAGCTCCTGGATTCAGGCAGAGGACTTCAGTCCTTTGGTTATTCACTCTTTCATATTCCAGTTGGCTTGAGTCTAACCCTCCAGCTGCGTTGGAAATGAAGAATAATAATAAGAAAAATTATATTTCGGTAGAGCGAAAATTAAAATATTGATTGCTGTCTAATTTATGTGTGAGCACAGATCCATCTTTTTATTTCTTTACAAGTCCTGAAGATTCACGTTGACTCTATTCCTCACATACGCTTCATGCTGTATTTCTCTTAAATGCAAAAATTAAGTGCTCCGCATTTCCCATCAACATCCTTGAAGGACACTCCTGAGAATAAACACACCGGTGCTTTACTTTGTTTATTAATTTGCTTCTTCTGAAGGGAGCTAAACCACATGCTATCCATACTGCATAAGCACTACTTTATTTGCAAACCTTTATGAGATTTTCACTTAATAAACCTTGACACATTTTGCAGTCAGTGATATTAATAGCCACACAGGAGCAACTTCAGTGGGTCTTTTTTGATGGAACAGTAACTGCCACTCCAGGCTTGGTGACACCCCTGAGTGTCCTTAATTATCACACGGGCTCTTGTGAAATTCTAAAGTGACTCTCAGAAGAAAATTAAATTTAATTAGCTTTAATTTTGAAAAATACATCCTGTACAACATTTTCCATGGCCGAAATGTCCACAGTCAAACACGGGTTATCATATTGCTGAAATCATATCCCTGGGATGCAATTTCACTCCATGAACATGGTTTGAGCACCTACTCTGTGCAATGTCCTGAGTCAGGCCCAGCGAATTTTCTAAGATGCATTACAAATAGTCACTGCTATTGAGAACTTAACCTCTTATGGGGACAGAAGCATATAAATAACAAAGTAAACCATGAGAAATTTAATTTGCTAAATACAAAGTTTTGCCATGGGAGTGCTGAGGAAAGAACAATTAATTTTGATGGAATATGTCAAATAAGACCTTGAGCAGGAAGTCAAATAGCATCAAGGCTTTGAAAAGTAAACACGATGCTAGTGAGTTGATAATGGAGGGGAGATATGGTGGAAAGAGCGTCTTTTGCTCCTAAATGAGCAAATGCAAAGACCCAGAGAAGTAAGCAGGTATGAGGGAGAATCCTGTGAGAATATAATGATTTTGAATCATTTAAAAATAATTTTATCTTTTAAAATGAATATAAACCCTGCGTACAATAATTCACAATCAAATATATTTCTTCCTTCCACCACTTATCTTTAGCCAAAATTCAACTAGATTGTAGATGTTCTGAAAGGTGGGCATGATTTCTTGAGGCCTGTGTTAGTAAGTGGTGGTATCAATATATGTTGGTGTTATTAAGCATATTATTATTATATTAATCTTTAAAAATGTGTCCTGAGCATCTGCCATATGTATGGCATCATTTCAGGAGCTATTTATGTTATTTTTTATTTTTTAAATTGAAGTATAGTTGATTTACAATGTTGTGTTAGTTTCAGGTGTATGCAAAGTGAATCAGTTTTGAGTGTGTGTGTATATATATATATATACACACACACACACACACATATATATATATATACTTTTCCAGATTCTTTTCCATTATAGGTTATTTCAAGATATTGAATATAGTTCCCTGTGCTATACAGTGGGTCCTTGTTGTTTATTTTGTATATAGTAGTGTGTATCTGTTAATCTGCAAATCTTAATTTTAGAAAAGAGTATAGCTCCACATGACATCCTCTGACTTCTCATCCTTTCTCTTTTTCACTTATATTTGCACACACACCTCTAAACCCAGACTGCTCCTTCTGCCATACCTATGTTTGCCTATATGTTCCTTAGTTCTGACAAAGTATCGTATTTGGTTGAGAAAGAGGCCAAGATACATCGCAGAAGGAAGACATATGAGTTATTATGTTAGAATTTATTAACTCATATCACATTTTGTTGTATATTAACTATTATGAACAAAGTAGACAGAGACCCCTGCCCACAGGACTTTACTGTCTTGCAGAGCTGTGTATATACATGCATGCATATGTTGTAGGCATCCTGAGCGTCATGGGAATGTATGATCTCCATTCCATTCTAATCATCCCACAGAAAGGGAAGGGGGACAAGTTTGCCAAAGGAGAGAAACTGAGAAAGAATGTACATGGCAGTATCATTTAAACATCTGAAGGACTATCAATGTGGAATATGTTGATTAGTTAGCAGTCGAATGGAAACAAGTTTGGTCTCAATGGCGTCAATCAATTATCAATAGTTAGAGTTGTGAATCAATGGTAAGTAGAATCTTATAAAATAATGTCTGCAGCTGTAACATGCACAGAGCATAAATAGTCACCAGCAGAGGTGTTGGAGCAGGGATTCTTCTAGTTTTCTCATTGGGGAATTGCCCTTAATTACCTGAATATAAAATTCAACTCCAATGTCTCATAATTTTAAGCTGTGTATAGTTATATAGGCAATCTCACATTTTTACCCATGACTTGCCCATATCACTGGGATGACCATCCCATGTGGCTGGTTTCTACATATTTGGATATTTCTCTCTTAGTCAGTTTGTGGTGTTACTCTCATGCAGCCCAGCCTCTGACTTAATCCCAGAATGGGATGGGTCCCTGAAGCTTCCTCCCAATTGATTTTTGTGTAACTCCAGCTTTGGTCACATCAGGCCTGTATTTATGCTCTAAATCACAGTTGGTATATTACATCCTGAGAGCCAAATCCAGCCTGCTGCCTGTTTGTATAAAAAATGTTTTATGGGAAGACAACTATTTCTGTTTGTCTGTGTGTTGTCTATGGCAGAGTTGACTAGTTACAACAGAGACAGTGTGCCCCACAATGTGACCCATTTTCTACCTGGCAATTTACAGAACATGTTTGCTGTAAACCCCATCTCACTGCACCCTCCAGAAATTCTTTTCTATTTCTCACTCCAGACTGTCATCCATTGCTAATGCTTCCAAATGCCCAGGAAACTTTTGCTGATATTGTGCAATAAGGAATGTAGATAAATGCGACTTATCACCTTCGTCCATCATTGTATTTATTGTCCCTCTCTTTCCTTCCAACCCACATTGTAAAATAAGCAGTAAGAACTTGAAGGCAGCTGGATTCCCATTGTCCTGAGGTTCATTGGAGGGTAGTTCTCATGTATGAAGATGCATTTGTTACTCTAAGTAGTAGAGCCCAGTGCATTTTCCAATATTTTCATAATTACAAGAGTCAGTTCAATTCTACAGTGTTATTTGCATAATTTAATAACAGGCAAAATTCCCACATTAAACTCTTAGGTATATATTGGTACACTTCTGTAGTAAATCTTATTTTAGAATTTAACAAAACCTTTAGTAATATTTTTTTAATAAATTTATTTTATTTTTGGCTGTGTTGGGTCTTTGTTGCTGCGCACGGGCTTTCTCTAGTTGTGGCAAGCGGGGGCTACTCTTCGATGCGGTGTGTGGGCTTCTCATTGTGGTGGCTTCTCTTGTTGCGGAGCACGGGCTCTAGGCACATGGGCTTCAGTAGTTGTGGCACGAAGGCTCAGTAGTTGTGGCTCGTGGGCTCTAGAGCACAGGCTCAGTAGTTGTGGCTCGTGGGCTCTAGAGGGCAGGCTCAATAGTTGTGGCTCACAGGCTTAGTTGCTCCACACCATGTGGGATCCTCCCGGACCAGGGCTCAAACCCGTGTCCACTGCATTGGCAGGCGGATTCTTAACCACTGTGCCACCAGGAAAGTCCTAGTAATATATTTTTCAAAATGTGTGTGTGTCCATAACCAGATGTCTTTTAACAAATCTGTTTCAGTGTCCTAATGAAACTATCTTATAAGGTCACTGAGTACTTAATGAGACAAAAATGTATTGATATAAAATACATTTTACAAAACGTATATGTCAAACATTGTTCTAGTAGTTTACCTGTTTTGTACGTGAGATATTCTGTCTCTGTTGCAACTAAATCAGTAACTCTCTGCCTTGGGCAGTGAGAGGTACATGGAAGCCCCCTCTTTAGCTGCTCTGAACTGTGCTTAGAAAGATTGCCTTCAGTTTCCTCTCAAAGTCGTGCAAGTTGTTCTGCATTCCCAATTCCCACTACAATAAGATATAGTAATTTATGACATGGCCTCATTGACACAATCCAAATAACCTGTTACCATCAGAGATTAACACTCTAGAAATAATCCAGAATACTGCTGTGAGATTTCTGCTACTGCTGCTTTGGAATACTAACTGTAAATGCCAGCATCCTTCTGAAAAGTCAAGTGGTATATTTTTATACTAATGTGGTTGTATGTTCTTTCTTCAGCACCCCAATTCTCTTCCACCTCTTACCGAAGATTATCAGTTTACTCAGTAGGGTGTGATGACTGTGAGTGAGCCATTAAACCTAAAATCAAGAAACGCTCTTTAAGAACAGAATACTGTCTCCCTCTGCTCAATATAAACTTAGTTGATACTTCAGGCTCTCTTTGGAGTTTTATGCTGATCTTGGATCACCATATGCAATTAGGTCAGTGTATTAAAAATAACCATTTGCCTTTGGGATTTAAAAACAGGCCAGCACTTTAGTGCCAACACTGCAGTATAATGCAGGATAATGATATTGAAGGATCCGATACCCTTTCCAATGAAAATCAACTCCCTTCTCCACATGTTGTTCTACAGAAGGGGAGGCTGCTTCTTCATAAGTCAAAGTGTGGAACGAACCATTTGCAGGCTCTAGAAGCAGGCTGCCTGGGCTCAGATGGGGTGTGACTTTGGACAGGGTCCTTTCTCTCTCTGTGCCTCCATTTACAATCTCTAAGTGGATGAGAGGACATCCTTCATTCTTTGGTTGTCATAAAGATGACATGAGGTAACCCATGATGTCCTCGTTCAGTGTCTGGCACTCAGCATTCAACTTCAACTATTATTTTCATTGGTGGTGTTGTTATTCCTGTTCTGACACTTAAGAGCTGTGTGTTCTTGGATCTCCTAAGTTTTGATTACTTTATTTCCATAATAGGAAAAATACACTTGCTTTTAAACAATTATGTTAAACAATGACATATATGTTTGATGTGAACTTCAACTGGCTCACTGTAGAGCAAACAGTCATGTGTGAACAAACAGCACCCTCACAATTTAATTTAGGATTTTGGAAAGTGGTTGGAGAGACTTGGATGCTCCCAGGGAAAGAAAGTCATCCCCATTATGTTTATTCTGTCCTAAGAAAAAAATAAATACTTCTCTTAGTAGATAAATAGTGTTCCTTTTGTGTTTACAACAAGCTCAACACCACTGGGAGCAATGTTAATTTGAAATGAAGTGACTGTTGACTTGAAAACTAAAACTGCCACTAGTATTCTAAAATAATTTCAGAGGTTTCTATGAAAATGCCTAATTATGTTTTTTCTAAGTAAGTTTGTTTACATGTAATAAAAAGACTAACAAATTCTCACTGGGAGAAAATTATGGGCTTCTCCATTTGTCAATCATTGTTTCTGTGTTTCTCCCTTATTACAAATTTAACATTTACTCATCATGAGCTTTTTCCAAAAGTGGTGTGTTTCAATTCAAAATCTTTAAACTAGTTAAATTTGAAGGTTGGTACACACACACACACACGTGTGTGTATATATGTGTGTGTATATATATTTGGGTATTTATGCAAACTCATATTTTTGCTACCAAGTTTCTTTTTTCCCTTTATTCTTGCTCTTTTCTGGCAGCAGAGAAAGAAGATAAAAAGCAAAGTAATGTTACAGCCGTGCATATTAGCTTTACTTTGCAAACAGCAATAATAATTAAGCAATCAATGTAATGGTTGTTGCTACATTGCTACTGCCTCACTCTTCCCCACTTCACTCTTTCTGTTCCAGGCATATTGGTCTTCCCGTAGCTAATCGGTCTCACAAGCCTCCTTCATGCGTCAGAGCTTTCTTACAAAGGTTTCCTCTCATCAGCCCACACTTTCTCAAGCCCCATCTGTGTCTCCCTTGTATAAGTTAGTCATCCTTCATTAGAGAAGATTTCACAGCCCCCCTTTTACAAGACCCTCCCCTGTGGCCCAACACACAGGCTAGTTTTCTTCTTAGATCTTTTCACAGGAATAGTTACATATTATTTGTGTCACTTTTTTGTTAATGCAGGGAATACATATTTGTTAACTGGATATATTATTCATTAAGGAAATGTCTCTTAACTCTCTTGGCCCAGGACCACCCCCATCACTTCTGTTCACATCCCGATGAGCAGGAACTGTGAGCATAGACCCAGGCAGATGTAAGGGAGCAAAGACTATGAGCTGTAGCTCCTACTTGGGCAGCCCCTTCTCTCCCACTGTTCTCTTATGGAAACAACAGTGAATTATTGGAGGACAGGAATACTGGACAGCAGTTTACCAATGACCAAGGATAGTAAAACTTAAAAGAAGTTGCGTGTGATAGAATTACTGCTGAATAATATAAAATTAACAGATAATATTATCAACAACTAAAATTAGGTCTGAGATTTGTATTGGGCTTTTGCTTTTCAAATAAATTTTCCATTCTTCACCACCTTCCATCTTCTTTAGAACAAGGAAGATGATTTCCAGAAAGATTAACAACGAATCCAAGATCATTCGGCTTCTAAGATACAGATCAGTACTTGAACTATAAGATTCCACTGCAATTGTTACTACTTTCCTAATGTCTCTCTCAAAAGGAATTCAGTTAACCTTTTTTTCTAAAATTATTAGTCACGCTTCTCTACCTTGAGCATTGTAAGGTTCTTCTCTACGACAGAATAACACAAGAGGGATGAGGAGCTAGAGCATATGACTCCGTTGAGTCTAGGACAGAGGCAAGTCCTACCTGCAAATTCTAAAGCAAATGCAGAGAAGTAATGTTTATTTTTTAAAAAAGCATAAATTATTAGTAGTCACATCTGTGCACTGGAAAACTGAGAATCAGAAAGTTTAAGAATCTAGTTCAAGATCACACAGTTAAATGAGGAAGTTGGAATTCAAATCCAGGATTTTCTGATTATGAATTCCACAGAGTTCTCATTATACCCAAAAGTGGGGGACTTATTACCCCATATACATAGGACAGATGTTCCTTTTTAAAATGTTTATAACTTTTCATTTTCACTTAAGAATGGCATTTAAGCATAGAATCCCTTAGATTACATGTTCAGCTCAGACTGAAAGATCTGAAAAAGAAAAAACAACTAGACTCAGTAGAAATTTACATCTTCTTCCTGGCTCTATTCTTGATAAGTATTGGACAAATGGAATCACTGTAGTTCCTTGAAAGATTTTAGAGGAGTGGGAGAAAGAGATTCTCATTTTATGTTAAGGATCGTAATGCTAGATATTCGTAGACAGGTATGCAGAAGTCTACTGGTGTAATAAACTTAGTCATCAAAGAAATTAAGTTAAATTAGCTACAGTTTAAATGAAGATATTTAGAATGTATAAGCAGCAAGCATGAGCAAAAATGTAACCAAAATCATTAGTAATCTTACCTCCTCTTTTAAGAACTGTAAGAAAGATAAATTATGCGGGCATTGGGTTTGCAAATTCCCTAGACAAGGAAATCTACACAAGTTTCTAAAGTTAATTTTACTAAATACTTAGGAACTCTGGACTTGTTCTATGAGACACAGTGACATTTCTAGTGGATCTTTTTGCAAATCCTCAATAATTAAAGGGATTTTGACTCTGGAACATTCACATCTGGCACACACACATCAAAGGTTAGAAACACAGGAACTCCTTCATTTCATATCGGAGAATGGGAATTTATCAATATTAATTGAAAATGACAAGAATACAGCTGTACCAAACAATTCCTATGACTAATTAAGATCCAGGGAAGAAAATGACTTTCTCAAATATCTTTTTTATGATTGATTAGAATTTCATCTTAAACCATGATAGTATTTGCCTAAGAATTCGGAGATCTCTAACCTACTTAGTCTCAGTTTCTTCATCTTTAATGAAAACACTTGCCATGAATTATCTGGGTAACGAAATTACACGGAAGGCACAAACTTTAACCAATTAGAAAGTCTGAGAGCGTATTGTAGTATTCACTGAGCCACTGGCACCTAACATGATATGAAAATGGGCAGAACATTTTATTTCTCACATTCAAAAATGCATTTTCTTTTTAAGACTTTTTTTAGAGCAGTGTTAGGTTTGCAACATAATTGAAAAGAAGGTACGAAGATTTTCCCTATATCTTCTATCCCCGCACATGCATAACCTCCGCCATTATCAACGTCAATCACCAGAATGGCATATTTTTTACCAAAGATGAACCTACATTGACACATCTTAATCACCCAAAGTACATAGTTTATCTTAGGATTCACTCTTTGGGGTGTACATTCTATAGGTTGACAAAAGTATAATGATATATATCCATCATTATAATATCACACAGAGCATCTAACTACCTTAAAAATACAGTGTGCTTTGCCTGTTTTTCTCTTTTCCCCACCCTTGCCAACCACAGATCATTTTAATGTCTCCATAGTTTTGCCTTTTCCAGAATTTCATAAAGTTGAAATCACACAGCATGTAGACCTTGCAAACTGACTTTTTTCACAGAGTAATATGCACCTAAATTTTTTCCATATGTTTTCATGGCTTGATAGCTGACTTCTTTTTAACACTGAATAATATTCCATTGTCTGGATGTACCACAATTTATTTCTCCATTCACCTACTAAAGGACATCTGGTTGTTTCCAACTTTTGGCAGTTATGGATTAAACTGCTGTAAACATCCATGTACATGTTTTTGTGTGGACATAAGTTTTCAGCTCCTTTGGGTAAATACCAAGGAGCATGATTGCTGGATCATATGATAAGAGTAGGTTTAGTTTTGTAAGAAACTGCCAAACTATTTTCCTAAATGGCTGTAGCATTTGCCCTCCCACCAGTAATGAATGAGAGTTCCTGTTGCTCCCCATTCTTGTCAGCATTTGGTGTTGTCAGTTTTCCAGATTTTAGCCCTCCTAATAGGTGTGTAGAAATAATTCATTGTTTTAATTTGCATTTCCCTGGTGACATATGATTTGGAGCATGCTTATTTGCCATCCGTGTATCTTCTTTGGTGAAGTGTCCTTGGCCCATTTTTTATTCAGGTTGTTTGTTTTCTTACTGTAGAGTTTTAAGGGCTCTTTGTATATTTTGGGTAACAATCCTTTATCAAACGTTTCTTTTGCAAATATTTTCTACCAGAAAATATCTTCTAATTCTCTTGATATTACCATTTGGAGAGCAGAATTACTAATTTTAATAAAGTCCAGCTTATCATTTCCTTCAGGAATCATGTCTTTGGCATTGTATCTAAAAAGGCATCACCTGAATGGATAAAGAAGATGTGGCACATATATATAAAGGAATATTACTCAGCCATAAAAAGAAACGAAATTGCGTTATTTGTAGTGAGGTGGATGGACCTAGAGTCTGTCATACAGAGTGAAGTAAGTCAGAAAGAGAAAAACAAATACCGTATGCTAACACATATATATGGAATCTAAAAAAAAAAAAAAAAAAAAAACGGTCATGAAGAACCTAGGGGCAAGACGGGAATAAAGACACAGACCTACTAGAGAATGGACTTGAGGACATGGGGAGGGGGAAGGGTAAACTGGGACAAAGTGAGAGAGTGGCATGGACTTATATACACTACCAAATGTAAAATAGATAGCTAGTGGGAAGCAGCCGCATAGCACAGGGAGATCAGCTCGGTGCTTTGTGACCACCTAGAGGGGTGGGATAGGGAGGGTGGGAGGGAGGGAGACGCAAGAGGGAGGGGATATGGGGATATATGTATATGTATAACTGATTCACTTTGTTATAAAGCAGAAACTAACATACCAGTGTAAAGCAATTATACTCCAATAAAGATGTTAAAAAAAATAAAATAAAATAAAAAAGCATCACCATATCCAAGTTCGTTTAGGTTTTCTCCTATGTTGCAGATTTCTTTTATTCACTACTTACTTATTTTGATGATTTCCAAACCATAAACTACAAGGATTGAATTAGATGACTTCTATGGCACCTTGCTTTATGTGTTTTAAATGACCATAACCAAATTTCAAAATATTCATTTCCTATGAGAAACTCAATATAATATTATGGTTCTTCTGGTATAGTCAACAAAAAAAACATGGTTTAAAAGATAAAAATAATATTTAAATGATATAAAGTCCAGAGAGTCAAGGTGATAGATTGTAAATGTGCCCACACCAAGATGACTCTGCTCCTAAAGTTATTACTCTGCTTGAGATACAAAGCCCAGGAAGAAAAAGGAACAGATGGGACTTTTTTGATGTGTCACAGTTCACTCTTTGGTTAGGAAAATGAAGAACATCTTACTAATCTTCACGTGTGAGATAAAAAATTCATATGAAGGTATTTCCTCAAATGACAATGAGTATGTTCATTTAAAAAAGGATTACAAATTCTAGGTAATATATCATGTGTCTACTATACTCATAATGACACTGTTGTTTGTATATTAGTTTTCCATGGCTGTGTAACAAATTACCTCAAATGTAACAGCTGGAAACAACATTTATTTGTTATCTCAAAGTTCTGTAGGTCAAAAACCTGGTCAGGCTCAGTTGGGCTCTCTGAGTAGAATCTTACAAGGCCAAAATCATTAAAAAAATTCTTCCCTCCCTTCTCTTCAAATTCTACCAATATTTCAGGGTGCTTTCAAGTACCACCCTGAAATTTTGGGGGCTTTTCTCATTGTCTCTGGTATCTTTCTTCTAAGCAAATGCATAATACATAGTTTGTATTACGCAAAATTGGATAGTATTAATATTTTTTCTTGTTCTCAAGTTTTGGCACATTTTAAAACTGTGCCAAACTAGACTACGAGCTATCACAGAGTGTTTATTTCATGAATACCTTACATCACTCACAGCATCAACCAAAGTTTTAAATACACAGCAGATAGTGCTTATTAATTTTCCCCTACATATGAACATTCCAATGTAGAATACAATGTCAAAATAGAAATTATCAAAATGGAATAATTTCCATTAAACCTGGGATAGCCCCCTTGTTTTACATTCAAGGAAGCACTTCCTTTTTGAAAACGCTTTGTCATTTACTTTTTCATACTGTCTTACTCCTGTCCATTGCTACTTTTTGTCCATACAAATTTTTCCAATTGGTGACAAGGTGAAATCTATAACCGGAAGGTTAACAATTGTAGGCACATGAAAAAGGATTGATTATGAAAGGCAAAACAAAATTGCAGAAAATTCAACATCATACAAAAAATATCATGTGGATTCCTCACCACTAGCTTTTTGTGCCCCCAGTAGATATATTTTGGAACAATTTGGTTGGCTTAATAAGAGCTGTGGCACTAACTAAAAGGTTTTCAACCTTCAGGGTTTAGCATCTGAACATCCTCTTCAGGTGCCAGATTGGGCTGCCCTGGAGTTGATGGGGATTTGATGAACTTGTATGTATGTACGTCATGGATAGATGAAGAGGCAGGGCCTGGAAGCAGCCAAAGCCACTGAGAAAGAGAATTGTTGGGAAACAGCATCCGAATGTACTGTAATATGACAAAAGTCAGTAGACCCAGAGCCAGCCCATTAAGGAGTAAGGTTTGAGCCATCAAGCTGAGACATCTGGCCACTTTACCTTGGCCACTGATGGCAAAATAAAGGCAGGCCATCCTGGATTCAACAATAATTGGGATGGCTTTTCAATGCTCCCTGACATTTCCATTTCAAGAATATACCAGAATGTTTCTATGTTTGATGTCTACTTTTCTTTTCATTTTAATCAATTTTAATAGTAGGGTTATATATTTTAATGGCATTTCTTCCCGAATATAGAGGTCATCTATCAAAGAGAAAATGACATTGACTTTCCCCTTACACAACATTTGGAATAAGTTAAGATGGCCATATCTAAAAATCTTTTCTAGTAAAACAATTGGAACTTCCTCCACATAAGGACTCTTTAAACTCAAATAGAAAGTGCAATGGATAAATACAGGGTGAGTCTCTAACTTGTGCTTACTGCAAATATTCCAACTCTGGTTAGTTTGTGTTCCCAGAGGAATGATTTGTGCCCATCAGGGATTGTATTGTGAAGTGTTAAAAAGTCCTGATATGATATCTCATGGCTAACTGAGGTCCTATCTGAGGACCTCAACCTTGGATGCTAGAAAAGTCACAGCTTGTGTTTACGGATTTTTTTATAAGTGTGAATTCTATGATCACATTTGGAAAGGGGAAAGTACAAATAATTTTGAATGCTTACTTTTAGGATATACTCTTTTTAGTGTGTGAATTAGAGACAGCTTTGCAATGGTCAATGAGCAAAGCAAAACAATTCTCTTCATTCCTAATCTGGGTTAAATTTTTGATTTGTAATCAATATAAATCTGTTGAGTTAATAATGATAAAGCATACTACTTCTTTCAATAGGTAAAAACAAAGAAGCCAATGAAATATAATTTTTAGCTTCTGGTATAATAGCTTTGGAGGTAGATAAACTGGTCTCAGGGAAGCCTCCTTCTGATAGAAAGAAGACATTAGAGGGTCAGATATCCTAAATAATCTGAGTCCAAGTGATTGATCAAGGATGTTGGAAGGTTGTAATTTGGATCTTTTCTTGGGATGAAGCTGTGAGAACCAACTTCATTTCTTCACTTCGTTTCCAGGCATAGGAACTAGAGTCCAGTCAGAGATATTAACTGTTGTTTGTCTTGAGCCACATCATTTCTAGGGGATAAAAGCTTTCCTGGGAGTAGAGGCAGGAGAGGTAATTGACAGTCTTCTCTTCATACAGTACATCAAATCAATAGGTCCATTTCCTTAGCAATAGTGCAGGCTTTCTGTGTGTGTGTTTGTGGGTGATGGGCAGAAAGTCTGTCTGATCAGCATTTCTGATCTTTCTCAATCCCTACGTCTAACTAAGGAGTCACTCTACAGGAAAATCCCTGACTTCTATTCAATAGAGTGCCTGGATCTTCCTTAGCAACGCAGATGAATATACCAATGAACCCTCACACACCAGCAAGTCAGATCCAGAATTAACTCATTGCCCTCAGCTTCATGCTCAGGGAGGTTCTGTAGGGCTCTGTTCTAGATGCCACCTGGGCTGCTTCATTTTGCTCACCCCCAGTGTGCAAAGCCAGTCCTTATGATTGAACTCCTGCCTTGTTTATTGAGAATTCTCCACTCTCTCTACTGGAACTGAAATCTTTCTATTTTTTCTAGCTTATTTCATAGAACACTGATTCCTTAGTTAAGGAAAAAAAGAAAAGTAGTTTGCTTTGTTTTGTTTATGCTGTCAGAAATTGTGCCAAGAAAGTTTTGCATTTATTATCTCATCGAGTCCTGAAAACAATGCTAAGATGCAAATATTATTACTGTCATTTTGTAGACAAACAGGTGTAGACTATTTAACAATTTCCCCAAAATCACTGGCTGCTTTAAATTTGAATAGAAGGAGACAACTTGGTAATCACCTGAGTTCCCAAAGGATCGTCATCTCTGAGTTAGCTTGAATTTAGATCACAGCAGGTTATACAACTGGTACATCATTATAGATTCTAATAATAATAATAATAATAATACATTTTATAGGAAGGTGATCTCAATTTAGGCACCTGAACCTATGTATCTCTGGATGTGAGAATATTTTCTCATACTTTGTGATAAAAGTAATATTTATCTTATCACTTTATCAAGATTATTTTTTTCATTTTAGATTGTTTTAATAATTCTATCTCCCTTTGACTTTTGCATTAGTCAAAACAGTGTTGCAAATAATTGAATTCCAACTTAAGCTAGCTTAAGCAAATAATAGTAACAATTACAACAATAATAAATATAAAGGGGAATAATTTATCTGACAAATCAAAGGTATAATGTGAGCAAAACTAAGTCTGGTTGTTAATTCAATAGTCAGGCCTTTTCCTCTCCATGTCTCAGTACTACTAGCCTCCGCTTAGCTTCCACTGAGGTCCTTTCAACCCCACAGCACAACGTCATCCATCAGCCCCAGTCACTTATTTCTCCATTTAAAGGAAGTTGTCTGGAAATCAAAAGTCTTACCAACAGTCTTACCTTATAATTCTTGTAGAAAATATTCAAATAGTTCTCGAATTGGGAGAGCTTGAATAATAAGCCTATTCCTGAACCAGTCAGGCTGGCTTGTAACAGTGGAAAGGGTCGGGCCATTTAGACCATCTGAAATGGGTTTTAAGCAGAAATTACAAGATACATTCAGAAGAAAGAAAACATTGATGTTGGACAGGAAAAATTAAGTATTGTCTACAACACGTTTTTATATTTAAATGGAGACCAAGAAATACAAGAATAATTTAAAAATTAGGGCAGTTTTTGCTTTCAACTAGGTAGATTAGAAGTATTTTATATTCTCGTTAAATTACTAAGTATTCTCTTTGGATTTTTTTTTCCAGGAATATTTTTGAATAAATAATTGGAATATATACAGACCTTTCTTGTCTTACAACGGTGTTTTGTCCCAATAAACCCATTGTACGTTGAAAACATCTTACGTTGAAAATGCATTTAATACACCTGACCCGCCAAACATCATTGCTTAGCCTAGCTTACCTTAAATATAATCAGAACACTTCCATTAGCCTATAGTTGAGTAAAATCATCTAACACAAAGACTAGTTTATAATAAAGTATTGAATATCTCATATAATTCGTTGAATACCAAAATTGAGTACTGTTGGTGAAAAACAGAATGGTTGTCTTGGTACAGAACAGTAGTAAGTGTATTGATTGTGTACCCTTGTGGTCTGGCTGACAGAGAACTGTGCTGCCCAGCATCATGAGAGAGGATCATGCCAGACATCCCTAGCCCAGGGAAAAGACCAAAATTTAAAATTTGAAGTTCAGTTTCTACTGAATGTCTATCACTTTTGCACCACTGTAAAGTTGAAAGATCATTAAGTCAAACCATGGTAAGTCGGGGACCATCTGTATGTGAATTTTCTTTTCATAATTGTGGATTAGCTTACATGAAAATTTTACAGTGATATAAAATTCCATTTAATTTACTTTATAATAACTTATCTTTATGAAAAATTAGTGGGATTATCATAAAAAAGGCAGCATTCAGGCTCGATCACTTTCCAATGATAGAAACATCATTTTCTTTCTATCCCAATGCTTTGACCCTAAAATGAACCACAGGAAAAATACTAATCTTACTAATTCAGAACCTCAAAGAGAAAAATATAAAATCCAAATTAAATAAAAATACCAATTTTTGAGCCATCCCATTGTTCTCTGTATAAAAGAATCCAGCCTCTTTTTGGGAAAATGTAGTATCTAAACTCTATCTCCAACTTGTAAAATTACTTGTTAATTTTCACATTTTACAATTACAATCTAATAGTTTGGGGAAGGTGATATTTGTCCTTCTTTTGATGTGTCCACAGCATCTTGTGTAGTCATTTATCAGTGCACTTCATTAAAAAATTAATTCAAAAAATATCAGTGGAGGACCTGGTAGATTTAAGTAATGATTGGCCCTGTGTGAGAGCATTTAATCACATTTTATTGTAAATTTTTAAATTTCTAAATCTATAATTTTAAGAAATAATAACAAAATATCCATAATCAGGTTATTGTATTGCTTTCTTAATTTTTCCCTGATGTAAATTTTATCAAGTTAATTTACTCTCTGTGTAAGAATGCTTGCACAAAAGTAATCTTGGTTTGCAGATTTTCCCATGAGATTCAGAGCTAAAAGCTGATTCTTCATGAAATTTGGAGTTGGTACTACTTTTATGTTTTGGAGTTAGGAGTAGTTAAATTCTCAAAACTCACACCTGTGTCCTAAAAAGAAAAACCACAATAATCAGAATACAACGGATCCCAGGATCCTCATACATGGGCTTTATTATATTAACTTTTATATTTCTCACTATTTAACAAAACAGTTCTTCTATTTCAAGCATTTATAATTTTTCTTTTTTCTTTTATAAATGCCCCCAATACTACAAATGTCCCCAATTCCTACACAACAATCTAGAAACTGCTGGACTCTCTTCTGTCCCATGGTTGGAAGAGAAGCATTTGTCACACATTTGGGCTTCAATGGTGCATTCCTAATATCGTAGGATGATTCTAGCCATTACTGGTGACAAAAACTTCAATGTTCATTCATCCATTCCTGGTATTCATTATGTGATTTAATTTTTCACAATTCATTCAAAACACTATAAATTACCAGCTTCATTTTAAGAAACTATATTTTAAATTGTATTATTTATTTTCAATGGTTTTATATGCAAGATTGACTCTAGCATATTCAGCAATGCATCTCTCCTCTCCTGACACTGGAGGATCTTATAATCTTCCGTTTTCTGAAAAACTGTATGTTCTTTTATAAATAGACAATCCTTATTCTGATTACTTATAAAATGAATTTGACTTGAAGGTCAATATAACAGACATTGAACAGAAGTGCTAGAATAAAAGGAAGAAGAGGGTGGGAACCCAGACCATAAGGACAGAGAGTCCAAGATATCCCAGCCCTTTGTATAGGAAAAGAGCTGTCTGATTTTCTGGCCAATTTTTACACTTCTCTTTTATAGACTTAATGTTTTAAAAGCCTCCTGCTGTGATTATACATTAAAAAGCTGAGCTAATAATGCTGTCCTTAGGGTTGTTGGAGAATATGAATTTGTTAAGTTATTCATAAACGTTCAACATTGTTATGCAAATAGTGTATACAGTGTAGAAGTGTATCATATGAAAGAAAATAATGTAAAATCACTTTAAGTATCACAAATAAAATTCTTCTTGACACTGTTGAAAATTTCCAAAATTCAATATTATTTATTCTTTCCTATAAAATCAATTTCTGCCAGTAAGAGCTCAATACAATTGCAAAATAATATCAAACAGCTTTCAAAAGGATATAAAAGGGACATGGATTAACAAAAATAAATACCAACTTTAATTATAACTCTGCATGAGATACCTCAGAGATGAACACAGGGATAGTTAGGCGCTTTAGAGGGAGGATATCAGGTTATAGAGTCTCCCTGCAGCATTATGGCAATGTCTCTTTGATCATTTTCTCTTTCACTGTCTCCCTCTCTCACTGCTTGGTTGTCCCTTCTGGAAAGAGGAAAGCTCTTCATTCCCCCATAACAATACCACCAACAAAGTGCCATCCATATGCTAGATATTTGAAGGAGGAGGCCTCTAAATCTTCTAATCTATACAAAAAGAGCCCTGTCAGTCTAGAATCACCAACTGATTTGTGCAAATAAAGAGTTTATCTGGAAAATCACTTTTGGTATCAAATCTCCAGATATTAATAAAAAGTCACTCTGGTTGGCCTAGTACTGTTGTGTATGCCTTTCTCAGTCTCCCCAAGAAATGCTGAGGCAGGGCAAGTCTTAGATTTAAAGACTTAATCAATCTCTATGACCAGAACTATGACTCACGAGAGCGCTGGAAATTGTGGTACTCTTGAGCGATTTGGACAAGTCAGCGTTTATCTCTGGTTTTCAGTTTGCTTATTAATAAATGACAGTTTAAGCTCAATGATAAAGCACTTATAGCCCTAAGAATTTTTTGAATCTACCTTCTCTCTTCTCTGTTATTATATTAGAAAGTTTTCTGTTTTCTGTTTATTTCCAAATGTGTATTGACTCAAGTTTCCATGTGCTATTATAGTGGCACTAAAATGCAATATAGTGAAACTGTATCAGTTTATACAAGCAAAATAATAGTCACTAAGAATTTGCTAAGAATTGTTTGAGTACAGATTGCCATCCATATTTTCATGGCAATTTGAGCCCTGCATTGTGGGGTATAAGGAGTGGAAGCTGGGGTAGATTGTATATTGTGGTAGGTAGGTGAAATCCATATAAACGTTTTCTCTTGTTAAGTCACTTTTTTTGAGTCTTGGATTTTGTTTCAGGGGAAAAAAATTTTTTAAACTTTGGTTTTTATGTCATTCGCAAATAATGTCACATTTCTCAATGACTTTCGAAATTCGAAGAAGTTTGTTTGCATTCAGCAGTAGCATGGAAATAATTTCAAATCAACTTTGGGACAGCGATAGCAAAATGTTTTGAAGTCGAGCATGGAGAGTCATGTCTTATGCCATCTGTTGACAGAATGGGACTCTGCAGCCTGGAAGGCTCCTGAATAAGCCTAAGGAGTATGTTAGTGCCAGAAGCTAATGTAGTGAGGAGAAAAACAGCGACAGTACAGCAACAACAGAAAGCCGTGGGGTGTCCTCATAAAGAAGCAAACAAAAGAAAGATCAAGAAGTGCAAACCCAGAGCTTAGATGTTTCTTTATTTGCACACATCTGCTTACTGAACACATTCCCATTTAATTATATAGCCAAATTACCATCCCCTTACAGAACTATTGTCATTGTTTTCAGATTCTTCCAAGTGTCAATTTCAGTGTAACTCCCTGTGTGTTTCAAATCAATGCCTGGACATTTTCCTGTCTGCAATTATGTAACATCTGAGGATAAAGGCATTTTTGTCTTATCTAATCAAATTTTCATGTTAATTCCCTAAAAGGTAACTGCATTTGTGTACATATCTGCCTGGTCACTTGTCTCCATATCTTACTGAGACATTTAAAAAAATAAGTCCGTACATTTTCATATAAGTATTAGAGATATAGAATATGCATTTCCTTTTTTTCAACTTAAATGAGCTAAGATTTCTGCTTATACAATAAATGACAAACTTTAAACAAAAACAAATTCACTGAATATGATTGCCATCAGTTCTAGAAGCATGATGAAAAGCTTTTTTTTTTTCAAAAGTATCAATATTACAGAAGCTTTTGTCCAAAAAATAAATTTCCACTGAATCTTATGCCAGCAGGAAAGGTTAAGGAATTATCTCACCCAGTGCTTTTCAGTGAAAATCTGTTTTCTGGCGTGAGATGGATTTACTTATAACAATTATTGAAGTTTTAAATATATGCCTATAAATGTGACTGCCTTTAGAGAAAGTAAGGATTTTATCTCTATCAAAGATGCTTATATATTATTTGGTAGACTGATTGGTGGAACATAGGTATACAAACTGAGAAATAGTACAGAGACTATAGACAACTGACAAAACTAATTTAGTAAATTGGCCACCCATTTATTTATTCAACAAACATTTATTAAATTTGTACTTTGTGCCAAGGAATACACAAGATGATTTTTACATCCATTATTATATTAAGGTTATACACCAGTCCTTTAAGGCAAATCTTTCTTCCTGATGTAGATAACTGACTCAATATTTTGTTTTTCTAATTCTTAATTGTTTGATTGTGTTATATGAGTACTATCCTGATTTCCTTTTCAGGAGTCTCTCAAATAAAATATAAAAACAAAACCAAAAAGTCAAGTTGCAGTAGTAATTGACTATGAAGATTTTACATTCCACTGAGATTATAAGAATTTGAATTTGCATTAGCAAGGAGAGATCCAGATTGTGTGTGTGTTCTGAATTTTATATAATTTTTGGTATTTCTAATCTTGATTAACTTCAGAATAAATCCGTTATTCCTTGGCTTACTCAGAAACACACTGTTCCTAAATATCACAACCTGAAAAGAAACAAACATGATTTTAAGTCTTTTAAAAGGTAGACTAGGTCTGATCCAGATCTGGACAAGGCTTAGGTTATTGCAAAGACTACATGGTACCCTGGGGTGCTGGGGAAAACAGCCAATGAACCCAGGCAGAAGCCCATCCATTTGGCAAATATGAGGTTTCTCTAGTGGAGACAGCTGCTCTCCTGCCCTTCCGGCTGAAATGTACTGGAAAAAAGTCCCTACAGATGAAAAGGAGGACAGAAAACATTGGTGATATAGGGGAAATCCAACAAAATAAGGACCTACAGCCAAGAGAAAAGCAGTTTATAACAACCTGTTTAGAAAATTGGGCCCAGATCTCCTCAGAGAAATGCCAGTCGCCTTTTCTTCTTTCAAATGTATTTTCTACTCTTTCCCACCTAGTTTTTTAAAGTATTTAACCATGAGCTATCTTTCAATAACACAGGGTAAGAAGGAAAGCTTTTTTTGCATTGATTCAATCATGGATAATTGTTCAGAAAGCAGCAAGTTCTTTGGAAGAGAAAGCATCGCTCATTGATCAGCACGGCAGCTCACTTGGTCAGCATTCATGTAAGAGCCGGCATCCATAACAATTTCTCTGAAGAGTTTATTGTAGAACCAAACAGTAATTGGAGCAAATGAGTGAATGAATACCCAAACTCTATAATATCCATGTTATGGCCTTGTGTGTATGACTAGGTGATTCTGAAAAGGATAAAAATTATTTTTAGTTGTCTAGAACTAGGTTACTAGCCAGAAAAAATTTAAGTATCTGGTCAAAAAAAAATTTTTAGAGACTTCAGTGAGAGGAAGGGTCTCTGTACTAGGACAGGCAGAGAAATGATGTTTTCTGGAGAGAAAAACAAAGACATAAAGAAACAATAAACAAAAAGCCATAGCATAGCAGATCTACATTTGATTCCCAGTAGTGCTTGACCAAGGATTCCGCCACATCTGAAAATGTCTGGATGACAGATGTTGCAAACAGACCAGAAATCTATTAGTATGAAAGATCTAGGACTCTTCTGTGAACAATTCGTCCTAAGAAAAGAGGTCCTTGAAATTCCTGTAATCAGAGTGATTACAGAGATCTCAGCCCACTCTTCTCTTTCTAGTGACATGATAGGATCGCATGTTTGTGACTTGCTTTGCCAGTGATATGCGAGTGGAAGCAATGTCTGTTGGTCCCTGGGGTGGGGGGGGGGGGCGTTTAAAAGCCAGTATGCAACTTGCCACGATTCCCCATCACACCTCAGCCACCGTGGAGGCACATGTTAGAGGAAGACTCTCAGCTCCATGGTGAATACGTGCACCAATCACCTTGCTGGGAAGCGCTGGATGAGCCTTGTGAGTGAGCATAATCTTGGAGTCACTGTATCAGAAAAAGGCTTTGAGAAATCTGTGTGAAAAACCCCTTTGCTGATCCCTGCGGAGGCTTTGAGAACAGAAGCACCAGAGGCGGCATCCCTGGGGTGGGGGTGGGGGGAGCACAGGAAAAGATGGGGGAATCCCAGTAAAGGTAGGAACATGGGAGACATCCCTTTTAAGGCTTCTAAAAATATTAGAGTGGACTTTACATAGGGCCAGATGTGCCTTAATTTCAGCATGTAAGAATTGCACATATTGACTAATAATGTGTTTACTCTATCTCTCCAGGGGACTGGGTTGTCTGGGAAAGCCTGGTTAATAGGTCCTAATTTCAATGACTGCCTCACATACTTCTGTTCTAATGTGTATGATTATACCCTTTTCTTCTTCTTGTAGCTATGATCATGCCAGAAACCATAACATTATTCATAGGGTTTTGAATCTTCTCTGGTAAAGACAGGGGTATGTTTGATGTATTTTGGTCATCTTGATGACAACATAATAACGCAAGTTTAAATACTTAATTACAAAAAACAATTTATGAAATAAGAGTAGAACGATGTAAATGGATTCAGCTGAAATGTGCCTCAAATTTGAGCCTCCCAAAATAATAATATAGCACTGTCGACTTGAAATTTCAGAAGTTTGCCTCAGTCTTTGAAAGCTTCTATACACTGCATGTTTCAGAAGAAATGAGAGGCAAAATAAAATAATCATGAATTAGCACAGCTTAACAGAGCTTTCTATGAGCCATTACAAATATGTAATCAAAACCTTTTTAGTTCATCATATAATTCTGCTTAAAAAAGTGATCTAGTTGAACACCATGTTAATAATTTTATTATAATTTATTAATACTTTAAATAAAATGTCTCTTCAATTAAATAGTTCCAAGTGTTTGATTCTCCAAATTGTTCAAAATAATTTTTTCTCATCTCCTACTAAATTAAATTTATTCTCTTAGGAGCTAAAGAGATTTTGGATCCACCTTTATATTCAAGTTGAAAATATCTCAATGGAGGAAAACACCCTTTGGCTCTGCCTAAAATCTTGAGTTCTTCTTACTTGTTCTGCCCCCTCCCCCCAGTGATTGTTTTCCTGTCTGCATTAATACAAAGTGCCCCTTAATAGTTTGAGGAATTGCACATGCTGCTATGGAAATATAGTGTGCCCACTGAAGCAACCTGTCAATAAACTTCTTGAAAAGTCTTTTGATTTCTGTTTCTGTACAAACCCAGGGTCAATAATGCTATTCACTCTTCCCATGAGAGATCAGTTGCTATGAGGAATATCTAGGAATCTTAGCCCTCACATGATAAGTACAAATGGTAAATTTTATGAGGTTTCTCATATCTTAAAAGAATGCAGTATAATAGAAAACATTATTAGTTTCATTGTAAAACCCTGGGAACATAGGCAAGCCAGCCTGGAGGCAAGCAGAAATGAGCAGCAACAAAGTTAGAGAAACACAGCAGAAGCCCTGATCAAACTTTACCTGAAGCCTGATATAGATTTGTCCATATTTCAGTTTGATGGGCCAATAAACCTGCTTTTCCTGAGTTGGGTCTTTTGTCACTTGCAACTGAAAGTGTGCTAACCCATGCATTCAAATACTAATTTTTTAATGCTTTTATTCATTTATAAACTCAATATATTTTGAGTAATTAATGATTAAATGACATGAATTTATATCTCCACAAATTCTATATATATGCAACGACAGCTTGACGATCAAAAATTCCATTAATCACACAAGTAGTGTAATGTATCAAACAGTCATGTTGACATTTTTGCTTGAATGACTTTTTAGTGAATTTAGTAGACATAACAATGACACAGAAGTATAAAATTAAGCTTTTATTTTAGCTAATTTAATAACCTGAGCAAAAACCAACAAAAGGGGTAAAGTCATGAAGAGATAATTACCATAGAAATGCTTATTAAAATAATGATGGTTTGGAGTAGCCTTTTAAATTGCCCCAAAATATGTATATTTGACTGTGATATAGACACTAAGCATCACGTTACACAGCAGTCGGGGACATAAATTGGCACTAACCTTCCACAGAACAAATTGAAAAGTGGTGTCAAAAATACTAAGAAATGTATTTTTTTGTTCATTGATTTGACTTCTAAAATTTTTCCTAAGGAAATAATTTACTACTGTCCAAAGATATATACAAATATGATAACATAACTGTTATTTTTATAATAGCAGAAATTATATTTAAGCATATCCCAAATTAGGATTTAGCTTAAATAAATACAGAACAGAATAAATAATTCACAAACTGAAGAAGTTTCTTATATCTGGGGCAGAGTGTCCGATAGTGAAAATAGGACAAAGCTGGGAAACTGACTAGAATCCAGCTGGAGAGCTTTGCCCGCTCACTGTGGAGCTGAGACTTACCCGAAGGGCAAGGTTGAGCTGTTGCAGGGAGTTAATCAGAGGACTGACATGACCATATGTGCATTTTTTTTTTTCAACTCACTCTAGCCCTAGGCAGGAGAATGAATGGAAGGCTATAGATTTGTCACTGGACAAAGCTGTCAGGGGGCGAAAAAAGCCATCCCATTTAAAAATATATTTTTAAAACTATTCAGCTATTTAAAAACAATCATTTGTTGAACATATACTATGTGTCAGACACAGTGGGATACTAACATAAACACCTTAAGACCTCCTATGTCAAAATGTGCTTTGATTGAAATAATTTATTTCAACTGTCCCTGTAACTCTCAAGGCAAAGGTGATGGAAGCGCAGCTATATTTGGACAAGTTTTATTCAACTATTTTTTTAATGTTACAGGGAACAATCTATGCTATATGATATGCAAACAATAAAGGTTTGGTATCTATGAAAGTAAATTTAAATATATTGTAATCATCTAAACCTTTCAAAAAAGTAATTTGTTCTGTTTATAGTTGTATGACTCTATTGCATTAGGTATAAATAGTAGGAGACCATTGCAGACATGATACATTTGGATGGATTCTACAGTGTATCTTCTGGGTTACAGCAGTAATGAGTTGTGTAGACGTAAAAATTAAAAATAAAAAAGGAGGAAAGGAAGGAAGGAAGGGAGGGAAGGAGGGAGGGAAGGAGGGAGAAAAGAAAGAAGGAAGGATGGAAAGAAAAAATATTGGTCTCAAACCTGATAGCCACAATTGATATATGGAAATATGGTACTTAAGAATCACAGTTTTGGATTCTTCTTCATTCCATTAGAGAATACTCTTCAGCTCTTCTTGTGTAGCCGAATCATCCTTCAGATATTTTTCAGTTGGAACAGAAAGAAGCACCAGAGAGAAAGTTGGTATTAGGAATGAATATGACTAGTTTCAGTGTCCAGGTGGCCAGTTATTATGTGTGGCTTTTACCATTGGAAGCAAACTACTCAGTTAATGGGTGATGTCATTTCTTAGAAACCTAAGCATTTCTTTTGCTTTTTTCCCTTATTGCTTATGCTCTTAAACATATTTAATCATTTCTACATGAGCATTTACTGTGTGGAAACGTCTAAGTGAGACATACTAAGGAAATTCCTGTAATTATTATGACTTTTTACCCACAGCATTAAATGCAACCTGACTT
This sequence comes from Eschrichtius robustus, assembly GCF_028021215.1. Lineage (NCBI taxonomy): Eukaryota > Metazoa > Chordata > Mammalia > Artiodactyla > Eschrichtiidae > Eschrichtius > Eschrichtius robustus. The sequence continues at coordinate 88,715,044 of NC_090837.1, forward strand.
CTATGGATGCATCTGGATAATTTTCACACCAAAGAAATGAAAGGTGGTAGATCACTACATCTACCCTTGCTCAGTTTTCTAGAAGGCTGACGAATCTCAAGATTAATAAATTAGAGAGATATTTTCAATATTGAGCTCTTGGGTCTTAAAAGTGAACTTCCCCTGTACTTTTTTCCTTGTACTGGGTAGCTCGGTTTTCCTGGGATTAGCAATGGCTAGGCAGCAGGTCTCTTTCGGAGTATCTGGGCCAGCTACTACTTATCTGGGATCTAGATCCCACATCCCAGACATTGAATTCAACCAAAAATTCACATCACTTCTTAAGGTGGGTTAAGACTGAGGTGGAGGAAAAGCTGGCCATTAAAAGGACATGCACAAACTTTGAACTTCAGGAGTAAATTGTACAATATTAACTACCGTAGTTAACTTGGAAACTTAAAAGGTGATTATGACGGTTCCAAATCAGTACAGCTTTTGCTGATATTAAAATATTCCCTTTGGGATATATGATGTGTCCCAGTAGTTCAAACTCAGGTCTTAAGAACATTAATCTCCTTGAGTTTTTATAGAGGTTGTAGGGTCAGGAAGTAACCAGGGTATTTCAGAACAGGGAGTATTTGAATATATCTCCCAGATTTAAAACCACACCATAATATCCCATTTGAGATTGTTGGAGAGGGCTTTTATGAAGCTGAAGTGTTTAACCCATTAGCTGACTGGTTGACTCTTGTCTGATAGCATTTCACTTAAGCCTTTTCAAATATAAAATATTGCATAATAGTGAAAGTTGACTAATAAACTTATTTCAAATTTTGCTGAGCCTAGACCATTTTTGTTTGAGAGGCTGATTATTTAAACAGGGTCAGGCCTTGAACAAAGAAACAAAAGATAAATCATCACTGACATCAAATTTAGAAACATAGATAGCTAAAGAGAGAGAGCGAAATAGATAAATAAATAGATAATCTTCCAAACAGAAGATATGGTGCCCAGCTCTTTTCTCTTTTCAAGACCTTTTCTCTGCTCTCATGACCTGATTTTATCCCCTGATGCCCTTCTTGCTGACTGTACTCTTACAAGTACACTTTACTCATAAAAATTAGTTGACTATCACAGCACAGTTCTAGATGCTAAGGATATAACCATTAAAAAAAAAATGCACACACACAAGGTCTCTGACATTATGCTACTTATATTATATGGATAGACAGACAATGAAGAATAACTAAGCAAGCACATACATGAAATAAAATTGGTAAGTGATGACAATTATATAAAAAATAAAAGAGGGCAAATGACCCAAGAATTACTCTGTGATAGGGGAGAGGACAAATGGTTTTATAATGTAGGGGTCACACGACATGCTTTTTCTTCCTTTTTTTCTTTTGTTAGTTTCATCTTTTGTGTTGGGTTGGTCTTCACTATGCTTAGTGTAATACTTTTTATGTCTTATGTATTCAAGAAAGAGTTATTAAAGAATATATGTAATCAGCTCACTAAATGCATGTTTTCATATTCTCCCTATCTTATTTTTATCAACTTCCTGAGCAGACCTGGCATTCAAAGAAGGGTAAGCTTTACTATATATTATGTTCACTGGTTGAACGAAAATACTGTGAAGGCTTTTTTTTTCCATATAGCCCAAATAAAGGAGTAAATGATGAAAAGGCAATTTAAGACAAAAGAAGATATTACAAACTGTACTATGACAGAGAAAATATTCCCTAAATGAGCTTAGCATTTAGGAACAGTATTGAGTTGAGGTGTTTACTGTCTAAAGTTATACATCAATATCTGCTGGAGGGTGTGGACATTCTAGTCAAGAAGAAATTAACACTGAAATCCAAAAACATGCGACCATAGCACAGAAATGTAGAAACAGAAAAGAACATTTACATTTTTACAAAAACAATTCCTGCATTTTAAACTGGCATAAAGTTTCTAATCCACCAAAACCTAAGGGTTATTTTGTTTGTTCATTACATCTATTCTACAGTAACATACTAGTTGGGGGGAACAGATTAGTTTCCTATGTAGGCAATAGCAAAGCCCTTGCTCTGAAATACCATGCCAACTCATCCCAGCCCTTCCAAACCACTGGTTCTCTCCTCTCCTCCTAACAATAGGTATAACAACATCTCCCTGATGCCATAAGTCTGGCCCATAAAAAAGACCATCTGTTGAAGCGTTTGTACTCCGGTGGCAGACAGCCTATGTTCAGTAATCACCGCTTGGACACTTAACTCTTCTGTGACCCTAAGTTGCTTAGACATACATCTATCAGTTTCTTCATTTATATGACCTAAATAACAGCAGTACCTAACGTCGGGGTGTTGTGAAGATTAAATTAGCTCATACAGGGCTTGGAACAATGCTTGACACAAAAAATACAAACGTTCCATATACGTATGTTATTATTATCATTATCATGTTTATTTGCTGGGCTCCTATCAGCCTTATTCTATTTTATTTCTCAGTTTAGTCAGAACTCAGGTGGAGGAAATTGGAGCATTATCAGACACTGATATTTGGAGGCAAGATGGACCCGGAAAGTTGGGAAATAAGATGAGAAGTAAAAATTAGGCCTCAAAAACACAACGAGAAGCTTTTAGTAGAGCTTGGGAACATGGGGAGTGTGTGATCAAAGATATTGACCTTGGCCATGTGGAGGCATACTATGGCATAGAATGCAGTTGTACAGAATTTGGGTGGAAAATATTACACAGACGAAATTTTCAACCATAATATGGAATGACCTGCCGTGCACATGATCTGTGCGTCGTCACAGATGGTCAGGGCCAGCAAGTCGACTGGCTACCAGGAGAGCCAGGGAGATACCTACAGTCCCCCGAAGGTGCCAGCAGGATCGCCCAGATTTTTTTTTCCTAGGGAGGCCATACCTCTTGTTTCCATAGGCTTAATGAGTAAAATCAGTGGGTTAGAAGAAAAACAGGGATTTCTGGAAGAAGATGCTTCCTTTACGTTCCTGATGCCTCCTCAGTGAGAGAGGTCCAAACTGCCTCTCACCCGGCCAGCATGCTGGCAGCTAAAACATCTTGTTTCCGCAAATTTTACAGAATTCTAGACTCCATTGCTTCAGCCTCCATTGGCTTTCTGGTAAATGTGGGAAAAATAAATTGGATGTGCTTGTCTTAGTTCTGATTCTCCTCTTGAGGAGAAAGCCTAACCTTCAAGAACTAGCGTTCTCCGCTTTTAACATTCTAGTAGTCCCCTTCCCTGTATCTACAGCCCCCTCGCCCACGCACGCACATACACACACGGGGAGGCAAACGCAGCCCATCGTGTCCACGACTAGGTAGATAGTCCACTAATTCTGGAGTTGAGATTCTACATTGATGTGGACTTCACATTAGGTTACATATTCACATTTAACAGTTTTTAATAAATAGGTTGATACCTGGGCCTCCAATCTGCCTTACTTTTGATTTAATTTCTCAATATGTGCAAACAGTGAGAAAGAGAATGTCTTAGCAAAATCTCTTGATCTGCAGCCACGATTTCCCCATTTAAGTTAACACAGTGAAGAACTTCTTGAATACATTAAACCAGTTACTCCTTGGACTTTAGAATCATTTGTCAGGAGGGAAATATAAATTAAAACCACCATGAGATACCACTACACAGCTATTAGAATGGTCAAATGAAAAAGATCGACCGTACCAAGTGTTGGAGAGAAAATGAAGAACTGATACTCTCATACACTACTGGAATGTAAACTGGTAGAACCACTTTAGAAAAGGCTTGTCAGTTTCTTATTATAAAATAGTGCTGTTAATAAATGACCCAACAGTTCCATTATTTGGTATTTACTCAAGAGAAATAAAGATGTATGTCCACAAGAAAAAAAAGAACAAGAAAAAGACAAAGAACAACACCTCTGTCAGAATATCAAGTTTCTCACGTTCTTATCGCGACCTTCATTTACTACAGAGGCTTTCTCTTTAATTGTGGAAAGGCTCTCCCTTGATTGCTTCAAAACAATATTCTGAGAAACATCAGCTATCGACCAACATGACAACTCTCTCATTATAGGGATCTGTCCTGTATCCAATCACTTACGAGTTAATTTACATTTAAAAAAACACACTCCGTAGTAGAACATACAGTATTTTTAGGAGAGAGATGATTCTGTACCTAGAGAAATAAAATGTTGGCTTTTCAAATTTGTCTCTGAGCCAGCCCTCTCACAGACACCTGGCTGAGTTCTGTGGGAAAAAAAGGTTGAAATAAGTAAAAATGAAAGAGATTTTGACTAAAATCTCTGTAAACTTTCCAAGACAAACAGGTATGTGTTAGTATCTGATTGCCAAAATACTAAGGGAAGATGAGCAACTTTTTTGAGTCACTTTTAGATAGAACACGATGAGATTTTGAACAGAGGGAAATGCAAGCGAGAGGCACTAGTATTCAACAGAGAGAACGCAGCTACTCAGGAGGATATCGCTCAGCTGTGGGGATGACTGGATGGACAGTTCGAGACTTCTGGAAATTGATATGAGCACTCACCATTGGGGGCAAGAGGGTATGGCAAGAGGGAGAGGTAGAAACTATTAAATATCTCATGGTCAATGAACAAGAATTTCTTACACACACAATACACTTATTGGGGATTTCAGTAACAATAGGATGTGAGAATTCGCAATTGGAGACTAGAGTCAGCAAATATACAGACCGTTATAGTTTATTGTGTAATAGACAGTTACAGATGTTGCTGATCCTTAAAAACTGGTGCTTCCTTTCAGGGGAAGAGGCCCTCAGAATATTTTTTCTGCCTAAAGTCAGAGCTTAAATTCTTCTATTAAATGTTCTCTCTCCTGAGAAATATTCTCTCAGTCTGGATAGTATGTCTATTAGAGTCTTCAGAAAATTAGAGAAAACTAATTACAGGATAATGATGAGTTCCCTGAGAAGAACTGAAACCCTGTCATGTCCAGGAGGTCAAGGTCTGATTTCTTCAATAAACTCTAAGCTCTCTACATCCCCAAAGCAAAACATTTGCCTAAAATATAATGGGTTCTTCGGACATAACTGTTGATTGGTAAATAAATGCAGGTCATCAAGTTATTTCTAAATTTACCCTTCAATTTCTTCTTATTCATAATGTATACATAGAATTCTTAATTTAAACTATGGATGAATGTTTAAATTGGAATATAATTATGTGTCATTTTAGTTAACTGAAGAGACCCTATTGAATGACTCACATACTCAAGGACGAAATATTCAAAAATAGTTTCTAACTTCAGATAAATTGTGAACTAGAGATACTTTTTCTTTTCAGATAGCAATGACTAATTGCTCTCTTTTTTTTTGGCCATCAAGGAAATATTTTCTATATGGTGCACTTTATGCTTGTCCTTTTTGACATTCTTTTTGATGCTGATAAAATTAAAAGGTATCATAGTAGTAATTATGAGCTTATAATGGATTAAGATATCAATTTGCCTGCATAGAATATTTTCAACTTATTAAGAAACACCATAAAAGGAAGACAAAGCCTTAAGTGATAAAATAATTGAAGTCGTAAGTGTATTACAACTGAGGTAAACACATAGCCCAACATCTCCTAAATAGAAGAGTTTGTCTTCTACTTGTTTATTACTACATTCTGGAAACAATATTCAAATAGGCAATATTTTACAGGTCTAAGAGTGTCCTGTAGTCACTCAGTGGGAACCCACACATATATTTCACAATAATTGAGTCCTAAATGCTTTAACAATGGCACATAATCATGAGAATTCTTGGGCCTCTCTTGGGTTAAGTATGGCATCTTTAGAAAACACTCGCATAATATTAACAAATTGTCTTGGCTTGATAGAGATTTGTAGAAAAGTTTTTATCTCTGGCTTGATAAAAATATTTTACTATCTTTTCATTTATTTCAAAAAGTTTTACAAAGGGCAAAGGTTTCGAGTCTCTGTGATCAGAATGTAACTAAATAAACATCAACTTGTGGCTTTCTCTTTTGTTCCCAGTTTTAATGAGTCATCTGACTACTCAGGAATAGTTTCATTAAGTTATTTTTCCTTAAGGTTTTACAAATCTTAAATTCCTTAAAATGAAAAACTGTGGCACCTCAAGAGTTAACAAAATGATGCTTATTGCTTCCCCTGAAACATGACCTAACAAGTGTGAAACATAAATAACAGATTGATAAAATGAAGCCTTCACAATACCGTTAGATCCAGCTTTCAACACATACATTTAGTTGTACTATGGGGAAAAAATGATTATATAGGAATATAATCTATGCTATGGTAACTCAAATATTAAAATATCTTCCCATAAATGGTCAGTAATGATGACAGCGATTATAAACCAGTGTTTTATAAAATGTTGTGTTCCTGCCCATCAAGAGTTTCAAAGTGTTTTACTAGACGATATATTGACAATGAAGTTGAGCTATATCTTGTGTCTACATTGGCAAGAATTTGAAATGACACGTGTTCAAAAGGCAATAAACCCCAGAGAGAACAGAAAGAAACATGCCCACATTCCTCAGTATATTTGTATATTTACCAGTGTTTTTCTTGCATCGAATGACTTTCCCTTTTTTATTTTTCCTCCATGAAAAATATGTGATAAATATAATAGCTCTGAAAAATTCGTGTATGAGGAATACCAATAGGAATAAATGTTTCCCTGGAGAGGTATAGAGCACACAGAAAGATTCCAGTTACTCTTTCTTTATTTATATTGGTGTTATGCTTTTGCTTATAATATTTGAATTTTCTAATCATAATTATACTGTTGGAAAATATTTTAATGTGCTTATTATCCAAATCAACAAGAAAGTGTTATTCAGGGACCTAAGAAGGACCCCAAAATACATATTCAGGTTGATTGTTAATGTTTTTACTCCTTTTACCAAACTGTCCATTGCAATATTAGTCATGAGGCCTAAAATGGAATTATTTCTCTAAAAAATATTGTCATACATAGTGACCAAGAACGTACATTATATTTAACATAGATTTTAAGTCATTTGATCTCAAGTAGGCAAAAGGAAAGAAACCTACAAAGAGGTAAAGTCTGTGGGCTCTGTAGATAAATCCAACAGAGTCTTGGGGAAAAAAGAAGGTGACCTTTAACCACTGCCTGATTTTGGCCAGATTTGTCATGGCTGTTCATATATTTAAGCTATTTTAAAGATGCTGTTTCTTAACAAAAATATTTTCTAAAAACAGCAGGGAAAATATTAGTAGTTATAAACTTATATGAGCTGGATATCTCTTTGACCATCTGTGTTATCTATTGTACATGTGACTCTTTGCATACCCATCTTATATTTTCATAATTGGCCCTCTAATCTAAATACAAAATGATCAACCACGAATGCCAGCTTGACTGGGATGAGAATTACAAGCATATGTACAGTACCACGGGTATTATTGTCAGAACACTACAAAATATGTTTGTCACTCTTGTATATAATTACACCCTGGACTCATTATAGCTAGAAATAATGCAGTCTTTTATTCAAGTCAGGATGACTCTGGACCCAGTGTAAACGTTGCTCAGCTATATTGTCATACAGAACACAGATGACACTGCTGAAGGTTGTTTGGGAACAGTCACAGTTAAATTGGCAGATTCAATAGCATAGGAGCACTGAATCCCAATGCTGGGTTGAAAAAGAAAAATGTGCTTAGTGACTTTACTTGGTTAGTGACAAGACTCATCAAAATGTATTCCTATTTTTCTTTCCACATACGGGGACAGTTCCTTTGCAGCTGATGTGAAATATATTGGTACTATTTATTTCAGTGATATGATATAGTAAATATTTGGTTTTAAGAATGAATTTGCTTATAGTTGTGGTTGGTCAGGATAGAATGGGACACTAAAGAGATGGTGACTTTTTTCTATCATCTTAATCATGTACAGTTGCCAATTTCAAAGTGCTAGACAATGTTCAGTTACTGACTTTCCTGATAAGATAGAGTCCCCTATGACCCCATCTCGATTATGATCTATTTCTACTTTATATTTATTTGTTGTGACTTTGTTTTAATTCAGATATTCTCATGATTGGCCCATCCTTATCCTTACCTTCTTATTTCACATGTTATCTCCTCAAGCATGGCTTTCCTGATGTCCTTTTTAAAATTCCTTCTGCAAATCACCAGCCCCTAGTATAACACATTGTCATTCTCTTTACATAATTTATCATAATCTATTTATTTAAATTATTGTTTTAGTCTTTCCACAATATAATGCAAGTTCTTTGTATCAGTATAAGAGAAGGGATCCTTTTTGTTTTGATCACAACTATATTCCCAAGACCTAGCGTGGGGCTGGGCATACAGTGATTGTTCAAAAAATACTGCTAAATGGATAAATGAATAAATAGCAAACATTTAAAGAACATTAACCCTAAACAACTGGATTGACGTTATTGCTGCTATGGTGATAGTGTGTTAATCCTTAGTAAGTTAGCTCTAAGTAAATCATATATCACTGGTTCTACACACTTAAAATGATTTGGGGACTTTTACAAAACTGAATATTGTTGCTGTGTTCAAAATTGTTTTATTGTCTGGAACCAGACAATGACATTAAAAAAAAAAATTTTGGCGGGCGGGTGCTTCCCTGGTGGCACAGTGGTTAAGAATCTGCCTGCCAATGCAGGGGACAGAGGTTCGAGCCCTGGTCCGGGAAGATCCCACATGCCGCGGAGCAGCTAAGCCCGTGAGCCACAACTACTGAGCCTGCACTCTAGAGCCTGCGAGCCACAGCTACTGAAACCTGTGCGCCTAGAGCCCGTGCCCTGAAACAAGAGAAGCCACCGCAGTGAGAAGCCCACGCACTGCAACAAAGAGCAGCCCCTGCTCGTCGCAACTAGAGAAAGCCCGCGCGCAGCAACGAAGACCCAACGCAGCCCAAAATAAATTTTAAAAAAATATATATATTTTTTCTTGACTTACCTTTAATTTTATCCTTGTTGTAATTCAAGGAATATTTCCCGACTTCTTTTTCTTACCTGAAAAAAGGGGGTTTGGGTGTTAGATACTAGGTTCAGCTTCATGATCAATTTCCTCATGGTATTTAATTTTATTCTCATGTCTGCAATATGGTGGTTCTTGCTAATCTTCATACCCATAGCCCCAGGAGACAATTAATTTGACTGATCGCTTTTGATTGCTCTTGGATCTGATTATTAGATAAATGATAATGATATTAATGTCTCAAATGACATATTTTTTCTCAAATGTCAGATATCTCTTCCTATTCTTATAGATTATATCTCAGTAGTATCATAGAGGCAACTTTATTTTTTTTAAGACCTACCTTACAAAAGAAATACTGAAATGATACAATCATGAAAAATTAGAGTTGAAAGAGATCCTAGTCATTTGGACTGCTTTTCAGATGAGGAAATGAAGGTCCAGTGATATTTAATAAATTGCTCAAAGTCACAGAGATAGGCAGTAGAAAATTCAGGGTATCCTGTTCTTTCCATTAAAATTTTACTCTGGTTGCGTATCATTAGTTTAAGTGATGCATCTGCTATGGAGTGTTATTTATTCTACTAAGAGAAGTACACAAACAAGACAGAATCTAGTAACATTTCTGCAAGTGTGTCTTCCTCTTTTGTGTTTTATGACTTTGTGCACAATGCTTGGATTGCTTGCTCTATCTTCTGGATTCAGAGCTCTTTTATCAACCCTGCAAAACCCTGTTCAAACATGGCCATTGTATTGGGAGGTCCCTTGAGCATCTGTCCTGCAACCAATTAGAGTTAATACCGCTTAGGATGGATGTATTTTTTGTATACCTTCCAGATACTATCATTACAGCAAGTATTACTTATAATTTATTATGCACAATGGTCTAAACATCTTTAAATATGTTAGTTTATGTTTATAGAGCAGAAGCAGTATCTATTACAACACTGCATCTCCTCCTAGTGCCTAGCAAAATTACGGAAAATTGCAAAAAATTACAGAAAAAAGAGCAGACTTGTGGAAGAGATTCTGAAGCAGCCCTATTCCTGTCTCCCTCTAAACCTACTCATTTATTCAGTGCAGTTAGACTTTCCCCTGTATTTGAATGAAAACTTAGGCATGTTCCATGAGTCCCCTTGGCAAACTCTTGTAATAAAATATTCTACAGCCATTTTACATCACAGAACACAGTCTCAATTCAGTAACTTTAAACCTAAGTGTCCATCGACAGATGAATGGATAAAGAAGATGTGGCACATATATACAATGGAATATTACTCAGCCATAAAAAGAAATCAAATTGAGTTATTTGTAGTGAGGTGGATGGACCTAGAGTCTGTCATACAGAGTGAAGTAAGTCAGAAAGAGAAAAACAAATACTGTATGCTAACACATATATATGGAATCTAAAAAAAGATGGTTCTGATGAACCTAGGGGCAGGACAGGAATAAAGACGCAGACAGAGAGAATGGACTTGGCGGACATGGGGAGGGGGAAGGGTAAGCTGTGATGAAGTGAGAGAGTAGTATTGACATACATACACTACCAAATGTAAAATAGCTAGCTAGTGGGAAGCAGCCGCATAGCACAGGGAGATCAGCTCGGTGCTTTGTGAGCACATAGAGGGGTGGGATAGGGAGGGTGGGAGGGAGGCGCAAGAGGGAGGAGATATGGGGATATATGTATACGTATAGCTGATTCACTTTGTTAATACAGCAGAAACTAATACAACATTGTAAAGCAATTATACTCCAATAAAGATGTTAAAAATAATAATAATACAAACACCAAGCCATTTTATTTTTTAAAATTTATTTATTTAATTATTTATTTTGCGCTGCATTGGGTCTTCGCTGCTGCACATGGGCTTTCTCTAGTTGCGGCGAGCGGGGGCTACTCCTTGTTGCAGTGCGCCGGCTTCTCATTGCAGTAGCTTCTCTTGTTGCAGAGCACACGCTTGTAGGTGCGTGGGCTTCAGTAGTTGCAGCATACAGGCTTCAGTAGTTGTGGCACACGGGCTTAGTTGCTCCGCGGCATGTGGGATCTTTCTGGACCAGGGCTCGAACCCGTGTCACTTCCATTGGCAGGTGGATTCTTAACCATTGCGCCACCAGGGAAGTCCCATACACCAAGCCATTTTAAATCTGAGACTTTACCCATCCCTCATGTTGGAACTTCATTCAGAAAAGTCAACTTTTGCAAAAAGATTGGTCAGCATCTTCTCTCTTTCTCCCTCTGAATCTTCCTTTTCCCCTCCATATCTTCGCAGCCAAAATTTCCAGGGGTTCGAGCAAGTGGGAGGGAGAAGAGGAAGATCTTTTCTTGACAAGCCCTGACTTGGGAAGCTGACATTGATATGCTGTATACTTTGGAGATATTCAGTGAAATCTTTCTCTCGTGGGCATGTTTATGGGTGGCGTGGAGTCCACCCAGTTGCTGGGAATCTCCCCTCTATCCTTCCCAATTGGCAAATCCTTCTCTTTTCTGCTTGGTTGATGTAACACCTCCCAATAGATTTAGGAAACTGTTAGTCCACTACCATCATCCCTCTGCTGAGGGAGCAGCTCCACACCTCCTTCTCAAGGAGGTAGAATGGGAATCACCACTGGCTCTCTCCAACAATCAGTATTCCTTCCCTTATCCTATTAAATTCATCTCCTTGAAGCATTTCTCTCTACACTTGGGGATGGGACAAGGCATTCCATCAATCAACCTCTCCAAAATATTCCTATGTGAACTTTTCTGAAAACCTCAACTAACTCCTGACAATTTTATGCCATCTATATGATACCAGGTATATATCTATGTACCTGTAATACCAGTTATAACACTGTTTTTTAACATAATCTGTTAAAAATTGTTTTGTAAGATCTAACACTTCTCATAGATTTTTTTTCCACCTATTTTTTGGGCCTCAGTGCAGACTTATATTTTAACATCCTATTACATTAGCATATTCTAGGTATAAATGTATAGTATAAAATATATTTATTCAATAAATAAATTATCATATGAATGTGTTGAATAAAGTGATATTTAGGATTCTGGTAGTTCTCCTCAGCAAAAGAGAAACATTTGGGATATACACTTATCTCTGGGGAAAATATAAGTAGATCTAGAAGGAACCCAAATTTATTAATAAATTCTGAGGCATATAACATTGAGGATATATGTGCTAAAAAGTGAAATATTTTATGGATTATTTAGTCATACGTAAAATCTAAGTATCATATTTTATTCATGAAAATGAAACTAAATTCTCAAGTGGTATGTTCCCAAATTACCTACCAAATAACAAGCTTAAAAAAAATTTTTTTAAAGCCTTTATTTAAATTACTACTAGGATATCTCAGAGGCAGTTGATTCTGAATGTATCAAGGAAAGATTTAATGAGACTCTAACAATCAAGTTATCATTTTTCTGCTATTACTCACACTATAGTTTGTTTATTTGTTTAAGCTATATTGGTTTTATAACATATAAGAGATCAAACCTCAATATTGTCCAGAGGTTCTGGAACATTTGTACTTCTTTAAAAGCAACTTGTGGTAAAGATTGTGCTATGGAGGAGTCATTAAAAAATGTACTTACCAAAACTACAAATGAAAATTAGTTTTTGGTAAAATAAGTTTGTGTATTATAGAATATTTCATTTCGCATGTTATTTTATCTACCATCACCCTCAAAATGTAATACAGTAAAGAAACACATTTATCTCTTTTTAACCCAGCATTTTACAAATTCAAAGACAGAAGCATTTTTTATTTATTTTTCCTTAAAAAATAAACAAATGACTATTAATATTCCATTTCAGTCAGGGTCCCTAAGAAGCTGACCCTGACACAAGGATTTAAATTCATGTACTTCATTTGAGAGTTGATCCCAGAACACATCAGTAGGGAGATGGGGAAGTGACACAGAGAAAGGAAGGATGACAATGAGAACTGCAGCATCAAGCAAATTACCATTGGGGACAACTGGAGCTCCATCCTACCGGTGGACTCATAGATACAGCGTTGAGTGTGTCTCTGAGTTCTCTCAACCAAGGGACAAAGAAACTGAGGGATTTTATTTATGTACCAATATCTTATCCACCTTTGGTTGAGGACATGCTCTTGGATGCCACGTCTAGAAGAGGCTGAAGCAAGTTCCTGTGATCAGAAGTATGTCTTCCTGCAACACATCACAGCTATTTCCAGTAAGCAATCTTCAGTTCATGAACAATATGGGTGTGGTACCTACAGCCTCATAAACTGCCCACTATCTGTTCCACGGAACTTACTACGGGGAAGGCTCCTTGGATCCTCTGAGTTCCTTTGATATCACTGAGAAATGTCTAAAATATTAGGGAAAACTAATAAAGGAAATATATTTTTTACCATAGGGACAAAATATGTCCTTAAAATGCTTCTAGCACACTTTTCTCAAAAACAGTATTTTTACATTGCAGTGAGAGAATCATTTTAATGATGTCAAGCTACAGCCTAGAGATGTAATCTTTCTAAATTACCTTGCCATCACTTTGTTCATTTAGTGGTTTCTCAAATATGGGTAGCTGAAAGTTTATTAATTTTGCTGATGGCACAGGTGATCTGCAAGGACTTAAAAACAGTCAAATTGAAGTCTCATGAAACTTACTGGTGTCCAATCATGGATTATCACCTGAAAATAAATAACTAGATGATTTAAATAGATATTTTATCTTCAAATTTTTGTTTACAATTTGTAAAAAAAATTAATTACTGTGTTGATTCTGAAGTTTCTATCAGCATCATATAAAACTCATCTCAAATGCTACCTACTGGAGAAATCTGTGCCTTACTGTGGACCTGAATAGAATTAGCATCTTAACACCTTGTACTAATTTTTTGCCTTCTCCATACTTCAAGTCCAATATTACAGGTTTTTATAATTTATTATTTAAATCCAGTTTCCCCTGTAAAGGCTGTGACTATGTCTTGTTCAAATTTATACTTCTAGTATCTATCTCAGATCTTGGTACATATTTTGCTTAAAAGGACCACAATTCAAAGACACCCAGTGATAATTTAAAATAAATACACAGAGGGACCTTCAAGATGGTGGAGGAGTAAGACGTGGCGATCACCTTCTTCCCCACAAATACAGCAAAACTACATCTACATGTGGAACAACTCCTACAGAACACCTACTGAACGCTGGCAGAAGACCTCAGACTTCCCAAAAGGCAAGAAACTCCCCACATACCTGGGTAGAGCAAAAGAAAAAAGGAAAAACAGAGACAAAGGAGTAGGGACAGGACCTGCACCAGTGGGAGGGAGCTGAGAAGGAGGAAAGGTTTCCACACACTAGGAAGCCCCTTCGCAGGCGGAGACTGCGGGTGGCAGAGGGGGGAAGCTTCGGAGCCACGGAGGAGAGCGCAGCCACAGGGGTGCGGAGGGCAAAGCGGAGGGACTCCCGCACAGAGGCTCGGCGCCGAGCAGCACTCACCAGCCCGAGAGGCTTGTCTGCTCCCCCGCCGGGGCGGGCGGGGGCTGGGAGCTGAGGCTCGGGCTTCCGTCGGATCGCAGGGAGAGGACTGGGGTTGGCGGCGTGAACACAGCCTGAAGGGGCTAGTGCGCCACAGCTAGCCGGGAGGGAGTCCGGGAAAAAGTCTGCAGCTGCCGAAGAGGCAAGAGACTTTTTCTTACCTCCTTGTTTCCTGGTGCGCGAGGAGAGGGGATTCAGAGCGCCGCCTAAACGAGCTCCAGAGATGGGCGCGAGCCGCGGCCATCAGCGCGGACCCCAGAGACGGGCATGAGACACTAAGGCTGCTGCTGCCGCCACCAAGAAGCCTGTGTGCGAGCACAGGTCACTCTCCTCACCGCCCCTCCCGGGAGCCGGTGCAGCCCGCCACCGCCAGGCTCCCGTGATCCGGGGACAACTTCCCCGGGAGAACGCACAGCGCGCCTCAGGCTGGTGCAACGTCGCGACGCCTCTGCCGCCGCAGGCTCGCCCCGCCTCCTCCGTACCGCTCCCTCCCGTCGGCCTGAGTGAGCCAGCGCCCCTGAAGCAGCTGCTCCTTTAACCCCGTCCTGTCTGGGCGGGGAACAGACACCCTGAGGCGACCTACATGCAGAGGCGGGTCCAAATCCAAAGCTGAACCTCAGGAGCTGTGCGAACAAAGAAGAGAAAGGGAAATCTCTCCCAGCAGCCTCAGGAGCAGCGGATTAAATCCTCACAATCAACTTGATGTACCTGCATCTGTGGAATACCTGAGTAGACAACGAATCATCCCAAAATTGAGGTGGTGGACTTTGGGAGCAACTGTAGACTTGCTCTCTTCTTCTTTTTATTATTACTTTTTTAAAATAATTTTTAAATTTTTAAATTTTTAAATTTAAAATTTTAATTATTTATTTATTTTTTCCTTTCTTTCTTTTTTTCTCCCTTTTCTTCTGAGCCATGTGGCTGACAGGGTCTTGATGCTCCAGCCTGATGTCAGGACTGAGCCTCTGAGGTGGGAGAGCCAAGTTCAGGACATTGGACCACCAGAGACCTCCCAGCCCCATGTAATATCAATCAGCAAGAGCTCTCCTAGAGATCTCTGTGTCAATGCTAAGACCCACCTCCACCCAACGGCCAGCAAGCTGCAGTACTGGACGCCCCATGCCAAACAACTAGCAAGACAGGAACAGAACCCCACCTGTTAGCAGAGAGCCTGCCTAAAATCTTACTAAGTACACTGACACACCAAAACACGCTACCAGAGGCAGCCCTGACCATCAGAAAGACAAGATCCAGACCCACACACCAGAACACAGGCACCAGACTCCACCACTAGGAAGCCTACACAAGCCAATAAACCAACCTTACCCACTGGGGGCAGACACCAAAAACAATGGGAACTACGAACCTGCAGCCTGTGAAAAGGAGACCCCAACACAGTAAGTTAAGCAAAATGAGAAGACAGAGAAATATGCACCAGGTAAAGGAGCAAGGTAAAAACCCACCAGACCAAACAAATGGAGAGGAAATAGGAAGTCTGCCTGAAAAAGAATTCAGAGTAATGATAGTAAAGATGATCCAAAATCTTGGAAATAGAATGGGGAAAATACAAGAAATGTTTAACAAGGACCTAGAAGAACTAAAGAGCAAACAAACAATGATGAACAACACAATAAATGAAATAAAAAATTCTCTAGAAGAAATCAATAGCACAGTAACTGAGGCAGAAGAACGGATAAGTGACCTGGAAGATAAAATGGTGGAAATAACTACCACAGAGCAGAATAAAGAAAAAAAAAAAAAATGAAAAGAATTGAGGACAGCCTCAGAGACCTCTGGGACAACACTAAACACACCAACATTCGAATTATAGGGGTCCCAAAAGAGGAAGAGAAAATGAAAGAGTCTGAGAAAATATTTGAAGAGATTATAGTTGAAAACATCCCTAACATGGGAAAGGAAATAATCAATCAAGTCCAGGAAGAGCAGAGAGTCCCATACAGGACAAATCCAAGGAGAAACACACCAAGACATATTAATCAAACACATATTAATCAAACTATCAGAAATTAAATACAAAGAAAAAATATTAAAAGCAGCAAGGGAAAAGCAACAAATAACATACAAGGGAATCCCCATAAGGTTAACAGCTGATCTTTCAGCAGAAACTCTGCAAGCCAGAAGGGAGTGGCAGGACATATTTAAAGTGATTAAAGGGAAAAACCTACAACCAAGATTGCTCTACCCAGCAAGGATCTCATTCAGATTCGAGGAAGAAATTAAACCTTTAGAGACAAGCAAAAGTTAAGAGAATTCAGCACCACCAAACCAGCTTTACAACAAATGCTAAAGGAACTTCTCTAGGCAGGAAACACAAGAGAAGGAAAAGACCTACAAAAACAAACCCAAAACAATTAAAAAATGGTAATAGGAACATACATATTGATAATTCCCTTAAATGTAAATGGATTAAATGCTTCAACCAAAAGACATAGACTGGCTGAATGGATACAAAAACAAAACATGTATACATGCTGTCTACAGGAGACCCACTTCAGACCTAGGGACACAAACAGACTGAAAGTGAGGAGATGGAAAAAGATATTCCATGCAAATGGAAATCAAAAGAAAGCTGGAGTGGCAATTCTCGTATCAGACAAATAAAGACTATTTAAAATAAAGACTATTACAAGAGACAAAGAAGGACACTACATAATGATCAAGGGATCAATCCAAATAATAGATATAACAATTGTAAATATTTATGCACCCAACATAGGAGCACCTCAATACATAAGGCAAATGCTAACAGCCATAAAAGGGTGAGTCGACAGTAACACAATAATAGTAGGGAATTTTAACACCCCACTTTCACCGATGGACAGATCATCCAAAATGAAAATAAATAAGGAAACACAAGCTTTAAATGACACATTAGACATGATGGACTTAATGGATATTTATAAGACATTCCATCCAAAAACAACAGAATACACTTTCTTCTCAATTGCTCATGGAACATTCTCCAGTATAGACCATATCTTGGGTCACAAATCAAGCCTTGGTAAATTTAAGAAAATTGAAATTGTATCAAGTATCTTTACACTATGAGACTAGATATCAATTACAGGGGAAAAAACTGTAAAAAATAGAAACAAATGGAGGCTAAACAATATGCTATTAACTAATCAAGAGATCACTGAAGAAATCAAAGAGGAAATTTAAAAATACCTAGAAACAAATGACAATGAAAACACGACAACCCAAAACCTATGGGATGCAGTAAAAGCAGTTCTAAGAGGGAAGTTTATAACAATACAATCCTACCTCAAGAAAAAAGGAAAATCTCAAATAAACAACATAACCTTACACCTAAAGCAATTAGAGAAAGAAGAAGAACAACAAAAAAAACCCCCCAAATTTAGCAGAAGGATCAGATCAGAAATAAATGAAAAAGAAATGAAGGAAACAATAGCAAAGATCAATAAAACTAAAAGTTGATTCTTTGAGAAGATAAACAAAATTGATTAACCATTAGCCAGACTCAAAAGGAAAAAAAGGGAGGAGACTCAAATCAACAGAATTAGAAATGAAGAAGGAGAAGTAACAACTGACACTGCAGAAATAAAAAGGATCATGAGAGATTACTACAAGCAACTATATGCCAATAAAATGGCCAACCTGGAAGAAATGGACAAATTCTTAGAAAAGCACAACCTTCCAAGACAGAACCAGGAAGAAATAGAAAATATGAACAGACCAATCACAAGCACTGAAATTGAGACTGTGATTAAAAATCTTCCAACAAAAAAAATCCTGGAACCAGATGGCTTCACAGACGAATTCTATCAAACATTTAGGGAAGAGCTAACACCTATCCTTCTCAAAGTCTTCCAAAATATAGCAGAGGGAGGAACACTCCCAAACTCATTCTACGAGGCCAGCATCACCCTGTTACCAAAACGAGACAAAGATGTCACAGAAAAAAAAAAACCACAGACCAATATCACTGATGAACATAGATGCAAAAATCCTCAACAAAATACTAGCAAACAGAATCCAACGGCACATTAAAAGGATCATACACCATGATCAAGTGGGGTTTATCCCAGGAATGCAAGGATTCTTCAATATATGCAAATCAATTAATGTGATACACCATATCAACAAACTGAAGGGTGAAAACCATATGATCATCTCAATAGATGCAGAAAAACTTTCGACAAAACAGACACATGAAAGGATAAGCAACATCACTAGTCATTTGAGCAATGCAATCAGAACTACAATGAGGTATCACCTCACACCGGTCAGAATGGCCATCATCACAAAATCTACAAACAATAAATGCTGGAGAGGGTGTGGAGAAAAGGGAACCCTCTTGCACTTTTGCTGAGAATGTAAATTGATACAGCCATTATGGAGAACAGTATGGAGGTTCCTTAAAAACTAAAAATAGAACTACCATACGACCCAGCAATCCCACTACTGGGCATATACCCTGAGAAAACCATAATTCATAAAGAGTCATGTACCACAATGTTCATTGCAGCTCTATTTACAATAGCCAGGACATGGAAGCAACCTAAGTGTACATCGACAGAAGAATGGATAAAGAAGATGTGGTGCATATATACAATGGAATATTACTCAGCCATAAAAAGAAACGAAATTGAGTTATTTGTAGTGAGGTGGAGGGACCTAGAGTCTGTCATACAACATGAAGTCAGAAAGAGAAAAACAAATACTGTATGCTAACACATATGGAATAAGAAAAAAATGGTTCTGAGGGAGCTAGGGTCAGGACAGGAATAAAGACGCAGACGTAGAGAATGGACTTGAGGACACAGGGAGGGGGAAGGGTAAGCTGGGACGAAGTGAGAGAGTGGCGTTGATATATATACACTACCAAATGTAAAATAGATAGCTAGTGGGAAGCAGCCGCATAGCACAGGGAGATCAGCTCGGTGCTTTGTGACCACCTAGAGGGGTGGGATAGGGAGGGTAGGAGGGAGATGCAAGAGGGAGGGGATATGGGGATATATGTATACATTTAGCTGATTCACTTTGTTATACAGCAGAAACTAACAACATTGTAAAGTAATTATACTCCAATAAAGATGTTAAAAATAAATAATAAATAAAATGGATACACAGAGTTAGTCAGAAATAGATTCAGAAATAGATTGCTCCAAGATCAAAAAATGGTAAACAATATCCACATAAATTATATAAATATAAAAGGTCAGTTTCCTATTTTATTTTAGATCTCAATCATATGAACAGTTATTAAAAATATGGTTGTGTAGTTTTAGGACAACAGTAATACCAATCCTTCACTTTCAAAGACAGAATGATAAAGAACAAGTTGAAAAATTGAAATCGCCTTTAAAAAAAAACACACATGATAAGCTACCGTTTTTCAATAAGGAGTTGTTTTGTTCCTTAGATGAACAGACGACAAAAAAATAGACTTAAATTTGTATAGTTATATCTAGTTAATGGATCATTTCACTAGATAAAATACTTTTGACAGTCAATGCAGTGCTCTGTTTATAAATCAATACTTATCCTTAATTTTGTAATTTCCCATTTTATTCTCCATAGGCAAGTAAATATTTGACTTTGCAGCATCAAATATTTTCTCTTTTGAATGCTCTTTGCTATCAAAGTTCATTATGTACTTACCAAATATATTTTGTCACCTGAGCACTCTCCTTTGAGTAATTTCAAGTGGGAAGATAGTGCATTGATTCCGGCATTTATTCTATATAGAAATTGCAAATTTCAATGTAATGCATCTGGTCAGAAAGATTCTCTAGGGAAATAAAAGAAAATAGCAATTGTTTCAAAATAATCCTCAAGGCTTGACCAGATGCCATTTGAAAGATTGAAGAGGTCCCTGTATTTGACCAAGTAGTAAATAAACTTTGCAACTATTTGACACATTATCCTTTCATATATCTACTTAAATAAAGCTAATATTTAAGCTTGTATGAAAAGAGTGAGGCTCCACATTAGAAATATCTGGGAGTTGCTGAGTTCATCCTAAAATTGGGGACTGTTGTATGCAATTGAGGAAAAAAGTTGTATAAAGAAGTCTTCCATTTGCATATGCATACTTCCAATTTTTCATTTAAGGTCTCTACATCATTGTTAAATTGGTTAAATATATCAGAGGCAGATAATCCTAACACATAGAAACACATGTTTCTAAAAATGACAACTCCTAGTTCACATAACACTTTGCTTTTGCTCACTTCAAATACTGAGTACATCACAAAATGTTCTCAGTCACTAATCCATCTATTTGTTTCAATATTTATTTAATATTTCTTTGTTTTGCTCAAATGGACATGATGATGAAAGCTATCAAATATCTTACTGAAGTCTGAATTCTACATCTATGTTAATTTCATCATCTGCCTATCATAAGGCCTGCTCATAAACGTATTTTGGCTTCTAGTGAGCATGAATTTCTTTTGTAAGTCATTCAGAAGCCATCCAGCTATTACTTTGTTCTAGGATCATGACATTCTTGTGATGTCATTCTTACTGGTATTATTGGGTGAATTGATCTACTTTGCCTGTTTTTAACTTCTGTGTCTGTTTTTGGTACTGCTATGATTTACTGGATGCTTCTGAAAAGAAGGATGGATTGGCGAGGGAATAGATTTTTCAGTCTTAGACTATATAACCTTTATATGTATGTATACAGACTGATCTTGATCCTTTTGATATTTCAAATAAGCCCTATTTAAGCTCTTTGGTATCTTAATTAAAACATCTAGACACCCTATATTACCTATACTTCATTTTAAAACAATAGAGAAAACATTTTTTCACCTTCTCCCCCTTCAGATATATTCACTCATTGCTCTACCACTTGAAAATGTAGAGGCCAAGTTCTTTTACAGAGATTATCCTAATGCAATTATCTAGAAAGAGAAACAAAGAAAATCCATTAAGTGCATGTAGGGCTATCAGAAGACATATGCCTGAGACTGGTATTTCCACCTTGCTTACATTCTGCAATTTGGTTAATCTATACCAGGAGGCTGGTCGTGCTCACTTTGGCAGTTCATATTTACAATTAACTATAATAGAGGTAAGCATATTTTATCTCCCATTCTGTTTTCCAAAAATCAGACAACTTTAATAGTACTTCTGTGGATACATTTTAATTAGCAGAAACAACAGTCTTACTTTTACATTATCTAACTGGCAGGAAAAAAAAAAAACCATGAACTGATTAAATGGTAGATCTAAACAGAATATCCTTATTTTTTCAGAGAAGATAGGAAAGATTAAAGTGCATTATCCAATGATGAATTTCTAGGATTCAGCAACCATCAAGTCAGTATTTGACAAAATTTGACAAGTCAATTAGTTGACAGCTAACGACTCCTAATGTTGGATTGTATCCTATCCAGACAGGTCTCAGGTTGGAATGGAAAGAAAAAGTCTGAATATTTGGCTCCCTTTTACAATAGAAAAACAGTAAACAGTAAGGGTTTGGTTAACGCCTGGTTCTTTTAGGCACTCAAATTCCTTATTTAAAACTAAATATTTATAGCTCTCCAATGGTTAAAAATGCTTTATTTAAAATTTAATCATGTGTTCTCTTATATTGCTTTTTTTCTAATAAATTTGTACTGGGTCATATTTTCTGTCATATTTAATTCATTTCTAAATACTTGAAAAAATTTAAATAAATAAAGATATTAAGATATAAACTAGTGTCTACAGCTGTTCTCTATCCCAAACCTCTTTCCTAAGTTCTAAGTTTTATATTTGACTTACCAGGGGCCATTTCCACCTGGGTGTCCCCCAGTCCCCACAAATTCAACATGTTCAAAATTCAAGCGCCTATCCTCTCTCCAAAACCGGTTACTTTCCTCTATTACCATGTCACAATTGTCTACCATCACCGAGCCTGTCATTGATGGCAGAAAATTTTCAACATTATCACCTACCTGATAAAACCTCATTTGCTATCTATTTTACTTCCTTTTATCTCTCTTCCTCTTCTCCTTTCCTCCTTTGTTCTGATTCTTATATTTTTCACCTAGAGTGTTGTATTAACTCCTAATTGTCACCTTGCCTTCATCCGGGACTATTCAATTCATTCTTCACAACTGAACACAAATATTTTGTCTCAAAGACAAATCTGACTATGCAGTTCTGTTTTCAGAGACTTTATTTAAAAGGCCAACATCTTTCATAGATTAAATACGCTTTGATCTGTCCCTTACCTTCCTATATAGTTTTAACTCCCCTTCACATCCTGGTCCCCATCACATTCTAGACAAAGAAAAACTGTAATTATATAAGATCCCCGGAGAACAACCTCTCATTTTTCACAAAGGCAATTTCCCTATCAGCATTTTAACTCTCTGTCAATCCCTCTTTATTTTTCAAATGCTTTATTTGGTCTTCCATTTCCATTCTCGAAAACACTTGGTACATAGATCTATTATTGCATGTTTCACATTTTATTGAAAATATTTGCTTATCTTTTATCTCCCTGGCAAGGCTGTGGGCTCCCAATAGCAGTCTCTTGAACCTAACTGCTAGATAATCCCAGTGACTGGCAAGTGCCTTGCAAAGAGTGGACCCTCGATGAATGCCTGCCCAGCTAAAATGATTTTCTCTCATCCTCTGGATATTTGGATGCATTTTGTAATCATTAGTACATCAAGGAAGTATATCTCACCAGACCTATAAGTCTTTTAAATAGGTCAATAACATTTCCTATAAAATTAGTCATTTTACACATATGCACATGCATGCACACTCATGCACAGGGAAAATCAAACTCAGTAACTTCAAGCAATATATCTTAATCTTCCTTGTATTTCAATCTTCAGTACTACATTATAGCCACACTTGCTTCCAGAAGGAATTGTGTACCCTTTCAGTGCATCAGGAAAAGAAATTTCACACAGGTGATGGTAAACCAAAACTCTTCATTCAAAATTATCCAACAGTTTTTTCCCATATTCTCTTTTTTTTTCCTTGCACAATTTTATTCCCCGCACCCTTTTTACAAACTTAAGGAAGGATTAACATTTTGCTATGATATGCTCCTTTGTTTCTCCCTTGGTGGATAATTAAAAGTTGCCTGTAGCTATGGCAGCTTGCGTTTGAAATCACTTCCATTGAGATTTTGTCACATAGGACCTGTTACTGATTTAGAGACCTCCAAGAAATACGCCAAATTGACCGAAAGTGGTTTTGTAAGGTCAGCAGATGACATGTATACCTAAGGGTTACTGATAGAGTAAGGTCCTAACATGGAATTATCAGTCAGAATACAGTACTCCTCTCCAAATCTGGCATCAGTCTCAAGTTGTAGTTGTTTGTGATTATCAGATGCTCTAGGGTACTTTCTAAAGAGATGGACAATTAAGCAAGCTGTAGTCACCAAGTTTTAATGGCTATTGTGTTTGACTTGCTATTTATCTTCCAGGTTGTTTCAGCTGTGTGCATTGTTCCTCTGACATACATTTAAAAAAGTGCTTACTCCTGTGCTTTAGTGAGCCTAAAAAAAGGAAGTGTCCATGCCTGGCTCTGGCTGAAAAGAGTAGTATTATGTACACTTGGACATCCAGACCTGGTCCCTGTTGACTGTCTTTAATGTAGTGAAAATTATATTTTAAGAAAACATAACTAAATACATTCAAATATGACAAATTGGGTTGAGGTTACAGGAATTAGGGCTAAACAGAGTTTTCACATTTTCAAATATGAAGGTGTTTACATTTAAACTGTATTTACATTTAAACAAAAAGATTTTATTTTTATTCACTCTTTTGTTTAAATTATCCAGTTAGCAGTCTATAGAAAAATACATTAAAACATAAAGTGTACATACATACACAATACATGCAAATATATACACAGATGTATATGCACATGTATTTATATAAATATTTTATAAAATAATGAAGATAAAATGACCTGTAGAAACTTAGAATAAAATTCTCATATAAACCTACCACCCCAAAATGCTAGAAATATTTTCTTTCAAATATTTTATCCATTCTGTTTGCTACTGTTATGTTGATCTTTTTCTTTGAATTATAGACACATTAAATAATTTATATCAAATGGATACACATTTTCATATTATGTTTTCATTTTCATACACTATTGAAAATTACTAAATTATCATTTAGTGTTGTATAATTCTGAATAATACACTATAATTTATTTAGTACACTTGAGAATGTTTTATTTTATAAATAATACTGAATGATCATTGTTATACTGTATATGAATTCTTACCTGAAAGTTTACCTAAAATTGACCTTTGCCATGGAATTACTGGATCAATGTAACCTAAAATGTTTAAAATTCTACGGACATATTGAAAAAGTATTTTTCTGAACACTGTACATTATACCTATTGCTTTCCATTTATAAGAATAACTTCGGGTTGACACTCAGCTACTCGGAGCAAAATCTTTTCTTTTTCTTTTTTAGTTTCTTTTTCCATCTTTGTCTATTTATGTTTTGAAAACTGATCCTTTATTACTGATTAAGTGAACATTTTTTATTGCTTGCAAAGTAGAGCATTTTGAAATGCTGGTAAGCTATTTGCATTTCCCACTTTGTGAAATATCTTTACTTATATGCTTTGAGTTTACTGCTTTTTAAAATATTTTCTGAGTTCCAAGCTCCACTCAGAAATAAGAAAAGTATTGACCTATGATTTCTTCCAGTCTTGAATAGCTTTATTTTTACACTTAAACTTTATTCATTCATATATTATTTAGGTCAATGATGTGAGTTGAAAAGAAATTTTTCCCAACAGCTGAATTTTCATGGAATATATATATATATATTTCTGGCTTATCCATTCTTTTCCAGAGCTGTTACTTATGGTTCATGTTATCGTTAGCTTAATCATATTTTATAAAATCTACCAGGGTACTTCTACTCATTCTTATTTTAATGGAAAATTTACTAAACCTAAAATATAATTTATCAAGAATTAAAACCATTATGGTGACCCATCTTTTTATCCAAGAACAGTGTATATCCCTCAATGTATTCAATTCTACCTGTAAATCATATAGTAGTTTTTTTGGTTTACTACACTGGTCCCATATTTGTGTTTAAGAATATCTTCAAGTTTTAGACAGAGTTGCTATTGTGATGAGGAGATTGAATTAGTTGTAAAAAAAAAAGAGAGAGAGAGAGATACCAATCCTGACTGATTTAAGAATAAAAAGCATAACAAAAACAGTTTGGTAAGAACATATAGCCACTGTCATTAATATCTGGATGCCCATGTGGTACTGCTGTTGCCACTGGCACAGGTGTATGAAGTTAGGCATGCCTCGTATGCACACCTGTGTCACAGCTGATATTTGTCTCCCGTAGGCTCTATCTATCACAACGATTCATATCGTAAATTCCAAATACAAAAATGGATTTTTGTATTTGGAATACAAAAAGGGGTTTCAGATTCAAGATTCTTTTATTTTAATCCACTCAGAATGTCTTGAATCAGTCTTCTGTTTTTGTGGTGGGAATTGTAGGACTTTTGTCCATTGCCCATATATTTCACTTCTAGTCTGTTCATGATCAATTAACTACTTTAATATCCTTATGGGCCAATCTATTTTGATTAACCCTCAGTCTTTGTTGCCTAATACCTTTATAATCACTGGCCTCCGCCAATTAAGTTCTGCTACTTGGCCTTTGTCATTCTAGGTTCACATTATCTTCAGTGAAATCTATGGACATATCACTAAACTCCTCCCCTGACATGTTAGTTAGCTATTGCTGCATAACAACATATCCTAAAATTTAGTGGCTTAAAAAAACATATTATTTCACACAGTTTTTGTGGATCAAGAATTCAGGAGCAGGGGCTTCCCTGGTGGCGCAGTGGTTGAGAATCTTCCTGCCAACGCAGGGGACACGGGTTCGAGCCCTGGTCTGGGAAGATCCCACATGCCGCGGAGCAACTAGGCCCGTGAGCCACAACTACTGAGCCTGCGCGTCTGGAGCCTGTGCTCCGCAACAAGAGAGGCCACGATAGTGAGAGGCCCGTGCACCGCGATGAAGAGTGGTCCCTGCTTGCCGCAACTAGAGAAAGCCCTCGCACAGAAACGAAGACCCAACACCGCCATAAATAAATAAATAAATAATTTTAAAAAAAAAAAGAAGAATTCAAGAGCAGCTTAGCTGGGTGGTTCTAATTTGGGGAACCCCAGGATATTACGCTCAGGTTTTCAACTGAGGTTGTTGTCTTCTGAAGACTTGAATAGGGCTGGAGGATCTACTTCCAAGTTGGCTAACTTACATCCCTATCGAGTTAGTGATGATTATTGGCAGGAGTTTTAAGTTCATCACCAAGTTGATAACTCCATAGGCTGATTGAAAGTCTTCATGGCCTCTACCAGCTAATTTGCCAGGATCACAAGGGGAAAGTTGCAGTGCCTTTTATAATCTATCCTTATAAATCAAACCCTATCATTTCTGCAACATTTATCCAATTGAATAAAAAGGTCAGCCCAATTCAGTGTGTGACAAAACTGCAGGGTGTCAGGAATATTAGGAAATGAGAATCACTGAGGGTCATTCTGGAGTCTGGCTGCCGTACCTGACTACAGAAGACAGAGGCTCTAGTAATTTTAAGGATGCTAGTGATCGTTAACCAATGTACTTCTCAAAGCAATGATGAATAAATTATCTTCTGTTCTAACGTAAGGGGTACAATCATTCAGTGAGTAAGTAACCTCTTATGATTAATAAAACACTGCAGTATTCTTATATCCCTGTTCTATTTCTTCTTCTATATCACAAATGAAAAACTACAGCCCAAATCATATTTTTGTATGAACTCTGAACTAGGAATGAATTTTATATTTTAGAGAATTTTTTTAAAAAAGGAAAAATAAGAAGAGTATGTGTCAGAGACCTGATACAGTCTACAAAGTTTAAAATATTTACTTTCTATCTTTTCATAAAAATAGTCCCTGTTCTATATAGTACAAATAAACCTGTGGTATTTCAACTTATTTAGCATAGAACACCACAAGTCCAAGATTCAGTAGGTTAACCAGGCAAGAAAGTAGAATTTCTCCTAGTAATTCTATGTATCCTATAGAATCCAAAACTTCCAATAAATTCTTTCATAGTAATAAAATCTTCATAATGTTAAAATCATCCCAAACTAAATTTATCTTCCTACCTTCCTTGTATAACATTTTTCAAATAGATTTCACACATATTCCTCACATTTATGCTGATATAAATTTACAAATTCACTTTGTATCTAAGCCTCTCCTCTTGGGTTTACCCAAGACTTGACCTGGGGACAAAATAAAAATAGTCATATTTGTTAAACATGATCAGATTTGGCATTTCTTAAAAATGCAAACAAACAAACAAACAAAAAACTACCCCAGACAAAGTCAGTACAGATTCCTCAAGCAAAATAGCCTGACTCATTGGATTGGATTGTAAGGGAAGCTCAGTGGAATATGCAGGTTTATGGTTCTTAGAAAAATCTGGTCCTCCTAAATATCCAATTACAGCTTTGACAATCCCACACTCATCCATTTCCTGTCCTCATTTTCATATGAAATCTAGAAACATCGTAAATTTACTGTTATAATTCAACCATCTGAAGTATTCATCTTTTTATCAGACCCTCTGCTACATCAACCCTTTGGCTTCAAGAGATAGAAAACTATTTTGAGGTAGTCTTAGTTGTTCTCTGTTCTAAACAATGCCTTGCATTATACTTCTACTTGCCATATTTTGTTCTTTAAGCTCTCCAGCAGAGTAAGAAGAAGACTTTTCCCTGAACGACCGTATTCATTTTGCCCTACATTGTAGGGAATAGTAGCACACATTGATCTGCCAAAGTCTTGCTGTTAATAGACACTGCATACCAGGTGACAGGTGATAATTCAATGACTACATTAACACTGTTATTAACAGCTACAGGATTATCAGTGCTCCATTCTCTAATACCGAACAAGTTCTTACTTCATATAAACATAAACAAGTTTGATAATCAAACTCCCAGTTGGTTTCCATTTCTTTGAGGGTTGTCTGTAAATACCTTTGGCCTAAATTTTCATATTTGTCAGCATTTTTTGGGGAAGATTGTAGGATCCACTGTAGTAAGAGTAGATATTGCATGACCCATGAAATCGTTGAAAATCCTGGGGCAAAGGCTTTAGGCTGAACTTTCAGGATTAACTTCATGACCCACATGCAGAACAGTCTTGACAAAGTAGATGCTGACCTTGGAGCCATGTTATTTCAGCCATAACTTGAATCAACAAAATGAATCTATTTCTTCATATGGCTCAATTCTGAATCAGAATCTCATGCCTAACTGGCAGAACCAGCCATATATATTTTTTAAAATTAATTAATTAATTTATTTATTTTTGGCTGTGTTGGGTCTTCGTTTCTGTGCGGGGGCTTTCTCTAGTTGCGGCAAGTGAGAGCCACTCTTCATCGTGGTGCGCGGGCCTCTCACTGTCGCGGCCTCTCTTGTTGCAGAGCATAGGCTCCAGATGCGCAGGCTCAGTAGTTGTGGCTCACGGGCCTAGCTGCTCCGCGGCATGTGGGATCTTCCCAGACCAGGGCTTGAACCCATGTCCCCTGCATTGGCAGGCAGATTCTCAACCACTGCGCCACCAGGGAAGCCCCAGCCATATATTTTTAATCTAACATCCTATGAAGCTCAGATATATAATTTCTGTGTATTTAACCTTGAAAAGGTAAGTTTCATAATGTCATAAATTATCAAAATGCAGAAAATGTGTTCAAAATTTTGGGTAAACCAAATGGCATATGACCACTACATGACCCATTCTCTCTCTTGTGCTCACTCTCTCAGTTATATGTTTCTGATATTATCGTATTAACTTAATATATTTTGAAGCCATGAAATTTGCTTGGTGTTTGTATTATCTATATGAAATTATTTTCCTATGTAATATTTTTATTTGATTATGCCTTGCTATTAATACTGCCTTCACTATTTTCTTTCATTTGTGCTTATCTAATATAATTTTTATCTTCATTTTATATTTATACTTGATGGATCAATTTTAAAAAATGCTTCATAAACATGAAGTCACTTAATGTTTATTTTTAATCCAATCTGGGAGCCATTTTAGCGAGTTTTTCTCCTAAATGGAGATTTCATTTGTACTCTACATCATTAATTTAAATTCCTTCAAGATTTAATCTGTTAGTTGCTACATCCATCAAGATTTTAATTCAGAAATCTTATTTTTCTTCCCCATTGAATACTTTCAAAATCAGAATGTCCCTCTTCATGACATGTTGCTTTGGTTTCATAGGAGCAGCAAGCATCCTCTTAAAAGTTGTTGAAAACACAAAGTCATTTTTCAAAAATTGTGTTTCCCTTCTTGCAGTAAGTCTATTACAGAAAAGTCATTGTGTCAAAATTTGAAGGACTTGGACACTCACCTTACTTTGCACTGCAGAATTCCTTCATATTTCTCTATTTTTTGCCCTTTTTATTTTATTAGGTGATACAAAGAGAATTTAACGCACTAAACTGGTTAGATATATGAAAGAGATGAGAAAATATCCAGTGTATAGGAAGACAACCCAGAAAAAAACAGTTGCAGAAAACACGATCCAGCATTGAAAGGAGTGAGCAGGTGTCACAGGTCCTGGAGCACCGCTGAAGCCACAGAAAAGACATGACCCTGATAGAAATGCCACTTGAAAGGGGGGAGAGAGATGCTCCAGTTCTCCTTTCCTCCTGCTCCCCATCCTCTTTCTATGCTTCTTTTCAGCCAAAACAAGTGAAAGTAAGTGACACAGGAGCCTAAGAAAAGCAGCCTGAAAGATTTGTCTTTCCTTTTATAAAGAAGAAGAGCAGAGAAAAGGAGAAGAAAAGACAGACAGTAAACAGAACCAAATAGGTGATATCCACCTATGTTGCTAGTCAGCAACATTCTCATTCATCTCTGAACTTCAATTTATCATACAAAGCTTTATGCTCCCACCTAATCAGAGGCAACTTTCTGTCTTTAAAATGAAGACACTTTCATTCTCTTTATAACAAGAAGAGACTCAAAGTCTCAACAATTATGCGTTTTTTACCCTGGTAATGGCAAAATACTTTTAGAGTTCTAAACATTCAATCATGAACAACTCTAAAAACTAAACCTAATATTAAAAATATTTGCTTGAAGGCGGTAGAAACCTAACAGGGCAGCACAAACTAAAGGGGTCTAGACATCAGATAAAAGGGAGATGGAAAAATGAGAACCTGAAGTCAGCACTACTTTCCCTCTCAAGGCATTTGGTAATTCTCAAGAGAACTGAGAGGCTGAATATGTGAGAAGAGCTTCCAGCCATCTCATGAGGCTGGAGGGTCAATAACTCCACCGAGTAGTAAGAATGCTACATAATACCTAAAGTTTCAGTTGGTTTTTCTAAAGAAAATAGCAGGAAAAAAACAATAGCCAGTCCTCACAAATAACCATAATAGAGGAATCTCTGTGTGGATTAGGTTATCTGACACCCCCTTAACTGCCTGCCAGAAACAGAAAAAAAAGCCCTCTGGAGAAAAGTACTGAAGTGCAGAGCTACAAATTGTCGCTAAAATATTTCATCCACAATGTCTAGCAGCCAATCAAAATTACCAATATGCCATGAGAGAAAATTAAATGATGAGAGAGAGAGAGAGAAAGGGAAATAGAAACATACCCTTAGGAGATCCAGATATTGGAGTTAATAGATATAAGTTTTAAATTAAATGTATAAATAGATTATAAAGATTAGATATCTAATAAATAATAAAAGAATATCTAATGGAAAAAATAATGGGGAAAATGGGACCTGAAGAAAGTTACAATGTACTTAAGGTTAAAGTAAATAAATTCAACAGCATTTTAGATTTAACAGAAGAAAGTTTTAGTGAACTGGAAGGTCAGGAAAAAATATTAAGTCTTATACATGGAGGAAAAGAAAGATAAAGATTGTAAGCTAATAGTATAAGAGACCCGCAAGACAAGTTGAAAAGTTTGAATATAAGTGTAATTAGAGTCCCAGATTGAAACATAGAGGCAGAGCAAGGAATGAAAAGCCAAAGAACAGTTAAATATCTGACAAAATCTAAATGAATATTGTTGTTTAATATAATTTCTTGTGAAGTTAAAGTATATATATAATGTATAAAGAATTAAAATGTATGACAACCATAGCAAAACAAACCAGATGGGTAGGTAGATTTAGAGTATTCTAAGACTTTATATTGTCTAAATAGTGATGAAAGTATGGGTTATTATGACATTAAGTAAGTAAAGGATTTATATTACAATCCCTAAGGTCACCACTAAAAGAATAATAAAAGAGTGTTTACTAACAAGCTAATGGAGGATAAAAATGGAATAATTTTTTTAATTCAAAAAAGGACAAAAAGCGTATAAGACAGAACATGGAATACGTGGACAAATAAAAAACAAAGAGTAAGATAATATATTTAAACACAAATAGATCAATAATTATATTAAATATAAATCGACTAAATACACCCATTAAAAAATAGTGCTTGTTGGATTGGGAAAAAACAACCATATATAGGCTTTTTTAAAGCAGATATAAATCCTTGAATGTAAAGATACAGAATATTGACAGTAAAAGGGTGTAAAAATATATAGCATACAAATAGTAACCAAAGAAAACCTGGCGTTCTACACTGATGTTGGACTAAGTAAATTCAAGGCAACAATTATTACTAGAAATAATGACAGACATATTACAATGATTAAAAAGTCAAACTGGCAGGAAGGTTTGAAAGATTTGAAACAAGACTTACAAACTTATCCCAAATAACCTGTATAGAAGGCTGTACCCAATAATCACAAAATGCACATTTTCTTCAAATATACATAGACTCTTTACAAATTTGGATAATATGCTGGACCATAAACACACAACAAGAAATTGCAAAGAATTACAATGAGAGAAGAGCCTTTTCAACAAATGGTGCTGGGACAACTGGATATCCACATGCAAAAGAATGCATTTGGAACCATATCTCAAATCACACCCAAAAATTAACTCAAAATGGATCATAGACCATAAAACCGTAAGACTCTTAGATGACCTAAGAGAATTGAAAACATAAGTCCACAATAAAACTTATACACAAATGTTCACAGTAGTATTATTCATTCAGTAACTAAAAAGTGGAAACAACCCAAAT
Source organism: Eschrichtius robustus (assembly GCF_028021215.1). NCBI lineage: Eukaryota > Metazoa > Chordata > Mammalia > Artiodactyla > Eschrichtiidae > Eschrichtius > Eschrichtius robustus. The sequence continues at coordinate 88,747,715 of NC_090837.1, forward strand.
GTCCATCAACTGATGAGTGGATAAATAAAATGTGGAATATGCATATAATACAATATTATTCAGTCATAGAAAAAGAATGAAGTAGTGACATGCTACAACATGGATGATCCTTGGAAACATCATGTTAAGTGAAAGAAACCAGTCACAAAAGACCACATATCATATGATTCCATTTATATGAAATGTCCAGAATAGGCAAATTTATAGAGACAGAAAGTGGATTAGTAGTTAGTTAGGGTTGGAGGAGGAAGTAATGAGGAGTGACTGCCAATTGGTACAGGGTTTCTTGTTTTTTTCAGGGGACACACACACACATAAATGTTCTAAAATTAGACTGTGATGATGGTTTTACAACCCTGTAAACAAACATATGCTTTAAATGACTTGTATGCTTTATTTATTTTAACATCTTTATTGGAGTATAATTGCTTTACAATGGTGTGTTAGTTTCTCCTGTATAGCAAAGTGAATCAGCTATACATATACATATATCCCCATATCTCCTTCCTCTTGTGTCTCCCTCCCATCCTCCCTATCCCTTTGTGAATTGAATGGTATGTGAATTATATCTCAATAAAGTATTTTTAAGTAAAACAAAGAAATCACACAGAATTAAAATCATAAAATATATTTTGATCCCAGTGGAATTAAACTAAAAAAATCAATAAGAAATATACAACTGGAAAATCTTCAAGTGTTTCTGAATTAAGCAATATACAGTTGACCTTTGAACAACGCAGGGGTTAATCCTCGACTCTAAGGCGGCTCTTCATATTCGTGGTTCCTCCACATTCACGGATTCAACCAACCATGGATCATGTAGTACTGTGGTATTTACTATTGAAAAAAATCCGCATATAAGTGGGCCCATGCAGTTCAAATCCACATCGTTCAAGGGTCAACTTTACTTCTAAATAATCCACAAGTTAACAAAAAATTAACTACGAAAATTAGAAAAACATTTTGAACTAATTGATTAAAAAACCAAGACACAACTTACAATTCTCCTAGTGTGTCTTTTCAGAAGCTTGATAAATATCTTTTCATTTACTTCCTTTATAATTTGAGCTTCATCAAATCTGCTGTGTCTTAAGGCCTAATTGACATGGAGCTTTTCACGTCGCCTAGACCTAAGGCAGAGCCTTCGCTCTCTCTAGGTCCCACTCAAGACTAGGAGCTTTACGGATTATTGGGTAAAATGTTCCAGGGAATGCACGCAAATTTATAGTTGTTGCCTCTACATTCTGGGGAGCCCCACAGGTGTCATATATTTGGTCAGCATTAGTGTAGGATGAGATACCTCGTCTCATTTTAGGGGTGATACACTGACATGCCAAAGACCATCTGCTCCCTAAATCCTTTCTTAAAATGGCAGGGCCATGAATTTTGTAGTCTTATTCTCCCTCTGGGCGAACATATGTTTAACCAGTACATCTGGGGTGTTTCCCCTTCCTGCTCACCAAGGACAACTCATAAGGAGGAGCAAATTATGCTCTGTGGGATCTCTACAGGACAAAAGCTTGGGGGCTTTAACAGTAACAGGGAAGTTGACATATTCCTGAGGGAGGATGGTGAAATCATAATATTATCTCTCCCAGCTGAAAGCAAACTGCTCTGATCATCCTTGATGATTGGGATGGGGAAAAATGCATTTTGCAGGTCAATAGGGGTGTATTAAAGCAAAACATGTGTTAATTTTTGTAACAAAGATACCATGTCTCTTACAGCAGCTGCAATTGGAGTGACTCTAATTATATTTACAAAAATCCACACTGATTTTCAAGATGCATCTGATTTTTCTGACAGCCAAATGGGAAAATTAAAGTAGTTGTGATAGGAATAGTATCTGTCTTCAAATCTTTGATGGCAGTATTAACTACCACGATTCTCTGAGGGGTGTGATATTCTTTATTTCTTACTGCAGTGATAAAGAAATTCAGTTCCATGGGTTTTCACTTGGCCTTTCCTTCTTTACTGACCCTCACACCATGGGTAAGAGAGCCACTGTGGGTGGAATTTCTGCCAATTTCTGATTATGTACATTGCAACTGGTCCCAGCTGGAGATGGATTTGGATCAAATCTGCATGGGTTATCTGAGTTTCATAATTCTTTTCTCTTTTTCTGACACTTGAATCAAAGTGGCATGTTAGTTTCTTAGGAATTGCATCAACTCAGAGCCAATATAAAATCTTTAAATTCTGAGTAAGTCTTTTGTCTCAGTGTCTGCTTGTCATATTAGATTGCCTCCTCTGGTCTTTTTGGAGAAAGCCTGGAGAAAGATTTAAGTATATTCTCAAGAAAGGTCCCTCCTCAAGGGACTCAGCCTGTTTTCTAATCAAGGAACTTTCAATATGTGATGGAGTGACTAAGGGTCTAGTTTGGGGTTTTCCCAGGATATGCAACATTCAGTGCTAAAGCCATGACCTGGGATGGTCATTCGTCCTTGTGTGAATTGGCTTTGGTTTGGGAACTGGGAGATTGTAACATACTTTTCTGATGACGCAAATTGGATTTCTGTTTGCCAAACCTAGGTCTTATCCTAGTGTATAGATTTAGTAATACATCCATAGGCTGCACATCCGTTTTATTCTTAGGGAGTTCGAGTTCAGTTAACTATCACCACAAAATTATGTGTCAGTTAAAACCTTTTGATTACCACTGTGGCCCTGCTGCCTGTTATGGCCATTGAACTTACGTGTCTCCAGCACTGAAACCCCAGTGTTCCACTCTCCAGGATCCCATTATGACCACTGAAATCAAGGACCTCAATTCTACAACCCATATCCACTTTGATCCCTCGTGTAGGGATGACGGTCACCACAGAGCTTTTCAAAAATACTGGTATTCTCCTCACAAGTGCATTTATCAATTCCTTTGTAAACGAACGTCTTCTAAGCACACTCAGGATGCATTGCTGAGGGAGAGCGAGGGAACTGCTCTTCTCAAAGCCATGTCAGCATTACTCTCTCCCTAAGACTTGAATGACTTCCTCTGTATTATGCCAAAGAAGGTCCAGCATTTCTGACCTCATTAATGTAAGCTACTGAGTGCGGATTTCAAGCTCCAACTGAACAAACAGATCAAATTCTAACTTCTCTAACCAGCACTTAAATTCAGAACGAAATTTAGTGCAACATTATAATGTATTTAGCTTCAACCAAAATTAAATTTTGTCCCTTTTGGGAGACTCTTCGTTTAAATTTATTTATTTTATTTTTTATTTATTTTTGGCTGTGTTGGGTCTTTGTTGCTGCGTGCGGGCTTTCTCTAGTTGCGGCAAGCGGGGGCTACTCTTCGTTGCGGTGCGCGGGCTTCTCGTTGCAGTGGCTTCTCTTGTTGCCGAGCACGAGCTCTAGGCGCGTGGGCTTCAGTAGTTGCGGCATGCGGGCTCAGTAGTTGTGGCTCGCGGGCTCTAGAGTGCAGGCTCAGTAGTTGTGGCGCACGGGCTTCGTTGCTCCACGGCATGTGGGATCTTCCCGGACCAGGGCTCGAACCCGTGTCCCCTGCATTGGCAGGCGGATACTCAACCACTGCGCCATCAGGGAAGTCCTTGGGAGACTCTTTGAATCCATTACTATGATTTTCTCCAGGTATGTATAGATAAAAATTAACAATATTTCAAGATTCCTTTGCTGTGTGTGCCATATCCTCCTGGAGGAAACCTCTACACTTCCTGGAACATCTTGGGAAATAACTACTGTTATTGGCCTGGAGGCAGTTAGAGCTTACAGGGTAGGCTTAAAAAGACCACGCATGCACAAACTGGGTCAGGTGACAAAATTAAGTATTATCTATTTAAGGGAAGGCCACTTTTTTGTCAGTGAAATTGGAGCTGATTCTGTTGGCAAGAACGATGAGGGAAGTGTAGTGGCTCAAGGTTCTCAGCAATGTCCAAGTGCGCACAAATATCCCCTTCCCAAATCTCAGGGTCCCACTACTTCTGCACAAATGCCTTAAACTTAGGCAGTAATGTCTCGACCTTAACTAAGGGACTGATGATTCTGTGCAGGCAGCTTGTGTTTATTTATGTTCCTGCACGCTTACATTTTGTTCTCATTCTCAGCCATGTTTTCCCTGCAGCTATGGGATATGATAAATTTTTTAAGGTTATCCTAGAAGTTCCTTAATACCCCAAGGCTGCTTTTACCTGAGAGTTTGTTGACATGAGTGTACTATTTTTTTGTCAACTCTTCTTCAGCCTTTAGAAGTGGGCATCACCCCCAGCCCCGTGTTTGTCACTATCCTTGTTACCATAAGAGTGGCATATAAGAGCAACTTGATTTTCTAAAGCCTTGACATTGACCAGCCCTTCATTTCCAGCATCTACAGATGATGATTTAAGTAGAAATGATGTCACTGCGTGCCACAAATTACCATTATCCTATTTGCCATCTGCAAGAGCATCGTGACTGTGCTCATGTTCTAATAGGTGATAAGCTCAGTGTGAAAATCCCATCATGAGAGGTATGTTTCTGGGATCACTGCTGATTTAAAAAACTATAATAATCAGTGTCAAACCAGGAAACACATACCTCTCTGAATATTTTAGATCAAAAGAATTTAATGCAGGAAGTTAGTAACGAAAGCTATAGAAGTAGCTGAGAAGACGATTACAGGACACTGAGGCAACATAGATTAGCTAGAGCAGGTTATTAGAACTACAAGTGGCCTGGAGAAATAGACAAATCAAGGAGGCAATGACACCAGAGCCAAAGAGCTTTGTCAAAGGCTCACCAGGCAGCAGCTGAAAGTATGGCAGACCTGTTCTATTGGTGTTTGAGCCATACGTTATGTAGCCATTGCTGGAAACACCACCCAAAAAAAGCAGAAAAATATCCTGGCTTCTCCCTTCTTTCTACCCTCTAATCTCTCTTCAATACCTATTTTTAGCCAAAAGCCAGCTGACAAAGAGTCAGGGCTCAGCCTTTCTGTCATCCAGAGCTCTATATGAGAAAGTGGGGAACACCTATGAGGGCAAAGCTTAGTGCTGGCTCAGTGGGACATGTAGTAGTGAAGGAAGGAAGGAATGGACGAAAAGAAAAGGGGAATAAGCCTGGAGTTGTGGTGATGCTGGGGGAGGGGAGCTGATGGAGGTAATGGGAGTAATTTGATATCAATAGTAGTATGGATCCAGAGTGAAAAGCATGTTTGTCACAGTTGTGACCCCCTTATCCCAATTATGGATAGCATCCCCAGAGAAAGAAGGTCACCACGAAATTTTCCCTCTTTAGACCTCTATTGAAAAAGGCACATCTCTGGGCCTGCAAATGGCCATGTCTCTCTCTGATTAATATGGCAGATAAGACATATCTAAGAGAAGATGTAGGGCATTTTATTGCTCTGTGTGAATCTCTAATGTTAAAGCTGCATTGAGAGTGAAGATGCAGAATTGAGAACAGTCAGATGTTACCCAAGCCATTTCACATCTCAGCCCAGCTCAGGATTTGTTGGTGTGGGAGTTCCAGGACAAAGTCCCATGTTCAGGATATTTTCCTCTTCCAGAAGGCACTGGCATGTGTTCTGCAAAAAACAGCTCTCAGTGACCACACCCACCCCCAAAGAAAGAGAGAAATCATCCATTCATGCTGTTTGTAATATCAGCAACATTTGGGAAAGAAGAGGTTGATATCATTTCTTATGCTGCAATTTTGCAAGAGTTTAGAGTCTTGTTTTTGAACCTAAATTTAGGTTCTTATTTTTAATGTGAATAATTCCTTTGTGACATATCCTAAACTGTTTCTATATAGTTTATGCCTTATACTCAAAATAACATATGGGATGTCATCTGTTAGTTCTGAAAAGTTTGACATTAATGAGTGCAAAATAGCAAGGCAAAGTTATATCTCTTAAGATCAAAACCATGAAAAAACTCAACATGTGCATGTAAAAAAAATGTCTTGGGTAGAAATACATCAAAAAAATAACTTTGGAAATCATTGGGGATTTAGACTATAAGTGATCATTTTCTCTTTTGATGATTCTGTTTATTTTCCTCTTATTCCATGATAAACGTGATATTATAGTGTTATGTATAGATTTTATTCTTTATAAAACTAGATATTTGAGTCACCAGCTTTCAGTTTTGACTGTATTTTCCAGATAACGTGTTGCTTCATGGTCACTGCTTAATAATTTTGTAAAATTTTATATAACAACTCCTTAAACTAGTATTAACCAAAATATGAAACCAAAATACATTATTATAAAACTATCGTGCACTTCTACAGTCTAAAACTTGATAGCGTTTGTAAATGAACTGCAGAAAAACATCATTTGGAAGAGAATAATCAAGTCTGGATCTCCAAGTGCTGCTTCTATTTTTAAAGTTGTTGATCTGATGACATTAACTGAATTTGCCACAAGAACTTATATAAAAAATGATAATAGGTTTATGAACCAATAAATCTTTGAATAAAGTTGTGATATCTTTGGTGCATTGGTATAATGTTCTGCAACTTGTTTTTGTTTGGTTTGTAGGTTAAGAATCTCCTATACTTACGATATTGATCATGGCGTTAACATCTAAGAACTTTCCCTAATTTTTATCGTTTATCAGGTTGCCATTCTTCTGTTCCGGTCAATGAAAACCATCACTAAAATGAATCCTGCAATTGGTATTCCCAAGATCACACAGATCAAGCAGTAAATAGGAAGCTAAGAACAGATAAATGCCAATTGCCATCTTCTGCTTTCCTCACGAATTTCCTCCCCCAGGGGAATAGGTAGCCTGGAGGATTTTCATTAATTTCAAAACTGCTCGCGTGAATCTAGCTCACACTGGGACGGTGGAAGTTTTTACTTTCTAATGACACGTGTCGGGCTCTGTGAAATGACGGGGTGCCTCGGTTGAGTTGGGAAAGCATGGAAGTCTTTTTCACCAGAGCCGTAAGTTCCAAGAGAGAAGTTAAAGACTGAGTCAAAAATAAATAATTCCTTTATACTCAGAGGTGATTTCTTTTAGTCAGGTTTAGTCATAATACCAGATCAATGTACAAAAATGTCCACTTTTATAACTTAAGCTTTGATCCGTCAGGGAACCCGGAGTGTTGATTTCTGATAATGTGATTCTGGCACTTTTTCTGAAAATAAAGTGCACTTCGCAATGTAAATTCTTACCAGACAAGGACCACATCGGTGTTCCACATATAGTGGTCTCAAATGTAAATAAAAGCATGGGATGCCTGAACTACCACACTGTACTGACCTTTTGTACTAGTACCAACAGACAGTATATTATTTTCCATCTCAGAGTCACTCAGCTGACTGAGCAACAGATCAAAGACTTCCTCTCTTGAGGTTAAAACACTAGTGTTTAGGGTTGCTCCTTTATGACCCTGAGTAAATCAATTAACTTCTCTGCCCCAGTTTCAATCATGTGTAACAGAAGTTGAAGCAACATTCTGACTCTACCTATAATATCTTGTTCAAGAATCACACACCGACACAGTCGCAAAAAACAGCCACTTAAACAGCGTTTGTTTTAAGTAGCACTTGTTTTAAGTTATTACTGAGTTTTTCTCCCAGGTGTTTAAAAGATAATGCTGCAAATGAAATCCCCCAAAGAACAACTCAGGCTCATACTCAATGTGGCATTAACAGAGGAGAAAATGAGAGCATTTGCTACATAAAAGGCACTATTGCTTTTGTCAATTCCTTCAAATTCCACGTAGAATTGCATTGATCAAGGGAACGGCTGAGAAGTGTTAGAAATCCTATTCTGAAGGGAAACCAAGTCCCATTCTCCCAGGACCCGTCACTTCACATTTGAGTTTGATGAAATGTTTTTGCTGAGCGCATGCTGTGACCATTTCAGGTTTTATTGAATGGTCATGCTAAGGTAGGCTGGAGCTGCTGAGGACACAGGGCTTGTCTACATTAGCTTCAAAGCATCACAGACAAGCCTGCTTGAGACTAAAGTTTAAAGGCATCTTCCTTTGAAGATGCCACTGTTCGTTTTCTTATATCCATATATATAATGCATTTGTTTTCCTTTGTGAGCTTTCAGAACGTGTCATTATTCCCTGCTGTCTGCTTTGGGCCTGCCACGGCATCTGGAGTGAGAGCTCTTGACAGCTTATATTAGCATCATTAGGGGTCCGATAATGTGCTTTCTCACTGGGGCACTGTCAAGGTTTTATCCTCAGTTTGTAGTTTCAACTTCTGTGATTTGTGTAGACCTGCCATCAGCAGAGAAGTAGCAATTTGAAAGACAAGAACAAAGAAAAGCCTTGGGATTGAAATAGGTAACATCAGATTTACTCTCAAATGTATCATGGTCCGGATTATAGAACACCTGGTGATTTCTCAACCTAAAATTTTTTAACAAAGTTATCAATTTCTAATGTTACTTCTGAGATTTAGATATAATATGGATTTCAGTTTCTCTTGACTAAAGAATGAAAAATGTCACAGGATTAAAAAAAACTCATATATAAAATGACTGCAAAATGGAATGCTATTTATTATACAACTAATGAAAAAATTAGATTAAGCGAGAAAGCTGTATTTTCTAAAATATCTTTTTGGTTGAAATAGTATTATTAATTATTAGGTCTTCTGCTGAAAAATATTTAAAGACAATTACAATTCTCAATTTAACAGTTTTCATCGTAAATTTCTCCCCGATAAACTTTTGTTTAATTTGCAAAATCTGGATGCATGCTAATGAACCCATAATTAGCATATTCAAGTGGGTGAATTATTGCTCTGACTTGGTTTTTACTGTTAAATTTGATATTTTTCCTAACCACTGCAAAACCATATATATATTAATATATATACATGGATATACGAATCTGTTTTACAAGTGGGTAAGGAAGATCTATAGTGTACAGAAAGGTATGCTGCAAAGAAATGAGACAGGACCCCAGGTTCTGCTTCTAGAACTGTAACTAACTCGTTGTGGGACCTGGAAAAACTTACTATGCATAACTGGTCCTACTTGTTTGCTCCTGTAACAGGGACCAGATTATCTGTACAATAGCTTTCGATTAAAAGCTACATAAATTCTATAAATTAAAATTAAAATAATATGTTCCTTAGATTTCAGCAAGTTTTATAGCAAATTTCTAACAATGCAGGAACTTCAATATTTGGATTTTATTTCTGGTATTCACAGATTGAAAAGCTTCGTTTAATATCCTACTCTATAGGTATTTACTTAGTGTGAGTAAAATAGAAAAAAATATTTCACAACTAGGCACAATATTTGAATACTTATGCAAATTTCTGTATCAGTATTTATTTAGAAATAATCACTTCACTTTAATTTAGTAACTATTGGTGGAGCACATACATTGATCGAGCCAGTCACTGTGGTAAAGAATGTGATTCGAAGATGAATAAACATAGTCTTTCAAGATTCTCTAGGTACGACAGGGGAAATTGATAACTAAAAATAATAGTAACAGAAATGGGTACAAAATGAGTAACTACCACCACTTCTCACAGCCTGCTTGTTGCACCAAGCCAGCATCACCTCCTGCTGGATTATGCCACAGCTCCTTAATAGATCTATCTACAATCACCCTTGCCCACTGTCTATTGGAAAGAAAGCAGCCAGAAGGAATTTGTCAAAAACATTCAGCTCACAGCATTAATCTGCTCAAAACTCACCAGTGCCTCCCCATTCTCTTGGAGTGAAACCAAAGTCATCACAAGGGCCTGGCTGCAGGATTCTACATCTGGCCCCTACATCCCCTTGACCAAATGCCTTACCCTCCTCCTTCCTCAGTCCAAGGACACAGGCCACACCCTAGACCCTAGAACACACCAGATACATTCCAGACTCAAGGTTTTTTAGTTCCTGGTTCTCTGGATCTGGGATATCCTCCTCCCAGATATCACATGGCCTTATCTCCTTCAAATATCTTCCTAAATATTTTCTTTGCGGTGGACACTACCATGACCAGTCCATTAAATATTACACTTCACTCATTCTCCTTTGATTTTTATTTGTATCTTTCCCTGCTCTCTATTTTTTTCAGAGCACTTAACATGTTTTAACATTCTATATAAAACATTTAATTATTTATTTAGCATGCTTAGCATTTATCATGTGTTACTAGGTTAGAATATTGCAGAGTTTTGTTGTTGTTGTTGTTATTTCCTATTTCTGTGTGTCCCCCTGTGACTAGTATCCGGAATATGTGTTATTCAATGCATGATGGCTGAATTAATGAAAGTACTACAGGAACAGTTGAAGAAACAATCATCGTGCGCAGGAAAAGATGGAATTTTATGATGTTTTGGGGAGATTGTATGGAAGAGGCAGTTTTAATGTGGATGTTGAAAAAGGAATAAATAAGCAACATTAAAAAGTTATTTTTTAAAAAACTCTGTTTCTTTTACGTTACCTAAGAGCCATAGTATCATATCAAATTCATGTTTAAAAGTTTGGGCAGAAGTGAAATCGAAATTTTATTACATTTAGGAAGTACTTGATTCAAATGCTACTAGTTAATATTTTAATTCTCTAATAATGATATTTCATATGTTCATTACAATTACATTACATATTAGAAAATAAGAAGTTACACAAAATGAGACCTAAAACTCCCATGTTGTTAATACTTTGGACTATATTTATGTTGTACTATATACAATATTCACTTGTACTATGTATGTATTCAATAATATAATATTTATATTGTACTGTGAGGCAATTGATATTTGGATCATAATATCCTGAAAGTTAAACTCAGTGGAGTGAGCTGATAGAAACAAAACATATACAATGCTCCAAAGCAGATCCCCTGATGAGAAACTTAATTAAAATCTTAGGAAATTTCAGTAGGAAACAAGAGTAATGATGATTATATATTATTTATAATGCCAGAAACCCAATAATCATTATTTCTCCATTTTGAACTAAAGATAGAAAATAGGAAAGAAATTTATTGTTTGATTCCAAACTTTCCATTTATATAGCATAAGTACATTTGAAAAACAGGTATAAATTTCTGCATTGCTTTTCATTTTAACACAGTGATTAAGATCCAGGACATCTGAATGATTTCAAATAATACACTTTTTAAAATATTTATTCAAATTAAGAGAAACTGAGCTTATTAATAAGCATGTTAACAATAATTCAAGAAGTTAAAGAAAGGTATTTTGAATTTTACTTGCAAGCAGTTTCTCCATATTAATAATATTTATACTTATTTAATGCACTGTGTATCTCCCCAAAAGATTATTTTCAAATAGCAAATTCTCACGTTTACAAACTTATACATTTTCTCTATCAATACAACAGAATCATAACATCTTTAAGAAATTCTATGTTTCACTTTTGTATCGTGTGATTTATAAATTTTAAATAATACCTATTGAATTTATTGTCAATGAGGCGCATGATAAAATTCAATTACAATTTAGCATCTAAACAAACAAAATTAAGTATTCTATTTGTAAAATCATTCATATCAGTTCTAAAAAACAGCTTTGAGACATTTTGATAGCAATAGTATCTTAGTAAATAAAACTTTAAAATTACAGATATACAAGATTTACTGTGATTCTTTTCCCCACTATCTCTGGTGATTAATATTTGTAACCAAAAATAATAAAATTTCTAAATCAACCCTTCCCATCCCCAGGAAAAGAATCCAAGATTGAACAATCTGCATTTGAATTTCACTTCATCACACAGGAATTGTGAGTTAGAAGCAAGTGTTAAAGAAAAGAATGCTTTAAAAGAATTATTTCCAAATTATAAAAAGCGTTGTTTTATTGTATTACGCTGTTTCACTTGAAGACCACATTTAAATAATATAAAATAACATAAATAGAATCATAATATAATTTTTCTGTTTTGAATCATAGTTTTTCTATATATAGTCAACTTTTAATCTATTAATCTGGTTATCTAAGAAATGCTTACCAGTTCCTAGATTGACAGGATGAGACAATTGTAAATAATCTCTTATTTTTTCCCTCCCACAACTCCATCCAACAAAATCAAATCAGAATATACATTAATGACAAAGCTATATGAAATGTATCTTACTATTCTATTTCAATGAAGGAAAAAGTCTGAGCTATTAAAATCAATGATTTTTCTCTGATATCTTATTTCTGAGAGAGATTTTAACATATTCCTCTTTAAAGCAGTGAGATTAAGTTTATCACAGAGGACTAATTATTTACAAAATGTTCTTAAAGTTTTATGGCAGCATATTTATTAAAGGAAACATTGGAAATCATTTCTTTAAATCAATGGAATAACTTAGCGTATAGTAAACTTAATATTAAGAAACCCATTATTTTTTAAAACAAACTAATATTTTTTCCACTTGTATAATTATAGCCATGGACCTTAACCTAAGAAACCTAATGTACATTTACAACAAAGTTTTTAATATACCCACACTGAAAAAATATCCATAGGAAACAAAAAACAAAGTTACACCATAATATTAAAAGAAGTAACTATCAAGATTTAGCTGTAAAGTGAGGAAGAAAAATTCTAATAAAATAATATCTTCCACCAAGTAAATTCTCACACATGCAAGACTAGAAGACCAAAAAAATGCCATGTTTTTTTTGTAGAATCATGGCGTAGAAACAACTACAAATGGATACACACAGGGGTGTCCTCCAGGGGTGCAAATGCCGACAGTGACATCAGCTACACTGATGATAGAGCTTCCTCAAAACCTGAACAACTCCACACTGTATTTCTGGAATATCCAGTGTCTAGTAAAACGCTATAAAACAGTACAGAACTTGGTGCTCATTTGTAGAATAGAGTTAAGATCTAAATAAAACAAGTTTGTCATGTCCATGAATGGTTGAGAGGCCAATCGAAATCTGTATGAGACACTGAAAAATATTTTGTTATGCTTACCTGTCCTAATTTGCATCCGTCAGTGAGGAGCCCAGCCCCTGATTACAGTAACGACTAAAACAACCCCACAAGTTGCAGGAAAAAACAAACAGGGAACCACTACGTTTTTGGATTAACTCCCAGTTAAGAATTTTAACTTATATTACATAAGCTGATGGACAGACATTTTAGTTAGAGAAAATGTCAGGGCAATCAAATGCAATAAAGAGTTTTAAATTGTTCACAGTTGCTGAAAATAATTACAGTGTTTTGGATTACTACCAGTTGACCTAGCTTTTGTTTATTATTTTTCTTCTTAACAATCTCCCTCTCTCTCTCTCTTTCTCCATACATAATTACAAACACAAACATACATGAGGTTGTAAATTATATATTATATATGTATAATACATATAATATAGTATATGTGTCCAAAAAGCTTTAAAATTCCAAGCAAATATCTATATTTTTATTTCAAGAACAACTAGTATTACCCCTTCTGTCTTAGATATATTCTAATTCTTCAATTCTTACATATTTCAAGTAAACTGAAAGTTATTAGCAAATCTCATGTTCTTTCTAAATTTTTTGACCACTCTGGAAATTTCAGTTTGCTGGATTCAGATTTATCTGTGAAACCTGGTGTTGGAAATGTGCAAATGACAACCCTAAGTGTGTGTTTGCCTTATCTTAGATTCCTAAGCACACCCTGTAATACAGACTTAATTTATCACTTCCTGATGTATATAGAGTGTGTAATGAGACTAAAGATCAAAAAGGTCATTGTTGTCTTTTTTCCTGTACAGCCTAACTTCTGGTGTTCAATCTTTAGACTACATAATTGTTAGTTATTTTCTGTTCCAAAAGTCAAATTTTTCATGACTTAAATGATTATATTACGTATGTTATTTGGGTAGCTAATCATTTATAATCTCTGGAAACTGATATTTGTAAAACAGTATCTTTGTTTCTATGGCATTATTTCTATTAAATTTTCTTTAATTTTCAAAAATATTTTGTTTAATTCCATATTAAAAGTATTCAACCAAATATAAATAAAAACATGTAAAATTAATTCAAATTCAGCTGACAACAAATTTTGCCTGGCAAAAATTTTGAATGCTATAGCAAAATGATATTATATAACTTCACATCTGAACTTTCTGTATGTGCTCCTGTGTTTGATGTTTTCAAAATAAATGAATAGACAGGAATACATTTTAATTGAAATAACCTTTAAAATAATATCTTCTTCAAAAAGTATGTTGACAGGAGTGAAGTTTTAAACATCACTTTTATAATGCTATTCTAAACATGGGTAGCAACCATTAAAAGAGGTTTTCTTCAGTTAATTAACAGGTCTTTCTCATGAAGGAAGCATATGAAAATAAACTAACAGTCACTATAGAAACTCAGGGGTGATGCTAAAAATGTGGAAGGTGATATTGCTGTGTGTGTATTTGTGTGTGTGTGTCTTAAATAATAACTCTTCTGTCACGTCTCTTGTAGAACATTTTGGCAAAGGATATACCTGCTGATTAGCACATAAACAATTTGTCTTCAAAAAAAATTTTTTTTTATTTGATGGGAGAAAAGCACCACTTGCTAGGGTATTGTTGCTTCAAAATCATGTTATTGGATGTCTACTTCAATAGCTGAGTGTTAGGTGCTCTCGCTTCATGAACATAGATTATGTACACCAACTTTAGAAAGACACCCTTAGTGGGACTGGAATTCTGGTTCCTAAGCTAACATGCTAATCCCTCCATTTATTTACTTAGATAACTCTTCTTCATCCTTCATCTTCAATTTATACGCCACTTCACCTAAGAGGCCTTTAACCTTAATCTGGGTTATTTTCTATTGTTATGGGCTTCCATATGAATTTTTTATTATCTCTCCCCATATTATTATTAGGATTTGTCTCATTGTCTGACTACTTTTATAGGTTGTAAACTTTCTGAGGATAGAAGGAACCAAGTACATCTTTGTTTATTGCTCTCTCCCTAATCTCTTTCATATGACTGGTTTCAGTGTAGTCATTTGCTGAAAAAAAAAGATAAAACGGAGACAGAAGGAAGAAAGCAAAGAAGTGAGAAAAATATGAATGGTAATTTTGCCATTTCCTTATTTATTGTTAAGAGTCAAGACATTTTTTTAAACTGCCTGGAATAGTGAATGACATAAGAAATAAATGGAATAGGTGGGTTAATGGATATATAAATAAACAAAATTAAAATAAGAATGCACATTTACTGCACTGAGTATTGTATATACATCTTTTGTAGCTCTTACTGCATTGTATTGCCATGACTTGTGGACACATTTGTGTTAATCACACTCTTGTGTTATCAGACATTTCATGTGACCAGAGATGGCAGCATGAGATGGACTCAGCCCGATGATGCTGGCTTTGAAGATGGTGGAGGTGGCCATGAGCCAAAGAATGTAGGAAACCTTTAGAAGCTGGAAAAGGCAGGCAAATGAATTCTCCCCTAGACCCTCCAAAAGGAACACAGCTGTGTAGACACTTTGACTTTTAGCCCAGTGAGACCCATTTTGGATTTCCAACCTCCAGAACTGTCAGATGAGAAACGTGTGTTGTTGTAAGCTACCCAGTGTGTAATTTGTTACAGAAGCAATAGGAAACTCATACAGATTTGACACATTTAGTGTCAGGAGGTCATTGATGTTCTTTCCTTCTCCTGTGCATTGCGGCCGCTTAGTCTCTGCCTCCTGCTCTCACTTTGGGTGTCCTTTGACTTTTTCTCTTGACCACTTTCTTGAGTGTGATAATTTATTCGATTCAGCAAATTGACACCACACTCTTTGTTTAAAAACTTAATGCCAGTCACTTCCTTAACAGAAGTTAAGACATTCTCTAGAGGCTTTTCTAATTCTAGAGGCCAGGGTTAAGGGTCACATGTAACATGATACATCCATTTTGGGTGAAGAACTATCTAAGGCTGATTCCAGAGCAGATGTACTGACTTCTACATTATATCTTATGACATTACCCTTTGACTTTTTTCAAGACAAGAACTGTATCTTTTCTTTGTATCCCTAGTGGCCAGTAATATGCAAAATGGCTATCACATAGCAGATGCTGGATTTGTTAAATTCTTTTTGATTGAAGGAGAATTACAAAGCACACTGATGCACAACTAATATATAGATAGAACATTTCTTGGAGCTGTAGCCTTTGATATGATTGCCTTGACAAACATTAAAAGTGATAGTTTTTCCAATCAAAAGTGTGAATCATAACATTGCTATTTGGTAATGGCTCCATCAGCTGAATGAAATGTTATTGATTATTCAGTATGATTTGATGACTACAGTTTCTCTATTTCTAGTAATCAGGTAATTGTAGCAAAGGAATCATCTTTGAATTATGTATCTCACTTTTTGTGGATCCCCTTTGGCTCCAGAACTGCCTGTATGACTTTTGCATGCATCTTAAATTTCTTCCATTTTGATACATTACAAAAGATACCAAAACATCTAATTGATTAGGCTAAATGAAGAAAAGTTAAGTAGAAAGTGTTTTAACATATTTGTAACAAGAATAGAGCTGTTATGCAAAACATACTTGATTCTGAGCCAAGAAAATTACAGTGTATAATGTTTCTTGACTTGTTATGATTTGGACCTTCAATCAAAAGTCGGTATCTTGGCATCAGAACATGAGAATAGTGTCCTCAACATGTCTCCACATAGATTGAAAATGACTTCACAGAGATGAAGTGGTCAGAAACAAATGGAATGAAACTTGATATGAAGGGAAAAATAATTCAGTTACAAGATGGAAAGCTATTGCTTATAGAAATATGTCAGAAAAAGATGGAGAGGTCAAAAGCTGCCTTTATTTAAAACTGTAAAAAATTAGATAATTTATTAACAGTTCTTCAAAAATACTACTCTGTTGATGAAGATAAAGCCTAAGCTACCAACAGATTGGTGGTACTAATTTCTTCTTGTTAATTAAATTGAAATGGCAAAATAATCAGATATCTAAAGTAATAAACTCTCACTTATGCATGGGCAATATGGATTAATGATGAAAGTTAAAAGAGTACTGGAATCTCATCCTTTTAAAGATCTGCAAAATGTTACCCTAAAAATCCCATCTGTGTAGTAATTTTAGATAAAGATTTTCTCAATTTTCTTTTAAAATATGTAAGAGGTAACAAAGAAGAAAGTCACAGCCCCACAGAAAAAGAAAGTAATTAAGCTAAAAACAAGAATCTGGAAAGAATAGACACTGATAATTTTTTAAAAAATAGTTCAATTGAAGTAAACCTATGTAGGCATAACTTTCATGGCATAAGCTGATTTCACTTTATGAAAATGAGTTTATCTTAAAAAGGTGAACTAATACTTTCTACTTCTCCCGAAGTCTGACTTATGATTCAGAGACCCAGAATTTCTAGAACAAAGGAACTGGGCTGCTGTTCTTCCAAAACCATGATTTTCCCACCGTAATTGCACAAAAGTTAGAATGTCTTGCAAACAGTTGTTCTCAAATAAGGTTTCTTGTCTGAGCCACTGAATGCAGCAAGCTATGGGAGTGACTGTTTCCACAGTTGTACCAACAACGGTACAGAGCTATTGACAGTCTACATTCACAGGAGAGAACTTACCTCCTTATCGTCAATGGATATCTTAGGTCACCAGAACTTTATTCTCTTGCAGTACTAGTTGAGAATAAATCTCCCAGGTTAGGATCTAAGTATCAGTACTACCTAGGGGTTGCTTTTTGATGCATCCAGCGATGCATCCCTTCTTCCTATGTTTCATATCATCCCAAACCATGTTTCCAAATATATGAAGAGAATGAAAACCTTACGAAACAGATGACAGGAACACAGAAAGTGTATTGAGGTGCTGGATGAAAAGAACCCTCCCATAAAGCATGATGCGGAACTGACAGAAAGAACTCCAGTGTCAGTGCATGATGAGAATTGATATTTTTTAAGTAATCAATCAGAATCCATTAAATCAGAATAAGATGCTGGGAAAAAAAGACCACTTAGCTAAAACGACTGCAACTTGTGGTTGCCTATTTGA
This sequence comes from Eschrichtius robustus, assembly GCF_028021215.1. Lineage (NCBI taxonomy): Eukaryota > Metazoa > Chordata > Mammalia > Artiodactyla > Eschrichtiidae > Eschrichtius > Eschrichtius robustus. The sequence goes on from NC_090837.1 coordinate 88,765,615, forward strand.
ATATGCCTATTATACTGAAAGCTGTTTGCAATAGTCTACCTTATATTTACATGTATGAGGTCTGGCTACCACAGAAGTACTCTGTCTGTTAGACAAATAATGTGTGTGTATAAGTCTTGCTACGTTTGAAGCAAATAAAAACAAAAAAATTCATAATTTTAAATACAAAGACAATAACAAATCCAGAAGAATTGATAGGTAAATACAAGCACTATTTTTAAGGTTAATATAATGGGAAAAACTGCAAAGTATAATTCAATAAAAAAGGAAATAAAGGAACTTCACACTTAAGCAATTTAAAAAGTGATATACTCAGATTAAAAAGGCGAAAAAAGTTAAAAGTTGTTATTATGTTGAAGTTTATACTAATGAATTTTAAACCTGGAAAAATGAAAATAAATTCCATGAATATATAAATGACTAAAGTTCACTTACCCAGTATAAATCAGAATATAACAATATTCTTATATATTATGCTCTTTTATGTATCAATCTTTCATAACTTAATGCTAGAATGCCTCTTAAATCTTATAGAAATAGATAATCACCTTGCTTTTTAGTTTGATGGAAGCACAGAAAATGATAAACGTTTCAAATTTATTTATATATTCCAGCATTTGCCTGATATTCCAAAGTGTAAAATATAGAAGGAGAAAAATATATGAAGAAACCTTAACACTGAGTATTGGCATGTAGGAAAATGGGTGCTTTGATAAAAGACTGTTGAGAATAAATTAGGATAAGATTTTTGGAGGGAAAATTAGAGATTTCAAAGGAAATATAGCACAGAAGTGGTCATGGATATATTAAAAGAGCTAACTATAATCACCAAACTTTATCTATAAGAACAAAATAATATAAGCAATAAAATATGGAATAATTTGACATTTGTTAATTGAATTTTTACCATCTAAATAAGCAAAAGCATACAGCTAACAAAGTTTAAGTTGAAGGAAAATTTGATGATATGAAAATATGAAGAAATGTTTCAACATATTTCATTAAGTGGAAAGGAATTTACAGTTATATATAAATATTTAATTTTTGTAAAAAAAAATGCACATGCATTAAGTAGAAACTAGACACCAAAAATGTCAGTAATGATCATGTCTGAGTTTAATTATAGGTGGTTCTTATTTCTTCACTTTGTCCTTTTTTGAAAAAAATTCTGAAAATTTTATAATAAATATGCATCATATAATAATAAAAATATTAACAAAAATAAATAAAAACAGAAGTGTCTCAATCCTTAAATATAGCTTCATAGGTTTCTTGAGCATATTTCATGATAAAAGCTATTCTTGGTAATTATTTTCTTTTAGGCATTTGACTTTAGTCCACCTGGATTTTTTTTTTTTTTTTTTTACAATTTGATTCTGTTCAATATTTTCAAGCAAATATATTTTCCTACCCTATTATTAGAGATTACTTCATTAACCAAAAAGATTTCTTAGCAGAGGTTTACAAACATGTTAGTTATTAGATAGACTTGGGGTGTTTTCTAAAAATTCAGACTTCTAAGCCTCTCTTCTGAAAATTGAGATTCATTTGCTGTAGTCTGTGACGTGGGCATCTGTATTTATAATCAGAGCTCTAGGAGATCCTGATTACCAGTCATGTATGGAAAACAATTGTCTTGAGAAAATAAATCTGTAGACTGATTTCATAGATGTCTTCAAATATATGCGGTACTAATCTAACAAAGTAACAGCCTCATTAATTCATCAGTGGGAATTAAAAATAGAAATAGGTATATATCACACTGTCAGGGACTTAAGTGAGATATAATGAGAAATGCCTTAACAGCAAGGTTTGCTAAATCTTGGGATGAATTTCTTCTGAAATTCTCAGAAAAAATATTGTTTTTTCCATCTGGCATAGTTAGGTATAGCCTTCTTGGTGGCAAAGTGTGACCAACTTAAAACAAATTTCAATTTCCATTTTCAATTCTATATGTTTTAGTATTTTATATAATCTGCTTAACTACCGTAATAATTTATATAAATTTTTAAAAAATTATTATTATATGTAAATACACTTGAAGTTTGGAGATACATTTGTCAAGATCTTATGATGCCAAAGACCATTCAATCCCAATACAGTTGATGCTGGAACAATAGGGGATTATGGGTACCAATGCTCTAGGCAGTCAAAAATCCGGATATAACTTATCGTTGGCCTTCTGTATAAGCAGTTCCTCTGTGTCCATGGTGTCTCTGTATCAGAAGTTCCCACATCGGTGGATTCAACCAACCTCAGAAGTAGTACCGTAGTATTTACTATTTTAAAAAATCCACGTGTAAATGGACCTGTGCAGTTCAAACTCGTGTTGTTCAAGGGTCAACAATATATCTTTTCACTAATGAAAGCAGAAATAACATTGTCTTCTTAGTAACACACGGTGTTATTTTGGTACAGGTTGCCTCATGTAAATATTTCCTAGGCATACATTTTCTGTGGCACATTGCATCAAGAAGTCAGGGATTATATAAGTATTGGTAATGTGATTGCTACATTACAGTAGCCTCATATTCAGATAACAAGGCTTACTTGGAGACTCTTGCTAATTTTCCATCCCAAAAGATATTCTCTTCATCAGAGCAGTGCAAAACAAACAAAAAAACTCATCTTTCTCTATTATATAAGTAATAAGGAAAGGAAAACATGTCTTTAATAGAGACAGTGTCCAATAATCTTACCTTGTATGGGGGGAAAAGTATAGCTTTTAACCTAACAGAGATGGGTAGTATAATACATCACCTAAGATGAACTGTAGCTTTTCTGTAACATGAACATAATGGTAAATTTCCTAATGAAAGAAACTGACACACAAAAGTTATGAATGAGTGGGATTTTATGATTTTCCATTTGTAGAAAATTGAAGAGATCAATGCATTTGATTGTTCTTTTTACATTAATATTATCACTTGCCCCAGATGTCTTGCTTCACTAATAACACTGGTCTGACATTCTGCTGAAAGTAAAGCAATTAACTTAAGTCAGCTCATGTATTTTACTTGGATACCTGGAGACAACTAACTTTTTGGTAGAGATAATACTGTCAAAATATGGGATCCCATAAAATTAAAGTATATTTTTACTTAATAGAACTGCCTTTTAGATAGATGAATTAGATGCTTACTTCCAATTAAATATGATTTAGTTTTCACAAAACCCTACTTTTAACCCCATGTATGTTTACCTCAAGGAATATCCATTTTTTCTCTCATCAAGTCTAAACTTCTGACCAGCAGACTCAATGCCTTTAGGGATTAAATGCATACATATATATATATATAAAATTAAATATTTTCAAATTGTTTGTAAAATGTCATGTCAGTTCACCCTCTACCCACACCCAGGACCACTATTGAAATGTGCTCAGCTGCTAAGAATGAAGAAAAAAATGTTCTCTGTTTTTTATATATATATTTGCAAATGAGATGCACAGTCAGATATACAATATGTATATCAGAGATGCACAAGGAGCTGGCTGAGGAAGAAAGAGAACAAACTATTGTGGATGGGTTGGGAGAGAAAGAAATAAACAAGGATGAGATAGGGTTCAGAGCCCTTAATGGTCCCTGGGCACCTGAGCCACTAAAGATGAAGGAAAGGGAACAATTAGAAGATCCACCAGGAGAGTTTGCTTAACAGTATCTGCCTGGCAGCAGAAGCCTCCTCTGCTTTCCCAGTTTTGCTTAGGCGTCACTGATGTCTCTGCTGGTAACAAGAATAAAGCACGATTGACAACTACATTATTGAAAAACAGAAAGTGAAAAATACAAATCATAAGAAAAATAGGACAAGAAAAATGAACAGTACCATATTGGTTCTTCCACTTTATTTATATATGGCATCAAATTCAGCAAGGTAGATGGTCTGAAAATTCTTGTGAGATTTGATAAAATCATAATATTTATGACCATATATTGAACACAGTGTTTTGTATTAAGAATTATGCTTAATTTTTGCTCCAATAAAATTGTCTAATTCTTATACCAAAACTGTGAGGCAGGTTTTTTATATCCCTCATTTTAAAGATAAGGAAAATGCAGCTAAGAACAAAACTTGTTTATGGGTTACAAAGTTTGAGCTTGTAGAACTTTGGCTCAGAACTAGGTAAGTCTAACTCAACCCACTGGACACCATGACTTAATAGCTCTCCACATGAAAATTATTAGTCATTATTTATCCAACCAAATTTTTGGAGGACCTGTAAGGTACAAGGCATGATTTATGACTCTGGATTTATGGACAGAAGAATACTACCACAACTCCAGCTTGCTCCTTCTCTGTCTGGTCTGGGTTCTAAGTAATCATTTAATTCACACAACAGCCCAATGAGGTAAATGTTTTATTATTCCAGTTTTGCAATTGCAAAACAATAAGCAGAGACTGAAAACATTCTCCATATCACACAGCTATAAATGATGTGATCCTTGCTCTCAAGGGAACATATAAATAGGAACATATATAAAACACATATCCAAATAATTATACTAAACGCCAAATACTAAATGCTGAACACATTATTTGTTCCTTGGATCATACAAGATGTACCATTATTATACTTTCTGTGTTGAAATTTAACTGTGGGTATTATTCATTAGAAAAGATGAATATTTACATAGTACCAAGAAAATAGTAGGTGTGAACCTTTGGTTCATAATAATGATAATAAGAAAAAATTTTTATCGGAACCTGTAGGAGATTACATAAGGGATCAGTTATGTGATTTCAATAACTTAAAAAACTGCCAGAAACACTTTTCAACTGATTAATTTCAAGCTTATTTTTAAATTTTTGTTTTTAAAATTGAGGTAGTAAATCATGATGTTCATCTCAAAAATCATTTTTTGCTTTCTTTTTTTTTCTTCGTTTTGTTTATAGTTTGGGACACAAGCTAAACACCTGCAGGAGACCTCAGAAAGGTCTTAAGAAATGTAAATGTATCTCAAAGAATTAACAATAATTACAATCTTTAACCATTGTTATTTCCCATAGCAGTCATTCCTTAATGACTTCTCCTAACTATATAAATGTTTCACAATTTTTGACTGTCATAAAAGCTTATGTTTAGATAGGTAACAACATAATGTAATAGCAAATAACTGCTCTTTTTAATATACAATGCATGACAAGAAAATTTAATACAAGGAATCTGACACTTATGATGCTGCAGGATCAAATTTTAGTCTCACTTGAGAGTTTTCTTAACCTAATTACGTAGCAAAAGAAGGAGGAGGAAGTGGAGGAAAAATAAGTGTTTTAGGATCCTGATAAAAAAATTGCATATCCTCTAGTTTCTCTTATTAGTAAAGAAAAGGTGACTCTCATGGCATAATACATGAATGGTCAAGAATTTAAGTTCAACTAACCCACTTCAATGTCATTTTATTTAAAATAATTTCATACTTAAAGTGATATTTTGATTTCTGATGTCATGTTTTCATTTTTCCAATAGAATATTTTCCCATTTCTTCACACTTGAAAGCAAGCTTGCATTTCTGCAAGTAAAGGATAAAAAGGAGTTTTGCAGATTCTGACTCCAGATAGAGTGAATGCATGTGACCAGTTGTTTTAGTAAACCATTATTTTATGTCTGTTTACGAGCATATGAAAGTCAATTACATGAATAGAGAATAGTGAATAACCCACTCAGAATGAATGGATATGGACATGGAATTGTTAGAATTTTTATATTGAGCCCCTGGATAATAATAACATTTGCAATTAAAAATGATTTAAGAGATGATCTAAAAAGAGGAAACAGCTCAAGGTCACACACATACGGGAAGAGCTTGGACTGCAATCCAGACTTTTCTTCTAATTGTCAAGTGAATCTTTAAAATTAACTTCTCTTTTTTTTCTTAAAGGATATATATTATTGTATTGTACATCTAGTCTTTTCCTAATGCCTATGAAATAGGACAATTTTCATCAATTCTTGTTTTAAAATTATAAATGTCTTCTTAGATTTTCTTTTTTTTTTTTAAACATCTTTATTGGAGTATAATTGCTTTACATTGTTGTGTTAGTTTCTGCTGTATAAAAAAGTGAATCAGCTATATGTATACATATATCCCCATATCCCCTCCCTCTAGCGTCTCCCTCCCACCCTCCCTATCCCACCCCTCTAGGTGGTCACAAAGCACCAAGCTGATCTCCTTGTGCTATGCAGCTGCTTCCCACTAGCTAGCTATTTTACATTTGGTAGTGTGTATATGTCAATGCCACTCTCTCACTTCATCCCAGCTTACTTTTCTTTCATTATTTATGGTCATAGAAAAAGAGAAACAGAATTAGGGCACCCTACATTGTTGATTATATCTTAATATTTTATGTTTCTTTAGACTCTAGATCGGAAGAAAAGGATATAGGGGAGACTTTGGAAAGCTAAGCATGTAGAAAGTGCAATTTTATATTCAGATAAAAAAGTTATACAAAATAATTTAATAAAATAAACATATGTGCTCTTTCTACATAATCGGTTTGGAATGACATTTTTTAAAATATTTTCTGATTAGATAATTTTTGTGTTCTTGGCATTCCTGGGTTAATAGTTATTCTAAAATATGTTTCTTCTAAATGTAAGCCTATGTTTTTGTAGGAGAGAAAAAATATCTCTTCCTTATTGCAATAGTTTTGAGCAAATTCTTCCTTAACTGTTTAACTTTGTTCAATGCAATTTTCCTTTGACACAATCAAAGAGAAAATTTTGGAATTCTGCTTCTGAAGAGTTTAATATAATCAGTTTTACCTTCATGACCATAATAAAGCTAAATTGAATCTGGGTTTTGCAGAAGAAGCCTGGTCCTGTTCTCTATGGTCTCTGTAGAGCTGTAAAATTAAATTGATAGAAATAGAAACAATTTTAATAATTAATAATGCTTTAAAATTAATCATATAAGTAATTTAAATAAGGGACAATGTGCTATTTAGCAATTAAGTAAACTTTTAAGTGTGTTAAACATTTAGTAAGTGCATAGTACCTAACTCATACTTAGTAGGGAGGTAACTTCAGTCTCAATCTAAATCTTACTGGAAAAGTAAATCTCTAGAAGCATCAATTTGACATCTTCCTCAGTTACTATTAATGGAAATTCCTTGATGAAAAGGAGAAATAAAACTTTATCAGGGGAAATATTTAAAACCCTGAACATAAGTAATGCTGCTGCTAAAACTGAAGTGGATCATTAAACCTCGATGCACATAATCTTCTTTCATTTAGTCGTGAGAGATGTCTCAGAATTTAATATTTTCATTTCTGAATTTGTCCTTCTATCTCTTGGCAAAGTTTAAGAAACAGTTTATAAAATGCTTATGACTAAAGTTAAAATAATTGTTTTTATGTGTGAGGTTTTTAAGCAAAATAATAAAAGTTCTTAATAACTCTTTTACATCAGGGCTATGGAGGAAATCTATGTTGCCCCAAGACTAGAAGGGAAAGATTTAAAATAGATGAAGAAAAGACATGAGAGTTAGAATTGGACTACGTAAATTAAGATGCATTTGAAAGAAGAGCAGAAGCAGAGTAGTTTGAAATTACAATTTTGGCAAATATAGATTTTGTAATTAGGTGTTGATTTGTTTAATTTAAAAAATAATTGAAAATTTGCTAAAGTTTATGGATGATAGATACCATTTTCCAAAATTTCTATTTGCTTTTCAGTTATAGCAGAGGTTCTCAATCTCGGTCCTATTGGCATTTGTGTCCAAATAATTCTTTGTGTGCTCGGGACAGTGTTGGGGAGAGTGTACATCATGAGACGTTTAGCATTATCTCTGTGCTCTATCCATTAGAGTCCTTTAATACCTTTAATTGGAATTGACTTCTTCATTTCTATTTTTACAAATATCTGGTTTTATTTTTATCTTAAAATATTATATTGTATGTGTCTAATTATATACATAGATGGTTTACTCCATGAAATTGCAAGGTACCTGAAGTTAGAGCATTTTAATTTCCATCATTGCATTCTTCATCTGTTTTAGGCTTAGATGTTCATGTGATAGCCATAAGCCACATATTACTATTAAATACTTGAATTGTAGCCAGTCTGAATTGAGAGGTGCTCTCAATATCAAAGTTCTAATTTCATTATACATATATTACACTTGATTACAGGCTTAAATCTTAACATTTAAGGTATATGGTATTAAATGAAATATATATTACTAAATTACTTTCACTTATTTCATTTTATTCTTCCATATAATATACTAAAACATTTTACTTTACATATGTGGCTTGCATTATATTTCTATTGTACAGCGCTGGTCTAGTTTTAAGTAACTGCTAAATAACTATTAGACAGAATGTCAACCATATGGAAAATATTTATCTTGACTTTTAATTTTATTTATAGATCATTCTATCATAACCTTTTAAAAGTTTAATAACCCTATGTCTGCATGTGAAATAAATAAATGTGTGTCTGTATTTTAAATGAATATGCCCACAATAAATTATAGCAATGGGGTAATTTATGATCATATTATGACCCTGTAATAACAACTTCTTGTATGACCTTCTGCTACATTTAATAGTTTATTTACCAAACAAGTAATAATGTTCCTATTTTGTGCTTATATGGTAGACCAACATGATTTTATAACAGTATATTACTAGAATCAGGTTTGACTATTTTATGAAGTTTACCTCAAAGACGAGATGATTTCAAAATCGCCAAAATTGCACCTCTGCATCTCCCCGCCATCCCTCCAATCTACAGGTTGATATTATAATTTCTATAATGTGCTATTTTTTAGGACTTTTGATCCTAGTGGTGGCATAGGATAAGGACTTGCCTTGCCTTTGTTGGCTTTGAAGATGGAGGAAGGGAGACATGAGCTAAGGAAGGCAGGTGTCCTCTAACAACTGGAAAAGGCAGGAAAACGGATTCTCCCCTGGAGTCTCCAGAAAGGAACGCATCCCTGATGACACCTTGATTTCAGCCCTGTGAGACCCTTGTTGGAATTCTGCCCAACAGAACTGTAAGATAGTATATTGGTGTTTTAAGCCACGAGTCTGTGATTATTTATGGCAGGAATAGGAAACGAATACAGATAGTGTTCTATATTAATTTCACTCTTTGTTCACCCAAATGCATAGAATCTATTTCATCTATTTCAAATTGGGGATGAATAGGCAGAAGTGGGGATGGCGCAGTTTTTTTTCCTAGATAATTGTTACTGTTCATAAAACAGGTGGAAATTATCTCATCCTTTTACCTCTAGTGCATTTTACACGCTCAAATTCCAAAGCTTTGTAAAACTTTGATTAATGGAACACAATTAATGGGATCTCCAGTTACATGAAAATTTTTTGTCCATTATTCAACTTAAAAGTGAAAAAGATAAATGCAAGGAAACTTGTGTGAGGAATTCATGCTGAAAAGCAAATAACAAATGTTCTGGGGAAAGAATCTGTACAGTTTAATTTCTTTAAATTTTTAGAAAAGAAATCATTAGTAAAACATTTGAATTATTTTTTGGATTCTGTGCAACACCATTAATATTGGGTGGGGGAATGTAAATTATCATTAATGTAAGGAGTTTCAAAGTAGAAAATATTTCATGTGTGAGAACTTATAATAAATAGTCCATTTTAAAAAATTGCAAATGCTGGCTTCTCAAATTCCTTCAAAAGCAAAAGGAGGTTTACAATCAAAATATTTCTTAAAAATAAATAAATTTTAAAATGTTGTTTTTTAAAAAATCTGATTTCATGTACTAGTCTGCCAAAGTCTATTAATCAAGTATCTATTAACTATGATTTTCTTAGGATCTTTGGAGATGCATGAGTCTTTATGATCCTGTGTGTTATTTAAACTTCCTATGCTTTGAAATTTCCAAAAGTTTTATCATAACTTTTCAACATTCAAGCTTATATTTAAAATGAGGTAAAGCCTACTATTTTGAATAGGCTATGCTTTTTTATGCTAAAGATATATATTTATCAAAAGTCTTTGTTTTCCTTATCTTTGGGATTTATTTTATTTTCCTTCAACTTAAATGTAGTAAAAATGAATTACATTTGAATTGAATTTAGGGTTTAAAGATAACAAAACATGCATACACCATTGTGTTAAATTGTAATTGTTTCAACTAATCTTTTAGGAAAAAAATAATAAAAATGTGTTTTTAAAATTTATTAACCAGTATTGATTGAGTAAATTAAATTTTTAAAAAGTTGATTAACCCAAAAAAAAAAAAAAAGTTGATTATCCCAAAAGATAATGAAATGTTTTAACAGTATTTTACTTTATTAGCATCATATTTCCACATCACCTTGTGATCTATAGACCTGACCGATCAGCATTTCAGAATATCTCCTATAACTACCTAGAAATCCTTCCATGATTGTTTGGAATTTATTATTCTTGGTACATACTGTTCCATTCACAATACTTATGAATCGCTCAGAATCCATTTAGGTAACAAGAAACTACTAAGCTTTTCAGATAGATGAGAATTAATACAGATAATTAATCATATATGAACTGACTGTTGAAAGAGCGAAAAGGGATTACTTTGGTAACCCAGAGATGGTGACTACAGGAAACTGCTACAACCTTTGGGATAAGAAAAAAAGGGAAAATGTAGGGCACTATAAACCTCAGAACGGAAAGGAGACCCTGGACAGAGCTAACACTCACAACTTCAAAGAGGAAATGCATCATCTGCACCTGGTATCTCTGAAATTGGACCTGAGGACGCAGAAGGAGGTTGAAACAAATGACTACTTCCAGCATCAACAGAAGTTGGGGTATCTCTGGCCAATACATATTTCCAAGTTCCCTTGTGAAAAGTCTTATGTTAAGGCCCATTCCCAAACTTGACTCATTAAGTCTAGGGTCATTTTCATTCAGAAAAATTTTCATTTTAGGAAACTTTTAAAATAATTATTTAAGTTCTCAAAGTGAAGGAAAGCATACTTATAAATAAATAAATGATTCTTTTTTAAAATTAATTTTTATTGGAGTATAGTTGCTTTACGATGTTGTAGTAGTTTCTGCTGTACAGCAAAGTGAATCAGTTGTACATATAGATATATCCACTCTTTTTTAGATTTTTTTCCCATGTAAATTGTTAAGAGTATTGAGTAGAGTTTCCTGTGCCATACAGTAGGTTCTTATTAGTTATTTATTTTATATATAGTAGTGTGTATAAGTCAATCCCAATCTCCCAATTTATCCCTCCCTCCCTTTCCCTCTTGGTGACCAAAGTTTATTTTCTACATCTGTGACTCTATTTCTGTTTTGTAAATAAGTTCATTTGTACCATTTTTTTAGATTCCACATATAAGCGATATCATATGATATTCATCTTTCTCTGTCTGACTTACTCCACTCAGTATGACAATCTCTAGGTCTTGAGTTTTACAAATATTCAGTTTTCTTGAATCTGTACATAAAAAGGCAAAAGTTTAATTTCAAATGTACATGAGTAATAATGCATAATCATTTCAATTATTAAAAATTTGGTGAAAAGAGTTTGATGAATTTCTTATTCTATTTTTAGAGAAAATAATTGATTTACATAGTAAACATTAATGCTTGATATTCATCTGCTAATTATACTACAACTTTCTTCTTTAGAAATATTCCTTTTGCTGCCATCACAACCCAGTCCATGTGGTTCTTGTAAAGTGACTTCATCCCCCACCCCTAGGTGTAGCACAAAATCCAGGCATAAGGTAATTCACTCTTCACATTCATCTGGCCAAGTAAGTTCAAGGATTGGCATATGATCTAATCAAAGCAAAAATATGCAATGCGTTTTTGAATCTGTGTTCTCACAAAAAGACTTGCCCTTTTTAGCACTACACAGGAGATCTGAGATGGTTTAGAGACTGAAGCCTTTGTGTGCCCTACTTAATACTATATTGTACCTGAGACTGAGTCCAGCAACCAAGCTCAGGGCTCAACAGGGAGTCCGGGCTTGGATGATGCCTCTTCCACCCCTTGAATTTTCAGGTTATTTCACTCAACAAATACTCTTTTAGCTTAAGCTAATTTGGGTTGAGTTTTTAGTTATTTGTGACTGAAAAAGCCCTAACTAATTGAATAGAATACAGGCTCCAGGAGGGATGCTGTTTTTACACATTTACTCACTGATATACCCATACACCGAGAACAGTTTCTGATATATATTGGGTTGGTGAAAAAGTGCCTTTGGTTTTTAAGTAAAAATAAAAGACACATTTTTCATTTTCACCAAGAATTTATTGAACAACATATTCACCCTTTTGTGCCACTACCTTCTGCCACTTTTCAGGCAACTTCATAATTCCATCTTGCCAAAACTTTTTATCTTTTTGAGCAAAGAACTGTTCCAGGTGCCTTGTACAGTCTTCCAGGGAATTGAAATTTTTTCCATTAAGAGAATTCTGTAAAGACCGAAATAAATGGAAATCTGAAGGTGCAATGTTCGTTGAATACGGTGGATGAATCAGAACTTCCCAGCCAAGCTGTAACAGTTTTTGCCTGGGCATCAAAGAAACAAGTGGTCTTGCTTATCCTGATGGAAGAGTATACGTTTTCTGTTGACTGACTGTGGATGCTTTTCACTGAGTGCTGCTTTCAGTTGGTCTAATTGGGAGCAGTACTTGTTGGAATTAATTGTTTGGTTTTCCAGAAGGAGCTCATAATAGAGGACTCCCTTCCAATCCCACCGTATACACAACATCACCCTCTTTGGATGAAGACCAGCCTTTGGTGTGGTTGGTGGTGGTTCATTTCACTTGCCCCACGATCTCTTCCATTCCACATTATTGCACAGTATCCACTTTTCATCACCATCACAATTGGTTTTAAAAATGGAACGTTTTCATTATGTTTAAGTAGAGAATCGCATATGGAAATATGGTCAAGAAGGTTTTCTCCGTCTAACTTATAAGGAACCAACACATCAAAGCAATTCACATCAAGCTGGTGCAAATGATTTTCAATGCTTGACTTGGATATTTTGAGTATGTCAGGTATCTCCCGCGTGGTATAGCATTAATTGTTTTCAATTAATGTCTCGATTTGATCGCTATCAACTTCAACTGGTCTACCCAACTGTGGAGCACCCTCCAGTGAGAAATCTCCAGCACGAAACTTCACAAACCACTTTTGATACGTTTGATCAGTCACAGCACCTTCTCCATACACTGCACAAATCTTTTTTTGCAATTCGGTTGAGTTTTTACCTTTCGTGAAATAATAAGGCATAATATGCCGAAAATGTTGCTTTTTTTCTTCCATCTCCAATATTAAAATGGCTACACAAAAATTCACCAATTTTGATAAGTCTTTTTCTAAGTGCACGCTGATATGACAGCGGTCACATACAATATAACAAAATTGCTTCGAATGAAGTTAAAGACGACTAAGTGCTACTAGAGCCGTCTTAGGGAAAAAACCAAATGAACCTTTTGGCCAACCCAGTAATAGATACTTAATAGCTATTTTGGGAATGAATGAATTTTTAGAAAAATAGATTTCATGCAAGAGAAGGCTGAGTTTGTAGACTTTAAAATCACAGTTAGTTAAACACTGCAATCTAGATTTATTCATTTTTAGGAATTTCTAAATGGTCTTTTTAAAGGAAAAGTAAATATCCTTGCATGGTTTAATGGATTTTTCTCTTTCTCATTCTAACCTTTCCTGAGCCTGAGTTTCAACATGAACAGAATGATTTGAATAACAACTTGAATGAAAATTCTTTACTTTGACATCTGATTAAAATTATTTATACTATGACATTGTTCAGTACACTGTAGACTAATTAATTGCATTTTCACTTCATTATGGTAAAGAACTTTTAATATCTTCTCAAATGTTTGTGGGGTACCATTAGATTTCACATCTTTTGATTATTAATAGTTATACTTAGTACACTTAGTACCGTAGTCTTTCATCCACTGACAGCCCAACAATGGCTTTTCCACTTTATTCCATTGGAACAATATCACCATTGTTATTCGTGACACAGAAATGGCTTCATTAAGCATACAGGAAGCATAATATATATTTTCATCCTCTTCTCTTCCTCTTTACTTTCAAGCATTAGGATCTCTTGAAGCAGTGTAAAAATTATCGTTTTCTCTTATTTTTGAATTGCATTTTAATTAGTGTATTTAAGTTCTGCACAGTCTTTGATTATATTCCATATTTCTTGTGATTCCATTTACTTTTTAGTCATAATGAATCCTTCTCTTAGTACTTTATCTGTATTTTAGTTTCAGTATAATGTAGTGAAAACATGGAGAACTTCTCCAAAAATAACAAATTTTCATCCTTCAAAACATGAAGAATATCATAGTTTTGATCTTATTTTATTTTTATATTTACATCACATCGGTGAGCTATGTAATGTAGATTATTACATTAGGAGTTTGATTTGAATGATCTTTAAGGTTGCATTTTTCAGATATAATTTCCCTTTTCTCTTCCTCTCTTAGATTTTATTTTGAGATAATTTTAGACTTGGAGAAGAGTTGCAAAAGTAGTCCTGGGAGCTTCCATATGCCCTTTAGCCAGCTTGTTCTTATGTTAACATCTAACAAAACCATGGAAAAATTATCAAAAGTAAGAAATTAAACTTGGTGTAATATTAACTAAACTACAAAATTTATTCGTATATCACCAGTTTTTCCGCTAATCTATGTATTTTCTGTTACAGGACCCCACCATGCATGTAGTCATCATATCTTCTTAATTTCCTCCAATCTATGAGAAATCCTTAGTCTTTCTGTGTCTTTCATGACCTTGATACTTTTGAAAAGTATCACCTATTTTGTAGAATATCCATATATTTAGGTTTTTCTGATGTTTTGTCATGACTATATTACAGTGAAAAGTGGCAGAATATACCGCCCCCAAATATCCCACTTTGGCAAAAGGATTATTTTAACTTAAAGGCACTTAAAAAAAAAAAAAAAAAAAAACCAGCAGATACAAGGAGGACATTCTAATCTCCCCCTTTTCTTCCTGAAAACAAGAGCTAAAAACTCTCACTGAAAAGATGCCCTGCTGTACCAGAAAGAAAGAAACACTCTTATCATCAAGGACAAGAAATTGAGACCATGAGAATTCTATAAACAGAATTTATTTACATAATCCTTATCCCCACGAAGTTTTTAGTTGCTTTTCCATGCTTCTCTTTGTCCAAACTAATACGAAAACCTGTTGGTTTCCCCAATTCTTTGGGTTGTCATTCCTTATGAGGGCTCCATGGCATGTAACCATTAATATAAATGTGTACGTTTTTCTCCTGTTGATCTATCTTATGTCAGTTTAAATTTCAGGCTCAGCCAGAAAACCTTAAGAAGCTAGAGGTAAAACATTATCTCCCCTATAGGGGCCATCCATCACAGACGTGATGCGCTCATCACATCAGAGGCTGCATGATGTCAGCATGTCTTACTGTAAATCTCAGAGTGATTACTTGGTTACGGCGGTGTCTGCCAGGATTTTAAAGGTACAGTAGTCCCTTTGTGATTACTAAATGGTCATGGGGAGATACTTTGAACTTATGAAAATATTGTTTCTGCTCAAAATTTGCCCCATTCACAATGGAAAGATCTTTTGAAAGTATATATAACTCTTTTGGATCAGAGGAAGATGTGAGTTACACGTCCTGTATGTCCTTTCCCCTCTGTGCCCTCTCTCAGTCAGTAAGTTCTAATAAAAGAAGGTCTACCTGTATGTAAGCTTGGTGAAGTCTTCTCTGTCCTTTTAGGCTCTTGGGCAAGTGTAAATATCTAATGACAGGGTCTACCAAGATCCTAGCCAGATCAGCTGTGGAGCGCTTGTTATATAGGACCAACATGCTTCAGATCTAGAGCAATCCTGAGTAGATACTCGGCTGGTGGGCTTGCAGGATTCTGAACACTCTGTTCACGCGAGAAGAGCAACATCCATACAGCCTTTCTGGACAACTACGTGTTTTCATCATTCCTCCCTTCATCGATGGAAACAATTTCTTACTTCTTTATGCTAATTGGATAAGATTTAGATAGAACAATTTGAAGTTGTTTGTGCTATCTCTGGAGGGTGTTTCAACTGCTAAATAACCACACCTGGAGTGTGATTGCCTGTTAGAGTATTTTAATTTTAGCTAAACTCCTCTGGAGTATAAATTTTAGCTAAATTCCTCTGACTGAGGAGTTTGGAAGTAATTGATAGGTGACACAACCATCTCGAATTAGAACCATCTCCCACTGGTCCTAACTACATCTGCAGTTTCTATCTTTTTTCACTTCAATTTTAGGTCTAATTTGTGTCACTGTAGAATAATCAGGAACATTGGCACCATAGTTGTACAGATATTCAATTTGATTTGAAAAAATTATGACAAAATGACTGATTTTCTGAAGCAAATACCTTTTTTGGTTTATATCAATTGATGCCTATGCACTGATATATGCAAATTAAAACACTACTTTTATTGCAAATTTTTCATTTCTTAATTTTTATTAATCCATAGTCGTTCTTGACAACTCCCACATGTCCACACGAATCTTCATCCTACTTCTTACTGGTAACAAAAGCTGTCAATTCTCCCCCAGTGAGGGCATTTATATCTGTTTCTTTCTCTCGATCCCTGTGGCTATTCTGTCTTTTTCAAGTCTCTGCCCACCTATTCCATCCTGAATAGGCTACAGCCGTCCTGGCCCACCTCCTACTCCACAGAGAAAAGCGAGGTTCTCTGAAACAGACTGTGCAGACTCTTCTCTAGCACTTTGCTTCATTAAATGTGTGCTCCCTTTTCTCCCCCTCACCCTCTTTCCACAGACTATCGCCCGTCTTTTCACTGTGAAAAGACTGTGAAAACAATTTCACTCTATTCACAAATGTGTTCTTGTCTCTCTCCTTTTATAAATCATCCTTTTATAAATCACCTTACCACATATTTCCTTCCCTTAGGCGATTCTTTTCTCTTCTTTCCTTTGCAGTCACTCTCCTTGACACCATCTATTCTGAATTATCTTCTTCTTCTCAAATAGTTCTCTCATGCATCTGTTCCTTGGCATGTGATATTCACCTTGCCAGAAATTACCTCACCCCTGCCCTCCAGATTCACTCCTCCCAAACAAGAAGCCCAAGAACGTGTCCCCTGTCTTTATTAGTCTCTTCCTGATACCCCAAGAGTAGCACCTATGAACCCCTGGTTGGAGCACTTTACCTCCTGTAATTGGAATCACTGATTTCCATTGTTCATCTTCCTCCCAAGCCCCCTTATATACTCATCCTTGTATCACCCCTACCCTGCACTGTACAAGACCCTTACTAGGAACTCAATAAATATTTGTAAATAAATAAATGAATCAATGTACTTGGGAGAATGCGTGAATATACTCCACGAACTTCCATGTACCATCCTCTACTTTCACTTATCCTATGAAATCTTGGCCACGTCTTCAGCTTAGACAGTACCAGTTAGAGGGGGAAAAATAAGGCAAGTTAATTAATAAAGAATTGCAGTGAAGTTACTAGAGTTCTAACACTGTAATTAGGTCCAGATTGATTTTTAAGGAAGGGAAGAATTCTTTGAAAAGCTAAATTTTTTGTATATATCTCCAAATGCCACAATTAACATGTATTAAACAGAAAATGATTGTTTAGCAATAGGCACGTATGTTTGTCAGGCAAGTGTTAAAATGTGGTACACTCAGCATTATATTTTTAAGAAAAATATTCTTTGAGGCGTACTGATTAGCTAAAATGTTCCATTCTAAGTAACACAATACTTCTTATATTTGTAAAAGATACTTGCTACCCATATATATTGACATATTACTCCAGAAAGGTCCTTTAATTTGGTGCTGTATGAATATCAGAAAGAATTTGTTGCAAATTATTTAGTACACATTTTGGAGTGAGAGTTAAAATGTGTAAGTATATAGGTGATTCAGGCAAAAATATTTACTGTAAATATTGCTATCCTCATACATGTAACTTAGAAATCCCCATTTCTTCCTCACTGAGCTTCTGATGATAACTTCTAAATAGTGTGACTGACCTAGGCCAAGTTCTTGTTTCTTGACATTCCAGTTCTGATGCTTTTTCACTGTATGCTTCTCCATTTTACTCTACTCCCAGCATGCCCAAATTAACTAATATCCCCAATCTCCCCCACTCCATTCAGGGGTAAAATAATATTTTATTAATTAAAGTAATTCTTTTCAGATATAATTAATTATTTTCAGATATTAATTATTTCAGTATCTGAAAATACTCCAGTTTGACATTAGGAACACTTTTGCCAAGGCTTTGCAAAATGCTGGCTGTTTACTTGGCTTTCTAACCCAAAGTTTGTGTTTATCACCCAGCAGGACCTTCACCCCTGAGAACTCTATCTACCCTTCGGCATCCTCGGCCATTTCCCAAGTGAGAAAATGTCACAGTGGAGGCTGCATTACATCCCCACTCACTAGCTTTGTTGATGTCTCTAACCTCGCTCTGCTGTATTCCCTGACACAAATCATTCTCTAGAGTACACGCATTAATTAATTCTTTTGTAATCTGGAGTACTGCAAACTAAATGCGCAGCATTTCTGGCTCTGGCGATGTCCGTATTACTTATACACACTATTTACATAATACCACGATTTTCAGCAGATCAAGATTATTCTGTTCAAAAGCTTTCATATTACATACTTAACATATTTTTCTCTGATAGAATTTAGTCATAATTAGGTCTCTACTGTTTAGAGCACTTGGGTTCAATTAAAGTCCCTGCTGTCTGTGCCATAACACATGCTGGGTAACACTGTCAGCCAGGGGATTGTACTGTTCAGACACCCCAGGCCCATAAATGAGCGGCATACACTGGGTGTTTATTTAATACACACACACACACACACACACACACACACACACACACACACACACACACACACACATCCTGTATGTAACAGATGAGAAAACCGAGATCAGATCATTTGGCCAGCTACTAATTGGCAGAATCCAGAATAGAACCCCAGTGTGCCAAATCCCAGAGCGTTTTTTTTTTGTCTTTGTTTTTCCGGCTATACCTTAGTGTCTCAAGTAACCAATACAAGAAATGTTTCAGATAAGTGCACAGTTAAAATAAGAGTAAAATCCACTCCCCCAAGGACAGCGAGAGTGGTCTGAGGACACTAGAAAAATTTTCTTGAATAAGCTGAAATGAATGGGCCATCAACCATAGTTAGAGTTTCGTAAACTAGAAATGAGTGATGTGAAGGTTACATGTACTTTCAACCAGAGAGAAAAGCACAATTAAGGCACAAGCGCAGAAATACGAAGTGCCCCATATGCGTTAAGCTCAAGGTGTAAGAGATAACCCATCTGGGGTGATGAACAAGGCGTAGTACACTGCTTGGAAATTAGTCTGCATTCAGCAATGTTTGGCATGCTACATTTGAGAAGTTAATCCAATGTCTGAAGGATTTTAGAGTCCCATTTTTTTTTCATCAAAGCTTCTGTTAGTTTCATACATGAGGCTAGCTCTGTTATACGTACTATGTATATTATCAAGGTTTTTGAAAATAGCTTTCAGATAATAAACAATTTATACAGGAGCAAGCAATCAAAGAGACATATTAATGATATGGTATTGTTTCAGCTTTCCAGTTTATGTAGATAACTCTACATCATTATATTAGCACAGGGATATTTACCTGAGCATCACCCATACCAGGTACAAGTTTCCAGTCATTGTACGTAAATGTATCTGGACATAACTTCCTCCTCATCATAAAATGGAACTAATAATACCTCCCAGGGTTTGCAGAATATTAAGTCATCACACGTCAGTGAGGGGCACATATTCTGTCACATGCTCAAGCACTGCTAGCTCCTTTCCCTCTTGGCGTGGGGAATGTAATGGTATAAACAGAAGGTGTAGGCATTCAGAGAACCGAAGTCCAAGGTAGGCTGGAGCATTTTGGGTAAGACTTTATGGATTTACAATTACATTTAAAATTTTTTTTTAGATTTCGAAGTACCTATGAGATTCCCCCAGGCAAAGATAAAGAACAAGTGTGTATGCGTGAGTACGTGTGTGAGAGTGTGTGTATGTGTGTGTGCAGCAGGCTGTTGATACATCAGCGCAATGTAGCAGAAAGAAGAGAGTATTACTTATCCAGGAGAGGGTCCTGGTGGCCTCCAAGGATTGAAGGTGAAGTATATGGTGTGTTACAGGACAAAGCTGAAAAGCTTGATTGAAGGTTACTCCTGGGTATATATATATAAATACTACTCTCTATCACTTACTTCAAGGGAAGTTCTCACACAGAAGTTGTCCACTCTGAAGGCTTAAATGGCTTTGTACTTGTCTTAGTGTGGAAAGTCCCTCTCCCCAGATTGCCCCCGTTGTGTAGAGAGTCTGTTTTTACCCATTCCAGTGGCTACTCCTTTTGCTGGTTCTATGGCTGCACAAAGAATTAATACTGTATACCCATTAAAGAGGATGGTTGTGAATGAGCACAAACCTGAACCCACAGTTCACGAACATTCAGGACACCTATTGTTCAAGGTACTCCCAACATCAGAGCGTCATTTAGCTACCTCAGTGACAGAATACCTACACGTGGCAGGTTGCTTCCCTCCCCAAAAAGTGTAAATTTAAAGATTTTCAGCCAGATGTGCTAAGTTTTTGCATTAGATAAATTTTACTTCTTCACCCTTTCTCTGAACATTAGAAATGTCACCACCTTTGAAAAGGTCATCCTGACTTTCAATTAGTCAAGAATGAAAAAAATATAATGACTCGAGGGTGTCTTTTTAAAACTGCATTTGCCTCCTAAAATTTTAAAACGCTTGTAAACAGTCATCTAATTTGTTAGGAGGAGTATTTTCCTCTATTTTGATGTTCACATAATGAAAAAGAAAATTGATTGCAAGTGCTTGAAATTCTCATTATATTTGACCTGTATATATATATTTAACTTCTTAAAATGGTCATTCATTAAGCTAATATTATCATAGAAATACAATTTAAAATCTTTTCACACACACTTATGTTAGTTAATAGTTAACTCTTATTTGCAATAGAACTAAAGAAACATGGCTCTTATTAATATATTTGCTAGTAGATTTTCCTCATTTCCTGGTTTTCGCCCAAGTCTATTGTTAAATTTATAGATACAACATACACTGTAGAGTTTTGTTTGTTTGTATTTTAATGCTTTGGTTTCTGTTCATGAAAAACAGACTGTGAAATATATTTTATACCCTGGAAATAAAAGGTGTTATTGTTTATGAAGCAGTGCTTTGTATACAACAGATATACTTTCTTTTTCTTTATGTATTAAGGTAATTTCATGCAAAATTCAAGGATTAGAATTCTATTCATATGCATGTTTCTTCATATATCTTTATGTTGACATTAGGAAAGTAGTAATTTTAATCTAAAAATTGTAATTGCTTTTCTTGCCTATGCGCTAAAGTAGAAAAAATTTTAAGGGAAGTCACATCTGATTAAGGTATAAACCAACCTTGCTCTCAAGGAACTGTGTTCTTCTAACTTCTCTCATTATTATACATAAACAACCACACCCTCGTCCTATTGTCTCTAGTTTAAATGAAGAACTCCATTATCTTTTTTGTTTTTTTAATCAGTCATCAATTTTAAACACATCAGTGTATACATGTCAATCTCAATCGCCCAATTCAGCACACCACCATCCCCACCGCACCACGGTTTTCCCCCCTTGGTGTCCATACGTTTGTTCTCTACATCTGTGTCTATTATCTTTTTTATCATATCTGAACCTTTGAAATATGTTTGACACAATTTCACTGGTAGGGTTCTTCCTAATTCTGACTGAGAGGAAGTATTAAAAACAGCTTATCGTTAGATGCACACATTCTCTGCTGTCTCAGGAAAAGAGTTCATTATACAATATAGAGAAGAAAAAGAAGTTGCTTTTGTTTCCCAAATCCTATTGTTTCCCATTAAGGCTCCAGCACATGGTGAAGATACTGAAAAAGTATCTCTCATTTCTGTGTACCTCATCCAGAGAGAATAATATAAGACTGCTGCTTGTCTGCTTCATTTGACTTTGGACACCGGACTCTCAAACCAAATAGTTAAGAAGCACCTTCTTAATCCAGTTTTCTGTAAATAACTATACCTGCAAGTGTTCTGTGAACCTGACCAAAATGATTAAAGCCAGAAACTGTAATGAACACTGTAAAACATTTACAATATCTAATTACATATGAGGAACCATCACTAGTACATAGTAGATCATGATAAATCTCTAGTTCCTTATTTCTAAGGAACGCCCTTAGAAGCAAATGATCTTGGAGAGTCACACCACACTCTTGTTCACATCACGCGAGATACAGTAGGACATCAGTGGTTTCCGTGAGGGTCTGTATTAACTAGATATTGGTCTAGTTCCTGCTCTTGCTCAAAAGTAAAGTCTTCACTTTTGCCCGATAACTTGGGCACAGAAGTGGGACACCAGCACTGGTCTTCTTTAAGCTGGGTATGCTGACCCAATGAATATCTGCTGTTTGAGGATATCAGCTTTTTTAAAAATTTAGTTGGATGCAGTGCTTTCTTTTTCTGATGCTGCATTCTATATGTATAGGAAGAATCAGTGAGAACTGGGAATGGATCCCTCATTTCTATAGGGTCATGACACTTCCTGGAAACACTATTAACCATCCTTTTAGAAAGTGTGAGCAAGGAGAAACTCAGGGCTGTTTTTTCATTATGCAAGTTGAACTAATATATGCCCTATATATAATAAACTAATATTTATCTCATGTTATTTATATAATGAAAAAATAGAACAATATGAGAAAAGTATCAAAGTGAAAAATTTTAAAGCATAATAATTCCAACACAAATAAGTAACTTATTTGCATTTTTATACGTAACCAGGCAGATTTTTCTTTTAGTAGAATTTTAAAAGGTGCATAGAATGCCACTGAAGTAACTTTCTATGTTGCAGTCAAATTGTTCCTAATATTGCTAAAACTGTAATGACTCATGTTCTGGCTACATCTTTGTGCATGAATTCTTTTCAAAATACTAAATCAATTGTTCTTAACCTGTACTTTTTTAAAAAGTTGGAGCATATAAGCCAAAAAGGTTGACATCACCTCGATAATGACATTTAAAATATTTTATTAGAAAATGATTAGCGATTCACAGGAAG